>NC_137790.1:129857730-130555230 GCF_963383645.1 Muscardinus avellanarius
CCTCGCACAGGCGGGTCGCTGGACAGCTGACCATGCTCTCGCAACTGCGGACTCACACTGGAGTGGACACAGGAGTCTCGGCTGCCATGGACCCAGGACTCAGGACAGCCGGTCCTAGCGGCGTGGTAGCCGGTCAAACGCCTTTTGATCTCATGACGTCCCTTCAGTCATCCTAAAGACAGATAATCTGAAAAGACTGACAAGCAATCCCTTATCCATTCGTGTGTGTGTGTGTGTGTGTGTGTGTGTGTGTGTGTGTTTCCCAACATTTTATTTGTTTTTGCAATACTGGGGATGAAACCCAGGGGCATTCTACCTCCCCTATTTTGTATTATTTTTCCGGGGGGAGGTGTCTGGGGATGGAACCCAGGGGCATTTGACCTCCAAGCTATACCCCCTGCCCTATTTTTTATTCTTTGTTTTGCTTTGTTTTTGGTGGTACTGGGGGTGGAACCCAGAGGCTTTCTACCTCCGGGCTATACTCCCAGACCCATTTTATATATTTTTTGGATGCAGGTTCTTACTAAGTTGCTGAGAGCCTCACTAAGTAGCCGAGGCTGGCTTCGAACCTGCATTATCCTCCTGTCTCAGCCTCCCAAGCGCAGGGATTACAAGCGGGCACCACCACACCTGGCTTATTAGTCTTTATTTTGAAACCAGGTCTCACTGAGTTGCAGAGGGCCTCACTAAGTAGCTGAGGCTGTCCGTGAACCACAATCCTCCAGGTCTCAGCTTACTGAATGCTGGGATTACAAGTGTGCGCCACCATGACCGGCAAAAGTAAAATTTTTTCAATACCTGACCAAAAAAAAAAAAAAAATTCTGAAAGCTGAAACATGACACCATAGTCATTATGGATTTATTTGAACCAGGCATGGTGGTGTGGTAGTGTGTGCTTGTAATCTATTTGGGAGCCTGATACAGGAAGATCACATGTTCAAGATCAGTGTGGCAACTTAGGAAAATACTATTTCAAAATAAAAAAATTAAGCCAGGCATGGTGGTCCACACATGTAATTCCAGCATTTGGGAGGCTGAGACAGGAGGATTGTGCAGGTTTGAAGGCAGCCTCAGTTACTTAAGTGAGGCTCTCAGCAACATAGACCCTGTTTCTAAATAAAGTATAAAATAGGTCTGGGAGTGTAGACCAAAGCCTCTGGGTTTCATCCCCAGCACCACACACAAACAAAAATAAATAAATAAATAGCCAGGCGTGGTGACACATGCTTGTAATCCCAGTACTTGGGACACTGAGACAGGAGGATCACGCAGGTTCGAAGCCAGTCTCAGCTAGTGAGGCTCTTGGCTACTTAGTGAGACCATTTCCAAATATTATAGAAAATAGGTCTAGGAGTGTATCCTGAAGGTAGAAAGCCTCTGGGTTCCATCCCCAGCACCAAAAAAAAAAAAAAAAAAAAAAAAGAAAGAAAGAAAAAAAATAAATAAAAAATAGGGCTGGGTGGGTAGCTTAGAAGTAGAACAGCCCTAGGTTCAATTCCCATTACCAAACAAACAAAAATCCCCAAGAGTCCCTGACACAAGAATCCTCTCCATCCACTGTCACACGGGTGCTGGACTCCAATGGCTGGGGACGTAGAGGCTGGCTGTCCCTAGCACTCGGGTCTGCTGGTCAGCCGAGCCCGGCACCCCACGGCACTCCCGAGGGGGCTGGACCCAAGATCAGAACCTGCCTGCTACCAAGACGCGCAGGCGACCGCGTGCACGTCCTGGACCTAGACGAGCCGACTCCCACTGAGCCAGGCTCCCCAGCCTCGGGTCCAACTCTTCTCAAGGCGCTCCTGGCCGCCTGAGTCACACAGCAGTCGGGGCTGAGCCGATCTCCAGTGCTGAACCCGGGAGCAAGGCCAACGTGGCCTCCATCACTCCCACGTACGTCCGGCTCTGTAAAACCCACCTGCCCCCTTGGATGACATTTCTATTATTCTTTCACGTTGGAGACCCAGTCTGCTTTTGTTTAAGCACGTCCATGAAAACAGAAACCCTATCCATATGACATTCCAAAACTACAACATGAATTTAATGAAATGCCGAGTTGTGCAGGGCCAAGGCTGGCTGCGGGGGGGGGGCGGGGGGCTGCTCCCCCAGGGCCAGCGCAGACCAGGCATTCTGCAGGCCCGGCCTTCTTCTTTAGACTCCTACAGGCAGCCTGAGGAAGAAAAACAAAGTCCAGAAGAGGCTCACTTTAAATTTTCTTCAGTTGCAAAGAAGCTGGGTAATCCCAGTACTTGGGAGGCTGAGGCAGGGGGATCGCAGGTTCGCAGCCAACCTCAGCAACCTAATAAGACCCTGTTTCAAAATAAGTATAAACCGGGCGTGGTGGTGCACGCTTGTAATCCCAGGGCTTGGGAGTCTGAGACAGGAGGATCGCAGGTTTGAAGCCAGCCTCAGCAGCTTAGTGAGGCTGTTTCCAAATAAATTATAAAATAGGTCTGGAGGTGAGCACAAAGGTAGAAGGCCCCTGGGTTCCATCCCCAGACAACACACACACACACACACACACACACACACACACACACACACACACACACACACACACACACACAGTATAAAATAGGGCAGGGAGAGGCGTGGTAGCTCACACTTGTACTCCCAGCATTTGGGAAGCTGAGACAGGAGAATCATGGTTCGTGGCCAGCCTTAGCTACTCCCTAGTGAGGCCCTTTGCAACGTAGTGAGACCCTGTCTCAAAACAAAGAATAAAAAATAGGGCCGGAGGTGTAGCTTGGAGGTAGAATGCCCCTGGGTTCTATCCCCAGTACCACAAAGAAAATAAAAATAAAATAAAAATAGCCGGGTGTTGGGGTGCACACTTGTAATCCCAGCATTTGGGAAGCTGAGACAGGAGGACCATGCAGGTTTTCAAAGCCGGCTTCAGGTACTTAGTGAGGCTCTTGGCAACTTATCGAGAATAGAATGGGTCTGGGAGTGTAGCCTGGTGGCAGAAAGCCCCTGGGTTCCATCCCAGTACCACAATAAATTAATTGTGGGCTGAATGCCCCACTGCCAAAGTGTGAGCACGGGCTGGACCCACCAGGCCTGAGGCACCCGCGTCCTCGGGCTCTTCAGACAGCCCGACCCAAGCCAGCTGGGCAGCGTCCCAGCCGTCCGTCCTGGCTTGCAGCAACACAGACCGCCCAGGAATGTTGCTTTGCCATTTTTTCCAACAGGAGAAGAACGAGGCTTTTAAAAACCCACAGATCATGCTGGAAGCACACCTCTCTCCAGAGCCGATCAGTTATGACCTCACACCAAGAACTCACCTAAGGCGAAGACGGATTATTCCATAATAACCAAAGAATGTGCAGTAGAACTCTTAGTTTCAGGCTTTAAATAAGTTCCAAATTTTTATATTTCACAATTTATATCTTTTATTAAGAGTCCACAGTCTGCTAAAATAAAAGCAGTAACAAGATATTTCACAAACTATTGTACAATTTAAGACTTAAGAATTTATTTCCATAAAAAATTAGGTGTATTTCATCCTGGTTAACCTAAAAATGCTATTTCTTTCACCTATGGTCTAAAATACATTAATCTCTAGTAGACTTAGTTCTGGTGCTAATAACAACCCCGTCAGTATTTATACATGGTTTACAACAAAAAGTTTGTGCTCACTCAAAATCCACAGACTAATTCAGCATGTAAAAAAATAATTTTACAAAAAACCCGAGATAAAACTTTCAGAACACTTTTATTTTGTTTCCTCCTCATATACAGAACTTCTCCACACACATTTCTTGCAGTTATAGTCACTCGGTATGGGCCAGGTACCATTTCATCCCCCAAACTTGGTTGGCATCAAAATGAGTTAACCAGTGTTATATCCACAAAATATTTACACAGCACAGCACATGAAGCTTTAGACACTTGGCAATTAAACCACAGAGAGGACGGGACCCCCATTCTGCACGTCGGAGCGGGCGTCCCGGTCCCTGGCTGGCGACGGCGCCCGGTTCAAGGGCAGCAGAGGCAACAGGCAGTGACTTGAGGACACTCGACGCTGCGGCCTGGCAGCTCGCCACGATGTCACCACGTCTTGTACCGCGCCACCTTTCCCGAGGCGGCCTCACAACTCTAGAATGGCAGGTCCAGCTGACACAAATGAGGACAGACAACACAACATTTATTCTGTGGAGAATCTACTCAGACTACGCACGTGCTGTGATCTTGAACACGACTCGCCCCAAGAACTTGTCGCGGTCGTCCTGGTTCTTCAGGTTGGGCGACCCGTCGATCTTGCACTCCACCGTCACCTCTCTCTTGGTGCTGTTGGATGCGAACGTGACCTGCGCGGCCACCAACGGCTGCCGGTACCCCACCTGCGAGAGCGGAACACACGAGCCTCGTCTGTGGCCGCCGCATCCATGGCCACCAGCGCTCACAGCACGGAGATGAGATCTGTTCACCAGACCTGCTACTCACCTCCTCTTTCCTTACTTGAGAAATTAGTGTGGCACCAGGGACTCAACCCAGGAGCCATCTGCCCTCCGAGCTCCGCCCCAATCCCTATTTTACTTTTTTTTTTTTTTTTTTTTGGTGGTACTAAGGTTCCTGGAAACTCTTCTACCTCCGGGCTACACTCCCAGACCTATTTTATATTTTTATTTGGAAACAGGGTCTCTTAAGCCAGCGCAGCTGGCTTCGAACCTGCGCGATCCTCCTGTCTCCGCCTCCCAAGTGCGGGGATTACAAGCGTGCGCCACCACGCCCAGCTATTTTACTTTTGGTTTTGCAACAGGGCCTCACGAAGTTGCTGAGGGCCGGGATCCTTCTTTCTTGGCTTCCAAGTACTGAGATTAGAGTACGGAACCACCACACCTAGCTCCTTGCTTACTCTTCTGAAATTGATGAAAATGTCTGAGACTATACATGTTCCTTTAAGCACTACTTTATTATATATCCCATAGATGACAATTATGTTGTGCTTCCTCATTATTATTTAGATATTCTCTATTTTTTTTTTTTGCTTGCAGGTCTGGGGTTGGAACCCAGGGGCATTCGACCTCCGAGCTACAGCCCCTGCCCTCTTTTTTATTCTTTGTTTTGAAACCGGATCTCAGTGACTTGCAGAGGGCCTAAGTAGCTGAGGCTGTCCGCGAACCAAGATTCTCCGGTCTCAGCCTTCTACTGTGTGTGTGTGTGTGTGTGTGTGTGTGTGTGTGTGTGTGTGTGTGTACTGGGGATGGAACCCAGGGGCTTTCTAGGTCTGGGCTACACTCCCAGACCTATTTTATACTTTATTGGAAAGGGTCTCACTTAGTTGCTGAGAGCCTCACTCAGTAGCTGAGGCTGGCTTCAAATATGCGCAATCCTCCTGTCTCAGCCTCCCAAGTGCGGGGATTACAAGCGTGCACTACCACGCCTAGCTCAGATATTCTATAATCTTGGTTTAAATTTCCTTTCTTTCATTCTTTTTTTTTTGGTGTTACTGGGGATTGAACCCAGGGGCCTTCTACCTCCGAGTTATAACCCCCATCCCTATTTTTTATTCTTTATTTTGAAACAAGGTCTAAGTTGCAGAGGGCCTCACTAAGTAGCCGAGGCTGGCTGCGAACCTGTGATACTCCTGTCTCAGCCTCCCTCCCCTGGGAAACAAGCATGCACCACCATGTCCAGCTTAAATTTCCTTTCTTATTCAAGAGTTGTTTAATAATCCTTTGTCTGCTTGGATTTTAGGTTGTGAATTGTAGACACAAAACTATCCCTACTTGCCTTTTCCATTTGTTTTGAAAAGTCAAGAGGCATCACACAAATGACACAGGGCCTGAGCCCTCCGCCCCCAGCCCTCCGCCCCCTGCCCCCAGCCCCCTGCCCTCTGCCCCCAGACGGGTGACATTCCATACGAATGTTTCAATTTTCCAAAGGAGTCATTAAGTGCCTCGTAAGAACTTCAAAATACTTACATGCAGTTTTTTCCCATAATATGGAAAATATTTTAAGTCTATAATTCCATGATTAGGGTAAGTTTCTACAGTTGCTGTTTTCTCATCCTAGAATTGGAAACAAAAGAGGCTCATTTTAGGTCACAAAAAAGAATTATTTAAATGTGTTTACAATGAAAGTAGTTATCAATTATGAGCCCTTTAGGGAAAGTACAACGCTGCTCCCTTTACATGAATTATAAATGTACTTTTGAGGAGAACTGCTCATCTGGATTGTAAATATATAACACAAAGACCAAAATAACCGCCATGCTAATGTTTTCCTGCAATAACTGCCTTTTGGTACTAAGGATCAGACCCAGGGGCGTTCTACTTCCCAGCTCCTCTCCACGCCCTATTTTCTAAATTTTGAAATAGGGCCTAAATTTGCTGAGGCTGGCTGGAACCTGTGAGTTTGTCTCGGCCTCTCAAGTACGGCTTACATCGACACACCCTGTCACTAAGTGCTTTTCTAGAATCTCTTTCACTCCAATATGTAACGCTGTGTTCACAGATACTCCCCGCATGAGGAAGGTGTTTACTGTGCGTTTCCTGCCAGAAACACACTTAACTTATATATACCTGGTTCAGACCTAACCACCCTGCAGGGGCAGGATCAATTACAGATGGGAACAGGGTTAAGGACAAGTGTTTAAGGTCACCCAGGGGTGACGAGAGCTTTCCTTAAGCTTACGTTATACTTTTGTGAAAATACACCTTTTATGAAATACTCAAATATCTGAATGAACTACTTATGGTGAAGTATAAGTGTTCTAATTTTCTAAGTATTCACTGGAAACAATGAGCAACTAACCAGAATGTTCCACAGTCACTAAATCCCACTGAGACCAGATAAAGCTATAAGAACTAATGTGTTGATTCTTTCGCAGCCAGCACAGTGAAGACCCTGAAGTCTCTGCATGCACCAAACATTCTAAAGCAGCGGCTATTGTGGGATAGTGTTTGCTTTGTTCCCTTCTGCACTTTTTTTTTCTTTTTTTGGAGGTACTGGGGATGGAACCCAGGGCCATTCAACCTCTGAGCTACACCTCCAGCCCTATTTTTTTGTTCTTTATTTTGAAACAGGGCCTCACTGAGTTGCAGAGGGCCTCACTAAGTAGCCGAGGCTGTCTGCAAACCGCGATCCTCCTGTCTCAGCCTCCCGGATGCTGGGATGACAAGTGTGCGCCACCACGCCTGGCTGTCTTCTGCATTTTTCTGAATTTTTTAAAATACAAAATCCTTGAAGAAAGGCCACGTCACATGGCTCATTCTGTCACCAATGATTCTCTATTTTCAGGACCTTTAACTTGTTCAGAAACATTGAAAGTAGATTAGGTTTAAGAAGACAACACAAAAGACAGGCAGTACATAAAAGATCGATACATCAACTAAGGAATTTAAACACTTGAGAGAGACGGGAATTAACAGAAAGCAGCATTCAGAACACACAGCAATGTTTCCACCTGTCCTGGCCGCGCCTCCAAGACGGGCTGCAACAAAGAGGAAAACAAAAGCCCAAAACTAAATAGGAAGCTGGGCGCAGGCGCACGCTTGTCATCCCAGCATCCGGGAGGCTGAGACCCGAGGATCGCGGTTCGCGGCCAGCCTCAGCTACTTAGTGAGGCCCTCTGCAACTCAGTGAGACCCGGTTTCAAAATAAAGAATAAAAAATAGGGCAGGGGGTGTAGCTTGGAGGTCAAATGGCCCTGGGTTCTATTCCGAGACCCGCAAAAAAAAAAAAAAAAAAAAAAAAAAAAAAAAAAAAAAAAAAAAAGGCAAAAACTTGCATATTTCATCATTTTATGTACTACACACATCTCTTCAAAGCAAAAGAACAGAATTCCAATCATTTGCTCCAAAGCAGAAACCTGAAATTCTACTAATTACATCTGGGAATTTCATTACCATCTATTCTAGAAGGAAAGGATACATAAACAGAAAGAAGAAACATGCACTTATTTTATTTTTTCAGTGGGCATCTACCTCTGGGCTACAACCCCAGCCAGTGTGCCACCCAGGCTGGACTAGAAAAATGAATTTAGAGCCTCAAGGGCAGAGCACACAGAATCGTTTATAATGGTCAAAGGTTCACAAAATTAAAACCTTAGAAGCCGGGCATGGTGGTGCACACTTGTACCTGGAAGGCTGAGACAGGAGGATCGCAGGTTCACACAGCCTCAGCAACTGGGGAAGCCCTCCAGGACTTAGGGAGACCCTGTTTCAAAATAAAGAATAAAAATCGGGCTGGGGATGGAGCAGAGAGGTAGAATGAACCCCTGGGCTCAATCTTCAGCACCACAAAAACACACCAAAAAACTAAACCCTAGTGTAAGAGCTTAAAGCCTCTGCCGAGAGCCCCAAGCTTCCTCTCAGCACTCTGGCTGCAGAGGACCCGCCATTCCGCTCAGCCATGGAGTCTGCTCAGGAGCCAAGACAAAGCAGCGTGCGGGAGGAAGCGAGCGCTCCACCTGGCCGGAGCCTTGCACTCAATGTATCCTATACGCCATAATGCTTCTTACTGGGGTGGGGATGGAACCCAGGGGCATTCTACCTCTGAGCTTCACCCCAGCCCTGCTTTTTTATTCTTTATTTTGAAATAGGGTCCCACTGAGTTGCAAAGGGCCTCATTAAGTAGCTGAGGCTGGCTGTGAATCACAATCCTGCTGTCTCAGCCTCCCAAATGCCGGGATTACAGGCGTGCGCCACAATGCCCGGCAGCCATAATGCTTTTTTCTCTTCAGGAAACATTTATCATGAAAAGCTCGGCTTTAGCTATGGCGTGTAGTTATTAAGTGGTATTCTGGCTCTCCTCTTTCTTTCTTGGTGCTGGGGATGGAGCCCAGGGCCTCAGGAATGAGATTCTGGCATTTCCTCCAATGTCCCTGCAGAAGCAACTGGCATATGGAGGTAAAGTGGCGTGCTATGGTCACACAGACATATCTATCCAGATGAGAAGCCACACTGCCCTGTCTTTTAATCTCCTCTAAACAGTGAATAAATACTCTAAAAAACTGCCAAAGGATTCGCTAAGCTGGGCGTGGTGGCTCACGCCTGTTATCCAGTACTCAGGGGGCTGAGACAGGAGGATCACAGGTTCGACAGTCTCAGCAAATAGTAACACTTCCATCAACCTAGCGAAATAAGAATAAAAAAATAGGGTTGGGGGTGTTGCTCAGGCGTAGAATGCCCCTGGGTTCCATCCCCAGCACCAAGAAAAACAAAGATAACTAATGTAGGTGCCTCCAAGTGTTGGCCCTGACCCCCGGCATCAGCACCTGGGATTCCGATGGACGACCAGGGTGGTGAACTAGTGTGCAAGTGGCTACTGACACATAAGAAAACCGAGCCATGATTAAAGGTGGATTTTCCCTCACAACCTTAAAAGTGACTTCAAAGCAGCATTTTAGGTAAAACACTCTGACGACCAACTGGAGGTGAATGCTGATGATGACCACAACGATGGAATTAAGTGTACAACTTAACTTCTCCTCAGAGCTCTTACCCATCCTTTACATATTTGTCTTAGTTGCATTTGCAGCATGGAGAGAAAACAAAATAAGTTATGAGATGAAAACCGCACAGCACTCTAGAAAATAATAAAGTGGGGATGGGGAGAACACGATGTCTCGACCTGCAGGAAAAACGAACTAGAGTTCAGCAACTCTCAGACGGCACAGAGGGTGAGCACACTCATTCATGCATACAGAGCAAGGAAAAGGATTCGGGAGTAAGACGCGGAGTAAGACGCTGCGACTATCCTCCCAAATTCAGTATTAATAAGCCAGACAAACCTTACAACTGATGAAATACAATGTTATTACTATTAGGAAAGAGAAAGAAAAGCTACTTCCAAAGAGTTTGGTGGTATTTTTAAAATGGCATCAGAAAAGGCTTACAGAATACAACAGGGAAGAAAAAGAACCATTACTCTGAGCATTTTATTATCATTATTATTTTGGGGCAGTACTGGGGATGGAACCCAGGGGCACTGTGCCTCCAAGCTACATCCCTAGCTCCAATTTTTGTCTTACTTTATTTTTGAAACATTGTCTCACTGAGTTGGAAGTAGCTGAGGCTGTGAACCTTGATCTCCGATCTCAGCCTCCTGAATGCTGAGATTACAAGCTTGTGCCACCACACCCAGCTTACTCTGAGTGTTTTAAAATATATCTTAGGGTTAGGGTTAAAAAGAAAAAAGAAAACACCAAAACTTTGTAACAGAGGCCAAGTTTCATTTTTTTAATACTAACCTTTGAAGTACAGTCTATCCTTGGTTCTCCTTCAGGCTTTAATCCAATTATCTAGGATTGAGAGACACTGATTAATTTTTGCTTGTAAAAAGAACCATTTTTGACACTGATTAATTTAAACATCGTGTGAAAGTGAGAGGCCTTCTCCTCCTCCTCTGCTGCCGCTGGGGGCAGAGGAGCTGAGATGAGTAACTCAGGAGATGTGTATAAGCCCTTTTACACTTGTCTTAATTTTACTTTAGGACATTAAAATGAACTTCCCAACATGCTAATCTTACCAACTAAATTGTCTTACTGCTGTACTGGAGCAATTGAGAAATAAGTCAATTATCAAAGGGCTGACTAAAACAATCACTCACTCTGCTCCCCAAGAAGCAAGGAACAAAAATCCTTAGTGCAAATAACTGCAGAGGCAGAATATAATAAACTATTCCTTGCTTATTATTTGCTACTATGGAATGAACCCAGGGCATTCTACCTCTGAGCTATACCCCCAGCCCTATTTTTATTTCTTGGTGATACCGGGGATAACGCCCCCAATCCTAATTTTTATTTTTAAATAGGATCTCACTAAGTTGCAGAGGGCCTCACTAAGTTTCTGAGGCTGGCCTTGAACCTGCCTCCTGTCTCATCATCCCAAGTCCAGGAATGACAAGTGTGTGTCACACCCACTCCAGTTTTATTTTGGTGGCACTGGATTGAACCCAGGGGCATTCTATGTCTGAGCTATACCCCAGCTTTACATATAGTCTTTGTTTTGAAAGAGGGCCTCACAGTCTGGCTGTGGACCTGCTATCCTCTTGTCTCAGCCTCCCAAGTACTGAAATTCTAGATGTGCGCCACCATGCTTGGCACAGACTATTCTTTTTGAAGTACGGGGGGGGGGGGGGTTAAACCTAGGGCCTCACACATGCTAAGTAAGCACTTTACCGCTGGGCAGCTGGGCATAGTGGAGCGTAACTATAATCCTGGTACTTGGGAGGCTGAGACGGGGACTGCAGATTGAAGGACAGCTTTGGCAATGTAGTGGGATTCTCAGCAACCTAACGAGCCAGTTTCAAAACTCCCCTCAACAGGCGTGGTGGTGCATGCTTGTAATCCCTGCGCTTGGGAGGCTGAGACACTGGGATCACACAGGTTCCAAGCCAGCCTCAGCAACTTAGTGAGACTGTGTTTCCAAATAAAATATAAAACCGGTCTGGGAGTATAGCCCAGAGGTAGAAAAGCCCCTGGGTTCTACCCCCAGTACCACCAAAACAACAACAAAAAAACCCCAACCAACCAACCAAAACTGCTCCCCTACCCTACATTTTATTTTGAGATAGGGTTTCAATAAATTGCCCAGGTGGCCCAGAACGTGTGATCCTTCTGCCTGAGGCTCTGAGCAGCTGGGCTCACACATGTGCGACTCCACGCCCTAGTAAACTATTCTTTATTAGATTAGGCCACGGTCCCCAAAACGTGTGTCTACAGGGCTCCCAGAACTTCACCATATTTCAGTTATCTGGTTCCACAAAAGCACACACTGGGAAGAACTCTATTGTAAGACCCTCACAGCACTATTGGTTCTGTAAAACGAGGCTACTTTCATTAATGTAGCTGTCATATCTCTGAATGGTAACAGGTATTTCTTTTGTGAGAGGATTTTTAACATTCTAAGTTTACATGAGAATCTTTGGAAAATAAATATTCCTCTCAAAAGACAAGTACTGTTGCAACCTATACAGTAAGTCCAACTAGCCTCGCCCATGCAAACTTTAGAACTATACAACTAAGGCGTGGTGGCGCACACTTGTAATCCCAGCATTTGGGAGGCTGAGACAGGAGGATCGTGGTTCAAGGACAGCCTAGCTACTATTTAGTGAGGTTCTTTGCAAGTCCCCATGTTTAAAAATAAAAGAAAACCGGGTGTGGTGGCGCACGCTTGTAATCCCCACGCTTGGGAGGCAGAGACAGGAGGATCATGCAGGTTTGAAGCCAGCCACATGCGCTGGCTTAGGAGACCCTGTTTCCAAATAAAAATGTAAAAGTAGGTCTGGGAGTGTAGCCTGGAGGTAGAAGGGCTTCCAGGAACCCCAGTACCACCAAAAGAAAAAAAAAATAATAATAATAATAATAAAAAATAAAAAGAATAAAAAATAGGGCTGGGAGTGTAACTCAGAGGTAGAAATGCTCCTGGGTTCCATCCCCAGTACCGCAAAAAAACAAAAACCAAAACCAAAACCCCTGGGAGGCAGAGACAGGAGGATCGCGCAGGTTCGAAGCCAGCCTCACTGGCCTGAGAGACCCTGTTTCCAAATAAAAAAATAGAAAATAGGTCTGGGACTGGAGCCCGGAGGTGGAAGGGCTTCCAGGAACCCCAATACCACCAAATAAAAACCCTATACAACTAAAACGGCTACACTGGAAATGCGCAGTCGGTGCTGATCCTGTGATGCAGTCCTGCCATGCCCTGTCACACGCCAGATTCCCAACATGCAGAAGGGGCATTAAAAAAAAAAACTCGACCTGGGCGTGGGGGCGCACGCTTGTAATCCTTGCGTTTGGGAGGCTGAGACGGGAGGATTGCGCAGGTTCGCGGCCAGTCTCAACTACTCAGTGAGGCTCTCAGCAACTTAGCGAGACCCGGTTTCCAAATAAAATATAAAATGGGTCTGGGAGTGTAGCCCGGATGTAGAAAGCCCCTGGGTTTCATCCCCAGTACTGCAAACAACAACAACAACAACAACAACAACAACAACAAAAAAAAACCTCAAAAAGCTGGTCCTGTGGACAGGGACTCTGCCTCTTGACTTTGTATTGGGAATAGATTTTCAGCTATTCAAATGTTGTAAGGACACTTGTAACAGGCTGGAATTACAAAAATCTCCTAAGATGAATAAAATAGCTTAAGCAGATCATCAAGTTTCACTTTGCGTTTGGTTTACTTTGTTAACCTTAATACTTTGTGTGGTTTGTTTTGTTGCTGGGGATTGAAACCAGAAGCATCCTACCTCTGAGCTACACCACCAGCCTTTTTTTTTTTCCCCCAGTACTGGGGCTAGAACCCAGAGGGATTCTACTTTTATTCTTTATTTTGGAACGGGGTCTCACTGCGTTGCAGAGAGCCTCACTAAGTAGCTGAGGCTGTCCTCGAACCTCAATTCTCCTGTCTCAGCCCCCCACATGCTAGGATTACAAGCATGCGCCACCACGCCCCGCCCAGCTAACATTAATTCTTAATTATGTCCTGCTGAAACATTCCACAAATGACTTATCTACTATGTTGTCAGCATTGTTTCTGGGCTGTCTAGAGTGTGATGGGACAACTGAAAACTGTCATTGTCCGCGGTCTCTCAAAGGGACGCTGGGAGAGGCTGGGGACCTCGAGTCCGTCTGGGCACTATGAAATCCAGCTGGTCCTCCCTGCGGGCATTGTATTACATGGCAAAGACAACTCGAGAAGATACCCAGGTTCTAGCCGGGCATGGTGGCACATGCTTGTAATCCCAGCATCTGGGAGGCTGAGACAGGAGGATGAGTTCTTGGACAGCCTCAGCTACTTAGTGAGACCCTATTTTAAAATGAAGAATAAAAAATAGGAAATAGTGCTGGGGGTACAGCTTGGAGGTAGAATGCCCCTGGGATCCATCCGCAGTACTGCAAAAAAATTTAAAAAAAGAAATAGATACTCACGTTCTACTTTTACTAGCACTGTGCTTACCAGTGGTGACTTCAGTGACACATAAACTCTTTTTTTGAGAAGCCTATACCTACACTTAAGAAACTGCCCTTTCCTGACCAGGGATGATGTTACCCTTCAAGGGAGACTTAGAAAGGCCACCAAAAATAACTCCACAGCCCAACATTCATCCATTCATTCACCTCCAAGCTATACCCGCAGGCCTCTCATTTTATTCTGAAACTGGGTTGTGCTAAATTGCTGAGCTGGCCTCGAACCTGCGCTCCTCCTGTGTCAGATTCCCCAGGTGTGCACCCCCATGCCTAGCTTGCAGCACAGTATTAAAGAGCAGCGAGACACCAGAATAGGCGTCACTTCGCGACACAAGGGCAGTGTCCACACATCTAGCCTTTTAAGCAAGCTGCCCTCGATGAGATAACAGTTACTAAGGAGGTACTGATGCAGACAAAATGACCCACAGCGTCGCCAGCTTCTTAACTGGATGTCAGACATCAGCAGCAGCAGAGGCAACATACGTACGTACTCTGTTCATCTTCACAAGAACACAAGGTTGTCCTTTGGAATAGCCAAACTCAGGGTCATACAGACCACTGCAGTTCTGAAGTAAGAAAAGAGGAAACCGACAAGCAACGTAGACTGGGCCCTTCTGCTCCGTTAATGACCCATCAGGGCAGTCTGTGAGATTCTTCTGTTCTCCTTCAGAATATGCTAAAAAGGAAACATATGTGCTGGATCAGGCCACAAAAGAGTAAACACGACCTGGAACACATCATCCCTGGGACGTAAGACAAACAGCAAAGTTAATTACCAGGTAACATGAGGGAAAGAATGTTAGGTCTGACCTTCTAATAAGAATCTAGTATTTTCTGGTTTACTGCATTCCGTGTCACCCTCAGGTATACTGGAAGCCTTTTATGTGCCTGACTCAAAAAATACAATGGCAGGAATATGAAAAGGCAGCCGGGCGTGGTGGTGGTGGTGCTGGCCTGCAGTCCCAGTTCTTGGGAAGGTGAGACAGAGGATTGCGCAGGTTCAAAGCCAGCCTCAGCTACTGAGTGAGGCTCTCAGCAACTTAGACCTTGTTTCCAAATAAAATAGTTCTGGGTCAGAGAAAGTGGTAAAGACGGCACCATCATATTTATGGTATGAAAATAGTTATGCCACGTCTGACGGTAATATGGGGACCATCCAGAAGGCAAAATAAAAGAACCCTGGAAACTGTAGACAGAAGACTATTAATAGCAGCCCAGGCAGAAGATATTAGCTTAGAAGTGAGTTTTAGCCGGGCGTGGTGGCACACGCTTGTAATCCCCGCGCTTGGGAGGCAGAGACAGGAGGATCGCGCAGGTTCGAAGCCAGCCGCGCGTGCTGGCTTAGGAGACCCTGTTTCCAAATAAAAATGGAAAAATAGGTCTGGGAGTGTAGCCCGGAGGTAGAAGGGCTTCCAGGAACCCCAGTACCACCAAAAAAAAAAAAAAAAAAAAAAAAAAAAAAAAAAAGAAGTGAGTTTTAGTTAAAAAGAAAAATGCTGCCAGATGGATTCTAAAGTAAGCCAAGTGTGGTAGCACACACATCCCAGTACTTGGGAGGCTGAGACAGGAGGATCTCAAGTTCCAGACCAGCTTTAGCAATTAAGTGAAGCATTGTTTCAACACAAAAAATAAAAATGGGGCCAGGGGTACAGCCCAGAGGTAGCATGCCCTGGTTTTAATCCCCAGGCGTGCCCCTTAGACACAAAGTATAAAGAGGAACAATGGTTAGGACTTGGAAATAGGAAGGAAAGGAGGAGAAAGAGAACGCAGGACGGTATCTGCTCTGCCCAGGCACGCGGACAGGCACGGCAAGCCACTCAAAGTCCAAGGTGGCCCAGGCCCTCGTGAGAGAGACTGATCTTTGGTGTGACAGGCCTTACTTCTAACTACTGGTGCGTGGATGTAAGCAGCACATAAGACCACCTTAAAAGACTTCAACTAAACCTAAAGCCAGGATCTTAAAGGAAA
Organism: Muscardinus avellanarius; assembly: GCF_963383645.1. Taxonomy (NCBI): domain Eukaryota; kingdom Metazoa; phylum Chordata; class Mammalia; order Rodentia; family Gliridae; genus Muscardinus; species Muscardinus avellanarius. Next base: position 129,873,608 of record NC_137790.1, read on the forward strand.
TGCTTTTTAAAGAAGGTGGAGATCTTTTTACCTCAAAGGTAATTTGCTGTCAAACTTTATTTTTGGTCATATCATATAAAAAATTAAGTTACTGTGAGAACTACTGATTTATCTGGAAGGGGGTGCCAGGATTGAAACCAGGATTTCACACATGCTACGTCTATGTTCTTACCCCCAGTCATATGTACTTTTTTGGTACTAGGGATTGACCCCAGGGGCATTCTACCTCCAAATCATACTCCCAGCCCTATTTTATTTTTGTTTTGCTAGGTTGCTGAGAGTGTCATAAAGTTGCTGCAGCTGGTCTTAAATCTGCAATCCTGTCTCAGCCTCCCAAGTACTGAAATTAGAGGCACGTACCAGCATGCCTGGGTCCATATACTCATCTAAAAGCAAAGAATAATTTGGATATTTGAGGTGTAGGGTAAGTGACTTCCACTACTTTTTTTTTTTTTTTTGCGGGTCTGGGGATGGAACCCAGTGGCATTCTACCTCTGAGCGACACCTCCGCCCCTATTTTTTTTTTTTTTAATTCTTTATTTTTAAACAGGGTCTCACTGAGTTGCAAAGGCCTCACTAAGTAGCTAAGGCTGTCTGTGAACCGCAATCCTCTGGTCTCAGCCTCCCAAATGCTGGGATTACAAGTGTGTGTCACCACACCCAGCTCAACTACTTTCTGTTTGTAACCCCCGTGGTTTCTACTGCATGTGCCCTGCTGGCACAAGCCAGTGCATCACTGCCTGACTCATACTGTGGTGACTTCCACTTCCATACAAAATCAGTAAACCAAGGAGGAGCTGGAAGCCAGGCGTGGTGGCGCACGCTTGTAATCCCCGTGCTTGGGAGGCTGAGACAGGAGGATCGTGCAGGTTCCAGGCCAGCCTCAGCTACTTAGAGAGGCACTCAGCAACTTACTGAGACCCTGTGTCCAAATAAAGTATAAAATAGGTCTGGGAGTGTAGCCCCGGAAGTAGAAAAGCCTCTGGATTACACCCCCAGTACCACAAAATATAGAAAAAAACTAAGTAAATGGGAGTGGTGGCGCCCGTATGTAATCCCAATACTTGGGAGTCTGAGACAGAAGGATCACAGGTTTGAGGACAGACTCTGCAAGTCCGAGACTCCTATCAACCTAGCAAGATCCAATTTCAAAGTAAAAAAAAAAATTGAAGCCAAGCGTGGTGGCACATGCTTGTAATCCCAGCATTTGGGAGGCGGAGACAGGAAGATCGCAGTTGGAGGCCAGCCTCAGCTACTTAGTCAAGCCCTCTGCAACTCAGTGAGACCCTGTTTCAAAAATAAAGAATAAAAAATCGGGCTGGGAGTGTAGTTCTAAGGTAGAATGCCTCTGGTGTCCATCCCCAGTGCGCGCACACACACACACACACCCAAAAAGTGTGTGTGTGTGTGTGTGTGTGTGTGTGTGTGTATTTTGGTGGTACTGGGGTTCCTGAAAACCCTTCTACCTCCGGGCAACACTCCCAGACCTATTTTATACTATTTTATACTTTTTTATTTGGAAACATGGTCTCTTAAGCCAGTGTGGCTGGCTTCGAAACTGCATGATCCTCCTGTGTCCGCCTCCTTAGCGCAGGGATTACAAGCGTGCGCCACCACGCCCGGCAGAAATAAGTATATATTTAACTATCAAGGCAAAGAGAATTAGGGAGATAACATGGACTCAAAAAGAGGTTCTAGTTTAGACAGGAGGAAGCAGGGGGTTTCTGCAAGTTGACAGGAAGAATCCAATACAGAAAGAAGCTATCTATTCATGAAGAGGGAGAGCTAGTCGTATGAGGGACAGGAGCCGAGGCAGGACCCGTACAGTGCAATGTCTCCAAGGAGGGCCGCAGCCACAGGTTTTACTGGTAACAGGGAATCAGAGTTCCCACCTGAGTACTTGTATGGTCTCTTAAATCAAGAAATCAGGTTCTGTAAAGAAACTGAGTCAAAGGAAAAAATGTTCTGAGTACAGGTCAGCAATTACAGCTTCAGAGCATCCCAGACGAGTCATGTGGTCCCAGGCACCCGTATCCCTGTGAGGAAGTGGTCTGGTACCACAGTCACACGCTCTATCCTCAGCAGCACACTGCTGGCAGGTCAGAGGAGCCTCACTCAAGAATTCTGCCCTAAGTGATCGACAGACCAAGACACTACGGATTAGAGCACTGGCAAAAGGAAAAATGAAAAAGCATGAAATTAATGAGAAGGTACATGAGGATTTGGTGAAAGCAGAGGAAAAGCAAAAGAATCAGCAAACTGAAGTTCCAGAGACAGAATAATGCTAGAAGAACACTGAACAAGCAAGAAAGACAGAAGGCGGTGCCAGGAAGCCTTGCCACACGAGTGTTTTTTTTTTTTTGTGTGTGTGTGTGGTACTAGGGATGGAACCCGGGGACATTCTTCCTTGGAGCTACACCCCCAGCCCTATTTTTTTTTATTCTTTATTTTGAAACAGGGTGTCACTGAGTTGCAGAGGGCCTCACTAAGTAGCTGAGGCTGTCCACGAACCGCGATCCTCCCGTCTCAGCCTCCCAGATGCAGGGATTAACAAGTGTGCGCCACCCCGTCCGGCTCATGAGTGATTTTAACAGCAAAACCCTCCCGTGTTCTAGGGAGCAACTCCAAGTGTCTGTGGCCAAGGAGACAGGGTGCTCAAGAGCCAAGAAGCCAGAGCTTTTGATGACTGTTCATGATACTATCATTCACATGAATAATCAGGCCAGGCAAAGGAAAAGTGGGCCGGGATGGCTGCTAATGAGCATCACAAACGAGTGACTCTGACAGACTCTGCATAACTCCCCATTCCCCGCACAAACACTGTATTGGATGCACAAGTTCAAACCCGGGGCTGGGATGCAGGTCACTGTTACATCACTGACATATGGGTTCTTGGCTTCAGTAACAGCACAACAAATATTCACAAGCATTACTTTACATAATATGGGTTTGCTCTATTAATCAGATACTTTTAGCTTTAATACAGACATAAATGCTGTATCTCAACAAACTCATTAGGCTTAGATCCCTATGTTTTCCCAAGGTCTGGAATATTCTTACAACTAACTACAAAATCTACTTGTAAGTGCTCTCCACTATCTGAATTTAAAAGAAGGGCAGAGCTGGAGTGGTGGCACATGCCTGCAGTCCTAGTACTTGGAAGGCTGAGGCAGCACGATTGTAGGTTCATGGCCAGCCTCAGCAACTGTGCAAAACCCTCTACAACTTAGTGAGACCCTGCTTCAAAATTAAAAAAAATAAGATAAAATAGGACTGGGGTTGTAGCTCAGAAGCAGAATGCCCCTGGGTTCAATTCCCAGCACACAAAAAAAAAAAAAAAGAAAAGAAAAGAAAAAGAAAAGAAAAGAAAAGAAAAGTAAATAAAAGGGGAGCCATGCGTGGTGGCGCACGTCTGTAATCCCTGCGCTTGGGAGGCGGAGATAAGAGGATCTCGCAGGTTTGAAGCCAGCTGTGCTGGCTTAAGAGACCCTGTTTCCAAATAAAATATAAAATAGGTCTGGGAATGTAGCCTGAAGGTAAAAGGGTTTCATTCCCAGTACCACAAAAAAGCAATAAAATAAAAGGGGAATGTCAGGTTGCATCCACCTATTATCACAATGCTTGGGAGGCTGTGACAGGAAGAGCACAGGTTTGAGGTCAACCTCAGCAACTTAGTGAGACTGTTTAAAAATAAAAATTAAGCCGGGCATGGTGGCACATGCTTGCAATCCCACCATTGGGGAGGCTGAAACAGGAGGATTGCAGTTTGAGGACAGCCTCAGCTACTACTTAGTGAGGCCCTTTGCAACTCAGTGAGACCCTTTTTCAAAATAAAGAATAAAAAATAGGGCTGGAGCCAGGCGTGGTGGCGCACGCTTGTAATCCCAGCATTCAGGAGGCTTAGACCAGAGGATTGTGGTTCGCGGACAGCCTCAGCTAAAAAAAAAAAAAAAGGGCTGGGGGTGTAGCTAGGAGGTAGAATGCTCCTGGGTTCCACCCCCAGTACCATTTAAAAAAATATAAAAAAAAGGATGGAGGCATAGTTTGGAAAATGTCCCTAGGTTCAATCACCAGTATCACGAGAGGGGGGAGGGGGGGAAGAAAGGTAAAATAAACTTTCAAGAAGAATTATGTTTCTGAGCTGGGCATTGTGACGCTCAACCCTAGCACTTGGGAGGTTGATAGGAGGATCACAGGATTGAGGACAGCCCCAGCAAGTCAAGAGACTCTCATTAACCTCGCGATGACCCTGTTTCAAAATAAAAATAAAATGGGGGTAGGGGTGTAAGCCTGGAGGTAGAATGCCTCTGGGGTCAATACCCAGGATCACACACACATAAAGAATTATGGTTTTAAGACAGGCACAGTGGCACACATCTGTAATCCCAGTACATGGAGAATCACAGGTTCAAGGACAGTCTTAGCAACTTAGGAAGACTCTTAGCAAAACGGTTTAGAATTTTTTTTTTTTTTTTTTTTTGGTGGTACTGGGGTTCCTGGAAGCCCGTCTACCTCTGGGCTACACTCCCAGACCTATTTTCTGTATTTTTGAAACAGGGTCTCTTAAATCAGCGCAGCTGGCCTCGATCCTCCTGCCTCTGCCTCCCAAGCGCAGGGATTACAAGCGTGCGCCACCACGCCCGGCTAGAATTTTTTTTTTTTTTTAAAGAACTGGGGGTGTAGCTCAAGAGGTACAATGACCCTGTGTTCAATCCCTAGTACTACACACACACACACACACACACACACACACACACACACCTCACAAAAGTTTCTAAAAGCAATCATAATTTGGCACTAGATTCTTAAAAATCTTTTCTCTTACTCTAAGAAACATACTTACATTTTAGGAAGTTGTGAAGGTCATTAGTGTACCTTTGATAGGTAGCTGGATCAGATGCACTAAAGGTATATTCCAAAGCAGTCACTGGTTTCGGATAAACCATAAGTCCTAAAATGGTATAACAGAGGAAAACTTAGCAATATTAAATTTCCCTTTCTCCTTCTTACTGATCCCTAAAAAGATCTCGGTAAATCACATGGAAAACTTGTGTCTTAAAATTTCAACAATGAGCTGAACGTGGTGCACATGTTTGTATCTCAGTACTTGGGAAGCAGAGACAGAAGGATCTCAGGTTTTAGAACAGTCTCAGTGCTGGGCGTGGTGGCGCACGCTTGTAATCCCAGCATTCTAGAGGCTGAGACCGGAGGATTGTGGTTTGCGGACGGCCTAAGCTACTTAGTGAGGCCTTCCGCAACTTAGTGAGACGCTGGTTTCAAAAATAAAGAATAAAAAATAGGGCTGAGAGTATAGTTCTAAGGTAGAATGCCCCTGGGTCGTATTCCCAGTACTGGGAAGAAAAAAAAGAAGAAAAAAAGAAGAGTCTCAGCAAGTAGTCAAACTCCCATCAACCTAAAGAGACTGTTTCAAAATAAAATAGGGCTAGGGGTGTGTAACTTGGAGGCAGAATGCCCTTGAGTTCAGTATCTTCAATAACACACACACACACACACACACACACTCTCTCTCTCTCTCTCTCTCTCTCTCTCTCTCTCTCTCTCCCAACAACCACTTATTTATATCAAATTATGAAAGTAACGATATCTGAGACAGGCATGGTGGCACAAGCCTGTAATTCTGGTACGTGGGAGGCTGAGAAAGGAGTACCGTGCAAGTTCAAAGCCAGCCTCAGCTACTTAGTGAGACCTTGTTTCCTAATAAAATATAAAATAGGTCTGGGAGTATAACCCAGAAGTAGAAAGCCCTTGGACTCCAACCCAGTACCACAAAAAGAAAGAAAGAAAAAATCTAAGATTAAAGAAAATTCAAATTTTCAAACCACCTCAGACAGGAGGATTATCCTTTAAATTTGATTATTTTTAGTTAATTATCTCTATTAGTTATTTTTAAAGATTTAATTTAGCCAGAAGCAGTGGCACATGTCTGTTATCCCAAAACTTGGGAGGCAGAAACTGGAGGAGGGCAGGGGTTTGAGTACGGCTTCGACAACTTAGCAAGACCCTGTTTCAAAATAAAAACTAGGGCTGAGGGTGTAGCTCAAAGGTAGATTCCGAGGTGGGTTCAATTCTCAGTACTAACACTACAACAACAAAACAAAAAAAAGAGAGAAAAGATGTGATTTTAGTTTGATTTTCAAATATTTTTAATGCAAAAATCTATTTAGGTTTTGCCAACTTGCCATTCATATACACAGAAATTGTGTGGGTGGGTGGGGAGGGGTATTGGGGGTGGAACCCTGGGGCTTTTCTACCTCTGGACTATACTCCCAAACCTATTTTTTACTTTATTTGGAAATAGGGTCTCAGTAAGTTGCTGAGAGCCTCACTAAGTAGCTGAGGCTGGCTTTGAACCTGTGCAATCCTCCTGTCTCAGCCTCCCAAGCACTGGGATTACAAGTGTGCGCCACCATGCCTGACTTATACACAGAAAATTTTTAGCAAACCAGTCTAAGCCGGGCGTGGTGGCGCACGCTTGTAATCCCAGCATTCAGGAGGCTGAGACAGGAGGATCACGGTTCGCGGACAGCCTCAGCTACTCAGGCCCTCTGCAACTTAGTGAGACCCAGTTTCAAATGAAAGAATAAAAAAATTAGGGCAGGGGGTATAGCTTGGAGGTCAAATGCCCCTGGGTTCCATACCCAGACCCGCAAAAAAAAAAAAAAAAAGTCTTAGCAGTTTTATCATTAAATTATAACTATGGAAGCCTGTCATGGTGGCGGCACAGGCCTGTCATCCCAGTATTGAGGAAGCTGATACAGGAAGACTGCAGGTTCGAGGATGGCCTCTGCAACTTAGCAAGGTCCTCAGCAACTTGGTGATATGTTTCCAAACAAAAAAATAAATAGGGCTGGGATGTAGCTTACAGATATTAGTGACCCTGTGTGCAATCTTTAGTATCACACACAAAATGTGTTTTTCACCTACTGAGTTTGGAGAATAACCATCAAAATTTCATATCAGGAGCTGATACCTGTGTACACAGAACATGCTAATAAATGCAAACGTACTTATCTGTAAGAAGTAATCAGGCTTCCAACTTAAATATAACCATTCTTTATCTGTAATAACTTTATACTACATATATTTATTTATACTATATAAGTACTATAATAATAAATACCTAAGTAACTCAATTTAAAACTTTATTTAAGCCAAGCTTGTGATCCCAGTAGTGGGGAGGCTGATTCCAAGTTCTCCAATTCCTGATCAAATTAACTGAGAGAAAAGATTTATTCAGGATACTTAGACAAATATTACCTATAAACAAAGCAAACTATTAGAAGAAACTGTTCTAGGAGGAGTGAATGGTGGGGAGCTGGTTCAGCTTGGCTACTGATATGGCTGGAGTCAGGCAGTGAGCAGGGATCTGGACTGGGGTTCCTAGGGCCCGGCACAGGAGGGTCTGGGCTGTGATTCCCTGTGGTGGAGGGCTGCCCTGTGGGCCACAGGACGTTTAGTGACATCCCTGGCCTCTACTCACACTGCATCTCTCCTGGAAGACAGATGACTACTGACTATAAGACCAGTAAATGCTCTGGAGAAAGAAGCTTTCTGGCAGACCCTCAGCCTCCTGGCCTGCTGGCCTACCCACTCGCCTGCTATCCAAATCCCACTCTGCTAGGTAGAACCTTGTGATCCACACCACAGATTAAGGGTGTGGTGGCATACGCCCATAATCCCTGTACCTGGAGGCTGATACAGGAGGCTCACAGGTTTGAGGAAAACCTCAGCAAGTAGTGAGACTCTCATCAATCTAGCAAGACCCTGTTTCCAAATAAAAATAAAATAGGGCTGAGGCTGTAGCTCAGAGGTAGAATGACCAAAGGGAGGGGGCAGAGAAAGCGGGGCCTGGTAGTACATGCTTCTAATCTAGTACTTGGGAGTCTGAGACAGGAGAATCATATGCTTGAGGACAGCCTAGTGAGACTCTGTTTCAAAGCAAAAACTAAAGAGGGCTGGGAATAGAGCCTGGAAGTAGAATGCCCTTGGGCTCAATCCCAAGTACTACAAAAAAAAGCATAGAAGAATTAAATGTATAAAGGGTTTGTTTTATTCACTAATGTCATTACTTAATTTTTGGTGGTACTGGGGTTCCTGGAAGCCCTTCTACCTCCGGGCTACACTCCAAACCTATTTTTTATCTATTTATTTTATTTGGAAACAGGGTCTTTCAAGCCAGCGTGGCTGACTTCGAACCTGCGTGATCCTCCTGTCTCTGCCTCCCAAGCGCGGGGATTACAAGTGTGTGCCACCATGGCCAGCGCATTACTTACCATTTTTAACACTCTAATGCAAAACATGTATTCTGTAAGATCAAAGGTCTATACAAGCCAGAGCTGAATGTTCTTTGTATGTAAATTTCCCAAGGCAAAGTGAAACTCCTATACAACATTCATAAAGACCATCCATTATTCTCAATAATATCTGCTCATCCTTGGTAAAGGACTCAAGATTTATCAGTAAATGAATGTGAAGATCTTTAAGTCAATATGTAAATATTAAACATGTAAAATTAAACAATAGCCCTGGGCTCAACCTCTAGCGCCACAAAAATAAATAAGGAAAGATAAGATTACCTATCTTTTATTCTAACACAAAACTGATATATGGTGAACATAAACTAGAACCCAATTTTGTTAAAAGCTAACTGCAACATAATTACCTGGACTAGGAATCTGGTCTCGATATTTTGGTACCTCGTCATTCAGAGTCTGAAGCATTGCCCACATCGTGAGTGAGAAGAGTGCAGCCAAGAATCCATAAAAAACTAGGTAGAAGAGCAAGATCAAACCTGTAAAAGAAACCAAATCTATCAACTGTGGAGATATACATTAAGTGCACACATTTACCATTCGCGGCAGGGCTGTGCACCTAAGCTTTGCCATGCAGTCACATGTCCTCACACTAAAGACACATGAATTTGTCCAAGCAAGGGGCACCTTGGCAGGTACCACCCACTTATCCCATGAGCCCTCCTTTCCTCTGGTATTTTTAGATTAAAGTAGCTTCCAGCTCAGTGGTAAAGTGCTTGGCTAACAGGCAAGAGTTCAATCCCCAGCACTCTGAGGGAAATAAAAGGCTGCTCTGGTTCAAAGTCAGACATAGCATACAGAAGGGAAAAGATAGCTTTAGGTGGGGCAAGCTCCCAATATATTTACATATTGAAGTGGTATACCAGAAAAGAACTAGCACATTAAACCTGTATTGCACAGATAGCAATTATCTGTATACATTTAAGTTTTTAAAAGTGAGATGATGTAAAGAATACCAGGAAATGTACTCATTGAATAACGTTTAGGAAACACTGGTCAAGTGGAAGGGCCCATGCGAAAGTGAAGAGGCGACGGCCACAACAAGCACAGCCTGGGGATTCACAGCACCGCACCAGCAGAGCCAGACCAGGACACATTCCGTCAGTAAGGATTCAGGCCTCCCTTCACACTTGGAAATGCATGGACATATCTCAAGCCAGTCACTTATTTTAGTAACACCTAAAACCAATCATTTCTAAATATCTATATCGAAAGTTCTAACATCAGAAATGATCATCACCGCTGGGCGTGGTGGCGCACGCTTGTAATCCCTGCGCTTGGGAGGCTGAGAGAGAGGGATCGCATGGGTTCGAAGCCAGCCTCAGCTACTTAGTGAGACCCTGTTTCCAAGTAAAATACCTCAGCTACTTAGTAAGGCCTGCCACAATTTAGTGAGACCCTATTTCAAAATAAAGAGTAAAAAATAGGGCAGGGGGTGTAGTTTGGAGGTTGAATGCCTCTAGGTTCCATCCCTAGACCCACCAAGAAAAAAAAAAAAAAAAAAAAAAAACAAAGACATTAAGCCCCTAGATAGTGTAATAGTAAAGAGTTGAAATCATGTCAGCTTTACTTCTCAATTCCCAATCTTAATAATACATTTGTATATTTTGCCCGATTTCATTTCTTTTCTTTTTTCTTTTTTTTTTTTTTTTGGGTAGTACTAGGGTTCCTGGAAGCACTTCTACCTCCGGGCTACACTCTCAGACCTTTTATACTTTTATTTGAAAACAGGGTCTCTTGAAGCCAGCACAACTGGTTTTGAACCCATGCGATACTCCTCTCTCGAGATACTCCTCTCTCCGCCTCCCAAGCGCGGGGATTACAAGCATGCGCCACCACGCCCAGCTACCTGATTGGGTGGACCCCGTTATCCCCACAAGGAGTAACTTCAGAGGGTTTCTAAGATCTGTTTTAAGAAGATCTGAGAATGTTAATAATCTCCCCTGGGGGAGCAGCTGTATAGCTTTCTTCTGATTTTCAATTAACCCATTACCCCAAAATATATCAAGTCAAAACCTAGATTTTCTTAACTGTAGGCCAGGAAGCCATTTCCAGCCCCCTTTTATAAAGTAAAAGCAATTTCATTTTAGACTAGCATTTCAGCCCTCTCCCCATTTACCAGGCAGCCAGGGTAAGGAGCGAGAGATCAGAAGAGAGGACAGGATGTTACCTTCAGCGGCACCACTTCCCTACCACACACTGTGATCCTGCTGCGGAAAAAGAAAAGGAAGAGCAACCTCAACAAGTGACCGGTTCACCTGCTACAGAGGGAAGAGGAACACACCCAGGTCCACACGCTGCTTTAATGAGATCCAGGAGAAAACAATCCTTCACATGTAGACGAGCGCAGGAAACAGGATAAAACCCTCTGTACAGCCGACCAAGGTCGACAGTACACAAGTGTGGCTGTGTGCTAGTACAACTTAATTTTTCCTGTGTGTGCCACCGGGGATTGAACCCAGGGCATTCTACATCCGAGCTGTACCCCCAGCCCTATTTTATTTTTATTTGGAAACAGGGTCTTGCTACATTGAAGAAAATCTCACTACTTGCTGAGACTGTCCTCTACTGAGATCTTCTATCTCAGCCTCCCAAGTACCGGGATTAAAGGCCTGCGCCACCACACCCGGCTCAACTTCAATTATAAAATCAGGCAGATGGGTGCCACAGTGGTTTGTTGACTCCTGCAGTACTGGAGGTTGGACCCAGAGGCATCTTATCTCCAAGCTACACCCAAGACCTATTCTATTTTTTAATTTGAAATGGGGGGGCACTAAATTGCTGAGGCTGGCCACGAACCTCTGATCTTCCTGTCTCAGCCTCCGCAGTACTGGGATTACAAGTGTGCACCACCAAGCCCAGCTCTCCCACTCTACTCTACTCTTCCCTCCCTCCCTCCCTCCCTCCCTCCCTCCCTCCCTCTCTCTCTCTCTCTCTCTCTCTCTCTCTCTCTCTCTCTCTTTCTACGGGTCTGGGGATAGAACCCAGGGGCATTCAATCTCCGAGCTGCAGCCCCTGCCCTATTTTTTTTTTTTTATTATTTATTTTGAAACCAGGTCTCACTGAGTTGCAAGGGCCTCACTAAGTAGCTGAGGCTGTCCGCGAACCGAGATCCTCTGGTCTCAGCCTCCCGAATGCTGGGATTACAAGCGTGTGCCACCATGCCTGGCTCCACTCTTATTTCTGATGAGGGACAGGGACAGGAGCTAAGATGCTGCTAGGGTGCAGCAAGGTGGTGGGTTAGTGAAGAAGCTCATTGGGACAGCACTTGCTCATATAAGGCCCAGGGTTTGATCCCCAGCAACACGCACATGGACACAAAAGGTGGTGGTGGTGGTGCCAGCATTAGACATGGCCCAAGTCCTGCCCTGACCACTGCCTGCAGCACCACCTTGGACAAGACCCCCATCTCTGCCTAAAGGAATATCAGAAGTGTCTAGCTAATTATTCACATTAGAGAAAAGCAGAGATCTGACAACATAAAATACAACTTCTGAGGAAGGAAAATGGCCAACAATTTAGAACCATTTTTGGAATGGTGCCACAACTAGGCCTTATAACCAAATTTAAGGTTTAAAGTTTAGCCTAATTAACTGCATTTTACTTCTCAAAAAATTGTCTTGAACAGCCAGGCGTGGTGGTGCACACTTGTAATCCCTGCGCTTGGGAGGCGGAGACAGGAGGATCGCGCTGGTTCGAAGCCAGCCTCGCTGGCTTGAGACCCTGTTTCCAAATAAAAATATAAAAAATAGGTCTGGGAGTATAGCCCGGAGGTAGAAGGGTTTCCAGGAACCCCAGCACCACACACACACACAAAAAGTCATAACAAATGACGTCTGATTCATGTGGATTCTACAGACACCAAGCAGCAAGGAATCTTGGGACAGTCTACCCTGTGTCAACCAGAGAAAGGAGCAGGGGCCCTGACCTGTCACTCTGTTCCTACCCACTGGAGTGGGTGAGTCAACTCTGGCACTAACCACCAGGAGCCAAGGGCTGGGTCAGGCAGAGGAAGCCACCAATTTGGAGGTTTCCTACTGTGCCCTCAGGAACTATCACTTAATGGAAAATCCCAATGGACTTCAGAAAAGAGCTGTATTCAGGATTCTACTTTGACTGTAAAGGAAACTCAGGGTAGGGTCCAGGATGTTGTGCAGTCAGGGCCAGCCTTCCTCCTAGCATGTGCCTCTTAACCTGAGAGCTTCAGTGTCCAGTTTTCACTGGGATCTCACTAAGTAATGAGACTGATTGGATCACAGGCCCCACCAGAGCTCAATTGCCAGCCCCCTCCTTTCTTCCCTGGAGGTCAGGCTGGTTCAAAGACCCAACCCTACTGGGACTTGGTTGGTTCTGGGGACCAGCCTCCCGTCTTAAAGTTACCGAGGGATCCATGATGAGCCACCTGGTTAGTCTAAGACAACATTCCTATGACTCAGGAAATTCCAACTGTTTTTAGCAACTCTGTTCTAGGAACCTGGGAAAAAGACTGAATTCTTTATTATTTGGCACCAGAAAAACCAAAAGACTTACTTCACAACAGTCTATGTAACCACTCTACACACTTCCTTGACCTGATTCACTACCTAGCAAATTTTCTAGTTACATGAAGGCACTTAGATTTCAGAAAAATTATGCCTCTCTTCAGATGGTTCTGCTAATTAAAAACGTCTACTTAGTAAATAAGTTAACATTCTGCTTATGGTTTTAAAATACTTTAAAAGCACAAGCAGGTATAATTTTAAAATAATTTATGAAGCCGGGTGTGGTGGCTCACACCTGTAATCCCAGTACTTGGGAGGCTCAGACAAGAGGATCTCAGGTTTAAGGACAGCCTCAGTGAAGTGAGACTCATTAACCTAGTGAGACACTGTTTTCAAATAAAAATAAAATAGGGTTGGCAGTATAGCTTGGAGGTAGAATGTCCCTGGCCTTGCAAGTACTGGGATTGGGATTACTAGCATGCACCACCACACCTGACTATCTTTGCATATTTGAATTTTTTTTAAATATTGAGGAACAGCTAGGCGTGGTGGCTTTAGTTTGTAATCCCAGCACTTGAGAGGCTAAAAAAGGAGGATCGCAGGTTCACGGCCAGCCTCAGCTACTTAGTGAGCCCCCCATCCCCTGCAACTTAGTGAAACCCTGTTTCAAAATAGAGTAGCCAGGCATGGTGGTGCACACTTGTAATACCCAAGCTTAGGAGGCTGAGACAGGAGGATTGCAGTTCACAAAAAGCCTTAGTTACTTAGACCCTTTGCAACTCAGTAAGACCCCATTTCAAAATAAAGAATAAAAAATAAGGCTGGGGGTGTCACTCAAGAGGTAGAATACCCCTGGGGTCCATTCCCAGTACCACAAAATAAATAAATTAAATGAAATAGGGCTAGGGATATAGCTTGGAGGTAGAATACCTCTAGTTTCAATCCAGAGGCATTCTACCATCTGAGCGATACCTCCCAGCCCTATTTTATTTTTATTTTGAAACAGGGTCTCACTAGGTTGATAAGAGTCTAAGTATTTGCTGAGGCTGTCCTCGAACCTGGGATTCTCCTGTCTTAGCCTCCCAAGTACTGGGATTACAAGCATACACCACTATACACAGCTAAAAAAACAAAACAAAACAAAAAACACCTATTTCTTAAAAAATAGGCAAAAGAGTTCATCAGAAACTGTTCAAAGAAACAAGGACTACAAAACCAAGTTCCTAAAAAGGTGCTTAACATCATTACAGCAAATCAAAACTACAGCGAAGTTCTACTACACACCTACCAGAATACTAGTAATTTTCAAAGCTGACCATACCAGGTAAAGGCCCTGAGGTAGAGCAATTGGAGCTCTCAGACCCTGCTGGTGTGAATGTAAAAACAAAACAAAGTACTGAAAAGTCTGACCATCTTCTGAAAAGTCAGCGCCACAGCAGCCTTTCACAGGGTCTACGATGCAGTCAATCTACTCTGACACATGTTCACAGTGGGAGGGAGGGCACATAAACACCCAGAGGCTTTCTGTGCAATCACTAAAAACTGCAAACAGCCTGAATGCCCACCAACAGATGAATGAATGAGTAAAGCGAGGTTATCCACACAATAAAGTACTCAGTAATAAAAAGAACAGAGGATGCACATAAAAACCTAGCTCAGGCTGGGCGTGGTGGCATCCGGGAGGCTGAGACAGGAGGATCGCGGTTCGCGGACAGCCTCAGCTCCTTAGTGAGGCCTTCTGCAACTCAGTGACACCCCGTTTCAAGATAAAGAATAAAAAAATAGGGCTGGGGGTGTAGCTCGGAGGTAGACTGTCCCTGGGGTGGGTTCTATCCCCAGCAACACAGACACACACACACACACACACACACACACACACACACACACACACACACGTCCCTGGGTTCCATCCCCAGTACAGAAAAAAAGAAAGAGAAAGGAAGGACAGACCGGCACCCCCCCACACACACCATCTCTATACTATGGAATATTACACAATTACTCAAAGGAATTAGCCAAATCTGTACCAACGTGAAAGACTAAGTGAAAAAAAAGTTCCAGAACATGTTCTTTTCTTATGATTCATGCAAAAATGGAAAAAATTATTCCTACATATTCCATATATACCCATTTATAAACATATTTACATAAATTTACAAAAAAGGATTAGTGGGAAAGTTAACAAACATCTGTAGGAAAGACGAGTGGTGAGGATAAGAGAAACACAGGAATCTGTTCACACATTCTTTTTTCTCGTGCAAACAGTAATATTTACAAATGCAGCTGAGCGTGGTGGTGCACAATTATAATCCCAGCACTTGGGAGGCTGAGACAGGAGGATCGCAGTTCGCATCCGGCCTCAGCTACTTAGGTCCTGTGTAGCTCAGTGAGACCCTGTTTCAAAATAAACAATTAAAAAATAGGGCTGGGCGTATAGCTCGGAGGTAGAATGCCCCTGGGTTCCACCCCAGTACCATAAAAAAAATTACAAATGCACAGAAATGTAATGAAATTTAACAGTGAACACCCTGAAACCCACTTAGACTCCATAATTAACATTTTACTCTATTGGTCTCATTTTTTGCAATGCACTTCAAGTTGCACATGTCAGTGCACTTTACCCCCAAGCCTCAGGATGCAGGTGTTGAGGGGTTTACATTCAGCAAAATACACATAGCTCCAATGCACCATTCAATGGGTTTTGACAAATGCATTCATGTGTATGATCCAAACCCCTATTCAAAATATAGAATCCTCACATGTAACCTCCCTCACACCCTCTCCCAGTCAGTCCCCAGGCCTAGGAATAATCCCAGTTCCAGACTTTTTCCCAACACTGGTATGTGGGAGGCTATGACGCTAGAGAAAGTTTTCTAGAATTATTAGCAATAGTGCCCAGTAGGGGAGAACATAATACTACATAAACCTCTTTTAAATTTGAGAGCAGGGAACTTAAGGGGGGAAAACACTTTCTCATAAAAAAGTTTCCCATAAGAGCAGAAGCAGGCAGAATGGTGCACACTCAGTAATTGTAATCGTAGTACTTGGGAGGTGGAGACAGGCAGGTCACAGGATCAAATCCAGCCTCAGCAATTTAACAAGATCTCGTTTCCAGATTAAAATAAACAAAAAACAGGGCTGGGGGACAGACTGGTGGTACAATGAGAGAGAGAGAGAGAGAGAGAGAGAGAGAGAGAGAGAGAGAGAAAGAAACACACAGAGCAATAAAAGCTGAAAAGTACAATCAAGCAGAAAGCAGGAGTCTTGGATAGCCCTGGTTCTGTTACTCTGATCAGATGCACAACCCAGACACCACCAAGTCAATTTAATCAGTTAAGTGGCATAACCTCTACACTCACCGGGACCCCCCTAATCTGGGTTCTGGTGACTGAGGCCCATTCTGTGTTAAGAGCCAGGCTTCCCCAGGGCTCTTAAACACTGACCTATGAAAAGCCGTCAGTACGATAGCAAAATAAATAAATAAAAGAATGATTATGCTATGGCATATCAACACCATCAAACACTGAGGGTATTAAAAATATTGCAGAAGACAACGGAATGTTTCATAATAATGTTCATTCATTTAACCAGCTTTGAATACATTCCTATTAAGTGCCAGGACAGGCTATGTTTAGAGAATCAAAGAGGAGCAAGATGTGTATAAGATTATAGCGGCTGGGCTGTAGCCCAATGGTAAAGCTCTTGCCTGGCAGGCACGAGGCTCTGGGTTTGATCCCCAGCACTTAAAGAAAAAGAAAAAAAGAAAGAAAATCTTAAGTCTAGTAACTGGCAGCAAAGTGACAAGCGTGTTAAGGAATACACAGGAACACTTGACCCAGTCTTAAGGCAAAAGAGAAATTAGAGATTATGCTATCAAAGCTGACACTGAAGTAGTCAGCCCCAAGTAGAGATAGCCAAAGATAAGCTCAGAAGGGGTAGAAAAAACAAAAACATAACAATCTAAAGAGAGGAGAGAAATAAACCAGCAAGATCATGAAGAATTTGTGTTAGGTGAAGATGAAACAGAAGGATCAAGGACTACAGGTTCAGGGCCAGCCTCAGCTACTTAGTAAGGCCCTCTGCAACTTAGTGAGACTCTGTTTCAAAATAATAAAAAATCTGGCTGGGAGTGTAGCTCTGAGAGAGAATGCCTCAGGGTTCAATTGTGATCCCGGTACTTGGGAGGCTGAGACAGGAGGATCACAGGTTCAAAGCCAGCTTCAGCAACTTAGTGAGACCGTTTCCAAATAAAATATAAAAATAGATCTGGGCCGGGCATGGTGGCACATGCTTGTAATCCCAGCGCTTGGGAGGCTGAGACAGGAGGATCGCACAGGTTCAAAGCCAGCCTCAGCTACTTAGTGAGACTCTCAGTAACTTAGTGAGACCCTGTTTCCAAATAAAGTATAAAACAGATATGGAGCGTAGCCCGGAGGTAGAAAGCCTCTGGGTTCCACCCCAGTACCACAAAAAAAAAAAAAAAAAAAAAAAGAAAAGAAAATCATGTTGTTGGGCCGTGTGGCATATGCCCATAAGAGATAGGAGGATTTTGCGTTCCAGGCCAGTCTCAACAATTTAGTGAGTGAGACCCTGTGTCAAAATAAAACAAACAAAAGGTCCAGGTATGTAGCCTGAAGGTAGAATGTTGCTGGGTCTATCCCCAGTACAGTCCGTCAGTCAGTCAGTCAGTGGGTTTGTATGTCATGCTAAGGAATCCTTGAGGGCAGCAGAGATTTATTTGAAGAGGTATCTACGCAACATCCACTAAAGATTTCTGATAGGCAGCCGGTTAACAAAATACAAAAAAGCATCAAGTAGGCACACAGATTCAAGAGTCCCAACAGAGAGTAACCAAAGCCACCAGAAAATAGGTTAACTTCAAGCAGGAAATGTGAGTTACTACAGAGGTCATGAAAACAGCCAACAATATCAACACATCAACCTCCACTCGGCTACTTAGCCCTTTGCAACTCTACTGCAAAGACCCTGTTCCAAAATAAAAAATAGGGCAGTGAAGCCGGGCGTGGTGGCACATGCTTGTAATCCCAGCATTTGGGAGGCTGAGACATAGAGGATCACGGTTCACGGACAGCCTCAGCTACTACTTAGTGAGGCCCTTTGCAATTCAGTGAGACCTGTTCCAAAACAAAGAATAAAAAGTAGGGCTGGGTGTGTAGCTTGGAGGTAGAATGCCCCTGGGTTCCATCCCTAGTACTGCAATAAATAAATAGCAAGATAAGAATAGCTTTGATACTGATGAAGGCATGATACCATGATATACCTGGTATATCGTGGTATCTGATAAACTTACATTTTCAGGAAAACAGTATGACAACATGTATCCAAAATGTGAAAATTATATACATAAATGGCCTAAAAATGTCAACAGTACAAACATATCCCAAGGCAACAAATGTATAAAAATGTGCATATAAGGGGGAAGGTAATGAGTGGAAGACCAGTACATACAATAAGGAAAAAAAAAAATCATGGCATATCTAACTATATTACAGCACACTAGTCAGCTAAATGTTAAAAAAAAAATGATCAAAGCCAGGCGTGGTGGTGAATGCTTGTAATCCCAGCATTCTGGAGGCTGGGATCACATTTTCACGGAAGGCCTCAGCTACTTAGCGAGGCCCTCCGCAACTTACTGAGACCCTGTTTAAAAATAAAGAATAAAAAAAAGGGCAGAGGGGTGTAGCTTGGAGGTCGAATGCCCCCGGGTTCCATCCCCAGACCCACAATAAATTAAGCCAGTGCGGCTGGCTTCAAACCTGTCTGATCCTCCTGTCTCTGCCTCCCAAGCGCAGGGGTTACAAGCATGCGCCACCACGCTCGGCAATGATGTTTTTATTAACATGGGAAGATGCTCCTAATAAACTCAAGAGACCCTACTGCATCTCTTTAAAAAGTGTAATGTGACAGACATTTCAGGAAGGTATATACCAGAATGTTGAGAGATGAATCAGGCAGCTGGCCCATGCAGTGCCTCTACCAGAATCAGAAAAAGGTTATCATTCCTGGCCCAGGGCCTTCAAGTACATAGCTCTCCAAAATGGCCTTGTCTTCATGATAATCAGAACAGGGACCCACCTCTTCTCCAGGCTGACCCAGGTGTGTTCACACAGCCTGGAGGGCCCAACCTCTTCACCATTGGCCCTCATGTGCTTAAGAGGGAAGCCCTTGTGTTGGGAGAGAACTAAATGTTCACCTACAGCCCAGCGCAGTGGCGCACGCTTGTAATACCAGCATTCTGGAGGCTGAGACCTAGAGGATCACGGTTCGCGGACAGCCTCAGCCACTTAGTGAGGCCCTCTGCAACTCAGTGAGACCCGGTTTCAAAATAAAGAATAAAAAATAGGGCAGGGGGTGTAGCTCGGAGGTCAAATGCCCCTGGGTTCCATCCCCAGACCCGCAGGGGAAAAAAAATGTTCACCTACCTAGCCCATTCTACACTGGCTTATTATTATTACTAAAATAAACAGATCTACTATTTGTTGATAAGAGTGATTTCGATTCTGGACAGTGCACACCTGCAATCCCAGCTACTAAGAAGGCTGAGGCAGCAGGATCACAAGTTCAAGGCCAACCTAGGCCATTTAGCAGACCCTGTCTCGAAATCAAAGCATTCTCGGTAGAATGCCCCTGGGTTCAATCCCTAGTATCATAAATAAATAAAATCAATCTCAACTTTACCTGAATGTACTACTACAACCCTTATACTTTGCCCCTATATTTTGATAATTTGTGTTATCTATTTAAATGTATATTCTCAATAAAATCCCTATCCAAAGATCATGTAATATAAAGGTTATAAAGAATACTATCTAGCCAGGTGTGGTCATACACTCCAGTAATCCCAGTACTTCGAAGACAGAGGCAGAAGGATCACAGGTGTGAGGACAGCTTGAGCAAACAGTGAGGCTCTCATCAACCTAGTGAGATCCTGTTTCAAGATAAAAAAATAAAATAAGGCTGGGGACGTATTTCAGATGTAGAATGCCCCTTACTTAGCTCAATTCCCAACAGGAAACAAAACAAAACAAAAACACGCCAGGCGTGGTGGAGTACACTTGTAATCTCAGCACTTGGGAGGGTAAGCCAGAGGTTCAAGGACAACCTCAGCAGGCAGTGAGACTCTCATCAACCCAGCAACTGTTCAAAATAAAAATGAAAAATAGGACTGGGGGTAGAATGACCTTGGGTTCAAACCCCAGTCCCGCTTAAAAAAAACAATTATCTGTATAAAAAGGTCATTCTAGCCAAGTGCTAGAAGCAAGATGCTCAAAAAGGAAGACAGCCTATAAACTTAATCTCTCCACCCCTCCAGAACTTTTTCAGCAAAAAGTTAGTACACTCTAGAAACAAGCAATTAGGGTTAGGAGTGTTCATTTTCCTCTCATTTAACTCTGGATGCAAGATTTATTTCTTCGTTACACTAACACTAGCAATTTAAATAAAAATCATGCGTGATTACCGTGCAGTTAGGCAAGCCATCTGTAAAATAATACAACCACTGGAGTGCGATTAAAGGCCAACTGGGTTCTTTTCTTGGCTCTCTGGAATATGTAATTTTACGCAGACAAAATCACAACCTCTCTGGGTCTCATTTTTCTCATGTCTAAAGCAAAGGTTGGGCTAAAAACCCTCCACGACCCTTTCCAGCTTCTGATAGGCCTTCAAGTCGCCTTTCCTTCCTGGAGGGGCTCATTTCAGTCAGCAGCAAGTTTATTTTCTGAGTCATAGCTCATTTACTCTCTTCATACATCTCTTAAAAATGTCGTGTCCCAACAGTTCCGAACTCTAGCAATGTATTCCCACTCGGGGAGAGAGAGAGAGAGAAAAAAGATCTGTCAAGACCCGCTAGTAAAATATTTTTCAAAAGGGTAAGATCAAGTTTACCTAAGTGTAAACACAAAAAAAGCACTTATCCATCTTCACACGATAATATAATTTTCTAAACACAAAGCAGCACTGCGCTAGTAGATGGATAATAATAATAATAATTTTTATTATTACTATTTGTGGTACTGGGGGTCGAACCCAGGGGCGTTCTACCCCGGAGCTACACCTCCAGCCTTTTTCATTTTGAAACCAGGTCTCGTTAAGTTACTGAGGACCTAAACTGCTGAGGCTGGCCTCTTACCTACAGTCCTCCCGTCTCGGTCTCCCAAGTACTGGGATTGATTTTTTTTTTTTTTTAAACAAAGAACTCACGCAGAGCAACCTTGCAAACATCACAATGGTTTGAAGGCACAGAAGGGAAAGAAAAGAAAATGCTGTTCAGACAGGACTGACCTCTCTCTTTTTCCCCGCCTCCCCTCCCCCCCCAAAAAAAATACACAGTAAATTTGTAAGAAAACCGCTGGGATGAAGGGAAAAAAATTAAAAAAAAAAAAAAAAAAAGAAGAGGAGGAGGAACCAGCTTGTTCCGGGCTGCTCTCGCGCCGGGCCGGCTGCGTTTTCGGGCACAGTGTCCTTCTGCGGTCAGCCCGCCGCCGCGTGTGCCTGCAGCCCACTCGCGCGCCCTCGACCCGCGGGGCGGCGGCGTGGCCGGGTCACGGGACCGCGGCGGCGGGAGTGGAAATTTCCTCTCGGCGGGCGCGGGGCGCGCGGCCTCCCGAGCCCGGCCTCCGCGGCGGGCGGGCGGCGGGCTACAAAGGAGGCCGGGCCCGCGGAGGCCGCGCACGTGCGCCGGCCCGGGGCGCCGCGGAATGAATGGGCCGCCGCCGCCGCGCTCACCCCAGCTCTGGGCCGTGCGCCCCAGGAACTCGCCGCTGCTCGGGTTGTACAGGAAGAGCTTCCACTCGGCCAGGCTCTGGTGGAACGACTTCTTCTCCGTCTTCGTCATGGCGGGCGTCCCGGCGGTGGCGTCCCGGCGGCGGCGGCGGGCGGCGGCGGGGCGGGCGGCGGCGGCTCCTCCTCACCGGGAGCACTCGGGCCGACTGCGCCGCGCCGGGCCGGGCGGCCGCTCCGGCCGCGGGAGCCTGACGTCCCCGCGCGCCGCAGCCAATGGGCGCGCCGCTCGCCGGCCACGCCCCGGCCACGCCCCCGGTCACGCCCCCGGCGCCGCCGAGGAGGAAGCGGCCGGGCCGCGGCTCGGTGACCAGCGCGTTCCGCTCCGGCGAGCAGGGGCGGCCGGCCCGCGGGGTCTCCGGCGGGCGCCTCGCCGGGCCGCCCCGAACCCAGGCGCCCGAGGTGGCGCGGGGCCCGGAGAGCGAGGGCGGCGAGGACGCCAGCCCGCCTTCGCCCAGCCGGCCCCAGGCACGGCCGCGGGCTCTGTGACGTCACCGCAAGACGCCCTGCGGGAGACCCCGGGAGGGGGTCCGCGAGGGCGGCGGGCGCTGCGGCTGCTGCCCAGACCCGGTCCTCGCTTGGCGGTGTTTGAGGATTTAACCAGGGATCTCGGGCCAACTGGAGTTTCATTCTGAATATGCCAGTGTTGGTGAAACGGGATGCAATATCAATCCTCCCCCCCCGCTTCCAGATTCAGTTGAATGTATCAGTGAAATCAATATACATGCTTTTCCAAGGTTGCTGTCGACGAAAAGAGCCTCTGCTTTTGCTCGGACGCCTCAGTTCTTAAACTACAAGGAATCAATCCATACTCGGTTTTAGCTCAACTCCTAAAAGACGCTAGCAATGGACGCGGCCCTGGGGCGAGCGGAGGGTGCAGTCCGCCTGGCCTGCGGGAGATGGGGCTGAAGAGTGCAATGCTCTCGCTGTAGCAATCGAGAAATGAAGTCGAAGTTTAGGCACAAGGTGTGCAGGTTCGGGACAAAAGAATTTGCGGCACTTCCTTAGTTTTATCAAATAAAATTCATGAATGAAGAAATATAAAGCCAGTACTTGGGAGGCTGAGACAGGGGGATCGCAGTTTCAAGGCTCATCTCAGCCACTTAGACCCTGTTTCAAAATAAAAAGTTAAATAGGGCTGGGATGTAGCTCAGAGGTAGAATGCCCCTGGGTGCAATTCCCAGTGTCAAAAAGGAAGAAAGAAACTCATTGCTTGGGATGATTTTTTTTTTTCATTTAAGAAAACTAAATTTCTAATTATGAATGACCTTGGAAACAACAACCAAAATCTAGTTACCTTAGGAACTAATAACGTCAAATTTGCCAAAGCATTTTGTAGAGTTTAGAACGAGATCGTTATTAGAAATAACAAAATACCATGCAAAGCCGACTGGAATACATTTCTTTTATAGACAAAGTTGAAACAGAACTAAGGAATGGAACTAGTGAACTATTTTATCTAAAAAAAATCGAACTACAAATCAGAAGAGAGCTAACATACTAGCAGAGGTGATTGTAGGCCTTTTAGCTTAGGGAAGAGGGAAGATAGTCTGAAATGAAATATAAAACCCATGTGTGTGTGTGTGTGTGTGTGTGTGTGTGTGTGTGTGTGTGTGTGTGTTAAAAGTAAATAGGCTTTGAGAAATAATTACCTGGTAAACACAAAGTAAAAGATGGCAAATAACATTATGAAATAGTGTTTCAAAGCCGGGGCGTGGTGCACGCTTGTAATCCCAGCATTTGGGAGGCTGAGAGGAGTTTCAGTACAGCCTCAGCTACTTAGGCCCTTGGCAACTTAGACCCTGTTTCAAAATAAAGAATAAAAAATAGGGCAGGGGGTATAGCTCAGTGGTCGACCCTGGGTTCCATACCCAGACCCGCAAAAAATAAATTTAAAAAAAATAGTGTTTCAGCCGCGAGTGGTGGCGCACGCTCGTAATCCCCGCTCTTGGGAGGCAGGGACAGGAGGATCGCGCAGGTTAGAAGCCAGCCTCGCTGGTTTAAGAGACCCTGTTTCCAAATAAAAAATATAAAAATAGGTCTGGGAGTGTAGCTTAGAGGTAGAAGGGCTTCCAGGAACCCCAGAACCACCAAAAAAAAAAAAAAAAAAGTGTTTCAAAGATCAATTGGCTACTGTCTGAAACTTGGAGTTTTCATGTTTTGTTTTGGTCGTCATTGATAGGACTTTCACACTTCATGCTTTGTGGTTTTCCAAATTAGGATTTAAATACAAATAAAATTCAGTAAGCAGTTTTAAACCCATAACTAGTTCAGTACAGTAACAAGGTCCAACAGATTGCAAGTTGGCAAAACTTTTTCATTCAGACAACATGGAAACTATGTGTTTCTCTGATATGCTGATATGTGATATTTGAACATTACCTCAACAAGGCTAACTGTATTGGGGGATATTGGCCTACCAAATATGAGCAGATGAAATGTCAAATTTAATCAGAGTTGTATTCCCTGTAAATTTATTTTACTAAACCTGAGTTTCTCTTTTAAAGAAGTTACTTTGCCAGGTAAAACACGGGATTGGCCACTTAAATTTGAATTTCAGGCTGGGCCTAGCTGGGCCTAGCTGGGCCTTCCAGAAAACAAACAATACTCAATGACAACAAAGTCTTACAGGACCGATCTTTATATCACTAGCACCCAGGGCCAGAAGACAGCAGAGCACTGCATTCAGAGCTGAGAGTCAAGCTGGACAGAGTGGCACACACTTGTACGCCCAGTACTTGGAAGGCTGAGACAGGAGGATCACACATTTGCAGCCAGCCTCTAAGCAACCTAGGCCCTCTGCAACTTAGTGAGACCCTGTTTCAAAATAAAAATAAAATTGGGCTGGGGATGTAGCTTAGAGGTAGAATGCCCCTGTTAACACACACACACACACACACACACACACACACACACACACACACACACACACACACTCAGAATATCATACCCAGCCAAACTATCACTCTGCTGCTATTCTACTCTGAGGTACAATGCTCAGGCTGTCCCAACTCAGAAAGTCTGCCTCTCAAGTCCTTTACAAGTGTGCACCACCACACCCAGCTAATATTCCCATTCTAAACTTCACAATTTATTTCATATGTGTGTGGAGGGGTGTTTGGTACTAGGGCTTGAACTCACCACACTTGGCTTTTATTTTATTTTATTTTATTTTTTGTGGTACTGGGGATTGAACCCAGAGGCTTTCTACCTCCAGGTTATACTCCCAGACCTTTTTTTTTTTTAATATTTTATTTGGAAACAGGGTCTCACTAAGTTGCTGAGGCTGGCTTCGAACCTGTGCGATCCTCCTGTCTCAGCCTCTCAAGCACGGGCATTACAAGCGTGCGCCACCACGCCCGGCTTACACTTGGCTTTTCTTTTGAAACAGGGTCTCACTAGATTGATGAGAGTCTCATTACTTGCTGAGGCTGTCCTTAAACTGTGAAATTCTTTTCTCAGCCTCCCAAGTACTGGGATTACAAGTGTACACCCCCATGCCTGGTTTACTTTTTATTTTGAAACAGGATTTCACTAGGTTGCTGAGAGCCTTGTTTAGTTTCTCGGACTGGTCTTGAACCTGTGATCCTCCTGACTCAACTTCCCAAATACTGGGATTACAGGGATGGATGCATCACCACACCCAGCCCTAGGCCTTTTTTTTTTTTTTTTTTTTTTTTTTTTTTTTTTTTTTTGGTGGTACTGGGGTTCCTGGAAGCCCTTGTACCTCCGGGCTACACTCCCAGACCTTTTTTACATTTTTATTTGGAAACAGGGTCTCCTAAGCCAGCATGATCCTCCTGTCTCTGCCTCCCAAGCGCGGGGATTACAAGCGTGTGCCACCACGCCCGGCTAGCCCTAGGCCTTTTAAAAAAATTATTATTAATATTAGCTGGGAGGATGTGGTGTCTCCTTCCTGCAATCCTAGTATTAGGAAGGCTGAGACAGGAGAATCACAGGTTTGAGAACAGCCTCAATAACTCAACAATCTCGGATCTAGAAAGACCCTGTTAAAAAAAAATTAAAAAATAAGGCCGGGCGTGGTGGCGCACGCTTGTAATCCCCGCGCTTGGGAGGCAGAGACAGGAGGATCGCGCAGGTTCGAAGCCAGCCACGCGTGCTGGCTTAGGAGACCCTGTTTCCAAATAAAAATGTAAAGGTCTGGGAGTGTAGCCCGGAGGTAGAAGGGCTTCCAGGAACCCCAGTACCACCAAAAAAAAAAAAAAAAAATTAAAAAATTAAAAAATAAGAAGGCTAGAGATGTAGCTCAGAGGCAGAGCTCCCCTGGGTTCAAACCTCAATACCAAACAAACAGGCAAGTAGCTCGGAGGTAGAATGCCCCTGTACCAAAAATTAAATAGATAAACAAATAAATGAAAAGAATCCTACGTGAAGCCTGGTGTGGTGGTGCTCTCCTATGATCCTAGTGCGTGTAGGGGGCTGAGACAGGAGGATCACAAGTTTCAAGCCAGTCTTAGCAACTTAGATCCTGTAGTGGGGTGTGGTGGCACATGCTTGTAATCCCAGTACTTGGGAGGCTGAAACGGGGATCACAGGCTCAAAGCCAGTCTTGGCAATTTTATTTATTTATTTATTTATTTGCTTTTTTTTTTTTTTTTTTTTTTTTTTTTGCCAGTCTGGGGATGGAACCCAGAAGCATTTGACCTCCGAGCTACACCCCTTGCCCAATTTTTTACTCTTTATTCTGAAACAGGGTCTCACTGAGTTGCAGAGGGCCTCTGGTTTCAGCCTCCCAAATGCTAGGATTATAAGTGTGCGCCACCACTCCCGGCTTATTTATTTATTTTGCAGTACTGGGGATGGAACCCAAGGACATTGTATCTCCGAGCTACACCTCCAGCCCTATTTTTTAGTCTGTTTTTGAAACAGGATCTCACTGAACTGCGGAGGGACTTACTAAGTAGCTGAGGCTGTCTGCGAACCGCGATCCTCAGGTCTCAACCTCCCAAATGCTGGGATTACAAGCCTGTGCCGCCACGCCCAGCAGTCTTGGCAATTTAGAGGAGCTCTCAGCAACCTAGTGAGACTCTGTTTCCAAATAAAATATAAAATAGGTCTGGGAGTGTACCCGGAGGTAGAAGGCCCCTGGGTTCCATTCCCAGTACCACAAAAAAAATTATATATACTGTTTTTGTTTGTTTTTGTGGTGCTGGGGATTTAACCCAGGGGTAGTCTACCTCTAAGCTAAACCCTCAGACCTATTTTACTTTTTTTATTTTTATTTTTTGGTGGTACTGGGAGTGGAACTTAGGGGCTTTCTACCTCCGGGCTATACTCCAGACCTATTTTCTATTTTATTTGGAAACAGGGTTTCACTAAGTTGCTGAGAGCCTCACTAAGTAGCTGAGGCTGGCTTTGAACCTGTGTGATCCTCCTGTCTCAGCCTCCCAAGTGCGGGGATTACAGGCGTGCGCCACATTTTATTTTTAATTTGAAACAGGGTCTTGCTAGATTGATGAGAGTCTGTCCCTGAACCTGCGATCCTCCTGTCCCAGCCTCCCAAATACTGAGATACAAGTGTGAGCCACCACACCTGACTAATATTCCAATTCTGCAGTTGACAATTGTGTGTGTGTGTGTGTGTGTGTGTGTGTGTGTGTGTGTGTGTAGTACTGGGGCTTGAACTTGGGGAATTCTACCTCTGAGCTACACCCGCAGCACTATTTTATTTTTTATTTTGAAACAGGGTCTCACTAAGTTGCAAATGGCCTGGCTAAATTGCCAAGGCTGGCTGCAAACCTGCAGTCATTTCAATTGTGAGCCACCACGCCCAGCTGACAATTTATTTGATTGTTGCCATGGAGATTGAAGCTGCACAGGATGTGTGGTTACAAAGTCACGCCTGTAATACAGTGCTTGAAAGGCTGAGGCAAGAGGATAGTAGGTTCGCGATAGCCTTAGCATGTAGTGAGGCTCAGCAGCCTAGTGAGACCCTGTTTCAGAATAATAAAAGCTGAACACAGTGGTACACACCTGTAATTCCAGTAGTTGGGAGGCTGAGACTGGAGGATCGCAGGTTTGCAGATGGTCTCAGCAACCTTGTAAGACGCTCTGCAACTTAGACCCTGTCGCCAAATTTCCCAAATAAAAAAAACAGGGCTTAGGGTATAGCTTGGAGGTAGAATGCCTCTGGATTCATATCTCTCTCTTTCTCTTTCCCTCTCTCTCTCTCTCTCTCTCTCTCTCTCTCTCTCTCTCTCTCTCTCTCTCTCTCACACACACACACACACACACACAATAATAATAAAAATAATAAAAATAATTCAAAGAGGGAGCTGGGCCTAGTGATGCATGTTTGTAATCCCAGCATTCGGGAGGCTGAGACAGGAGCATCACGGTTCGCGGCCAGCCTCAGCTACTTAGCAAGGCCCTTTGCAACTCAGTGAGACCCTGTTTCAAAATAAAGAATAAGCCGGGCGTGGTGGCGCACGCTTGTAATCCCCGCGCTTGGGAGGTGGAGACAGGAGGATCGCGCAGGTTCGAAGCCAGCCTCACTGGCTAAGAGACGCTGTTTCCAAAAATATATATATAAAAGAGGTCTGGGAGTGTAGCCCGGAGGTAGAAGGGTTTCCAGGAACCCCAGTACCACCAAAAAAATAAAATAAGCCAGGTGTGGTGGCGCACCCTTGCATGGGAGGCTGAGATGGGATGGTCACACATTTTTGAAGCCAGCCTCAGCTACTAGTGAGGCTCTTAGCATCTTATTGAGACCCTGTTTCCAAATAATGTATAAAATAGGTCTGGGACTATAGCCCGGAAGAAGAAAGCCCCTGGGTTCCACCCTCAGTACCACAATAAATAAAATAAAATAAAATAAAATAAAATAAAATAAAATAAAATAAATAATAAATACATAATAGGGCTGGAGGTATAGTTTGGAGGTAGAATGACCCTGGGTTCCATCCCTACCAGTTCCACCAAAAAAAAAAAAAAAAAAAAAAAAGACATCTAATCAGGTTGGGGGTTTAGCTCAGAGATAGAATGCCTCTGAATGCCACAACAATAAATAAATAAATAAATAAATAAATAAATAATAAAAAATAGGACTGGGGATGTAACTCGGAGGTAGACTGCCCCTGGGCGCTCAATCCCCAGTACTGCAAATAAATAAATAAATAAATAAAACAAATAAATAAAAAATAAAAAGAGGGATGAGGGGGTGTAGCTTGGAGGTAGAATGTCTCTGAGAAACCTTCTCTACAAATAAAGCAAAATCCCAGTACAATACCCCTGGGTCCAACCTCCAGCATCACAAAATAAATAAAAATTAAATAAAGAATAAAGTAAACTAGACCTGGTGGCACACAATTGTAATCCCAATACTTGGGAGGCTGAGACAGGAGGATTGCAGGTTCATGGCCAGCCTCAGCTACTTAGGCTCTCTGCAACTTAATGAGACTCTGTTTCAAAATAAAGAATTTAAAAAAATAAGGCTGGGGTATATCTCAGAGGTAGAATGTCCCTGGGTTCAATCCCCAGTACTGCCAGAAAAAAAAGAATAAAGTATAAATGAATAAATAAAAATATTAATAAGAGCCAAGTGTGGTGGTACATGCTTGTAATCCCAGTACTTGGGAGGCTGAGATGGGAGGATTGAGGTTCTCAGCCAGCCTCAGCTGCTTAGTGAGGCCCTCTGTAACTTAGATCTTGTTTCAAAATAAAGAATAAAAAATAGGGCTGGGGTTGTAGCTTGGAAGTAGAATGTCCCTAGGTTCCACCCCCAGCACTGCAATAAAATAAAATAAAATAAAGCCAGGCATGGTGGCACACACTTGTAATCACAGCATTCGGGAGGCTGAGACCTGGAGGATCGCGGTTCGCAGACAGCCTCAGCTACTTAGTGAGGCCCTCTGCAACTCAGTGAGACCCGGTTTCAAAATAAAGAATAAAAAGCCGGGTGTGGTGGCGCACGCTTGTAATCCCCATGCTTTGGAGGCAGAGAAAGGAGAATCGCGCAGGTTCGAAGCCAGCCACGCGCGCTGGCTTAGGAGACCCTGTTTCCAAATAAAAATGTAAAAATAGGTCTGGGAGTGTAGCCCGGAGGTAGAAGGGCTTCCAGGAACCCAGTACCACCAAAAAAGAAAGAAAGAAAGAAAGAAAGAAAGAAAGAAAGAAAGAAAGAAAGAAAGAAAGAAAGAAGAAAGAAGGAAAGAAAGAAATAAATTAAGAAAGAAAGAAAGGAAGGAAGAAAATAGGGCAGGGGGTGTATCTTGGAGGTCAAATGCCCCTGGGTTCCATCCCCAGACCCACAATAAATAAATAAATAAGTAAATGAAATAAATGAAATAAAATAAAATAGAGCCAGGTGTGGTGGCACACGTTTGTAATCTCAGCATCTGGGAGGCTGAGACAGGAGGATGATGCTTCATGGACAGCCACAGCTGCTTAGTGAGGTCCTTTGCAACTCTGTGAGACCCTGTTTCTTTTTCCTTTTTATTGTTTCTTTGTTGCAGTACTGGGCATAGTATTCTACCTTTGAGCTAGACCCACTGCCCTAGTTTTTACTCTTTATTTTGAAACAGGGTCTCACTAAGTTGCAAAAGGCCTAAGTAGCTGAGTCTGTTCAGGAGCCTGTGATCCTCCTGTGTCAGCCTCCCAAATGCTGGGATTACAAGCGTGCGCCACCACGCCCAGATCATCCTGTTTCAAAATAAAGAATAATAATAATAAAAAATAGGGCTGGTGATATATCTCGGAGATAGAATGTCCCTGGGTTCCATCCCCAGGACCACAAAAAATAAAACAAACAAACAAACAAATATTACCTTTTCCTTTCAGTTTGATGTTTTGTTTAGTGAAATATAGTCATTTAAGAGAAGTCACTGTGTCCTTTTAAGCAGTAACTATCTGTCACTGTCTTATTAAGAAGAACAGGAGGGAGACTTTAAATGTCACTTTATGCAATTTCTCAACATTATTTCCTAAGAGACTGGCTAATGTCTCAGGGGCGTGGGAATTCAAGTTCCTTGATTCTGATTATTGTGTCACAACCAACTCCCTACAAGACAATAGCTTAATTACTTTTACACAAATTTATTATCTCCAAGCCAAGCTTGGTGGCGCACATTTGTAATCCCAGTACTTGGGAGGCTGAGACAGGAGGATGGCTGGTTCACGGCTGGCCTCAACTACCTACTGAAGCCCTCCACAACTTAGCAAGACCTTGTTTCAAAATAAAGACTTAAAAAAAAATGTAGCTCAGATGTACAATGCCCCTGGGTTCAATCCCCGGCACCAAGAAAAAAAAAAAAAATCTCCAATGCACTGTATACACTGTATACAAGTACATTCATTGGCTTATTTTACTGGGAATATTATGAGTTGGTTAAATGTTGGTTGGCAGTTAGGAAATCTCCATAAATACATATTGTGATTCACATTTCTGCAAAGCACATAACCTTGTATTAGTTAATGATTTTTTTTCCCCAGCAAGAAACAGGAAGCAAAATTAAGCTGACCTGAACCACAAGGGGCTGTGTGGGGTGGCCGGGCCTGTAATGCCAGCGACTTGGAAGGCTGGGGCTGAGGGAGCAGAAGTTCAGGGTCAACCCGGGCAATTTAGGAAACGAGGCCTCTAAATCAAAAAATTAAGCCAGGCCTGGTGGCGCACGCTTGTAATCACGGTGGTGCACGCTTGTAATCCCAGTACTTGCAAGGCTGAGAGAGAAGGATCACGGGTTTGAGAACAGCTTCAGCAAATGATGAAACTCTCCTCAACCTAGCAAGACACCGTTTCCAAATAAAAAATAAAATATCGCCGGGGCCTGTAGCTCAGAGGTAGAATGTCCCTGGCTTCAATCCCCACTATTGAAAAAAAAAAAAAATTGAAAAGCAGGGAAAGAGCAACAGGCCTTGGGACGCAACCTGGCAAAACGGTAGGAAGTAAAATATCTGGAGATTTACCAGGATTCAACTACAGTAAGTAATAATAATATTAAGAATAATAAAAAGAATACTTTTTTGGCAATCCTGGTCCTGGGTGCTCTATCATTGAACTACGTCTTCACCCCCTTTGTTTGTATATGTGGTATTGGGGATAAACCCTGGGGTATTCTACCCCTGCGCTACACTCCCCAGTTCAATTTTATTTTCTGTTTTTGAAACAGGGTCTTGCTAGGTTTCTGGGAGCCTCATTACTTGCTAAAGCTGTCCTAGAACCTACAATCCTCCTGTCTCAGCCTCTCAAATACTGGGATTACGGGCCTGTGCCACCAGGCCCTGCTATATTCAGCCCTTTGAATGGAATCTTATTTTGAGGCAAGATTTTGCTGAGTTACCCAGGCTGGCCTTGAATTACAATCCTCAAACTGGAGTCACGGTATTGTAAGTGTGTGGCACAGTGCCTGGCTAAAATCGTTTTTTGCCTTTTGTGTGTGTGTGTGTGTGTGTGTGTGTGTGTGTGGTACTGGGGATGGAACCCGGAGGCATTCTACCTCCGAGCTATTTATTCTTAACCGGATTTTTATTCTTTATTTTGAAACAGGGTCTCACTGAGTTGCAAAGGGCCTTGCTAAGTAGCTGAGGCTGTCCGTGAATCAAAATCCTCCTGTCTTAGCTTCCCAAATGCTGGGATTACAAGTGTGCACCACCACGCCTGGCCCTATTTTCCATTCTTTATTCTTATTTTTTGTGGTACTCAGGGTAGAACCCAGGGCATTCTACCTGAGTGACATCCCCCAGTCCTATTTTTTTATTCTTTATTTTTATTTTTATTTATTTTTATTTTATTTATTTATTTATTTATTTAGGTGGTCCTGGGGGTGGAACCCAGAGGCTTTCTACCTCCAGGCTATACTCCCAGACCTTTTTAATATTTTATTAGAAACAGGGTCTCACTAAGTTGCTGACAGCCTCACTAGTAGCTGAGGCTGGCTTTGAACCCGCGCGATCCTCCTGTCTCCGCCTCCCAAGCGCGGGGATTACAAGCGTGCGCCACCACGCCCGGCTCATTCTTTATTTTTAAACAGGTCTCCCTCAGTTGCTGAGGAGCTTGACAAATTGCTGGGCCTGGCCTTGAACCTGTGATTCTCTTGTCTCAGACTCCCAAGTATTGGGATTACAGACAGGGGCCACCAGGCCTGGCTTGACTTGCTTTTTTCCTGCTTTAGACACCCCACTTCCCCCAGGGCTGACCCAGGAAATAAAGCAGATCTTCGTTTTCATAGTAAGAGTTTGTTAGCACCCTCTGACAGTAATTCAGACTTGGAGGAGGCGTCTTGAGTCAGGTGTCCTCAACTGTCTTTAGGCCTTTGCTGGGCTCAGCCGGGACCTCTCCTACCTCTAGGACCCGCGCTTCCGCCACCCATTAAGAGGGCACCGACTTCGCCCCCAGCCGCTAGGCCTGGCCCTGACGCCTTCCCTTCCTGTCCCAGCTGGTTCCTGCTCGGTTCCTAAGTCCCCAGTAATTACAGCCCCTCCCTGTTCCTCAGTGCGGTTGGAGGCTTCTGATCCCTCCTGTCATGAGGTTGGCCTGACCTTGAGTCCTAATCTCCTGCATCTGCTCCCCATATCTTTTTTCTTTCCTCCTCTTCTCTCTTCCTTCTTCCTCTTTTCCTTCTCTTCCTCTCTCTTATCTTCTCCCTCCTTCCCTTTCTCCTCTCTCTCCTTCCTTCTCTCTCATCTCTTTCTTCTTTCT
Organism: Muscardinus avellanarius; assembly: GCF_963383645.1. Lineage (NCBI taxonomy): Eukaryota > Metazoa > Chordata > Mammalia > Rodentia > Gliridae > Muscardinus > Muscardinus avellanarius. The sequence goes on from NC_137790.1 coordinate 129,906,877, forward strand.
TGGTACTGAGGGTTGAACTTGTGAGTTATTCCACCTCTGAGTTACACCGCCCCCAGCCCTTTTAATTTTTTAGTTTGAAACAGGGTTCCGCGAAGTCGCTGCAGCTGGTCTTGAACCTGTAAACGTCTGTCTCAGTCTCCCACATACTAGGATTACAGGTGTGCGCCACCACGCCTGGCCATAGCACTTGGCCACTCACCGAACCAAGGCCTAAAAGTGTTCATATTTCCATTTGGGGCATATATGTTTGGCTTAACCTTAATTTAAAAAATGTTGCAATACTCCTCTGGGTGCATTATAGTCTCATAACATAACGCACATCGTGTTGCTGGTGATGCCCATGTGCACGGCACCTGGCAGGCTTCCCCTCCCTCCCTCCCCTTCCCCATCAAGGGTACTGAGATTGACATTGACATACTCCCGTATGGACATAAGGTCCATCTAAGCGTTTCCTTCATTGATTCCCCCACCACGCCTTCCCCCAGACCACCTCCCTGGCTCCACGGTGGTTTCTCCTCCTTTATCTGGAATCCCTCAGGTATCCCCATACTCCCTAGCTTGCACATATTAGAGAAAATATATGACCCTTCGCTTTCCGTGACTGGCTAATCTCACTTAACATAATGTTCTCCAGGTCCACCCATTTCCCTGCAAAATGACATTATTTTGTTCTTCGTTATTGCTGAGTAGAATCCCATTTGTATAATTTAAAATTTTTTAGTAAGAGCTGGGTGTGGTGGTGCACGTCATGGCCTTGTAACTCTAGTCCTTGAGAGGCTGAGACTGGAGGATTGCAGGGTTGAAGCCAGTTTCAGCAACTTAGTGAGGTCCTCAGCCACTTAGTGTGACCTTGTTTCCAAATAAAATAGGGGAAGGTAGAATGACTCTGGGTCCAATCCCCAGCACCTCCAAAAAAAAGCCAGGCATGGTGGCACATGCTTGTAATCCTAGTACTTGGGAGGCTGAGACAGGAGGATTGTGGTTTGCGGACAGCCTCAGCTACTTGGTGAGGCCCTTCGAAACTCAGTGAAACCCTGTTTCAAAATAAAGATTAGCCAGGCGTGGTGGCACACGCTTGTAATCCCCGTGCTTGGGAGGCTGAGACAGGAGGATCGCACAGGTTCAAAGCCAGCCTCAGTTGCTTAGTGAGGCTCTCAGCAACTTAGTGAGACCCTGTTTCCAAATAAAATATAAAATAGGTCTGGGAGTGTGGCCTAGAGGTAGAAAGGCCCTGGGTTCCATCCTCAGTACCACAAAAAAGAAAATGAATAAAAATAGGGCTGGGGGTAAAGCTTGGAGGTAGAATGCTCCTGGGCTCATTCCCCAGTACCATACACACACACACACACACAAAAAAAAAAAAAAAAAAAATTGTGTTTTTAGTAAGCAGAAAAATGTACACCTAGCTGGGCGTGGTGGCACACGCTTATAATTCCAACATTCAGGAGGTTGAGACAGGAGGATTGCGGTTTGCGGTCAACTTCAGCTACTTAGTGAGGCCCTTTGTAACTCAGTGAGACCCTGTTTCAAAACAAAGAATAAAAAATAGGTTTGGGGTGTAACTCATAGGTAAGAATACCCCTGGGTTCCATCCCCAGTACCAGAAAAAAGAAAAAGAAAAAAGAAAAGAAAAGAAACCGCACACCCGAGTTAGTCATTTATTGAAGGCCCCTGAAAGCAGCTTGCCAACTTGCTAAGATCAAATTGCACCCTGGGACAGGAGCGCAGTGTGGCCCAAGCAAAACGCACCGTCAGCTAATGGCTCCTTAGCAGGAGGAAGCTTAGCTCTGGCTGTGATCTGGGCAACAACCGGTATGGGCTGCTGCAACCACCGCATGGTCAGGAACCCAGGGCAGTTTTTATGAGCTCAACAGCTGAAGAGTTAAGATCCAGGTGTGGTGCAGTGAGCCTGGACTCCCGGTAACTGGGGAGGTGGAGGAAAGAGGATACAAGATGTTCCAGGAGCCCGGGAGTATGAGGCCTGCCTGGGCAATACCCAGAGACCAGCCCTTAACATAGGAAAAAGAAATGCGGAACCTCGCCGGGGCGTGGTGGTGCACGCCCTCATACCAGTACTTGGGATGCTGAGGCGGGAGGATCCGGTTTGAGGCCAGCCACAGGTAAGTAGTGAGGCCCTCTGCAAATTAGCGAGACCCTGTCTCAAAATAAAGAATATATTAGGGCAGGGGATATAGCTTGGAGGTTGAATGCCCCTGAGTTCAATCCCCAGACCTGCCAAAAAAAAAAAAAAAAAATAGTGTTGAGGTGTAGCTCAAAGGTAGAAAAAAAAAGTATAAAGCAGACAGGCACATACTTGGAATTCCAGTACTAGGGAGGCTGAGCCAGGACGATTGTAGGTTCAAGATCAGCCTGAGCAATTCAAAGCTAGTGAGGCCGGTTTCAAAACCAAACACTTAAAAAGGGCTAGGGGTATAGTGCAGAGGTAGAATGTCTCAATCCCCAGTAACACACACACACACACACACACACACACACACACACACACACACACAGTTTAAGAATCAAGCCAGGTATGGTGGTACATGCTTGTAATCCCAGCATTTGGGAGGCTGAGAAAGAAAGATCCTGGTTCACAGCCAGCCTCACCTACTTAGTGAGGTCCTTTGCAAAGGAGTGAGGCCCTGTTTCAAAAAGACTAAAATATTACAGCCAGGGGAGTAGCTCGGAGGTAGAATTCCTGGGTTCCATTCCCAATACCACAAAGACAAAAAAAAAAAAAAAAAAAAAAGTCAGTAGACTGCTTCCAGTAAAGGATTTATTTATTTACTTACTTATTTACTTACCTGGTGCTGGGATTGAATCCAGAGGCATTCTACCTCCGAGCCACATCCCTAGCCCAATTTCACTTCTTATTTGGAAATCTCACTAGGTTGCTAAGTGTCTCACTAAATTGCCAAGGCTGGCTTTACACCCAAGATCCTTCTTTCTCAGCCTCCCTGCCAGACGTATGTTCCGTCTCTTAACTGGGAACTCTTTCAGGATGAGTTGTAGGCGAGTTGTAATCTTAGAGTCGGGGTTATGCAAGGCTGACACACGCAAAACGAGCTGGCACGCTCTGGAACTCTTTCTGGGCTCTGAAACCATTCTATTATCTGGGGGTAGTTATGCCATAAAAGTTTGGTAGCATGCACATACATCAGTTTATGCTTTCGGCTGCCAGTATCAGAAAACCAGAGTGAAGTGGTTCATGTTGTAAAACTAGATTTTGCTCATGTCGGAGGCCCCAGGGTTGGGTCAGCTCTGAGCAGCATGGTGGAGAAGCCGGGTCCTTCCCGTCTCATCCTCAGAGTCTGGGCTTGTGTCCCCTCTGGGGCACAAAATGGCTGTAGCAGATGTACAGGCGACATCCCACCAGAGGGAGAAAGCTACAGGGGCCCCTCCCCATCACCCCCTTTTAATTTACTTCTTAACTTTTTTTTTTCTTGCGGTACTGAGGATGGAACCCAGGGGCATTCTACCTCCGAGCTACACCCCCAGCCGTATTATTTTTTTTTATTCTCTTTTTTGAAACAGAGTCTCACTGGCTTGCAAGGAGCCTCACTAAGTAGCTAAAGCTGTCCTTCAACCGTGATCCTCCTGTGTCAGCCTCCCAAGTGCTGGGAATACAAGTGTGTGCCACCACGCCCAGCTACTTTTTTTTTTTTTTTAATTGGGTCAGGGGATGGAACTCAGGGGCATTTGACCTTCAAGCTACACCCCCAGCCCTATTTTGTATTTATTTATATTTTTATTTTAATATATATATTTTATTGGTGCATTGTAGTCATACATGACAAGGGAATACAAGACTTGTGAGGATATATAAGCACACATCATCCAATTAGCCCTTGTCCAATCCCCATCCCATTCCCTCCCCCTCCCTCCATCCCATGCTTTATTGGTGATTAACTGATACATTTGTTTACGTACATCATGAGTTTTAAAGAGATTCCATCCTCCCCCATCCCATCCCCTCTGATTGGTCACCTTAATTGCTCCTCTATAGGGCCCTTTCTTCAACTAGATCTCCTATTACCTATTTCTTCCAAGTTTTTGCATATTAGGGAAAGCTTCTGGTTTTTTGTTTTCTGTGATATTTCTCTGTGTATGCTGCATTGCAAGTTCCGATTCCACTCTTGAAGGCCCCGACACTGGACTGGCCACTCAGCAGACTCTGATGCCGGCCTCGCTGGCTCCAGCACCGGCCTTGCCTCATGACAGGCTCCAATCCCGGCCTCACTGGCCCCAGCACCAGCCTCTCCGCTCAGCAGGCTCCGATCCCAGCCTCAGAGGCCCCAGCACTGGCCTGGCCTCACAGAAGGCTCTGATTGCAGCCTTGCTGGCCCTGGCACCGGCCTAACCCCTTGGCAAGCTCCAATCCCGGCCTCGCTGGCCCTGGCAAGGGCCTCGCCCCTCGGCAGTTTCCAATCCCGGCCTTGGAGGCCCCAATACTGGCCTTGCCTCACGGCAGGCTCTGATCCCGGCCTCACTAGCCCCAGCACTGGCCTCACCCCTCAACAGGCTCTGATCTCAGCCTCACTAGCCCTAGCACACGGGCCTAGCCCCTCGGCAGGCTCCGATCCAGGCCTCGGAGGCCCCAGCACCAGCCTAGCCTTACGGCAAGCTGCAATCCCAGCCTCGCTGGTCACAGCACAGGCCTCACCCCTTGGCAGGCCCCAATTCCAGCCTTGGAGGCCCTAGCACCGGCCTTGCCTCACAGCAGGCTCCAGTCCCGGCCTCGCTGGCCCTGGCACTGGCCTAACCCCTCAGCAGGCGCCATTCCCGGTCTCGGAGGCCCCCACACCAGCCTTGCCTCATGGCAGGCTCCGATCCCAGCCTCACTGCCCCCGTCACCAGCCTTACCCCTCGCCAGGCTCTGATCCTGGCCTTGGAGGCCCCAACACCAGCCTTGCCTCACGGCAGGCTCCAATCCCAGCCTCGCTGGTTCCGGCTCCAGCCTAACCCCTCAGCAGGCTCCGATCCCAGCCTTGGAGGGCCAGCACTGGCCTAGCCTCACGGCAGGCTCCAATCCCGGCCTCACTGGTCATGGCACAGGCCTAACCCCTTGGCAGGGTCCGATGCTGTCCTCGGAAGCCCCAGCCCCGGCCTTGCCTCATGGCAGGCTCCGATCCCGGCCTCGCTGGCTCCGGCACCAGCCTAACCCCTCAGCAGGCTCTGATCCTGAACTCAGAGGCCCCAGCCCCAGCCTTGCCTCATGGTAGGCCCCGATCCTGGCCTCGCTGGTCACAGCACCAGCCAAACCCCTCCACAGGCTTCAATCCTGGCCTCGGAGGCCCCTGCACTGGCCTTGCCTCATGGAAGGATCCGATCCCGGCCTAGCTGTCCCCGGCACCGGCCTCATCCCTCAGTAAGCTTCGATCCGAGCACCCTCCTCACACAGCATGTTGCCCCAAGTTCCCAAGTGTGCGCGGTGGTAGTGTTCTGCCTGTGGGCTCAGGCACTCGGTAGCAATGAATTTTTCCTCCCTTCCAAGAGCAAAGTCCCACAGCCTCACCGCGCAGAGCAGGATCTGCTAAGTGCTTCACAGCCCGGCGCAGCCCGGCAGTGCTGAGTTCCTCAGTACCCGCGGCTTGGCCTCCTGCCTGGCACCAGGCCTTCCTGGGAGTGGACCGGGCTGCCCGCCCCCAGCCCAGCACCCGGCCTTCCAGGGAGTGGGCCAGGCCGCCCGCCCCCAGCCCAGCTCCGGGCCTTCCCGGGGTATTTTGTATTTATTTTGAAACATGGTCTCACTAAGTTGCGGAGGGCCTCACTACATAGCTGAGGCTGTCAGCAAATGGAGATCCTTCCATCTCAGCCTCTGGAATGCTGGGATTATAAAGTTGCACCACCACGCCTGGCTTGCCCAACTACCTTTTTTTTAGGTCTGGGGATGGAACCCAGGGGCATTCGACCTCCGAGCTATAGCCCCTGCCCTATTTTTTATTCTTTATTTTGAAACTGGGTCTCACTTAGTTGCAGAGGGCCTCACTAAGTAGCTGAGGCTGGCCGCGAACCGTGATCCTCCGGTCTCAGCCTCCCAAATGCTGGGATTACAAGCGTGTGCCACCATGCCCGGCTTGCCCGGCTACTTTTTTACATTTCATTTGAAAAGAAAATCTTTGCCAGAAACACATACTATTCCTTTTCATCTCAATGACCAGATCTCAGAAAGCTATCATTTGCTGTGAGTAAGCTTTCCAACTTTTACAAAACCAGGAGACTTTTCCTATCGAGGTCTATGACCGGGTGTGGCGGTGCACCTTTGTAATTTCAGGACTTGGAGGTGGAGACAGGAGGATTGCTAGTATGAGGCTATCCTCAGCAATTTAGTGAGACTTTCAGTAACCTAGTGAGACTCTGCTTAAAAATTAATAATAATAAAGCTGGGCGTGGTGGCGCACGCTTGTAATCCCAGCATTCAGGAGGCTGAGACCAGAGGATCGGGGTTCGCGGACAGCCTCAGCTGCTTAGTGAGGCCCTCTGCAACTCAGTGAGACCCGGTTTCAAAATAAAGAATAAAAAATAGGGCAGAGGGTATAGCTTGGAGGTCCAATACCCCTGGGTTCCATCCCCAAACCCACAAAAAATTAATAATAGTAATAATAATAATAATAATAATAAATAATAATGGCTAGGGTGTAGCTTGGTGTAGCTTGGAGGTAGATGCCACTGTGTTCAATCCCCATCACATGTGTGTGCGCGCGCGCGCACACACACACACACACACACACACACACACACACACACACAAAATGTCCTTCTTGAAATCTTGGAGGAACTATCTTATGAACCACATGGCTTTTTTTCTTTTTTGAAGGTAAATCTTTGTTTTGTTTCGTTTTTGTGATACTGGGATTGGACCCAGGAACATTGTACTTCTGAGCTATACCCCCAGCCCCATTTTCTTAATTTTTATTTTGAAACAAAGTCTTGCTAGAGAGTCTTACTATTTCTGGAGGCTGTCTTTGAACCTACGATCCTCCCGTCTCGGCCTCCCAAGCACTGAGATTACAAGCATGAGCTACCACACCCGGCTGAAGGTGAATCTTGGCTTCTTTCTCCATTATCACATGTAAGCTCAGGCTTTCTGCTTCTTGAGTTTACGTTGATAATTTAGCTATTCCTCAATAGTCTGGATTTTCAAAGTCACTGGAACAAAGTTGTACACAGTGTTTAGAAGTTAAAATCTCTGCATCCTGTTTTTATTGCTGATGTTATTGTATCTTTTTTTCTGTCTTTTCTGGCTCATACACGCCAAAGGCTTTCCGTGTTCTGATCTTGTCCAAACATAGAACTTATGTCTATTGTTTTTGGTTTTCTACTTCATGTTATCTATTTGATCTTGATTAATTCCTTCCTTCTACCTTCTTCTGTTTATTTGTTATTCTCTTTTTAGTTGTTGGCGTTGAAAGCCAAGTTCACTAATTTTCAACCTTTCTTGGTTTCTAACATCTGGATTTAACCTAATTTTCTCCCTAAGAAACAATTTTATTATGTCTTGGAGTTGAAGATGTTTTGTTCTCATTGTCATTGAATTTTAAATAATTCTCCACCCTGTGGGAAAATCCTACCTCCTTCCCCATTGGCGCAAGGCTTGTCCATGTGACTTTCTTCAGCCAATGAAATGAGGGGAAGCCAGGGTCACAGTGTGGTGCCATTATCTTTCTTCTCCTCCTGCTAGGAGACCAGGGAGGTACTAGACAGGACTTCTCAGCCTGCATAGGAGGCCAAAGAGGACAGAGAGAGCAGCATCCTGTGATATCGATGTCATGAGGAAGACAAACCACTTTGTGGCTGGACATGGTGGCCCATGTCTGTAATCCCAGTACTTGGGAGGCCGAGACAGGAGGATCTCAGGTCTGAGGCCAGACTTGACAACTTGTGAGAACTTAGCAAACTAGCAAGACCCTGTTTCTTATTTTCTTTTTCTTTTTCTTCCTTCCTTCATTCCTTCCTTCCTTTCTTTCTTCCTTCCTTTCTTTTTTTTTTTTTTTTTTTTTTGAGGTACTGGGGATGGAACCGATGGGCATTCTACCTGCGAGCTACTTCTTCAGCCCTCTTTTATATTCTTTATTTTGAAACAGGGTCTCACTGAGTTGCAAAGGGCCTCACTAAGTAGTAGTTGAGGCTGTCCACAAACTGTGATCCCCCTGTCTCGGCCTCCCAAATGCTGGGATTACAAGGGTGCGCCATCATACCTGGCTCAGCAAGACCCTGTTTCTTAAAAAAAAAAAAATTAAGAAAGGGCTGGGGGAGCTGGGAGTGGTGGTACATGCCTGTTAGCCCTGTACTTGGGAGACTGAGACAGGAGGATCCAGATTTGAGGCCAGCCTCAGGAATATTTAGGGGCAACTCAGTGAGACCCTGTTTCAAAACAAAATATAAGGTGGCTGTGGTGGTCCATGCTTATAATCTGGGAGACTGAGACAAGAGGATTGTGGTTCACAGATAGCCTGAGCTACTTAGTGGGGCCTTTTGCAACTCCATGAGACTTTAAAAAAAAAAAAATAGGGCTGGGGTGTCGCTTGGAGGTAGAATGCTCCTGGGTCCCATCCCCAGTACCGAAAAAAAAAAAAAGACTCGGGGTGTAGCTCAGTGGTAGAACAGACTTGGGTGCAGTCCCCAATATCTCCCCCTCCATGCACAATCGCGCGTGCGCGCACACACACACACACACACACACACACACACACACAGAGAAAACCAAACTAGTTACATACCTCCAGTGATTTACAATCCATTCGGGAACAGCCATTCAGTTAACAAATATTTACTGTGGCCCTGATGGGGCAGTAAATGTTAACTGTGAGACCATCTGTCCTGCTGAGATTGGCGAGGAGGCGCCTGTTCTAGCTCTGGGGCCTTTGGGACTTACAGCGGAACAGACGGGTGGGAGTGGGGCTCCGAAGACCGGGCGGAGCTCATTGTTAGAGGGTGAGCATGAGGGTGGCCCCAACTCACCACGAAGCACTTGTGGCTCAGACCAGAGAGATTTATTCAGGAGACAGGGGAAAATTCAAGTAGGTGGTGTGGGCCCTTGAATTGCTGGCGTGGCTTCTTTTCTTTTATTTTTTTTTGTGGTACTAGGGATGGAACCCAGGGGCATTCGACCTCTGAGCTACACCCCCCCGCCTTATTTTTTACTTTTTATTTTGAAACAGGGTCTCGCTGAGTTGCAGAGGGCCTCACTAAGTAGCTGAGGCTGTCCGCGAACCGCGATCCTCCAGTCTCAGCCTCCCGAATGCTGGGATTACAAGCGTGCGCCACCACGCCCGGCTCGCCCAGTTTTTTTTTTTTTTTTTAATACTTATTTTGCTTTGAAACAGGGTCTAAGTTGCTGAGAGTGTCACTAAGTTGCTGAGGCTGTCCTCGAACCTGCCATCCTCCTGTCTCAGCCTCCCAAGTGCTGGAATTACAGGTATGCACTACACTGGGACATGCAGCCGGGTGACATGGCGCACACCTGTAATGCCAGTACTTGGGAGGCTGAGACAGGAGGATCGCAGGTTCGAAGTCAGTCTCAGCAACTTAGTGAGGCTCTCAGCAACTTAGCAAGACTTTGTTTCTAAATGAAAAATTAAATAGGACTGGGAATATGGCCTGGAGGTAGAAGACCCCCTGGGTTCTACTTCCAGTACCACAAAAAAAAAAAAAAAAAACCATAAATAAAGGGGGACATGCAGAGCTGACCAGGGTGAACAGGAGACATCCCACAAGCTCCCAGCCGCTTGGCAGAGCTCCTCAGCGTGACAGACTTTGTAGGCTGAAGCTCATAAAACTCATCTCAAAGGGTCAGGCTCCCCTCTTTGTGGCCAAGTCACTGATAAGTGTGTTGTTGTTGTTTTTTTAATGATGCACAAGCCGGGCATGGTGGTCCATGCTTGTAGTCCTAGCATTCGGGAGGCTGAGACAAGAGGATCTTGGTTCGCGGACAGCTTCAGCTACTACTTAGTGAGGCCCTTTGCAACTGAGACCCTGTTCAAAATAAAGAATAATAGTAAAAAAAATTAGGGCTGGTGGTATATAGCTCAGAGGTCGGATGCCTCTGGGTTCCATCCCCAGTATCGCAAAAAATAAAAATAAAAATAAAAATAAAAATAAAAATAAAAATAAAAAAAGCACAGATGTGCTTACAGGCATGTGTTAGCACATACCTGTATTCCTAGTACTTGGGAGGCTGACACAGGAGGATCGCAGGTTCAAGACCAGCCTCAGCAGTTTGTGAGACCGAGCAAGCAAGTGAGATCCTTTCTCTTTTTCTTCTTCTTTTTTTTGAAGATTTAAAGAAGTTTATTAGAAAGATATAAATACAGAAAATAGAAATACAGCCCCATGCCAGAGTGGCATGGAGGGGTGACTCGAAATGAGTACACCATGAGATCCTTTTTCTAAACAAAATACAAAAAAGGGCTGTGGGTGTGACTCAGAGGTAGAATACCTCTGGTTCAATCCCAGTAACACACACACACACACACACACACACACACACACACACACACACTGAAGCTTTCTAACTGCTTTTGTTTTGTTTGTTAAGGTTATGCTGGGAGTCAAATCTTGGGCACGCTAGGCCTCCACTTCACCTCTAAGCTACAAGCCCAGCCCTAGCTGGGTTTTTTATTTTATTTTATTTTATTTTATTTATTTTTTTTTTTTGTGGTACTGGGGGTGGAACCTAGGAGCTTTTCTACCTCCGGGCTACACTCCCAGACCTATTTTATGTTTATTTGGAAACAGGATCTCACTAAGTTGCTGAGAGCCTCACTAAGTAGCTGAGGCTGGCTTCGAACCTGTGCGATCCTCCTGTCTCAGCCTCCCAAGCGCCACCACGCCCGGCTCTAGCTGTACTTTTCCGACTCTGGGGGACAGAGGAATCCTCTCCCTCGGCTCCTACCCTGGACCGCACCAGTCGCTGTCTGCCTAGCACAATCCCATTTCAGAGGACGTCCTGATGGGCCCTGAGTTTGGGGCGTGAGACTTAAAGAGTGATGGGCGGCTGTCGTCTGGAAAGTGAGCCGCAAGAGAGTACACTAACTGAACCGCTGCACCGGAGGTTCTCGGTATCCTGCTGAAGGTAGCATCCAGCGAAGCCCTTGCTTCTCAGGCCTCTGTGCTGGGGACAGTGTAAAAGAACAGAAGCCCCGAGAGGCTGCCCGGCCTCCCTCCTCCTGTGGCCATTCACACACAGGCCTGTATTAGGCAATAGGAAAAAAAATGTCTTTGCAGTTTCCAGGACTAATCCGGACAGTGGCCACACCCTCCTCCCAGGACTTCCCTTACTCACACGAAGCTTTTTCCTTTTGCAAATGAGACTTTTATTCTATTTATAGAAGAAGCGTGTGCTCCTTTCTCAAATGACTGTTGAAAATTCAACCAGTTCCACGCCGTGTCAGAGTTGACCCTGCGTTCTGAGTGGCCGCGGGAGGGTACTTGGGGCTTGGGGACTGTTTTGTGGTTTTCTTTTTTCTTTCCTTTATTTCTATTTTTCTTTTTTTTAAATTTTTTTTCTTTTTTCTTTTTTGAGATACTGGGGATGGAACCCAGGGGCATTTTACTTTGAGCTACACTTGCCAGCCTTATTCTTTATTTATTTTGAAACAGGGTCTCACTGAGTTGCAAAGGGCCTCACTAAATAGCTGAGGCTGCTTACCCGTGATCCTCTGTCTAAGCCTCCTAAATGCTGGGTTTACAAGTGTGTGCCACCACGCCCGGCTTTTATTTTTTATTTTGAAACAGGGTCTAAGTTGCTAGGCTGGCCTTGAACCTGTGAGCCTTCTGTGAGCCTTGGGTCTAGCTTCTCAAGTACTGGGATTTCAGGTGTGCGCTGCCATGCTCGGCAAAAAGTAAATAAAATAAGCCAGGCGTGGTGGCCCACGCTTGTAATCTCAGCATTTGGGAGGCTGAGATTGGAGGATTGCAGTTCGCAGACAGCCTCAGCTACTTAGTCCTCTGCAGCTCAGTGAGACCCAGTTTCAAAATAAAAAATAAAAAATAGGGCGGAGGGGTAGCTTGGAGGTCGAATGCCCCTGGGTTCCATCCCCAGACCTGCAAAATAAAAATAAAAAAGTAAATAAAATAAAAGGGCTGAGGGTGGTAGAGTGCCCCTGGGTTTAATACCACAAGAAAATAAAAAATAGGCTGGTGCGGTGGTGCAGGTTTGTAATCCCAGCATTTGGGAGGCTGAGACAGGAGGATCTGGGTTCGAGGCAGCCTCAGCTACTTAGTGAGGTCCTTTGCAACTCAGTGAGACCCTGTTTCAAAATAAGAAAATAGCCGGGCGTGGTGGCGCACGCTTGTCATCCCCGCGCTTGGGAGGCAGAGACAGGAGGATCGCGCAGGTTCGAAGCCAGCCCCGCGCGCTGGCTTAGGAGACCCTGTTTCCAAATAAAAATGTAAAAATAGGTCTGGGAGTGTAGCCCGGAGGTAGAAGGGCTTCCAGGAACCCCAGTACCACAAAAAAAAAAAAAAAAAAAAAAGAAAAGAAAAATAGGGCTGGGGGTGTAGCTCAGAGGTTAAATGCCCCTGAGCTCCATCCCCAGACCTGCAAAAAACAGAATAAAAAAGGGCTGGGGGTGTAGCTTGGAAATAGAATGTTCCTAGGTTCCATCATCAGTACCTCAATAAATAAATAAATGAAATAAAAATAGAAAAGATCATTATCCCTCTCTCCCCAAAGCTCTCTGCTTTGAAGCTCATGTCATTTGCCTTTGTTTACTAAATGCCCCTCATTGTTGGAAAACTGTAGACTCTGGCGCCACTTTCGGTCCAGTGAGTCTCTGCAGATTCACAGGAATCTCAGCGCCCAAGGCAGCCTTGCCAACCCCTGCCCGCCGTGCCCCGGGGCCTCTCCCCAGGGCCCTGACTTTCCGCACCACCCGGCCAAGGCCGGCGCGCTGCCCACCACGGGTCTCCTCTCCTTCCTGGGCAGCCTGAGTTTCCCCTCCCGGCTGCAGTTAGGTGCGGCTCCAAGACTGGGTTCTGAACAAACCATAGGGAAACAGCTTGGGAAGCCTCTGCCCGCTCTTAACATCTGCCAGTCAGAGGCAAAGCGCCCACAGGAGGGGCCTGAGACCCTAGAGCACCTTGGAAGTGTCATTCAAGCCACACGTGTGATTTATTCATTTATTTACTTATTTATTTTTTTATGGTACTGGGCATTGAGTCTCAGGATATTCTATCTTCAAGCTACACTCCCAGTACTACTTTATTATTTATTTATTTATTTATTTATTTATTTTGGTGGTACTGGGGGTGGAACCCAGAGGCTTTCTACCTCCGGGCTATACTCCCAGACCTTTTTTATATTTTACTTGGAAACAGGGTCTTACTAGGTTGCTGAGAGCCTCACTAAGTAGCTGAGGCTGGCTTCGAACCTGTGCAATCCTCCTGTCTCAGCCTCCCAAGCGCGGGGATTACAGGAGTGCGCCACCACGCCTGGCAGTACTATTTTATTTTGAAACAGGGTCTCACTAGGTTGATGAGAGTCTCACTACTTGCTGAGGCTGTCCTTGAACCTGCGATCCTCCTGTCTTAGCATCCCATGTACTGGGATTATAGGTATGTGTCGCCACACCTGGCTCTTTTTTATTTTTTAATTAGTTAATTAATTTATTTATTTTGAGGTACTGGGGATTGAACCCAGGGGCATTCTACTTGCGAGCTATCCTCCCAGCCATATTTATTTATTTATTTTTATTTATTTATTTATTTATTTATTTTGGTGGTACTGGGGGTGAAACCCAAAGGCTTTCTACCTCTGGGCTATACTCCCAGACCTATTTTATATTTTATTTGGAAACAGGGTCTCACTAAATTGCTGAGAGCCTCGCTGAGTAGCTGAGGCTGGCTTCGAACCCATGCGATCCTCCTGTCTCAGCCTCCCAAGCACGGGGATTACAAGCGTGCACCACCACACTCAGCTCCAGCCCTATTTATTTTATTTATTTATTATTATTTTTCCCAGTACTGGGGATTGAACCCAGGGGCATTCTGCTTGCAAGCTAAAAGTGTGCGCCACCCACCATTCCTGGACTTTGTTTTTCTTTAATTTTTAGAAACTGATATCTGTTTTCCATTGACCTTATTTCCATTTTGATCCTGCAGAAGAATAGTTTATGAGCTGGGCATGGTGGCCCAAGTTTGTAATCCAGCATTTGGGAGGCTGAGACAGGAGCTCCACCCCCAGCCCTGTTTTTTAAATTCTTTATTTTGAAACAGGGTCTCACTGAGTTGCAAAGGGCCTCACTAAGTAGCTAAGGCTGTCCTCGAACCTGTGATCCTGCGGTCTCAGCCTCCCAAGTACTGGAATTACAAGCGTGTGCCACCATGCCCAGCTTAATCTGCAGTGGCTCTAATGAAACAGTTGTGCGAGCTGCCAGCAGCAGCGTCTCCCAAACCCTTTTTCAGTTTACGATGTAGACGCCATCGCTCTTCCTTTGGTACATATACTGATCCCTCTGGAAGTCGAGCCTGGCACCATCTAAGTGTGTTCGGGCGGCAAGGAGTTTGAGGATATCCGCCTCCTTCATTTGCAGGTCGTAAAGGGCTCCGGACGTCGTGATAATCTCTCTAATTCAAATCAAGAACAACGCGGCCACACGGATCCTTCCCTGGGCAGCGTGGGAAGCAGATGTTTTGCTTTAAGTCAGAATTTAAACTGGACGCCCTCAGATGTCATGTTCTCTCATTGTCTCACTTGTACAAGGAACGTCACTTGGAATTTCCTACAAGTCTTGCCAGATTACCAATTTAGGACGTCAAATCTCACTTGGTTACTACAATTGAGCTTGTGTTTATGTGTGTGTCTGCATGGAGGGTCGGAAGGAAAGTTTGGGGCTCACTGTATAACATTCACTCTATCATTTGCCATAATCTATTTATAATTTTTAAATATTTATTTTTTATTATTATTTTTTTTACTTTTGGTGGTACTGGGGTTCCTGGAAGCCCTTCTACGTCCGGGCTACACTCCCAGACCTATTTTTATATTTTTATTTGGAAACAGGGTCTCTTAAACCAGCGAGGCTGGCTTCAAACCAGCGCGATCCTCCTGTCTCTGCCTCCCAAGCGTGGGGATTACAAGCGTGCGCCACCATGCCCGGCTATAAATATTTATAATTCCAGTAAATCGGAGGAAGCACAAGGGTGTCCAACCCAAGCAAGACTTGGAGGTCAACCACCTGCCTCGTTAAAGAGTTTTTGCTTTCCTTGGGAGCAAAGGCCATCCAGCCACAGACAGCAGGGAGGTTTATGGTCTGCCATGTAGCCAGCACAGTGCTTTCCCTGTGCTCCAGAGAGACAGGGGCTATTTATTCATGCATTCATCTATTCATTTATTTGTGGTACTGGGGATTGAACTCAGGGGCATTCTACCTCTGAGCTAAGCCTCCAGCCCTATTTTTAAAATTTTTATTTGGAAACAGGGTCTTGCTAGGTTGCTGAGAATCTCACTACTTGGTGAGGCTGTCCTTGAATCTGTGATCCTCCTGTCTCAACCTCCCAGGTACAGGCATTTGCTATTACACTGGGCAATTTAGGGCCTTTTTTTTAAATTTATTTTTATTGGTGCATTGTAATCATATATCACATTGGAATATAAGACTTGAGAGGATATACAAGCACACATCATCCAATTAGCCCTCATCCAGTCCCCATCCCATTCCCTCCCCCTCCCTCGATCCCATGCTTGTTTGGTGAATAACTTTGATACATGTGTTTATGTACCTCCTGCTCCATCCTCCCCTATTCCATACCCTCTGATTGGTCACCTTAATTGCTTCACTATAGGGCCCTTTCTATAGCTCGACCACTTCCTGTTGCCTGTTTCCTCCTAGTTATTGCTGATTAGGGGAAGCATCTGGTTTTAATTTTCTGCGCTATTTCTCTGTGCATGCCGCATTGCAAATACCGATCCCACACTTGACGGCCCCAGTTGTGGCCTGGCTACCCGGTGGACTGATCCAGACCTTGCTGGCTCAAGCAGCGGCCTTGCCTCACGGAAGGCCCTGGTTCTGGCCTCGCTGGCCCCGACACTGGCCTAACCCCTCAGCTGGCTCCGATCCCGGCCTCGGAGGCCCCAGCACCGGCCTTCCTCACAGCAGGCTCTGATGTTAGCCGATGGCCCCGGATTCGGCCTAACCCCTCGGCAGGCTCCAATCCAGGCCTCGGAGGCCTCAGTAGCGGCCTTGCCTCACGGAAGGCTCTGATGCTGGCCAGTGGCCCCGGCACCGGCCTAACCCCTCAGCTGGCTCCGATCCTGGCCTTGGAGGCCCCAGCACCGGCCTTGACTCACGGCAGGCTCCGATCCCAGCCTTGCTGGCCCCAGCACCGGCCTAACCCCTCGGCAGGCTCCGATCCCGGCCTCGGAGGCCTCAATAGCAGCCTTGCCTCACGGAAGGCTCCGATGCCGGCCAGTGGAATTTGGGGGCTTTTTAATGAAATGCTTAATACAATACAACTAAGGAATAATAATACAACAGACGCCATGAGCCTGCTGTCTCTTACTGATAGAGGTGAATAGTGTTGGTGCCTCACTCCAACGGCCAAAGTTCAGGATAGAAGTTTTCCCTTTATACCTTTATTGGTGCAATATAATTACACACCGGAATGAGATTAGAAGTGATAGCATCACACAAGCACACATGGCTTGGTGCACTGCCCACCGTACACCTGTCCCTCTTGGCCCTCCCCCTCCCCTTACACGTTAGTGAGCTTGGTAGTGAAACTGTGGATGGAATGACTTTATTTGAACTATTCCCTCCCTCAGTCCTGGTTTTCCCTCTCCCCTGCCTCCCCCAAACCCTTCCACTATTCTCCTGGTCTCTCTCCTCATTTGACTGAAGTCTCTTTGTGTTTTTTTGTTTGTTTGTTTGCTTGTTTGTTTGTTTGTTTGTTTTTGGTGGTACTGGGGTTCCTGGAAGCCCTTCTACCTCCGGGCTACACTCCCAGACCTATTTTATATTTTTATTTGGAAACAGGGTCTCTTAAGCCAGTGCGGCTGGCTTCGAACCTGCATGATCCTCCTGTCTGTGCCTCCTAAGCACAGGGATTACAAGTGTGTGCCACCACGCCCGGTGCTTTTTTATTTTTATTTTTGCTCTAGCTTCAACCTATGAGAGGAAATGTATGACCCTTGACTTTCTGAGAGGATAGAATATTTTTTTCTAGTCATCGGTGAACGTGGTTAATTAAAGCTTAATTAATAAAGACAAGATTCAATGTCCCTTGTATCAAAAAATAATAACTGAGCCGGGTGTGGTGGTGCCTGCCTGTAATTCCAGTACTTGGGAGGCTCAGTCAGGAGGTAGGTTCAAGGTCAGTCTCAGCAGCTTAGCAAGACCAAGTTTTAAAGCAAGAAAATAAAATAGGGCTGGGGGTGTGGCTCAGAGGTAGAACGCTGCTGACTTCTATCCCCAGTACAGAAAGAAAGAAAGATTAACTGAGCTGGATGTCTATAATCCCAGTACTTGGGAGGCTGAAACAAGAGGATCGCAGGTTCAAGGCCAGCCTCAGCAATTTAGTAAGCCCCTCAGCAAGGGGTTGGTGAGACCCTGTTTCAAAATAAAAATTAAAAAGGGCTGGAGGTTTAGCTCAGAGGTAGAATGTCCCTGGGTTCAATTCCCAGTAACAACAGATGAAGGAAGGAAGGAAGGAAGGAAGGAACTGGCTAACTGGGCGGAGGATGTAGCTCTGTGGTAGAGTACTTGTCTAGCATTCAGGAAGCCCTGGGTTCAATCTCTAGCACTACACACACACACACACTCTCTCTCTCTCTCTCTCTCTCTCTCTCTCTCTCTCTAGCGGATTGATAAATGACATCCGGTCTTTGAGTAGATGTTTAGAGGATTAAGGTTGAGCCCTGCCGGGGTGCACGTATTTGGCAGTGGTCTTATCTGGAAGAGTAGGTGGGTTTCTACAGGACTCCTAACTGCCTAGCCCAACTCTGTGGGACTAGATGTTGGATGGCCAGTATGTTAGTCTTTACCCTAACATACCAGCCTCTTAAGAACTGCTTTATTATTTTTAAAGATGTTTCAAGCCAAGCTGGGCATGGTGACACACGCTTGTAATCCCAGTACTTGGGAGGTTAGGACACGAGGATCACAGGTTCTCAGCCAGCCTTAGCTACTTAGTGAGGCCCTTTTTCAAAATAAAGAATAAAAAAAGGGTTGGGGTGTAGATCAGAGGTAGAATGCCACTGGATTCAATCCCCAGCATCCTCACCTGCAAAATAAAAAGCAGGTGCGGTGGTCCACGCCTCTAATCCCAGTACTTGAGAGGTTCCGGTAGGAGGATGACAAGTTTGAGGCCAGTCTCAGCAAATTACTGAGTTCTTTGCAATTTAGCAAGACCCTGTTTCAAAATAAAAAATAAAAGCCAGGCGTGGTGGTGCTCGCTTTTAATCCCAGTACTTGGGAGGCTGAAACAGGAGAATCATGCAGGTTTGAAGCCAGCCTCATCTACTTAGTGAAGCTCTCAGCAATTTTGTGAGACCCTGTTTACAAATAAAATATAAAATAGGCTTGGAAGTGTAGCCTAGAGGTAGAATAACTTGGCAAGTTTCATTCCCAGGACCACAAAGAGAGAGAGAGAGAGAGAGAGAGAGAGAGAGAGAGAGAGAGGGAGAGAGAGAGAGAGAGAGGGCGCTGGGGTGTGGCTCAGAGGTAGAATGCCCCTGAGTTCATTCAATATCCAATAACACACACACACACACACACACACACACACACACACGGGCTCACAATGGCGAAGAGAGAATTTTTTCTTCCTTAGGAAAAGAGGGCTTAAAGGCCATCTCTCACCTGGAATCTTCTTCCACATCTAGTCTCCTAAGGGACCAAGAAGTAACAGGGCCCGCCAAGGATCAGTTTTATGAGGACAAGCCACTTTGAATTTCAGAAAATAGGGGTTGCGTGCCTCACCTAGTCATTGGGAGCCAGTGTCTCTAGCTGTAAAAATCAATGAAGTAAAAACACAATGTCATCAGGGTTATTGTGAGAATAAGACAAGTTTGTTTTGTAAAGTGGAAAGCACTCGAGAATTTAAATAGGTCTGGAAGAAAATCCACCAAATTGTAAATAGTGGTTATCTTGAAGAAGTGGTCTTGGATAGCTGGGCAAGGTAGCCCACGCCTGTAATTCCAGTACTTGGGAGGCTGAGATGGGAAGATTGCAGGTTTGTGGCCTTAGCACCTTAGCAAGGCCCTCAATAATTTAGCAAGACTTTTTTTGAAAATTTAAAATAAATAGGGCTGGGAGTGTAGCCCAGAGGTATAATGCCCCTGAGTTCAATTTCCAGTAACACACACACACACACACACACACACACACACACACACACACACACCATAAATGCTGATTTTATAATTATGTATGGAACTATAAATATATTCCTATAAGGATATATATCCTTTCAGTCTTTTCCCCCCTTGGGAATCATATTGTTATATATTATTTTGTAACACGTTTTTATTTCTTATTGTAAATACTGCTTCATGCCCTTAAACATTGTTCAATAACATTCCTATAAAGATGTTCAGGGATTTATTTAACTAGTCCCTTCTTATGGCTGGGTGTCTCCTATTTTTCCATCTTATAAACAATGCTGTGGTGAACATTCTTGTGTCTATTGTTCGATTATTTCCTTAGGACAGCTTGCTAGAGGTGGAGTTGCTGGGTCAGAGAGAAAGCACATTTTCCAGGCTTCTGATTCTTATTACCAAATTGCTTTCCAGAAAGATGGTACCAATTAGGCCCTTGCCCATCGTGGATTGCTGAAAAGATTGAAGTCCAACACACTGAAGCAATAGAAATCCAAAGTAAACCATAGAAGCTCGATGGTTTCACCACAGATCATCTGGGGAACCTTGAATTGAGGGGGGATCATGGGTTGACGTAAGCCCTGTAGGGAAGTCTTGCCCTACCCAGGCTCTCCTCCATCATCATCATCACCACCACTATCATCATCACCATCACCATCACTATCATTATCACCATCATCATCATAACCATCACCATCATCACCAGCATCACCAGCATCATCACTATCATTATCACCATCATCAACATAACCATCACCATCATCACCACCATCACTATCATCATCACCAGCATCACCACTATCATCACCACTATCACCATCATTATCATCACCATCACCATCATCACCACTATCACCATCACCATCATCATCATCACCATCGTCCAATACACTGAAGGAATAGAAATCCAAAGTAAACCATAGAAGCTCGATGGTTTCACCACAGATCATCTGGGGAACCTTGAATTGAGGGGGGATCATGGGTTGACGTAAGCCCTGTAGGGAAGTCTTACCCTACCCAGGCTCTCCTCCATCATCATCACCACCACCACCATCATCATCACCATCACCATCACCATCACTATCATCACCATCATCACTATCATTATCACCATCATCACCATAACCATCACCATCATCACAATCATCATCATCATCATCATCACCAGCATCATCATCACCATCACAATCATCACCATCATCACCAGCATCATCATCACCATCACAATCATCACCATCATCACCAGCATCATCACTATCATCACCATCATCAACATAACCATCACCATCATCACCACCATCACTATCATCATCATCATCACCAGCATCACCACTATCATCACCACCATCATCACCACCATCACCATCATCACCATCATTATCATCACCACCATCACCATCATCATCGTGTGTGTGTGTGTGTGTGTGTGTGTGTGTGTGTGTGTGTGTGTATGGATGCTCTACCTTCAAGCTATACCTCTAGACTATTTTTGTGTGTGTGTGGTACTCACAGTGGAACCCAGGGGCTTTCCTACCTCTGGGCTATACTCCCAGAGCAATTTTACACTTTATTTGGAAACAGGGTCTCACTAAGTAGCCAAGGCTGGCTTTGAACCTGCGCGATCCTCTTGTCTCATCCTCCCAAGCGCGGGGATTGCAAGCGTGCGCCACCATGCCCAGCTCCAGACCTATCTTGAGGCTGCCAAGGCTCTTTCTAAGTAGTTGAGGCTGGCCTCAGAATCTTTGATTCTCTGATCCTCCTATCTCAACCTCCCAAGTACTAGGATTACAGGCGTGCACCACCTCGCCCAGCTCCAAGCTCTTCATTATGAGGTCCACTGGGAGGAGCCATCAGGGGATGGGTCGTCTCTGCTGTGGCACTTGGGTACCTTTTGGCATAAGCAGAGGGAGGTCAGCCCTCCAACTTACCAAGGTTGGCTTTGTCCGAGCGGGCTGGTGGAGCAGGCTCATGGCCTGGTCACATCTTCTGGCTTCTTGCATGACCTACAGCTAGAATGAGCCCCTTTGTGGCTGGCCTCACGGTCCTCTTCAAATTGTCCTGAAAACTGGCCCTAAATATGAGCAGAAGCCCAGATCGCAGGGGGCACTACCTTCTACTTCTCCTTTCCCTCCTCTGGGTAGAAGAGGAGCCCCTTGCCTTGCTTAAGGGTTATTTTTTCCCCCTCTTTGGTGCTGGGGATTAAACCCAGGGACATTCTATCTTCTAGCTATACCCCAAACCCTTTTCATTTATTTTTATTTTTTTAATTTATTTTTGCAGTACTAAGGATGAAACCCAGGGACACTCTACCTTCGAGTTATACTCTCAGCCCTATTTTTTATTCTTTATTTTGAAACAGGGTCTCACTGAGTTGCAAAGGGCCTCACTCAGTAGTAGCTGAGGCTGTCCACAAACCACGATCCTCCACAAACCATGATCCTCCTGTCTCAGCCTCCCAAATGCTGGGATTACAATTGTGAGCCACCAAGCCTGGTTCCCAACCCCTTTTTAAATTTTTTTTTTCTTTGCAATACTGGGGATGGAACCCAGGGGCATTCTACCTCTGAGCTACACCCCCAGCCCTACTTTTTACTCTTTATTTTGAAACAGGGTCTCACTGAGATGCAAAGGGCCTCGCTAAGTAGCTGAGACTAGCCATGAACCCAGATTCTCCTGTCTCAGTCTCCCAAATACTGGGATTGCCAGCGTGCGTCACTACGCCTGGCTATCCTTTTTAAATTTTGAAACAGAGTCTTGCTAAGTTGCTGAGGCTAGCCTTGAACCTGCGATCCTCCTGTCTTGGCCTCCCACATCCTTGGGTTCCAGGACTGTGTGACCATGCCTACCTTGCTTCAGGTTTTTGAGAACCTGGGCCCAGCCTTAAGGGCAATACCAGCGAGCTCTGCACTGCCTTCCCCATCCTCCCCTGCCCCAAGACCTCAAGGAAATGAATAAGAATTCTTCTCATGCTTTTAAGTATTTTTTGTTATTGTTGCTATTGTTATCAGAAGTTGGATCTGAGGCAGAAAGGAAGAAAGGCCTCTGGAAAGCCTGTGACCTCCTGTCTTCAGTAGCTCCTGGTTTCCAGCTGGTAGGGTGATGTTTTAACATTCCCAGGCTGAACAACCAGCAAGGAGGTAGGGGTGGGGCTGGGCGTGTATGTCCTGAAAGCATTGTTTCTGAGCACAGAGAATGACACCCAGGGAGCTGTAGAAACGACCATTGGCTCAGTGTACCGGGGGTCCTCACAGCCCCAAATTGGAGCCATTCTCGAATTCATCAACAGGGAACAGAGAAATACATCCTAAAATGGATGTGCAGTGGAATATTAGACGGCGGCGAAACCCAAACTACACTGGAAGCGAGGACAGGAGGCTCTCGCGAGTAGAATGTGGAGTGAAAGAAGGCGGACGCAGACCGCAGGTGCGAGTGGCCCCGTCACCCAGGCGGGAGTCGGCCCTTAGGTGGTGAGCCATTCAGAGGCAGAGAGTGACATGTATAAGACATGGGAAGAGAGGGTAGGGTGGCTGGGAGGGGGCCTGGGGGCCTTCTGGGTGCTACCCCTTCTCTCTCTCTCTCTCTCTCTCTTCTCTCTCTCTCTCTCTCTCTCTCTCTCTCCCTCCCTCCCTCCCTCCCTCCCTCTCTCTCTCTCTCTCTCTGGCACTGGGGATTGAACCAAGGGACCATCTACCTCCGGGATATACTCTCGACCTATTTTATATTTTATTTGGAAACAGGGTCTCACTAAGTAGTAGCTGAGGCTGGCTTCGCACCTGCGCAATACTCTTAGCCTCCAAAGTACTGGGATTACAAGCGTGCACCACCACGCCCGGCCCCTCCCCCCCTCCCTCCCTTCTTTCCTTCCTTCCTTGCTTCTCTTTCCTTTTTTCTTCTCATTTTTCTTTGGGTTTATTTTAAAATATTTATTTATTTATTTATTTATTTATTTATTTATTTATTTATTTATTACGGTATTGGGGATGGAACCCAGGGCGTTGCACCTCTGAGCTACACTCTCAGCCCTAGTCTTGAGTCTTTTTATTTTTCAAACAAGAGTCTCACGGAGTTGCAAAGGGCCTCGCTAAGCAGCCGAGGCTGTCCAAGGACTGCGATCCTCAAGTCTCCGCCTTCCGAATGCCTGGGTTACAAGTGTGCGCCACCACGCAGGGCTTCTTTCGGTTTATTTTGACTCACGTGATGAGCTATTTCTTGACCCGAGAGGTAATTACATGGATTTATGCTAAAATTTACATGGAGCCGCGCGTGGTGATGTACGCTTGTAATCCCAGCATGTGGGAGGCTGAGACAGGAGGATCACGGTTCACCAACAGCCTCAGCTACTCTGTGAAGCCCTGTTTCAAAATAAAGAATAAAAAATAGGGCTGGAGGTGTAGTTCAGAGGTAGAATGCTCTGGGTTCCATCCCCAGGACAGCAAAAAAAAGAAAAGAAAAGAAAAAAGAAAAAAAATTACATGGATTTCTTTCTACCTCTTGAGGTACAGCTCCCCTTTTATCTGTATGTGGTACTGGGGATTGAACACAGCAACATTCTATCTCTGAGCTACATCCCAGTCCTATTTTATTTTTTAATTTGAAATAGGGTCTCACTAAGTCCCTGAGGATGGCTCTGAACCTGCAATCCTCTTGTCTCAACCTCCCAAGCACCATAGCACCATGTCCAGCTCCCCCAGGCCCTTTTTATTATTTATTTATTTATTTATTTATTTATTTATTTATTTATTTATTGTAGTACTAGGGATAGAACCCAGGGGCATTCTGCTTCAGAGTTACACCCCTAGCCCAATTTTTTATTCTTTATTTTGAAACAGGGTCTAAGTTGCAAAGGGCCTCACTAAATATCTGAGGCTGTCTACTAACCGTGATCCTCCTGTCTCGTCCTCCCAAATGCTGGGATTACAAGTGTGTGCCACCACACCTGGCTGTTTGTTTGTTTATTTGTTTGTTTGTTTTTATGTGGTACTGGAGGTGGAACTCAGAGGCTTTCTACCTCCGGGCTATACTCCCAGACCTATTTTTATATTTTTTATTTGGAAACAGGGTCTCACTAAGTTGCTGAGAGCCTCACTAAGTAGCTGAGGCTGGCTTCGAACAAAGATCTTGCTAAATTGCTAAGGGCCTTGCTAAACTGCTGAAGCTGACCTCAAACCTGCAATCCTCCTGTCTCAGCCTCCCAAGTTCTGGGATTACAGGTGTGTGCCACAATACCAGTGAAGTATTAGCCTCATCTGGGACTGGTCTAAGGTCACCCATTAGCAGGGAGGGCTAGACATTCAAACCGCAGAGCCGGGTAGTATACGACGGCAGGGCACAGAGGGAGCAGCTCCACGGGCTGTGAGACGCAGTCCGTAGATGTGGCACGCCAGCTGCCTTTGAGGAGGAGAGGCACGCTGGCTGAAGAGGGCGCGCAGGCCCAGCCTGGGAGGGGAGCGCTCACAGCCTCCCTGCGAGAGACGATGAATGGCTGAATGGCGAAGGCACACTTCTCTAAGCATCAGGGGCCACGCCCAAGGAAGGAAGGGAAAATGACTGACTGGCAGGCTGGGTCTGGTGGCACCTGGCTGTGATCGCAGCTACGCAGGAGGCTGAGGCAGGATGATTGCAAGTTTGAGGCTTGTCTGGGCAATTTAGTGAAACCCAGTTTCAGAATTAAAAATAGAAATAGAATGTCTCTGGGTTCATCCCCAGAAGCAAGAAGGAGGAGGAGAGGGGGGAGAGAAGGAAGGAAAGCAAGCTGGTGAGGGTAGCTCAGTGGTAGAGTGCCCTGGATTCAACCCCCAGTACCACAAAATAATAAACAAAAAAACAAATAAATAAAATTGGCATATAGTAAACATAGGGGAAGTGTTAGCCATTAATATTTTCCAAGGGTCATAATTGCCAGGCGGTGGGAGTGATTTCGCTTGTGGAAATTTGTCCGTGTGTGTGTGTGTGTGTGTGTGTGTGTGTGTGTGTGTGTGTTGGGGGGCTGGGGATGGAACCCAGGGGTATTGTACCTCCGAGCTAAACCCCCAGCCCTATTTTTTATTCTTTATTTGAAATAGGGTCTCACTGAGTTGCAGAGGGTCTCGCTAAGTAGCTGAGGCTGGCCGCGAACCGCGATCCTCCCGTCTCAGCCTCCCGGATGCTGGGATGACAAGCGTGCGCCGCCATGCCCAGCTTGTTCTTTGTCCAGAGAAATTCTCCAGTATGAGCTCAGCCCCATTCCCGTGCACTTAAACTTGATGCCAACAAATCCTGTAACACCCCAGAGCTTATGTGAACAATTCTATACTTATTAGCAATAAGCTTTAATTCCTAAAGCATGGCCTAATATTATGTATTCTAATTAGATGTGCAAAGAATCTTCTAGATCACTATTACCAGGAATTGCCCTTTTCTTTTCTTTTCTTTTCTTTTCTTTTCTTTTCTTTTCTTTTCTTTTCTTTTCTTTTCTTCTTCTTTTTTTTTTCTTTCAGTACCAGGGATTGAACTCAGGGCATTCTACCTCTGAGCTAGCCCTATTTTTTTATTCTTCACCTTTTTTTTGGTGGTACTGGGGTTCCTGGAAACCCTTCTACCTCTGGGCTACACTCCCAGACACCTATTTTTTATATTTTATTTGGAAACAGGGTCTCTTAAGCCAGCGTGGCTGGCTTCGAACCTGCGCTATCCTCCTGTCTCCGCCTCCCAAGCGCGGGGATTACAAGCGTGCGCCACCAAGCCTGGCTATTCTTCACTTTTGAAACAGGGTCTCACTAAATTGCAGAGGACTTCACTAAGTAGATACCCGGATCCTCCTGTTTCAGCCTCCCAAGTACTGGGATTACAAGCGTGCCGACTTCTCTTTCTTTTTCTTTACCTCAAGCCCAGGAATGTTCTCTCTATAGGTCAAAAGTAAGGTCATGATTTCCTCTTTTACTCACAGACACAAGTTGATCTTTCTTCCTGGGTTACACATGCAGACACACACACACACACACACACACACACACACACACACACTCAGGTTTCTTAACTTTTTTTGTGTGTGTGGTATTGGAGATTGAACCCAGAGGCATTCTACTTCCAGGCTACACCCCCAGCTCGAATTAATTTCTTCTTTGGAAACAATCTCACTAGGTTGCTGAGAGCCTCACTAAGTTGTAGAGGCTGGCTCTGGAATCTGGGATCCTCCTGTCTCAGCCTCCGAAGTACTGGGATTACAAGTCTGTGTCACCAGGCCTGGCTTTATTTTTTATTTTGAAACAGGGTCTTGCTAGGTTGATGAGAGTCTCACTATTTGATGAGACTGTCCTCGAATGCATGATCCTCCTGTCTCAGCCTCCCAAATACTGGGATTACAGGTCTGTGCCACCACATCTGGCTCGGGCTAAACTTCTTAATGTCAAACTTTCATCACTTCAGTTTTAAAATTTGCAAATGCAACTGGGCGTGGTGGTTCACACTTGTAATCTCAGTACTTGGGAGGCGGAGACAGGAGGGTCGCAGGTTCACAGCCAGCCTCAGCTACTCAGTGAGGTCCTCTGCAATTTAGTGAGACCCTGTGTCAAAATGTAGAATAAAAAGCGGGCATGGTGACGCATGCTTGTATTCCCAGTACTTGAGAGGCTGAGACAGGAGGATTCGGCTTTGCAGCCAGCCTCAGCTATTTAGTGAGGATGCTGCAACTTAGTGAGACCCTATTTCAAAATAAAGAATAAAGAATAGGGCCGGGGGTGTAGCCTGGAGGTAGAATATCCCTGGGTTCCATCCCCAGTACTGCAGAAACAAAACACTGTGGAGAAAAGGGGCCACAGGACCGAGAGGGAGAAGAATGTATACAGAGAGTAGGACTGTCCATAAAGCAGGGGGCTGGTAACCTCCTGATAGCATCGCAGACCTGTGGGGCTCGCACCTGGTCAGTTCTCAGAGCCCAGGTGCCTGTGGCCAAAGGCTCACATTCCAGGCAGCAGTGGAATTCTGCCTCCCGATTCCACTGGAAAGGCTCTGACAGGCTGCACTTCCTTATAATCGTCCTTTTATTTTCCAAATGCAACACATAGAATGTTTCTCTCCCCCCCTCCCCCCCCTCTCCTTCTCTCTCTCTCTCTCTCTCTCTCTCTCTCTCTCTCTCTCTCTCTCACATCTGATAAATTCAGATGACCTTTCTGTGTGTGTGTGTGTGTGTAAAGATTAAAACATAGAGAAAATCATTATCCTGCCAGTCAAAACTGTCCTGTTTGGTGTAGATGCTGTGTGTGCACTTGCAATCCCAATCCTTAGGAGACTGAGACGGGAAGACGACAGGTTCAAAGCCAGCCTTCATCACTTAGGGAGGTCCTCAGCAACTTAGTGAGACTCTGTTTTTATTTTTTTTTATTTTT
Source organism: Muscardinus avellanarius (assembly GCF_963383645.1). Lineage (NCBI taxonomy): Eukaryota > Metazoa > Chordata > Mammalia > Rodentia > Gliridae > Muscardinus > Muscardinus avellanarius. The sequence goes on from NC_137790.1 coordinate 129,934,558, forward strand.
TGGTGGTACTGGGGTTCCTGGAAGCCCTTCTATCTCCGGGCTACACTCCCAGACCTATTTTTACAATTTTTAAAATTTGGAAACAGTGTCTCCTAAGCCAGCGCGCGGCTGGCTTCGAACCTGCGTGATCCTCCAGTCTCTGCCTCCCAAGCGCGGGGATTACAAGCGTGCGCCACCACGCCCGGCTCTCAAGACTCTGTTTTTAAATAAAAAATAAAAAATAGAAAGCCGGGCGTGGTGGCGCACGCTTGTAATCCCAGCATTCGGGAGGCTGAGACAGGAGGATCGCGGTTCGCAGACAGCCTCAGCTACTTAGGGAGGCCCTCTGCAACTCAGTGGGACCCGGTTTCAAAATAAAGAATAAAATATAGGGCAGGGGGTGTAGGTCAGAGATCAAATGCCCCTGGGTTCCATTCTCAGACCCGCAAAAAAAAAAAAAAAGGATTGGGAGTGTAGCTCAGAGATAGAATGCCCCTTGGTTCCATCCCCAGTACCACACACAAAAATAAATAAATAAATAAATAAGTAAATATTAAAAAAAAAGAAAAAAAAAGATGCCCAGGCTCTTAGACATACCCTAGCTTCTGTGGGCTGTGTGCCTGCCAGGCTTTGGTGTCTAAAACAGGAGATTAATTCAGAGTGAGTTTTTTTTTTTTTTTCTCAAGCCAAAAAAAAAAAAAAAAAAAAAATTTGGCAATTGCTAGAACTAAGGAAACGAGCTGAGAAAAAGCCAAGCAAAGAATAGTGGTTGGGTGATTCATGAGGTGGGGTTCTCCTTTCTGGTAAAATAATAATAATATTATTATCATAAGATCGCAATCTGCCTGTGGCTGTCTTGTTCCCTAATGACCATGTTTTCATTGGGAATTCTAAGTGTAGGTTAGGCCTGGGAAGGGGAGGGAGTTGAAATGAAGGACTCTGATTATAAGTGGCCTATTGTCTCTGGAGGCCCCCCCCACGCAGGCTGGGACATGACCTTTTGCTGGCCTGCAGCTCCGGCGCGGTTGTCCCTGTCTGGGCAATGTCATTCATTATATATATATAGATAGTTTGTTTTTTTCCTGTGGTACTGGGGGTAGAACCCAGGGGCTTTTCTACCTCCGGGTTATACTCCCAGACTTATACTTTATTTGGAAACAGGGTCTCACTAAGTTGCTGAGAGCCTCACTAAGTAGCTGAGGCTGGCTTCGAACCTGTGCGATCCTCCTGTCTCAGCCTCCCAAGCGCGGGGATTACAAGCGTGTGTCACCACACCCGGCTACGTCATTCATCATTCATTACTACATTTTTTTTTTTTTTTTGGTATTAGGGATTTAAGTTATACCCCCACCCCAGGCCATTTTATCTTATTTTTTATTTTTTATTTTTTGGTGCCGGGATAGAATCCAGGGGGCATTCTATCCCTGAGCTAAACCTTCCATTCCCTGGGGATGGAACCCAGGGACATTCTACCTCTGAGCTACACACTCAGCTCTATTTTTTATTCTTTATTTTGAAACAGGGTCTCACTCAGTTGCAAAGGGCCTCACTAAGTAGCTGAGGCTGTCTGCCAATCACATTCCTCCTGTCTCAGGCTCCCGAATGCTGGGATTACAAGCGTGTGACACAATGCCCGGCTGCTCTAAGGCAGATTTTTAGAAGCTCTTTCCTAAACAGGCGTGGTGTGGCAAACCTGTCATCCCAGTACTTGGGAGGCTGAGATAAGAGGATCGCAGGTTCAAAGCCAGCCAACCTAGTGCGATCCTGTTTCAAAATAAAAGTAAGCTGGGGCTGGGCATGGGGGTGCACACTAGTAAATCAAGCATTTGGGAGGCTGAGATAGGAGGATCCTGGTTTGAGGACAGCCTCAGCTACTTAGTGAGGTCCTTAGCGACTCAGTGAGACCCTGTTTCAAAATAAAGAATAAAATATAGGGCTGGGGCGTAACTCAGAGGTAGCATGCCGCTGGGTTCTATCTTCAGTACTGAAAAAAAAAAAAAAAATCTGCCTTGGTAGCCAGGCGTGGTGGTACATGCCTGTAATCTCAGTATCTTGGAGGTTGAGACTGGAGGATTGGACTTTCAAAGCCAGCCTCAGCAACTTAGTGAGGCTCTTATCAACCCTGTTTCAATTAAAAAATAAAATAAGGCTGGGGGTATGTCTTATCCCCTGAGTTCCATCCCTAGAATCACATACACACACACAGACATAAATCTGCCTTGGTTTGCTGGAAAAAGAAATAGAGATTCTTTACAGGTTCCTTTAACTTCTTCCTTATTGCTATTGTGAGGACTTTCATTGTTTTAACCAATAATAGCAGAGGTGCAGCCAGGACTCTTTCCTTCAGACAGGAAGACCCCAGGAAGAACCGTCAGTGAGATACGGTCCACAATATACAATTGGTGGCTGGCTGTCAGTTCCAGAGCTAAGGAAGTTTTCTAGGCATCCAACTCTGACCAGATTAAGAAGAAAAATGGGCCATTGTCCTCTCAGAGAGCACTTGCAGGGGAGTCCCTTCAATGATGATAGTTTAGCTGGGTATAGTGGTGCACGCCTGTAATCCCGGGACTTGGCAGGCTGGGGCAGGAGGATCGCCAATTTGCAGCCCGTCTCAGCTATGAGTCAAGACCCTCAGCAATTTAGTGAAAGCCTGTTTCAAAATAAGTACATAAAAGCTGGGCGTGGTGAACCACTTTTATAATCCCAGCATTTGGGAGGCTGAGACAGGGGGATCACGGTTTGAGAACAGCCTCAGCTACTCAGTGAAGCCCTTTGCAACTCAGGGGGACCCTGTTCCAAAATAAGGAATAAAAAATAGGGCTGGGGGGATAGCTCAAAGGTAGAATGCTCCTGAAAAAAAAAAAAAAGGACATAAAACAGAACTGGGGGTGTATCTTGGAGGTAGAATTCCCCTGGGTTCTATTTAATAGTACTACAAATAAACAAACAAACAATGATTTGTCAGCAAGACTGACCCTGTCTCAAAATAAAAATAAAAAGGGTTGGGGGACAGCTGGGTATGGTGACACTCACTTGTAATCCAGTACTTGGGAGGCTGAGACAGGAGGATCACAGGTCTGAGGCCAGCCTCAGCTACTTAGTGGGGCCCTCTGCAACTTAGTGAGACCCTATTTCAAATAAAGAATAAAAAATAGGGCTAGGGCGTGTAACTCAGAAGTAGAATGTCCCTGGGTTCCATCTCCAGTTCTGCAAAAACCAAAAAAGAGTTGGGGGTGTAACTCAGGGGTAGGGCACACCTAGGTTTAATCCTTAACACCACAAAAGAAGAAGAAGAAGAAGAGGAAGAAGAAGAAGAAGAAGGAGGAGGAGGAGGAGGAGGAGGAGGAGGAGGAGAGCTTTTTATCAATCATCACTTAAAAAAGAAATTTTTATTTTTAATTTAATTTATTTATTTGTTTTGCGGTCCTGGGGATGAAACCCAGCCTCCCAAATGCTGAGATTACAAGCGTGGGCCACCAAACCCAGTTTAAAAAAAAAAAAAAAAAGGAATTTTTATTTTTGAGGGTCTGGGGAAAGAACCCAGAGGCATTTGACCTCCGAGCTACACCCCCTGCCCTATTTTATATTCTTTATTTTGAAACAGGGTCTCACTGAGTTGCAAAGGGCCTCCCTAAGTAGCTGAGGCTGGCTGAGAACCATGATCCTCCCGAATGCTGGGATTACAAGCATGCGCCACCACGCCCGGCTACAAAAAAAGTTTTTTAAAAAGCAAAAGTTAGATAAAAATATCTTTTCCTTAGGGAGAGGGAGCAATGACAGGTGCTGGGTGTGTGGTGGTGTAGAGTGGCATAAAATTCCAGTGACACATTTTTTTTACTGGAAAATTGGGTGGGGACTAGCTGGGCCCAGAAGGAAAGAATAGATAAAATTCCCCTTCCTGGGGCTGAGGGTGTGGCTCCGTAGTAGAGCTGAGTTCAGCAGGTATGCGATGTGCAAGGCCCTGAATTCAATCCCCAGCACCCACACCCCCACACACCAAAACAAAAATCCTTTTTCTTTCTTTTTTTTTTCTTGGTGGTACTGGGGGTGGAACCCAGGGGCTTTCTACCTCCGGGCTATACTCCCAGACCTATTTTCTATTTTATTTGGAAAAAGGGTCTCACTAAATTGCTGAGAGCCTCACCAAGTAGCTGAGGCTGGCCTCGAACCTGCACGATCCTCCTGTCTCAGCCTCCCAAGCGCGGGGATTACAAGTGTGTGCCACCATGCCCGGCTTACAAAAATCCTTTCCACAACTGAAAACTAAGGGGTGTGAGGCTGGACCTGGTGGCGCACACCTGTTACCCCCACACTTCAGCAACTTAGCAACACTCTCAGTGACTCTGTGAGACCCTGTTTCCAAATAAAAAACTGACAAGGGCTGAGGGTTTAGCTCAGAGTAAAATGTCCCAGGGTTTAATCCCTAAGACAATAACAACAACAAATAGATAAAATAAAAATAAGGATGTACTGATAATCTCTGGTTACATCTGGGTTTTGGAAACTGTGTGCTTGTAATTGAATCTTCAAAGTATGTGTGTTCTTTTTGTGTGTGTGTGTGAGTTTGGGGATAGAACCTAGGGGCATTTGATCTCTGAGCTACACCCCCAGCCCTATTTTTTATTCTCTATTTTTTTTCTTTTTTCTTTCTTTCTTTATTTATTTTTATTGGTGCACTGTATTCATACATCTTAGTGGGATACAAACTTTTGTAGACATACATGCACACATCGCTCAGTCAGCTATTTTTTATTCTCTATTTTTTTTTTTTTTTTTTTGGTGGTCCTGGGGGTGGAACCCAGAGGCTTTCTACCTCCGGGCTATACTCCCAGACCTATTTTATATTTTATTTGGAAACAGGGTCTCACTAAGTTGCTGACAGCCTCACTAAGTAGCTGAGGCTGGCTTTGAACTTGTGCGATCCTCCTGTCTCAGCCTCCCAAGCGCGGGGATTACAAGCGTGCGCCACCACGCCCGGCTTTTATTCTCTATTTTGAAACAGGGTCTCACTAAGTTTCAGAGGGCCTAAGTAGCTGAGGCTGGCTAGGAACCTGTGATCCTTCTGTCTCAGCCTCCCAAGTACTAGGATTACAAGCATGAGTTGCCATACCTGGCTATTTTTTATTTTATTTTTTATTTTTTGGTACTAACGATTAAACCCAGATTACCTCCAAGCTCCACCCCAGGACTGATTTTATTTCAGATTACCTCCAGCTCCATCCCCAGACTGATTTCTTTTATTGGAAACAGGGTCTCACTAGGTTGCTGAGAGCCTCCCTTAGTGGTTGAGGCTGGCTTGGAACCTGTGATCCTCCAGTCTCAGCCTCCCGAGTACTGGGATAGCAGGTGTGTGCCCAGCTAGAAGGTGACTTGTAGTGAGGCCGCGGCTGCTGGGCCACTGTCCTCTCTCCAGGTTTCCTCCCTGCTGCTCCGGTTCAGGTTCTCCTTCTGGCTTTTGTCTTCTTACCCTCATCTCTTAGATGCGGTTTCCAGTTTCCGGGGCATTTCTCCGTCCTTCTGCCTGGCGAGTGATGGCTTTGGGCATGTGACTCGCTTGATTTCTGCCCCGTGGCCTTGCCCAGCCTCTGCGAATGGAATCGAAGCTTGAGGCAGCCCTGCTGGGTCCTGGGCCGTCGGTGATGTGCTGGTAAACGCTTAACAAGCGGTTCTCCAGGAAAAACAAAAGCGCAGCCTTGGTTTGTAAACTTTGACATTTTTTGTGGTGCCCGCGCACCCACTGGACCAGTTCTGAACTATTGATGTAGCTCAGCTCTGCGCGTGGAGTCGGGAAGAGGAGTGTGGTGGCCCCTGGCCTGCCAGAGGCCACATTTCGGATGGCCCAGCTTGTCCAGGTGGAGAAGACCAGGCAGACACATCTTTCCCTGCAATCTCCTCTGAGGGAAACATCCTGCGCATGCTCTGGTGGAGTTTTACTCTCTGGTGCCTCCCGCTGTCCTGCCTCTCACCGAGTGGGGTAGCGCTGGCCTCATCACAAGGCAGATGCCGGGGGCCAGCTCCTCCTGAGAGGCACCTGTCCCATCTGTGTGGCTCCAGGGCTGTTCAGGAAGAAACCAGCAACTTCCTGTAGCAATGGCAGCTAAGCGCCAGCTGATTGGTCTGTGCTTATTTATTTATTTTTATTTTTATTTTATTTTTTTGCTACTGGGAATGGAACCCAGGGGCATTCTGCCACCAAGCTACATCCCCAGCCCTATATTTTAATTCTTTCCTTTTCTTTCTTTCTTTCTTTCTTTCTTTCTTTCTTTCTTTCTTTCTTTCTTTCGCGGGTGTGGGGATGGAACTAGGGGCATTTAATCTCCAAGCTATACCCCCTGCCCTATTTTTTATTATTTTATTTTGAAACCGGGCCTGTCACTCCAGTTCTTGGGAGGCTGAGATAGGAGGACCGCAGGTTCAAGGCCAGCCTTGGCAACTTAGTAAGCCCTTGTTTCCAAGTAAAAATTAGATTTGGGCTAGAGGTGTAGCTCAGAAGTAAAACACCAGCCCGGCGTGGTGGCTCACGTTTGTAATCCCAGCATTCAGGAGGCTGAAACAGGAGCATCTCAGTTCGCAGCCAGCCTCAGCTACTTAGTGAGGGCCTTTGCAACTCAGTGAGACCCTGTTTCAAAATAAAGAATAAAAAGTAGGGCTGGGGGTGTAGCTTGGTGGTAGAATGACCCTGGGTTCCATCCCCAGTAATGCAAAAAAAAAAAAAAAAGTAAAAAACCCCTGGGTTCAATCATTCCCCTATAATTAGCAGAGAATACAGATTTTAGTTCCTGGTTATGATCTTCTTAAGTTCCCGTTCCCAAATCCAATGGATATGTTTATTTCATCGTGGATGACCAAATGACCAAGAATGGGCTGCGGAGGGAAGAGCTCGCTGACCAGACAGTCCCCTCCATCACGCCCAAGTGGCTGAGCTTTGCTCAAATGTTGCTGACGGAGGCGCGCAGCTGTAAGGGGGCTGAGAACCCCAGGTGTCGGCACAAAGCTGTGCACCGGAGTCAGCCGTGCTGTTTTATGGGCCTGGCCCTAGGCTGCCAGCCAGCGGGGCCTACAGGGCAGCCGCCCCGGAGCCAGGCGCGGCCCAGGGCATGGGAACGCGTGTTTGTCCGCCTGAGCTGTTATTTCACTATTGTCTGCCGTGTGACTGGTTATGACATGTACCAGATCGGCCCTCGCCCCCTCGTCCTCCTGGCACGCCTTAAAACAACTCTCACCAAGATCCAATCTGGATGTGTCTGTTAGCTGCGCTGTAACTTTCCACTTGCAGGCAGATACAGTAAGAGATTGCAAGCCCGAAATTCACAGCTTTCAAAAACAAGGATTTAAAAGCATTAACCTGGGAGAAATTATTATTATTAATTATTATTATTTGGTATTGGGGATTGAGCCCAGAGGCATTTGACCTTCAAGCCACACCCCAGCTGTTTTTACTTTTTATTTATTTATTTATTTACTTTTATGGGTCTGGGGATGGAACCCAGGGGCATTTGACCTCCGAGCAACATCCCCTGCCCTATTTTTTATTCTTTATTTTGAAACCAGGTCTCACTGAGTTGCAGAAGTCCTCACAGTAGCTGAGGCTGTCTGCAAACCGCGATCCTCCGGTCTCAGCCTCACGAATGCTGAGATTACAAGCTTCCGCCACCAAGCCCGGCATATTTTTATTTTATTTATTTATTTATTTATTTATTTATTTATTTTGCAGTACTGGGGATGGAACCCAGGGGCATTCCAACTCTGAGCTGTACCCCCATCCCTATTTTTTAGTCTTTATTTTGAAACAGGGGCTCACTGAGTTGCAAAGGGCCTCACTAAGTAGAAGCTGAGGCTGTCCGCGAACCCACATCCTCCTGTCTCGGCCTCCCCCATTTTATTTTGAAACAAGGTCTTGCTAAAGTTGCTGAGGGTTTGCTTAGTCATGGAGACTGGTCTCTATACTGTAATCCTCCTGTCTCAGCCTTTCAACTACTAGGATTACAGACGTGTTCCACCAGGCCAGTCTAAAAGACAGTCTTTTAAAAGAGGAGAGGTAACTGGATTTGGCGTTAATTAAAAGATAACAAGAATTAAATAAAAATTACAGGAGGCCTTTGTTTTGGACTAAGATCCAGGGCAGAGATAGAATTGACCAACCAGGATATATTTCTAAAATAAGTCAGAAGTCTTGAGAAAAAATAAGCCTTAGTTTGTGGTGTGTGTGTGTGTGTGTGTGTGTGTGTGTGTGTGTGTGTGTGTGTTGCTAGGGAATGAACCCGGGGGCCTCCACCCCTCCAAGCTACACCTCAGTTCTTTTCCTGATTTGGAAACGGGCTTTCACTAAATCACTGAGGCTGGCCTTGAACTTGCAAGCCTTCTGTCTTAGCCTCCCAGATATGCCTATTTTTGTACTATAAATACACCCACTGAGGTCGGGTGTAGTGGCACATACAGTAATTTGGAGGCTGAAGAATAACCTCAGCAATTTAGCTGAGGCCCTCTGAAACTTAGTTAAGACCCTGTGTCAAAATAAAATAGGGCAAGCCGGGCGTGGGGGCGCACGCTTGTCATCCCCGCGCTTGGGAGGCTGAGACGGGAGGATCGCGCAGGTTCCAAGCCAGCCTCAGCTACTGAGCGAGGCTCTCAGCAACTTAGTGAGACCCTGTTTCCAAATAAAATAGAAAATAGGTCTGGGAGTATAGCCCGGAGGTAGAAAGCCTCTGGGTTCCACCCCTAATACCACCAAAAATAAAATAAAATAGAGCTAGGGGTACTGCTTAAAGGTAGAATGCCCCTGGGCTTAATCCCCAGCACCATACATACATGCATACATGCATACATGCATAAATATACCCACTGTGCCTGTTTCAAACTATTAAAACAAGCCCCACCAGACCAGGCTAAAAGTCAAAATGAAGTCGTTTACGCTGAAGTTCCATAGCGCCAAGCTGAAACGAAGCTGTTTATCCAGCCTTTTGAGAAATCGCAGACGAGAGGAATAAACAGCCAACCGTCCCAAACAGGGGAGTTTCAGTTGGCATGATAACAAATTTCCTTCGGCTTAATCTTTACCAGGGATAGGTAACCTGAGGTGACCTGTGTTAACCAATCAGTTCCTTTTCTATTGTTCTGAAATGAGCGTGTTTTTGTTCTTTGGTGTTCGCTCTCATTAATCCTTTCCTGCTCTCTAAAACCCACCTCTTCGGCTGGGCTCCGTGGAACACTTACTCTATTTTATGGGAGAAAATGTCACCCGATTCTGCAATTGAAAAGAAGGTCAATTATGGTTGTTAAACTAAATTGTTACAACTTTGTTCCTTGGCACAAGAGAAGTAGGAAAAATGATAGTTCCACATTGGCTAATAGGGATATTCGCCAAAGGGCTAAATGTAAAACATCCCACAATTTAGAGGGAGGCGTGTTCGCGTGGCCGGGGCTTATCCTGGGCTGTGTTCTTGGTCCTGTAATAAGGCGATAACAATGTCCAGCCCTGAGATAACACTGTTGAAAGAATGAATCTAGACATTGATTATTTCTGAGGACATAAACAAGCGTAGTCCCAGCCTGGCGTGGCGGTACACGCCTGCAATGTCAGTACTTGGGAGGCTCAGAGAGGAGGACTGCAGGTTTGAGGTCAGCCTGGCTAATTTACCGAGACTCTGTCCCAAAATTTAAAAAGAAAAAGAAAAAAGGCCAGAGGTGTAGTTCAGTGGCAGAGCTGCCCCTGGGTTCAACCCTCAGACACATGCTCACATGTACACACACACGTAGTTGAAAAGGATTTTCTCATCCCTACAAAATAAATAAATACGCAAATAAAGAAATGATTTAAAACACAAGGATTTTTGTCTGTACCTAAGCTTGTCCTTTTTTTTTGTGTGTGTGGGTCTGGGGATGAAACCTAGGGGCATCCGAGCTACACACCCCCTGCCCTATTTTATATTATTTATTTATTTATTTATTTTTGGTGGTACTGGGGTTCCTGGAAGCCCTTCTACCTCTGGGCTACACTCCCAGACCTATTTTATATTTTTGAAACAGGGTCTCTTACGCCAGCGCGGCTGGCTTCGAACCTGCGCGATTCTCCTGTCTCCGCCTCCCAATCGCGGGGATTACAAGCGTGCGCCACCACGCCCGGCCTTATATTCTTTATTTTAAAACAGGGTCTCACTAAGCTGGGGAGGAGCTCACCAAGCAGCTGAGGCTGTCCTCAAAACCGTGATTCTCCTGACTCAGGCTCCCAAGTAGTGGGATTACAAGTGTGTACCACCATGCCCCGCTCCCCATCCATGTGTGTGTGTGTGTGTGTGTGTGTGTGTGTGTGTGTGTGGTGCTGGGGATTGAATCCAGGGGCATTCTACCTCCAAGCTCCACCCCAGCCCTATTTTTTATTCTTTATTTTGAAATGGTCTCACTGAGTTGCGGAGAGGCTAAGTAGCTGAGGTTGGCTGCAAACCCAGGTCTTCCTGTCTCAGCCTCCCAAGTACCGGGATTACAATTGTATGCCACATGCTTGGCTTCCCCCAGATATTTTTTTTTTTTTTTTTAATTTTGAAATAGTGAGAGTCTCACTGGTTGCTGAGGCTGTCCTCGAAACTTCTATCCTCTTGTTTCAGACTCCCAAGTACTGAGATTACAGGCATGTACCCAGTTTATAAAATATATTTAAAAATGATTCCTAGATCTGGGCGTGGTGGTGCACACTTGTAATCCCAGCATTCGGGAGGCTGAGACAGGAGGATCACAGTTCGCAGCCAGCCTCAGCTACTTAGTGAGGCCCCTGTTGCAAAATAAAGAATAAAAAGTAGGGCTGGGGGTGTAGCTTGGAGATAGAATGCCCCTGGGTTCCATCCCCAGAGCCCCCCCCCACACACACACACACAAAAATTGGGCTGGGATTTTAACTTGGAGGTAGAATGCCCCGGGGGTTTAATCCCCAGCACCACCAAAAGAAAGAGAAAGAAAGAAAGGAAGGAAGGAAGAAAGAAAGATTATTTCTAAGTGAGACTTAGTCCAGGAACTCTGCTCTGAGCCCATTGAAGACATGCCAGGGAATCGGGACGAAGGTGGCTCTTACCCTGTGGAACCAGCGGTCTCATTGCCAAGTGGCTTCCACTAGACCTGGATTAATCAGCTAGACCTGGATTAATTTAGCACTTGCTGAGCCCTCGGGGTACCTGGTAAATCTCTGGCGCTTTCTTTTTTCCTCTGTAAAAATCAGATAATTCCGGCTTTACAGGATAACTGTGAGCACTGGATTGTAGTAGGTGATAAAGAGTCCAGGCAGGGCTTGGTGGCACACGTCTGTAATTGCAGGACTCGGAAGGCCGAGAGAGGAGGCTCACAGGTTTCAGCCTCAGCAGTGGAGTGAGACTATCTAGTGAGACTAATGTTTCAAAAAGGAAAAAATAAAAGAGGGCTAGAGGTGTAGCGCAGAGGTAGGAGCACCTCTGGGTTCAACCCCAATAACACACACACACACACACACACACACACACACTAACAAAACAGAAAGGTAGTCAAGTGTACATTTCCAGCACACAGCTTGTGCTCCTATGTTTTAGCTTTTGTTGGTTTTTTCCCTCCACAGTGCTGGGGGTTGAAACCATGGCCTTGTGAGCTCTAGGCAAAAAATTCTGGGCCACTGAGCTACCAACAGCCCTCCTCCTCTTCCTCCTCCTCCTTCTCCTCCTCCTCCTCCTCCTCCTCCTCCTCCTCCTTCCCCTCCTCCTCCTATTATTATTTTGCGGTACTGGGGGTGGAACACAGGGACATAAACCCAGGGGCATTCTGCCTCAGAGCGACACCCCCAGCCCTATTCTATATTCTTTATTTTGAACCCGGGTCTCACTGAGTTGCGGAGGGCCTAAGTAGCTGAGGCTGTCCACGAATCATGATCCTCCCGCCTCAGCCTCCTGAATGCTGTGATTACAAGCGTGAACCTTCACGCCCGGCAATAATAATAATAATACCAATTATTATTGGTAGGCAATGCGGTCACCAACACTGACCAGCTAACTGTTTTTGGAACAGACATGTAGACTTGCTGCAAAAATGACCTAGCAATGGTACCCAGGGACAGAGGACCAATTCAGCTCAGTTTCAGATTCAAGCAGCCCAGTGGAGTACTTACAATTACGCTTACAATCGCTTATAAGCGTGCGCCACTCTCCAGCTCACCATTGACTTTTTAGCCAGTTTTCTGAATTCATGGACTACAGATAATTTTGTGGTTCTGGGGATGGAACCCTGAGCCTGACTCACACATGCTAGGCAAGTGCTCTAACACTCAACTACATTCCAGCCCCTTTTTTGGGGGGTGGGGGTGGGCTAGGGATGGAACCCAGGGGCATCGACCTCCAAGCTACACCACCTGCCCCAGTTTTTATTCTTTATTTTGAAACAGGTTCTCACTGAGTTGCAGAGGGCCTCACTAAATAGCTGAGGCTGTCCGTGAACCATGATCCTCCAGTCTCAGCCTCCCTAATGCTGGGATTACAAGCGTGCACCATCACGCCCGGCTCCTCCAGCCCTTTTGTTTTATTTTGAGACAGGGTCTCGCTCGGTTGTCCAGACTGGCCTCGAATTTGTGAACCTCCTGCCTCAGCCTCCCCGGTAGCTGAGATTATCTAGCCACCACACACGGTTAGGTGTTTGTTTTTGTTTTTACTATAAATATCTCTCATTCAACATTTGGAACATATTTATACCAGAAAAAAAGAAATCATTCCTTGTCTCTGTGCAATTCAGATATAACTGGCCATCCTACGTCTTGTCTGTTAATCCTGGAGGGAGCTAAGGGGAGCTAAGGCGCGGGCTCTGGGACCCTGCCTGCGGTGGGTGCGGCTCTGGAATGTTCCTTTGCACACCTGGCCCTAGGGCTTCTTCCTGGGTGCTCCTGGCTCCTGGCTTTCTCCTCCTTGTTTCTACCTTTCCCAACAGTTTTTCCTGCCAAACAGCAAGCCTTGCTGCAGGAATGAACTAGCCAGCTGGCAGAAGGGAGAGGCAGGGCGCGGCGGAGCCCTGGTTTAAAAATAAACAGCGGCCAGCTGGCCCCAGGCATCGCAGCCCACTCCCGGTCCAGGAGATGCTAGCTGCCTGCTGGGTCCCCGCACCCCCACCACCCTCTGTTTAGGGACTCATCTTCTTGCGGTGTGTGTCAGAGAATGAAAGGAGGAGGACTCTGGCTGAGAACTTTTGCTTGTGGAACCAGAATTAAAAAAAAAAAAAAAGAATCTCAGGTACCCTGTTCTTGGTTGGGTTTCTGGATATTTCTCAAATAAAGTTAATATCACGCCTGTCCATCAGAAATAAAATTGAATGCATGGGGAAGATTTGATGTGAAGGCATTACCATAAGTTTATAGAGTGCAAGACAGAAGCCCACGTGTATGTGGAGGGAAGGAAGGTTGAAATGAATGAGCCAACGGACAGAGACCTGCTTGAAGGATACTGCTGCAGAACTGACCCCTGCCAGCTGGGCATGGTGGCGCATGCTTGTAATCCTAGTGCTGGGGAGGCTGAGACAGGAGGATCAGAGGTTCGAGGCCAGACTAAGCAACTTACTGAGGCCCTCCACAACTTAGTGAGACCCTGTTTCAAAATTTAAAACGTTAAGCTGGGCGTAGTGGCGCACTCTTGTAATCTCAGCATTTGGGAGGCTGAGATAGGAGCCCTTTGCAACTCAGTGAGACCCTGTTTCAAAATAAAGAATAAAAAATAGGGCTAGGAGTGTAGCTCAGAGGTAGAATGCCCCCAGGTTCCATCCCCAGTATCAGAGGAGGAGCAGGAGGAGGAGGAGGAGGAGAGGAAGAAGGAGGAGGAGGAGAAAGGGTTAAGCTGGGTGTGGTAGAGCACTCTTGTAATCCCAGCATTCGGGAGGCGGAGACTAGAGGATCACGGCTCACTGACAGCCTCAGCAACGTAGTGAGGCCCTTTGCAACTCAGTGAGACCCGGTTTTAAAATAAAAAATAAAAAATAGGACTGGGGTATAGCTCAGTGGACAATTTCCCTGGGTTCAATCCCTAGTACCAAAAAAGAAAGGAAGGAAGGAAGCCGGGCGTGGTGGCGCACGCTTGTAATCCCCGCGCTTGGGAGGCAGAGACAGGAGGATTGCGCAGGTTCGAAGCCAGGTGACCCTGTTTCCACATAAAAATATATAAACAATAGGTCTGGGAGTGTAGTAGCCCGGAGGTAGAAGGGCTTCCAGGAACCCCAGTACCACAAAAAAAAGGGGGGGGGGAGGAAGGAAAGAAGGAAGTCAAAAGGAGAGGTAGGAAGGAAAGAAATGATAAGATTTAAGTGAAGGTACAGTGGCACAGGCCTGTGGTCCTGGTCCTTGGGAGGCTGCGACAGCCAGACCGCAGGTTCGTGAGACCAGCCCCAGTAACTTTGCTAGAACCTCAAGAATTTGGTGAGACCCCGTCTTTTTGTTTTGTTTTGGTTTTTGCTGGTCTGGGGATGGAACCCAGGGGCATTTGACCTCTGAGCTACACCCCCTGCCCTATTTTTTATTCTTTATTTTGAAACCGGGCCTCCCCAAGTAGCTGAGGCTGTCCGCGAACCGCGATCCTCCAGGTCTCAGCCTCCTGAATGCTGGGATTAGGAGCCTGTACCACCACGCCCGGCTGAGACCCTGTTTCTAAAAAAAAAAAATTGGGCTAGGTGTGTATCTCGGAGGTAGAATGCCTCTGGGTTCAATCCCCAGTACCACACACACACACACACACACACACATACACACACACATCTACTTCATACAAAGGACATTTAATTAGCTAATTAGTTAATTATAGTACTGGGGATTAAACCCTGGGTCTTAGCATGTTAGGTACGTGCTTTACCACTAAACTATACCATTAACCTCTAAAAAAAATTTTTTTTTTGGTGGTACTGGGGTTCCTGGAAGCCCTTCTACCTCCGGGCTGCACTCTCAGACATATTGTTTATATATTTTTATGTGGAAATAGGGTCTCCTAAGCCAGCGCGCGCGGCTGGCTTCGAACCTGCGTGATCCTCCTGTCTCTGCCTCCCAAGCGCGGGGATTACAAGCGTGCGCCACCACGCCCGACTAACCTCTAAATTTCTATTAATCCCAGTACTATAAAAACTATGGAACCAGCCAAGATGTCCATCAACAGATGAATGGGTTACAAAACTGTGGGATATGTACACAATGGAATTTTACTCAGCCATCAAAAAAAACTCAATTACATCATTTTCAGGGAAATGGATGGAACTGGAGGACATTATGCTAAGTGAGATTAGTCAGTCACAAAAAATAAGAAATCGGATGCTTTCCCTAATATGTGAGAGCTAGGGAGAAATGGGTCGTAGGAGGAACTCTAGATGAAAAAAGAGATCCTATAGAGGAGCAAACAAGACAACCTAAAGGAGGAAGGAGGGGGAAGAGGAAAATCTCTAAAACACACAATGTACTTAAACATATCGAAGTCAATCACTAAGCCAAGCAAGGGAGGGAGGGGAGGGGAGGGAATGGGGTGGGAACTTTTAGGGGTTAAAATGGCGATGTGTACATGTTTGTACACACAAGTTTTTTACCCCAATATGATGTTTGAATATAATGCACCAATAAAAAAATTTAAAAGGAAAAAAAAAAAAAACGCCCACCACACCTGGCTCAGACAGTATTTTTCATTTAGGGAACCAGGCATGAATGTGAAATTTTCTTTGGGGGGGACTGGGAATTGTACTCAGGGGCATTCTGCCTTTGAGCTACAACCCCAGCCCTTTTTTTACTTATTATTTTTTTAATCTTGAAACAAGGTCTAAGTGGCTGAGACTGCTCGAGCTGGTGATCCATAGCACAGCCTCCCAGGTACTGGGAGTATAGGCATGTACGACCATGTCAGGCTTGAAATAATTTGATTATTTAGTCCTTGCTTCTCAGGACTTGCTGGAGGCATGAATCATTAGATTCTACGGATCAGCTTTTAAAAGATTATTATAGGTATCATTAGGGAAGAATAATAAGACTTAAGTCATCAAATTTTGGACAATAAAATGTAATAAAAACTAATTAGTGAAAACAATTTTTTTTTGGTACTGGGGATTGAATCCAGGAGAATTCTACCTCCGAGCCAAACCCCCAGCCCTATTTTTTATTCTTTATTTGGAAACAGGGTCTCACTGAGTTGAGGAGGGCCTCACTAAGTAGCTGACCCTCCTGTCTCAGCCTCCAAAGTACTGGGATTACAAGCGTGCGCCACAAAACTGGCTCAATTTTTGCTTCTTAATTGGTTGTTCTTGGCAGTTGTAAGCCTTAACAGAAAAAGTACTACAAGGAAAAAAAGATAAGCATAAGAAATCTTTTGTGAAGCCAGGCATGGTGGCACACACTTGTATCCCAGTACTCGGGAGATAAGATAGGATGATCTCAGGTTCATGGTTGGCTTCAGCAACTTAGTGAGGTCCTGTTTCAAAATTTAAAAAATAAAAGCCAGGCGTGGTGGCGCACACTTGTAATCCCAGCACTGGGGAGGCTGAGACAGGAGGATGGCACAGGTTCGAAGCCAGCCTCAGCTACTTAGTGAGACCCTGTTTCCAAACAAAGTATAAAATAGGCCTGGGAGTTTGGAGGTAGAAAAGCCCCTGGGCTCCATCTCCAGTACCACCAAAAATAAATAAATAAATAAATAAATAAATAAATAAATAAATAAATAAGCTGGACGTGGCGTAGCACGCTTGTAATCCCAACTTTCGGGAGGCTGAGACTGGAGGATCGTGGTTGGTGGACAGACCCAGCTACTTAGGCTCTTTGCAACTCATTGAGACCCTGTTTCAAAATAAAGAATTAAAAAAAATAGGGTTGGGGGTGTAGCTCAGAGGTCGCATGCCTTTGGGTTCCATCCCCAGAACTGCAAAAAATTAAATTAAATTAAATTAAAAAATAAAATAGAACTAGGAATCCAGGCATGGTGGTTCATGCTTGCAATCCCTGTACTTGGGAGGCTAAGACAGGAGGATCACAGGTTCGAGGACAACCTCAGCAAGTAGTGAGATTTTCATCAACCTAGCAGGACTCTGGGGTATAGCTTGAAGGTAGAATGTCTCTGGGTTCAACCCTTAGTACTGCAGGAAAAAAAAAAAAAGAAAAAAGAAAGAAAGAAAGGGCTGATGTATATTTCAGAGATAGGAAGAGAAAGCAAGAGAGAAGAAGAAGGAGAGGGGGAAGAGGGGGAGGAAGAGGAGGAATCTATGAATCTGCTGGTTACTCCTGTGTCCTGCCTCGGTGACTCAGAACTCTGCAGTTTCCCAGTTAGGGGTTAGAGCACCAGAGAGCTCACTGAGGACGGAGGGAGTGGCAAGTGTCTTGGAGTGCACTAAGCTAGGACTCCACTCCCAGGGGATTCTTCTTACTTCTTCCAGATATGGCCAATGCTGTCCTGCAGTTGAAGGTTTCTCTTAGCTGGATTCTAGCTAACCAACATTTTTTGGCCCTGTGTCTTACAAGCTTGAATCCCGTACTCATGGGACAAAACTTTAAAACTGACGTTGGCCAAGTTTTTTAACACTGAGCCAAGTGAGATCTCCTGATGGGCCCACTTTTTTTTTTTTTTTTTTTTGGTAATACATTCACTTGGATTTCTGGGCGTGGTGGCGCACGCTTGTAATCCCAGCATTCGGGAGGCTGAGACAGGAGGATCGCAGTTCGCGGACAGCTTCAGCTTCTTAGTGAGGCCCTGTGCAACTCAGTGAGACCCAGTTTCCAAGCAAAGAATAAAAAATAGGGCTGGGAGTGTAGCTCGGAGGTAGAATGCTCCAGGGTTCCATCTCCAGTCCCCCCCCCCCACAGTATCCAATGCTGAGATTCTGTTAAGTGGATATGAATAATCTATACTGCAATCGCTAAAATTACATTTTTTGTGATTTACTTATTTTTATACTTTTACTGGTGCATCCTAATCTCACATCATACTATGGTTTATAGTGATATTGACACACGCACACAACACTTGGGTGGGCTTTTCTCAGGCTCCTTTCAAACTCCTATGGGTTTTGGATATTGGAAAGTTGTTGCCAGAATGTATAATCAAGATAGGCATGATGGCTGGGTGTGGTGGCGCACACTTGTAATCCCTGCGCTTGGGAGGCTGAGACAGAATGATTGTACAGGTTCGAAACCAGCCTCGGGTCCTTATTGAGGCTCTCAGCAACTTAGTGAGACCCTGTTTCCAAATAAAATATAAAATAGGTCTGGGAGTATAGCCCGGAGGTAGAAAGCCTCTGGGTTCCACCCCCAGTACCACCAAAAATTAAATTAAATTAAATTAAAAAAAAAGATAGCCATGATGCCTCATGCCTGCAATCCCAGAACTTGGGAGGCTGAGACAGGATTCTAGGTATGAGGTCAGCCTCAGCAATGTATTGAGACTCTCAGCAACCTAGGGAGACCTTGTTTCAAAAAAAAGATCTGTGGTTATAGTTTGGAGGTAGAATACCCCTGGGTTTAATCCTCAGCATCCCTCCCCCAACAAAAAAACCAAAAACAGTATAATAGGTTGTAGTCCAGTGGCCAAGGGTGCTTGCCTAGTATGTGTAGGGCCCTGAGTTCAATCCTTACTACTGAAAAACAAAAACAAACAGAGCCGGGCGTGGTGGCGCACGCTTGTAATCCCCGCGCTTGGGAGGCTGAGACAGGAGGATCGCACGGGTTCGAAGCCAGCCTCAGGTACTTAGTGAGGCTCTCAGCAGCTTAGTGAGACCCTGTTTCCAAATAAAATATAAAAAAGGTCTGGGAGTATAGCCCGGAGGTAGAAAGTCTCTGGGTTCCACCCCCAGTACCACCAAAAAGAAGAAAGAAAAAAAAAAAAACAGAAAAACAAAACAAAATGTATGATCAAAATTTGGAGCAACTCAAACAAAGACCTACGATGGTTTGGGTAAGTGTCCTCCAAAGTTTTACGTATTGAAGGCTTGGTGCTCAGACTGTGACACTGTTGGGGTGGGGTGGGGCCTTTAAGAGGTGGGGCTTAGCAGAAGGAAGTTAGGTCACAAGGAGGCGTGCCCTAGAAGAGGATTTAGGGACCCCAGTTACTCTTCTTCCTCTTTCTGCTTTCCTGTGGCCAGGAAAGCCTGACCTCCTCTTCTGTGAATTCCCTCCAAGAGGTCAACCATGGGGTCAACCAACCATGGGCTGAGATCTCTGAAACTACAAGCCCAAATCCTTCTCTCTCTCTCTCTCTCTCTCTTTCTCTTTCTCTCTCTCACTGGGGATTGAACCTAGGGGGGGGGCTTCTACCTCCGAGAGACACCCCCAGCCCTACTTTTATTCGTTATTTTGAAACTGGGTCTCACTGAGTTGCAAAGGGCCTCACTAAGTAGCTGAGGCTGGCCGCGAACCGCGATCCTCCTGTCTCAGCCTCCCCAATGCTGGGATTACAAGCGTGCGCCACCTTTCTCAGGTATTTTATTATAGCAACTCAAAGCTGACTTACTGGACCCAGGTGTATTAGCAGGTAAATATACATGGTGGTATCTACCAAATATTTTTGTGTATGTATAACTGAAGAACCAAGAGCCTCACACGAGCTTGGCAATGCTCTGTAATTGGTCTACATCCTCAGCCCCTTGGAGAGATTCTTTTGAAGCTGGGTGTGGAGGCGCACCCTTGTAATCCTAGGTCTTGGGAAGCTGAGACAGGAGGACTGCAGGTCAAGACCAGCCTCAGCAACATAGCGAGGATGCCCTCAGCATCTTATTAAGGCCTTGAGCAACTTAATGAAACCCTGTTTCAAAACAACCACGAAGAGTCAGGCGTGGTAGCACACGCTTGTAATCCCAGCATTCGGGAGGCTGAGACAGGAGGATTGCGGTTTGAGGACAGCCTCAGCCACTTAGTGAGGCCCTCCGCAACTCAATGAGACCCAGTTTCAAAATAAAGAATAAAAAATAGGGCAAGGGGTGTAGCTCAGAGGTAGCATGCCACTGGGTTCCATCTCCAGTACTACATACACAAAAAAATTTGAGACAAGGTGACTTTGAACTTACTCTCCTGCCTCTACCTTGAGTAGTGGGGATTACAAGAATGTGCCACTGCTTCTAGTATATCTACTTTTTTTTTTTTGGTGGTACTGGGGATGGAACCCAGGGGCATTCATTCTTCTTCTGAGTTCACTCCCAGCCCAATTTTTTACTGTTTTTTTTTTTTTTTTTTTTTTTTTTGGTGGTACTGGGGTTCCTGGAAGCCCTTCTATCTCCAGGCTACACTCCCAGACCTGTTTTTACATTTTTATTTGGAAACAGGGTCTCCTAAGCCAGCGCGCGCGGATAGCTTCGAACCTGCGCGATCCTCCTGTCTCTGCCTCCCAAGCGCGGGGATTACAAGCGTGCGCCACCACGCCCGGCTTTACTGTTTATTTTGAAACAGGGTCTTACTAAGTTGCAGACGGCCTCAATTAAGTAGCTGAGGCTGGTTGTGAATCTGTGATCCTAACAGTCTCAGACTTCCAAGTACTGGGATTACAAGTGTGTGCCACCACGCCTGGCTCAGACAGTATTGTGTGTGTGTGTGTATGTGTGTGTGTGTATAACTGGGGATCAAATGCAGGGGCATTCTACCTCTTAAGTTATAGCCTTAACCCTATTTTTTATTGTTTATTTTGAAACAAGGTCTCACTAAGTTGCAGAAGGCCTCACAAGTTGATGAGGTTAGCTTTGAACCTGTGATCCTCCTATCTCAGCCTCCCCAAGTACTGAGTTTACAGGCGTGTGCCACCACAGAGGCTGACATTATTATTATTATTATTATTATTATTATTATTATTATTATTATTAGCGGTACTGGGGATGGAACCAAGGGGCATTCTACCTCCGAGCTACACCCCCAGCCCTATTTTTTATTATTTATTTATTTATTTATTTATTGCAGGTCTGGAGATGAAACCCAGAGGCATTCGACCTCTAAGCTACACCTCCTGCCCTGTTTCTTTATTTTGGAACAGGGTCTCACTGAGTTGCGGAGGGCCTCACTAAGTAGCTGAGGCTGTCCGCGAACCGTGATCCTCCAGTCTCAGCCTCCCGAATGCTGGGATCACAAGCGTGCGCCACCACGCCCGGCTTATTATTTTAAAACAGGGTCTCACTGAGTTGCAGAGGGCCTCACTAAATGGCTGAGGCTGTTCTTGAACCGTGAGCCTCCTGTTTTCAGCCTCTCAAATGCTAGTGATTTCAAATTTCAGCAGTGTTTGGGAATCACTGGCAGATGGATTGTACATATAAGCAATTCATAGCAGATCACTTAAAAGACTCAACTAAAGCTACAGCAAGCCGGGCGTGGTGGCGCACGCTTGTAATCCCCGTGCTTGGGAGGCTGACACAGGAGGATCGTGCAGGTTCGAAGCCAGCCTCAGCTGGCTTAAGAGACCCTGTCTCCAAATAAAATATAAAATAGGTCTGGGAGTGTAGCCCAGAGGTAGAGGGCCCCTGGGTTCCATCCCCAGTACCACCAAAAAAAATTAAAAAAAAAATAAGGCTACAGCATACTTTATTTATTTAACTACTTATTTATTTATTTTTGAGGCACTGGGAATGGGACCCAGGGGCATTCTACCTCCGAGCTACAACTCCCAGCCCTATTTTTTATTCTTTATTTTGAAACACAAAGTTGGGTAGGGCCTCACTAAGTAGCTGAGGCTGGCTGCGAACCGGATCCTCCTGTCTTAGCCTCCCAAGTACTGGGATTATAAGCGCGCACCACCATGCCCGGCTCTACGGCATACTTTAATTTCCAGACTTTATGAATGTTTACATTAAAAATGCTGCAACATTATGATAATAAATTCCTTCAAAAAACATGCAACTCTCAGTGATCTTGAAAATTATTCTGTAGTCTGAAATCTTGCCAAAATATTAACAACCCATTCCGTTCTGAGGGAAAACTATTAGTAAGATTGACTTCCATCTTCAAACTTTTTTTTTTTTTTAAGTGCCAAAGCAGAAGAGATGTTGAAAGCTGAAAGGGAAGACAGAATCCAAACAAAGAAAAGCGAAATGGTTATTTACTAAGAATCGCAAATGCTCATTTTCTGGGTACACCACAAACTTCTGTTCTCTGCTGCGGGACTTGACGTACTCCATGAAGACATGATAATGACGGCTCATACTTTTTGTTTATCAGAATAAACCCGAGTGTTTCTCTCCCAGCTCTCAGGGAAAAGGAAGACTTCACTGATTTTTTTTTTTTTTTTTAGTACTGGGGATGGAACCCAGGGGCTTTCTACCTCTGAGCTCCATCCCCAGTCCTATTTTTCATTCTTTATTTTGAAACAGGGTCTCACTGAGTTGCAGAGGGCCTAAGTAGCTGAAGCTGGCTGTGAACCTCGATCCTCCTGTCTCAGCCTCCCGAATGCTGGGATTACAAGTGTGCGCCACCACGCCCGGCTGACTTTACTGATTTTTATGGGGAAGAAAAGGGGGTAAAGAAAACCCTTGTTAAGGGCAAGCTCGCCTGCCCTTTGATCTGTTCTGTGGTTGAAACGCTCCCCCCCCCATTGATGGGCCTGAGATTTTTGTGTTAGGGACCTTCGAAGTGACATCATCCGAGACTCCTGCTTCCCGTCTGGTGGAACAGTTTACAATAACAGACACACGCCAGACTTGAATGAATTACCCTTCCGGGAACCTGCCGGCCTGTTGGGGTCATTCAGCTCTTCAAACAGTCCTGTTTCTAGAATTTCTTCCTGCCATGCGACGGGGACAGCACCGGTGGCGAATCTTTGGAAGAACTTGTGATCTTTGTCATCGAACTCCACCCCTCGAACCTCAGAGAAATCTTCTATGTCAGCGATGTCCTTGGCGTAAACCACCAAAGGGTCCGGCACGAATGGGGGCTCCACGAGGCCCGCTTCCAGGCGGGGGAAGTTGATGGTTTTGAAGAATGGGTGTTTCCTGGGATCGTCAGACTTTTCTCTGCGAAGAAACAGGTGATCCATACAAACTCGATGAATCATGCAAAGCGTGTAGCGACTTTTTTCTCTTCGTTTTATTTATTTTTTTATTGTTTAGTGGCACGGGATCGAACCTAAGGGCATTCTACCTCTGAATCACACCCCTTGCCCTAATTTATTTTTAATCTTGAAACCGTTTCTTGCTAAGTTGCTGAGGCTGGCCTTGAACCTATAACCTTCCTGTCTCAGCCTCCCAAGTACCTGGATTACAGGCTTGTACCACCATGCTGAGTACCTTCTTACCCTTTCCTTCTCCTTCCTTTCTTCCTTCTTTCCTTTTCATTTTTTTTGGGGGGGATATGGTACTGGAGGTTGAACCCAGGGGCATTTTACCTCCAAGCTATACCTCCACCCCGATTTTCTTATTTGAAAACAGGGTCTTGCTAGGTTGATGAGAGTCTCACTTCTTGCTGAGGCTGTCCTTGAACCTGTGATGTACCTACCTCAGTGTCCCAAGTACTGAGATTGTGAGCATGTGCCACCACACTAGCAGTTCTTTTTATTTTGAAACAGGGTCTGGCTAGGTTGCTGTGGTTGTCTTTGAACCTGTGATCCTCCCATCTCAACTTCCCAAGTACTAGGATTACAGGTGTGAGTCACCATGCCTGGGAACTGTATCATTTTAATTGCAAAGACAATGTGTGTGTGTGTGTGTGTGTGTGTGTGTGTGTGTGTGTGTGGTGCTGGAGGGATTGACCCAGAGACATTCTAACTCTGTGTGTGTGTGTGTGTGTGTGTGTGTGTGTGTGTGGTGCTGGAGGGATTGACCCAGAGACATTCTAACTCTGTGTGTGTGTGTGTGTGTGTGTGTGTGTGTGTGTGTGTGTGTGGTGCTGGAGGGATTGACCCAGAGACATTCTAACTCTGTGTGTGTGTGTGTGTGTGTGTGTGTGTGTGTGTGTGTGTGTGGTGCTGGAGGGATTGACCCAGAGACATTCTAACTCTGTGTGTGTGTGTGTGTGTGTGTGTGTGTGTGTGGTGCTGGAGGGATTGACCCAGGGACATTCTAACACTGTGTGTGTGTGTGTGTGTGTGTGTGTGTGTGTGTGTGTGTGTGTGGTGCTGGAGGGATTGACCCAGGGACATTCTAACTCTGTGTGTGTGTGTGTGTGGGGGTGCTGGAGGGATTGACCCAGGAACATTCTAACTCTGAGCTATACCCCCCAAATCGATCCTATTTTATTTTTTATTTGGAAAGAGAGTCTCCCTAAATTGATATGAGCCTCACTGAGTTGCTGAGGCTGACTTTGAACCTGTGATCCTCCTGTCTCCACCTACCAAGTACTGGGATTACAGGAGTGGGTCACCATGCCCTGCACAAAGACAATTTATTTTTTATTTTTTTTAACTTTTTGTGGTACTGGG
The DNA here is from genome assembly GCF_963383645.1 of Muscardinus avellanarius. Lineage (NCBI taxonomy): Eukaryota > Metazoa > Chordata > Mammalia > Rodentia > Gliridae > Muscardinus > Muscardinus avellanarius. The sequence continues at coordinate 129,958,854 of NC_137790.1, forward strand.
GTTGAAACCCAGGGGCCTTCTACCTCCAGGCTATACTCCCACAACTATTTTATATTTTATTTGGAAACAGGGCCTCACTAAGTTGCTGAAAGTCTCACTAAGTAGCTGACACTGGCTTCAAACATGCTTGATCCTCCTGTCTCAGCCTCCCAAGTACCGGGATTACAAGCGTGCGCCACCATGCCCGGTTCACAATCATTAAATTATGATGAAACCTTCCATTCCTGTGCTAGGAAGTATTCCAGAATCTTGCATAGAAAGAAGGAAAAAGTATGTTCCCAAGTGTGTACAACCTTTTGTATTAGGTATCTGTTGAGTGTTACAAATTGCCCTCAAATTTAATGGTCTAAAACAATGAACATAGCTGGGAATGGTGGGGCACGCTTGTAATCCCAGCATTAGGGAGGCTGAGACCAGAGGATCGCGGTTTGCAGACAGCCTCAGCTACTTAGGACCTCTGCAACTCAGTGAGACCCTGTTTCAAAATGAAGAATAAAAAATTTGGCAGGGGGTGTAGCTCAGAGGTTGAATGCCTCTGGGTTCCATCCCCAGACCCACAACAAAAACAACAACAACAACAACAACAACAACAACAACAACAACAACAAAAACAACAAAAAAATATAGCCAGGTGTTGCTTGTAATCCCAGTATTTAGGAGGCTGAGACAGGAGGATTGCACAGGTTTGAAGCCAGCCTCAGCTATTAAGTGAGGCTCTCAACAACTTAGTAAGACCCTGTTTCCAAATAAAATATAAAAAAATATGTCTGGGAGTATAGCCTGGAGGTAGAAAAGCCCCTGGGTTCCATTCCCAGTACTACAAAACAAAAACAAAAACAAAAACAAAAACAAAAAACAGAAAAAAACCAATGAATGTTTAGTATTTATTATCTCTGTTTCTTTTTTCTTTTTTGGTGGTACTAGAGATTGAACTCGGGGCCATTCTACCTCTGAGCTGCACCGTTAGCCCTATTTTTATTCTTTATTTCGAAACAGGGTTTCACTAAATTGTGGAGGGCTTCGCTAAGTAGAAGAGGCTGGCCTCGAACCCGGATCCTCCTGTCACCGCCTCCCAACCACACCGGGCTATTAACTCAGTTTCTGTGAGTAAAGAATGCAGACATGTGAGGTAGGGGGCATATGCCTGGAAGGTCTCTGGGTTCAATTCCCAGTTATTAAATAAATAAATAAATAAATAAATAAATTATCTTCAGAGATACTAAAGGCAGCCGGGAGGGGCCTGGGACTCTGTACAGGTGTTGGCCTTGGCTTGGCAGGACAGCACTGCATATGGCAAACATTATTCCATTTGAGTGAATTTTTTTTTTTTTTTTGCAATACTGGAGATGGAACCCAGGGGCATTCTACCTCTGAGCTATACCCCCAGCCCTAATTTTTAATCTTTATTTTGAAACAGGGTCTCACTGAGTTGCAAAGGGTCTAAGTAGTAGCTGAGGTACTTGAACCACGATCCTCCTGTCTCAGCTTCCCAAATGCTGGGATTACAAGTGTGTGTCACCATGCCTGGCTTTAAAAAAAAAAAAAAAAAAAAAAATATATATATATATATATATATATATATATATATATATATATAGTCTTGGAGAGTGTTTCATATCCAGTACTTAGTGTGGGAAAGCACGGGACACACTTAACCATATGAAATGCAAATATTACATATCGAAGTCAACCACTAAGCCGAGCAAGGGAGGGAGGGAAGGGGAGGGAATGGGGTGGGAATTGGGTAGGGGTTAAGTCAGTGATGTGTGCATGTTTGTACACACAAGTTTTTTTTTACCCCAATATGATGTATGACTATAATGCACCAATAAAAATTAAAAAAAAGAAATGCAAATATTAGAAACATAGGAACCCTTCATTTCAAGACTGGCCACCAAGCCAAAGCGCCCCAGCAGCGGGCGGTGCGGCCCGGGAGGCGCCCCGTGGTGGCCGTGTACCTGCTTCCTAAGCGATGCTCGGGCTTCTTGGCCAGGAGGAGTGTGCAGATGTCTCTGGCTTCCTCCGTGAAGTTAGCATGCTGGAAGACCACCTCCTCCTGGAGGGTTCTCTGCTTCAGATCCTCTCTGCTGACCTTTTCCTTGTAGTCTCTGAATGGCGTTCGCCCAGCCACCATTTCGTAGATGCTGCACCCCATAGCAAACCAGTCCACGGGGTAGGAGTAGCTCACCTCTTCCATCAGGATCTCGGGGGCCATGTATCCACTGGTTCCCGCCTGGAAGTACAAAGAGCCGAGGGAAAGTGCTAAAGAGAGTGGGGAGACCCTTGGCTGCTACCCCATTTCCATCGCCCTTGCTTGCCTTGTTAAGGGAACCTTAATTTGTTCGGCAGGGCAATACGTCTAGCCCATTCTCTCACGCTGCACAGCAGCTTCTGGCACAGCCACGGGAGTCCATGTAGCCCACTTGGCCAATAGGACGTGAAGAACTGTTGGCTGGCGTCATTGCGTTTTTTATTTTTGCAGTACTGGGGATGGAACCCAGGGGCATTGTACCTCCAAGCTACATCCCCAGCCATATTTTTTATTCTTTTTCTTTTCTTTTTTTTGCGGGTCTGGGGATGGAAGCCAGGGACATTTGACCTCTGAGCTACACCCCCTGCCCTATTTTTTATTCTTTATTTTGAAACTAAGTCTCACTGAGCTGCAAAGGGCCTCACTAAGTAGCTGAGGCTGTCCACGAACCGCGATCCTCCGGTCTCAGCTTCCCAAATGCTGGGATTACAAGCATGTGCCACCACGCCCGGCTTTTATTCTTTTTATTTTCTAAACAGAGTCTAACTAAGTTGCGGAGGCCTTACTAAGTTGTTAAGGCTGGCCTTGAACCTGCGATCCTCCTGTTTCAGTCTCCCAAGTACTGGGATTATATGCGTGTGCCAGGACACCCGGCTAACTGGAGCCATTATAAGAGTGACAGATGTGGCCGCTCACTAAGCTAGGCTATCATCTTATCATCCCATCTTTGTGTGTGGTTGTGGCGTAGGGGTCAAACCAAGGCCATTACTCATGCTAGGCAAACTCTCTACCAGTGAGCTACACACACACACACACACACACACACACACACACACACACGCAACCCTGTCATTACCAAATCTTTAAGATGAGGGTTCAAATGGAAGTCACCAAGATTTCCTAAGCTCCTGCTTCTTTCAATCTCTTTTTTATTTTATTCGAAGACAATAGAGAAGCAGGGCATGGTGGTACATGCCAGCAGTCCCAGTACTTGGGTAGCTAAGACAAGAGAATTACAGGTTCATGAGCAACCTCAGCCTCTGAGTGCGGCCCTCCACAGCTTAGTGAGACCCAGATCAGAAAACAACAACAACAAAAATAAAACAAAAATAAGCCGGGCGTGGTGGCGCACGCTTGCAATCCCAGCGTTCAGGAGGCTGAGACAGGAGGATCATAGTTCGCGGACAGCCTCAGCTACTTAGTGAGGCCCTTTGCAACTCAGTGAGACCCTGTTTCAAAATAAAGAATAAAAAATAGGACTGGAGGTGTAGCTCAGAGGCAGAATGTCCCTGGGTTCAAACCCCAGCTCCACAAAAAAATATAAAGTAAAAAAATAAAAAATCGGGCTGGAGGTGTAACTTTTGGTGGTGCTGGGTTCAATCCCCAGCACCACCAAAAAATAAAAAATAAACAAACAAACAAAGTTCCAGGATCTCACCTAAAATTTTATTTAATGTACATCACTATATATGTGTATGTGTGTGTGTGTGCGTGTGTGTGTGTGCATTTGTGTATAGTCAGCACATCTCATGGACAATATAGCAAATGATTAGAGTTAATGCACACACACACACACACATACACACACACACACACACTGTAAACTATTTCATCAGTATTATCAGTATTGACTACATTTATATTGTTGAATAACCAGTCTCCAGAATTCTTTTCATCTGAAACTGTGCACCCATTAAACACACGCTTCCTGTTTCCGTCTCCCCAGCCCTTTTACTTTCTGTTCCTGTTTACTTTCTGTCCTGTTCCTGTGCATCTGAAGGCTCTCGTACCACGTGACCTCTCGTGATGTCTTGTAAGTGGAATCATGTGGTTTCTTTCTTTTTGCAACTGCATGTGATTTTCCTTTTTCTTTTCCTTTTTCTTTTTCTTTTTTTTTTTTTTTTTTGGTGATCCTAGCCATGGAACCTAGGGCCTCTCACATGCCAGGCAAGGACTCTGCCGCAGGGCTCCACCCCCAGTCTGACTGCATGTGATTTTAATACAGTCATTCATTCAACTAATATTTAATGGATTCCTACAACACATATTGTAAACATAAAGTATGTATTTATATTTTAACAGTTCTCACAAAAACGGTAATTACTTTTGGTAGAAGCACAATGAATAACGCCTAGAGTGATTAAAAATATAAACAGAAGGTACCCTACAATGACCACAGGCTTCTATTTTTTTTTTTTCTTTCTTTTTCTTTTTTTTTTTTTTTTTTCTTCAGTGCTGGGGATGGAGCCCAGGGGCATTCTACCTCTGAGTTCTACCCCCAGCCCGATTTTTTATTCTTTATTTTGAAACAGGGTCTCACTGAGTTGCAAAAGGCACCACTAAGAGTAACTGAGGCTGTCACAAGTTTTCTGCTAATGATTTGAGTTATTCTTTTTATGTGTTAATAGAAGCTGGTTAGCTGGGCATGGTGGTGCACGCTTGTAATCTCAACGTCTGGGAAGCTGAGATGAGGATCGCGGTTCGTGGACAGCCTCAGCTACTTAGTGAGGCCCTTCACAACTTAGTGAGACCCTGTTTCAAAATAAAGAATAAAAAAAACATAAGCCAGGCATGACAACACATGCTTGTAATCCCAGCATTTGAGAGGCGGACACAGGAGGATCCTGGTTTCCGGGCAGCTTTAGCTACTTAGTGAGGCCCTGTTTGTAACTCAGTGAGATCCTGTTTCAAAATAAAGAATAAAAAATCAGGCTGGGGGTGTTGCTCGGAGGTAGAATGCCAGCCTCTATTCCATCCCCAGTACCGCAAAACAAAACAAAACAAAACAAAAAATTGGCAAGCCTGGGGTGGTGGGCATGCCTGTAATCCCAAAACTTGGGAGGCCAAGACAGGAGGATTGCAATTCAAAGCTAGCTTCAGCAATTTTGTGAGGCTCTCAGCAACTTAGCAAAATCCTTTTTTGCAGTTCTGGGTATGGAACCCTGGGGCATTCCCTGGGTACTAGACCCTTCAGATGCACAGGAACGGGACAGAAAGTAAACAGGAACAGAAAGTAAAAGGGCTGGGGAGACGGAAACAGGAAGTGTGTGTTTAATGGGTGCAGTTTCAGGCTAGACCTCCTGCCCTATTTTGTTATTCTTTATTTTGAAACAGGGTCCACTAAGTCGCAGAGGGCCTCACTAAGTAGCTGGGGCTGTCCGTGAACCGCGATACTCTGGTCTCAGCCTCCTGAATTCTGGGATTATAAGCGTGCGCCACCACACCCAGCTGTGAAATCTTATTTCCAAATAAAAAATAAAATACGGCTAAGGGTTGTAACTTGGAGAAAGAATGCCCATGGCTCAATCCCCAGTACAAAAAAAAAATTATTGTCAGAGGTGTGGAAAACAGACAAATGTTCTCTACAAACTGAGATTTTTAGGAAAGCAATCTAAAGCAATGGGAAATGCTTTGAACAGCTGTTGAACTCTCCCTGTCCCAGCTCTGAGGCATGTATCAAGCCAAAGAAATAACTAGAAGAAAGAAAAAGGAATCATCTATGTTGATGATCAAAACATCAGTATTCATAATGTTCATAAACTGGAACCCCGCCCCAAGCTCATCTATAAAGACAACAAACCAATCTCTCAGATCATTTATATATGTCCTGGACATCACACACTGATTAGAACGACACATTTCAGTCCATCACAAAAGGTCGAACCAAGTCCAGCGTGGTGGGCCACACTTGTAATCCCAGTATTTGAGAGTTTGAGACATGAGGATCACAGGTTCAAAGCCAGACACAGCAATTTAGAGAGGCCTTCAGAAACCTCGTAAGACCCAAATAATTAAAATTAGCTAGGGGTGTAACTTGGAGGTAGAATGCCTCCGGATTGAATCCCCAGTACAATAGAATTTAAAAAAAAAAAGGTCAAGCCAGGTGTGGTGGCCCATGCCCACAATGCCAGTACTTGGGAGGCTGAGACAGGAGTATTGCAGGTTCAAGGCCAGCCTCAGCAACTGAACAAGGTCCTCAGTAACTCAATGAGACCCTGTTTCAAAATTAAAATACTAAAAAAATAGGGCTGGGGGCGTGGCTTGGGGGCAGATACTCCTGGCTTTAATTCCCAGTAACACACACATACACACACACACACACACACACTCACATATACTCACACTCACACACATACATACATACACACACACACTCACATATACTCACACACATACATACGCACACACTCACACTCACACACACATACACTCACACACACACTCACACACATACATACACTCACACACACACTCACACAATACATACATACACTCACACACACATACACACACTCACATATACTCACACACACTCACACACACACTTACATACTCACACACATACATACACTAACACACACACTCACACACACATACATACACTCACACACACTCACACACACAAACACACACAAGATGGAAACAAATTTTACTGTTCATTAAGTAATTTTCTTCCTGTGTCATTACTTAAATATATTTTTATGGGCACAGTAGATATGATGATGTATGAATATAAAATTTCATGGATAATTTCTAAATGGTCCAAGCACAAACGGAGGGCAATTGTCCTGACCAAGAAAATTCTGGAAGTGACTAGGGTCTCTCAGGCCGGGCAAGAGTCAACACTGCAATTTTCATCGAAGCTGGTGTATAATTTAGGCGGCCATGTGTTCTAGTTTGCCTGGGCGGCCCTGGCTCCCTCCATCCTGGAGTCAGCCCGGTTTTGCATTTGTCCAAAAAGGTCCCATAGGCGTCTCTGAGGCTCAGGGTGGCCCCCTTCATCCCTGTACCCAGACCCGGGCATCTCCACAGGGGCGCTCGCCGCATCACAACAGAACATTTTTTTATTTTTTATTTTTTGGTGGTACTGGGGTTTCTGGAAGCCCTTCTATATCCGGGCTACACTTGCAGACCTATTTTTTTTTATTTTTGGAAACAGGGTCTCTTAAACCAGCAAGGCTGGCTTCGAACCTGTGCGATCCTCCTGTCTCCGCCTCCCAAGCCCGGGGATTACAAGTGTGCGCCACCATGCCCGGCTTATTTATTTATTTATTTATTTTTGCAGTAATGGGGATGGAACCCAGAGACATTCTACCTTCGAGTTACACCCACAGCCCTATTTTTTGTTCATTATTTTGAAACAGTGTCTCACTGAGTTGCAAAAGGCTTAAGTAACTGAGGCTGTCTGCGAACCGTGATCCTCCTGTCTCAGCCTCCCGAAAGCTGGGATTATAAGTGTGTATCACTGTGCCGGCTGGCAAACATTTATTAAGTCATAGCCTGCAATGAGTTCCAGGGACATGTAGACATACAAGGCTTGGCCCCCGCCCTTGAGGACTTAGAGATTGGTGGAGCCAGGTCAGAAGGCTAATTTAATAGAGTAAGCTGGGGTGGTGGTGTACGCTTGTAATCCCAGCATTTGGGAGGCTGAGACAGAGGGATCGCGGTTCGAGGCCAGCCTCAGCTACTGAGTGAGGCCCTTTGCAACTCAGTGAGACCCTGTTTCCAAATTATAACTTAAAAAAATAGAGGTAGAGGCTGGGCGTGGTGGCGCACGCTTGTAATCCCCGCTCTTGGGAGGCTGAGACAGGAGGATCGCGCAGGTTCGAACCCAGCCTCAGCTACTTAGTGAGGCTCTCAGCAACTTAGTGAGACCCTGTTTCCAAATAAAATATAAAAAAGGTCTGGGAGTATAGCCCGGAGGTAGAAAGCCTCTGGGTTCCACCCCCAGGACCACCAAAAAATAAATAAATAAATAAATAAAATAGAGGTAGAATGCCCCTGGGTTCCGTCACCATTACCACACATACACACACACAGAAAATAGAGTAAGGATGAAATCAGAGGATGAAACAAAGTGTGTGTGTGTGTGTGTGTGTGTGTGTGTGAATGTGAGTGTGTGTGTGTGTTAGAATATTTCCTAGCCAGCTGTGGTGGCGCACGCTTATAATCCCAGCATTTGGGAGGCTGAGAAAGGAGGAGGATCGCAGTTCGCAAACAGTCTCAGCTACTTAGTGAGGCCCTCTGTAATTTATTGAGACCCTGTTCCAAAATTTAAAAATAAAATATTTTACTCCATTAAGATGTACAACTATAGCCAGGCATGGTGGCGCACGCTTGTAATCCCCGCGCTTGGGAGGCTGAGACAGGAGGATCTCACAGGTTCGAAGCCAGCCTCAGCTACTGAGTGAGGCTCTCAGCAACTTAGCGAGACCCCTTTTCTAAATAAATATAAAATAGGTCTGGAGGTATAGCCCGGAGGTAGAAAGCCTCTGGGTTCCACCCCCAGTACCACCAAAAGAAAAAGAAAAAAGATGTACAACTATAATGCACCAATTTAAAAAAAGGTGCATCTGATTTTGTCATAAAAATAAAGGAATATAAAAACAAATAAAATAGGGGCTAGGGTGTAGCTCAGAGGTAGATGCCCCTGGGTTCAATCCCCAGTACAACGCACACAGAAAAATTATAGCCCAATAAAGCTATTAAGAGAGTCAGTGCTAAACTCTAGGTCCTGTATTTCATGGGCACTTGCTGTGGAATTCTTTCACCTCTGTTCTCTGCTTGAGATTTTTGATAACAGAATGCAGAGGGCAAGAAACGAGCGAGGGAGAGGAGTGAGCTGGGCTGGCACCTGGCTGGCCGGGCACAGGGAGGAGCTGCCGTGGAGGGGAACCTGACTGCCTGGGTTCCCATCTTCTGAGTCAAAGATTTACTCAAACAGCTAACTTTGTATTTCCAGATACCTATCATTGTCGTTAGTGGCCGCCGAGAAAGAGAGAGAGAGAGAGAGAGAGAGAGAGAGAGAGAGAGAGAGAGAGAGAGGAGAAGGGAGAGGGGAGAGGGGAGAGGGGAGAGGGGAGAGGGGAGAGAGGAGAGAGGAGAGAGGAGAGAGAGGAGAGAAAAGAGAGGGAGAGAGAGAGGAGAGAGAGAGGAGAGAGGGAGAATGAATTAAAAAGGAGGAGGAGAAGGAAGAACAAGAACAAAAACAAGAAGAACAAAAAGAGGAGAAGGGAAGAGAAGAAAAAGGAGAGGAGAGAGGAGAGGCGGGATGGGATCCTGGGAGTCAGGAGAGGCTTGTGGCCAGGACTCCAACCTCATAAAATTTCTCAGTCATGTACCCTGGTGCGCACTCATTCCATCCAAGCTGCTGAATATGAGCTGGCCCTCCATCCAGAAACCCGTGGCTGTCTGTATTAGGAAATTTTCTCACTGTTTTTTTTTTTTTTTTTCCCTTTTCGGTACTGGGGATGGAACCCAGGGCATTCTACCTCTGAGTTGCACCCTCAGCCCTATTTTTTATTCTTTCTTTCTTTTTCTTTTTTCTTTTTTTGGTGGTACTGGGGTTCCTGGAAGCCCTTCTACCTCCGGGCTACACTCCCAGACCTATTTTTACATTTTTATTTGGAAACAGGGTCTCCTAAGCCAGTGTGCGCGGCTGGCTGCGAACCTGCGCGGTCCTCTTGTCTCCGCCTCCCAAGCGTGGAGATTACAAGCATGCGCCACCACGCCTGGCTTATTTATTTATTTTTTAAACAGGGTCTCACTAAGGTGCTGAGAGCCTTGCTATGTTGCTGAGGCTAACTGCAAACTTGGAATCCTCCTGTTTCAGCCACCCAAATATTGGGTTTACTGGCAGGTGCCACTGTGGCCACCTCTTCCCATTTTTTGGAAATCCTAAATTTATTCTTTAAGTTTGTTACCTTTTGCTCCTATTTTATCCTCCTTTATCTTTGTTTTCTTTGGGGAAGGAAATATGTGTGTGGGATTCCTCTATTTTTTCTCCAACTTTTCTATTTTTTGGGGGGGAGGTTATGGGGATTGAACCCAGCAATATTTTACCAGTGAGCTACATTTCCAGCCATTTTTCTTTCCTTTTTTTCTTTTTTTCTTTTTTCTTTTTTTGTCTTTTTGAGACAGGATGAGTCTCCCTAAATTGTAGAGACTGGTCTTAAACTTGTAATCTTTCTGTAACTGGGATTCCTGTGACTGGTAAACACATTTCTTCTTCTTCCTCTTCCTCTTCCTCTTCTTCCTTTTTTTTTTTTTTTCTTTCAGTACTAGGGATTGAACCCAGGGGTATTCTACCTCTAGGGTACCTCCTCAATCCTATTTTTTATTTTGAAACAGAGTCTCACTAAGTTGCAGAGGGCCTCACAAAGTAGCTGAGGCTGGTCAACGACCTGTGATCCTCCTGTCTCAGCCTCCCAAGTACGGAGATTACAAGCGTGCACCACCAGGCACAGCTTAAATTTTTTTTTTTTTTTTTTTTTTTTTTTTTTTTTTTTTGCGGGTCTGGGGATGAAACCCAGGGGCATTCAACCTCTGAGCTACAACCCCCTGTTTTTATTCTTTATTTTGAAACAGGGTCTCACTAAGTTATGGAGGGCCTCACTAAGTAGCTGAGGCTGTCCGTGAACTGCGATCCTCCTGTCTCAGCCTCCCAAATGGTAGGATTACAAGTGTGCGCCACCATGCCGGGCCTAAATTCTGATAATTGAATACACTCATGTAAGTACCACCCAAACCAGATACAAAATTTGTCTATTCATCTAGAAAGTCCTCTTTTGTCTCTTTCCAGCCAATTTTCCTGCCCCACTTCCAGGTAACCACTTTCTGATATCGTTACCATCCTTTTCTCTGTTTTTGAATTTCATATAAATAGAATTTATGGTAGGTACTCATTTGTGCCTGACTTATTTTTAACAAAATGTTTTTGAGATTTACACCATCCTGCAAACATCTTTGTGTATTTTTTTTAATTTCCAAATGTCTTTGATGTTCTTGTCTGAATTTCCTTGTTTTATAGTATTGTTCTTACTTCATGGATGTCTGTCTCTCTCTCTCTCTTTTTGCAGGTCTGGGGATGGAACCTAGAGGCATTTGACCTCTGATCTACATCCCCTGCCCAATTTTTTATTCTTTATTTTGAAACAGGGTCTCACAGAGTGGCAAAGGGCTTCACTAAGTAGCTGAGGCCGTCCGTGAACCGTGATCCTCCTGTCTCAGCCTCCCGAATGCTGGGATTACAAGCATGTGCCACCATGCCTGGCTACCAACCGTGTGTGTGTGTGTGTGTGTGTGTGTGTGTGTGTGTGTGGTACTGGGGGTGGAACCCAGAGCCTTTCTACCTCTGGGCTATACTCCCAGACCTATTTTATTTTTTATTTGGAAACAAGGTTTCACTAAATTGCTGAGAGCCTCACTAAATAGCTGAGGCTGGCTTTGAACCTGTGTGACCCTCCTGTCTCATCCTCCCAAGTACTGGGATTCCAACCTTGTTTTACTTTTTTTTTTTTTTTGGTGGTACTGGGGATGGAACCCAGATGCTTTCTACCTCTGGGCTATACTCCCAGACCTTTTTTATACTTTATTTGGAAACAGGGTCTCACTAAGTTGCTGAGAGCCTCGCTAAGTAGCTGAGGCTGGCTTCGAACCCGCGCGATCCTCCTGTCTCAGCCTCCCAAGCGCGGGGATTACAAGCGTGCGCCACCACGCCCGGCTTGTTTTACTTTTTCATTTTGAGACGGAGTTTCACTATGTTGTTGAGGCTGGTGTCGAACCTGCGATCTTCCTGCCTCCGCCTTTCAAGTAGCATTTCCTTCCAGGACTTACTTTCTCCATCTTAACGACTTCTCTGTCAAGTACTAAGTCCTTGGTCTTGGGCCACCCTTGCTTAGGCTTCTTCCTTGCCCGTTCTGCCCAGTGAATTCCTAATGTTCCTGAGGCGGGCTGGACTGCTCTCTACAACAAAGGTTTCTGGGACGTGGGGACCAGATTGTGAGCCACGCGCTGGATCAACCCCGTCTCCCAAGGCAGTATCCTAGACTCGCCAGGTCTCTCCGGCACTCCCCTGGTGTGGTCAAAAGCCCACGGGACGGCAGAATGCGGGGGAGCCTTAGATTCATTCCAAATAATTTTCAGGACTAAATTCACCTCTTGGTCCTTAAGACAGCAAATGTCAGCCATGAATTTTTGAAGGGCACCGCCTCCTAGCCGACTGGACGTATTTCACCGAGAACGGAATTAGAGGCTCATGCCAGACGCTAAGCACCCACATTCCATCCCAGCCTCCAGCTGAAAAAATGAGTCGCCTGCCCTCTCTGCCATTGGTCTTCTCCTGCGCGCGAGCTGCCTCCTCGGAGCGGGGTGGGAGGATCTGAGAGCGCGCCAGGCCGCGGGCAGGTCTAGCGCTGACCTCTCGCTGCTCAGCTTAACTCCTGCAGTGGCGAAGGGCCCTGCACGTCACTGTCTTCAGCATCGAAACAGTCTCAGGTCTCTCTCAGCCCATCGCCGGGGCTGAAGGGCTCGCCCCAGAGTCCGCAGCGACAGACCTCTCAATGGAGGATTTTTTTGTGTGTATAGTCAAAAAAAAATTTTTTTTCCAGTACTGGGGATGAAATCCGAGGACATTAGACCTCTGAGCTAAACCTCCCGCCCCCCCCCCTTTTTTTTTATTCTTTCTTTTTGAAACAGGGCCTCACTAAGTAGCTGAGGCTGTTCCTGAACCGCGATCCTCGGGTCTCAACCTCCCAAAGGCTGGCATTACAATCGGGTGCCACCCCGCCCGGCTTAGTCAATTTATTTTTAAATTTTGTTTGCTTTTGGTTATATGGGAGCCATCATACCCGACTAAGCAAAATTACACATTCTGAGTCTTGTAGCACCCCCAGTCAGACCTCCCAGGGTTCAGGAAACCTGGCAGTGCCTGTGCCCCTCCTCCAACATCTCCACGGGTGGCAAGAAGACCCTCTATCTAGTTCCAAGAGTTCAAGCGGACTGCCTAGTTCCATCCAAACTCTGAGGAAGGTGGGCATCTTAAGTAAGATTAAGATTCAGATCCGGAGCTAGGTATGGGGGTGCAAATCCCAGTATCTGTGAGGCTGAGACAGGAGGACAATAGGCATGAGGCCAGTCTTAGCAATTTAGCAAGAGTCTCAGCAACTTAGGGAGACGTGGTTTCAAAACAAAAAAGTAAAGCCAGGTGTGGTGGCGCACGCTTGTAATCCCAGCATTCGGGAGGCTGAGACAGGAGGATCGTGGTTCACGGACAGCCTTGGCTACTTTGCGAGGCCCTTTGCAATCATCGAGACCCTGTTTCAAAATAAAGAATAAAAAATAGGGATGGGGGTGTAATTTGGAGGTAGAATGCCCCTGGGATCAATTCTGGTATTTTTGTGTGTGTGTGTGGGGGGGGGGGCCTGGGGATGGAATCCAAGGTCATTCGACCTCCCAGCTATACCCCAACCCTATTTTTTATTCTTTATTTTGAAACCGGATCTCACTGAGTTGCAAAGTAACTAAGTAGTTGAGGCTGTCCACGAACCATGATCCGCTGGTCTCAGCCTCCCGAATGCTGGGGTTACAAGTGTGCCGGCATTTAAAAAAAAAAGCTGGGCGTGGAGGTCCACGCAGTATAATCCCAGAGCCTGGGAGGCTGAGACACGAGGATCACACAGGTTTGAAGCCAGCCTCAGCTACTTAGTGGGGCTCTCAGCAATTTAGTTGAGACCCTGTTTCTAAATAAAGTATAAAATAAGTCTGGGAGTATAGCCCAATGGTAGAAAAACCCCTGGGTTCTACCCCCAGTACCACCAAAAAAAAAAAAAAAAAAAAAAGAAACCCAGATCCCAGATCCTGGAGGGACCGGTCTAGACACCGCCTCCCTTGCTCCCGCTGTTGATTTGACCAGAGGTCTTTGCGTCTCTCGATCAGGACCCATGGGGGCGGAATGGCAGCGCCCGAGTGGGTGAACTCTGTACTGTGCCCAGTCCCAGTGTGACCCTGGACAGCAGTGGACTGTGACCCCGAACAGAAGAAGACAGGAAGGGGCGCCTGGGCAGGGCAGAGAGCACAGGTCACATCTTAACAGTTTTGCACAGCCCTGTAAAAGGCAGGCAGGTCCTCGGAGGCCAAGGTCACCGGCCAACCTCTGGCTGTCACTATAGCTGAGAAGTTGGCAGCCTGAAATTCCATCAGTGAAAGGAATGCAGGTGCCGGCAGGTGTGGCTCGCCAAGGAAGCTCTGCGAGGAAGCACGCTGGCCAGCCCCGACAGAAAAACCCCGCGGCCGCCTCTTCCCCAGCTCCTCACAAAGCAGGGCCGGTCGCCGGCACAATCCAAACAGACAGGGAATCAGAATGTCCATCTTTTGTTTGCCGTGGCAGGAGAACTGTTGAGCAGAGGGAAAAACCCAGCTGAGCTTAGCGCTGTCCGAGGCTTCCTGGGGCTCGCCGCTTCCTCCCCCTGAGGGGGCCTGGCCGCTTTGTTCTCGTTCCCAGCTGCTCCGCTGTGGCTTTAAGTGGTGGCCTTTGGAGACCTCGCAGGAATGCGGCCAGGACCCCAGGGGACTTAGCTCTCTGCCAGGGCCTCTGCCAGCCACTCTCTGCGCTCACCAGAGGGGTTTTCTGCTCTCTGACACCTCTGGGAAGACCCTACTTCCCAGAGCCCCACACAGGGGTCCAGAGAGAGATGCCCCCTGCAATGCTGACTACAGAGATACAAATCGGGGTGTGATCCCCACACGGGCGTTTGTTTGCGTGGTTGAGATCTCAGCTCTGCCCATCCTTAGCTGGTCCCCCCGGCCTGTTACTCAACCTCTCTGAGCCCCAACGTCTCTTACTGCACAGGAATGCAAGGAAGATTCAGGCCATAAGAGGGGGGTGTGGGGCCTTCCGGACGCCTGGCCCATAGAGGGTCCCCAAGAGGTCACTGCTGTCACCAAGGACAGCTACATGAGATGGGAAGCTCAGAAGCTTTTCAAAGTCCGTCGTCTTGAAAGAGAAGGCCTGGCCCCCCTCAGAAATCAACAGCGAGGACTCCCCCCCCCCTTTCTTTTATACTGGATGTTAAACCCAGAGGCACTCTACCTCCAAGCTGCATCTTCAGCCTTATTTTTATTTTAACTTTTAAAATCTTGAAACAGGGTCTCGC
This sequence comes from Muscardinus avellanarius, assembly GCF_963383645.1. Lineage (NCBI taxonomy): Eukaryota > Metazoa > Chordata > Mammalia > Rodentia > Gliridae > Muscardinus > Muscardinus avellanarius. The sequence goes on from NC_137790.1 coordinate 129,974,037, forward strand.
TAAATTGCTGATGCAGGCGTTGAACCTGTGACCCTCCCATCCCAGCTTCCCAAGTACTAGGATTATAAGCCTGCACCACCGCACTCGGCTGGACCTTTTCTCTCTGCAAATGTACCCAGCCCAGGGTAGTCCTATCGGCTACGTGGGGCGAGACAACGGCCGGTGCCTCTGCTCAGTCTCCGTTCAGCCCGAGCCCGGCTGCGCCACTGCTCGCTTAAACTGCAGCCTTTTCAGAGAACAGGCCGCTCACCTGGGCCCCAAAGAATTGCAACAGTGGAGACTGGCTGAGGGGCTGGGGCTGGTTTCTTGTTCCGCTATTTCTGGTGAACCTCTGTGGTGGCTGCCCTCTGCTGAGGACGGAACCCTGGTGCATGCTAGGCCAGCTCTCCCCCGCTGAGCCACACTCCAGCCCCTCCGCGTTTCTTAACCCTTTCACAGCCCTAATAAGCAGCCGGCATTAACCAGGCGTGGCGCAGGGGCCTGACCTGCCCATCGTGGAGAAGGCATTCTGAATGGCTGGTTGTCAACTGCCTCCAGCCCCCCAGATTGGCCCCGCCAGGGGTTCGCCTGTGCCTCTGTTCAGGCAGCAGCACGAAGTGGCTGTCTATCTCCTGGACCCTAAGGACCACAGTTGGTCGGTTGCATGTGGTCTAAGGGGATGCTCTGGGTTCCCAGCATGCATCTGTAACACATTCCTGATGTGCTACGGTCTGGTCCCTGGACTGTTATCTTACATGCCAGCCTCTTCCTGCCCCATCCTGCAGACCTCCTGGCTCTGTCTGTCCTCACTCCCACGACCTCACTGGACCGTGTTCCTGCCCACCCAGATCCCAAAGCCTCTGCTCAAGTCATTCCCTCCCTCCCTTCCCGTGGTCCTGGGGATTGAACCCAGGGCATTCCACCTCTGAGCTACATCCAGCCCTTTTTATTTATTTATTTATTTATTTTGGTGGTACTGGGGATAGAACCCAGGGGCTTTCTACCTCCAGGCTATACTCCCAGACCTATTTTATACTTTATTTGGAAACAGGGTCTCACTAAGTAGCTGAGGCTGGCTTCTAACCTGTGCAATCCCCCGTCTCAGCCTTCCAAGCGCTGGGATTACAAGCGCGCACCACCACGCCCGGCAGCCCTTTTTATTTTGAAGCAGGGTCTGGCTAAGTTGCTGAGGCTGGCCTCTCACCTGCGATCCTCCTGTCTCAGCCTCCAAGTACCTTCCATGCCTGGCCCGACCCCCCTCTCTCTGGTAATTCTTCAAGGATCATCTGTTACCTCCCTACTTTGATTTTTGTTCTGGTTCGTGGCTGAAAACTCCTTCCCCAAGGAAGGTCATAAGGACTCTCTTCCCCAGCTCCGCCGTACTACTGCTCATCATGAAGTTCTGTGGGGCTGGGGGTATAGCTCAGAGGTCGAACACGTGCCCAGCACGCCCAAGGCTCCGCCCCCCCCCAGCCCTCTTGAGCTACCTTGTCTGATAGCAGGTGATAAAAGGATCCTGCCCCACACCTAGGAGGAAGGAAGGCTGAAGAATCTGCAGGGACAGGCCTTGTTCACCGTCCCCACCCGGCTATCAGCAATAGATTGTCCTCTCTAGTCCAATCTCATCTCAGCGTGGTGTCCATGCCTCGGCCATGCCGGGGCGTGAAGTCTCCATAAACCCCAGGAGGACAGAGTTCAGATTGCTGCTGGGGAGTGGTACATGTGGAGGGGGCCCTGGAAGTGGGGTTCCAGACAGGGCGGGGAAGCCCCTGCCCTGCCCCTCCTCACTCTGCCCTTGAACCTTTGTGAAGGCCTTTAGAACAATCCAGCTAGCAGGCTCCCTGGGCTTTGTGAGGCGCTTGGGAATATTACTGAACCCAAGGAGGGGGTGCTGGGAAGCCCAGCTTATAGTGGGTCAGAAGTGCAGGTAAAATGACCTAAGGCATCTGAGGTGAGTGTGCGTGAGTATGCGTGTGTGTGTGTGTGTGTGTGTGTGTGTGTGTGTGTATGTGTGTGTGTGTGTGTTGGCGACGGGGGGTGCTGGGACTGAGTCCTCAACCTGTGGATCTGATGCTATCTCCAGGAATGTGGCGTCAGCACTGAAGTAGGGGATGCCACTGGTGTCCACTGCGGAATGGGCTGCTTGCTTGGTGTCCCGTCCTGGTAACCCGACACCCTGGTGTCTGAAGGGAGCCTTCGTTGGGTTGGGCATAAAGCTGCACACCTAGAATCCCAGTATTTGGGATGCTGAGACAGGAGGACTGCAGGTTTGAGGCCAGCCTCAGCAACTTAGCAAGACCCTGTTTCAAAATGAAAAATAAGCCAGGCATGGTGGCGCACGCTAGCCATCTCAGCATTTGGGAGGCTGAGACAGGAGGATCGTGGTTCGCAGACAGCCTCAGCTACTTAGTGAGGCCCTTTGCAACTCAATGAGACCCTGTTTCAAAATAAAGAATAAAAAATAGGACTGGAGGTGTAGCTTGGTGGTAGAATGCCCCTGGGTTCTGTCCCCAGTACTGCAAAATAAATGAATGAATGAATAAATAAGTAAATAAATAAATAAAACAAAATTATTGTCAGACCTGGGTGTGGTGGCACAAACACCTGTCGTCCCAGTACTTGGGAGGCTGAGATAGGAGGATCACAGGTTTGAGGCCAGCTTCAGCAACTTAGGAAGACCCTCAGCGACTTAACAAGACACCATATCAAAAATAAAAAATAGCCGGGCATGGTGACGCACGCTTGCAATCCCACCGTTTGGGAGGCTGAGACAAGAGGATTGAGGTTTGAGAACAGCCTCAGCTACTACGTAGTGAGGCCCTTTGCAACTCAGTGAGGCCCTGTTTCCAAAATAATAAAGAATTAAAAATAGGGCTAAGGAGCCGGGTGTGGTGGCGCACGCTTGTAATCCCCGCGCTCGGGAGGCTGAGACAGGAGGATCGCACGGGTTCGAAGCCAGCCTCAGCTACTGAGTGAGGCTCTCAGCGACTTAGTGAGACCGTTTCCAAATAAAATATAAAATAGGTCTGGGAGTGTAGCCCAGAGGTAGAAAGCCCCTGGGTTCCACCCCTAGTACCGAAAAAAAGAAAAAGAAAAAAAATAGGGCTGAGGATGTACGCCCTTGGGTTGCACCCCAGTACTGCAAAATGAATGAATGAATGAATGAATGAATGGATAAAATAAAAATAAAATCAGGCTGGGAGTGTAGCTCAGGGATAGAATCTTCTTGGGTTCAACCCCTAGTAAACCCCATACGCACACAAATTATCAGTGAAGGGCCACTGAAGCAGCCAGTCCCTTTGCTAACCCAACTCTTCTTTTCCTTATCACCCACCTACATGCCGTTTACACCTCGACTGGGTCATCCCTTCCTCCTGTCGGCCCTTCCTGATCCTGTAGCCCCACGGAACCAGGCCGGGCGGGCCACCCTCCTGCGTCCTGACTCAGAAGACTGTGACTACACTGTGTTGTGTGACGCCCACGGGCTCTTTAGCCTTTTCTGTCTCCTGCGGCCACACCATGCATTTGTTTGCCGGGTTCCCCGTTGTGGACTCAGGGCCTAAACCTGCCCCTGTGACATACCTCATGGCATAAATCATCCTTGGCGCGCCTCCCTCCCTTAACCCCACCTCTGAGCCATCACTGGTCGGTGCGTTCTGAATTCTCTCTCCAGTCAGTGCTGCCCGCGCTGCCCGCGGCGTGGCCCAAACTGCCACGCTCGCACCTGGATTACGAAGGGCCACAAGCCACCTTGATCCCTCTAATCTGGTCTTGCTTCGGCTAGGGTCAGCTTCTCAAGACAAAATCCTAAGCGCATCGCCCCCTCGGTTAAATCCTTTCAAAAGCTTTCCAAGTGCAAAACCCTTACCATGGCCTGTAATGCCAGCTCCGTCTGGCCCCTGCCACTTCTTCAGCGTTTTCTCTTGGCCCCCAAACAACAGACACTTGGTGTGCTGGTCAGCTTGTGGCTGTGACCAAAACGCCCAACAAGAGCAGCTTAGAGGAGGAGATTGAGGAGGCTCATGGTTTCAGAGGTTCGGTTCATGGTTGGCCGGCTGCAAGGCAGAGCCTTCATGGTGGCAGGTGGGAGGCAGAAAGAGAGACAGAAAGTGGCCAGGAACAGAGACAGTCCCCAAGGCCACAGCCTTGTCCCACCTCTAAATCTTGCTGTACTGGAAACCAGGCTTCAACACATGGGCCTTTGGGGGGCCACAGTCCAGATCCAAACCATAGCACCCTGGCTATTCCCGTCGCCTGCAATGCTTTCCCCGCCTGCAGTAGACGCTCCGCCTATCCATCCCCTCTTTCGGTTCGCATCCCCTAACGGTCCTGAGGATGGAGCCTTTTTTGTGTGTGTGCTGGAGATGGAGCCCAGAGGCTTTCTACCTCTGGGCTATACTCCCAGACCTATTTTCTATTTTATTTGGAAACAGGGTCTCAGTAAGTTGCTGAGAGCCTCACTAAGTAGCTGAGGCTGGCTTCAAACCCATGCGATCCTCCTGTCTCAACCATCCTCGGTACTGAAAAAAAAAAAAAAAAGATAAATTGGTACAAAGGTCAAGAAAGCCACTGCAAAGCACTAAGCCTGAATGTGGAGATGCTTCTGAGCACACGTGTGTAATCCCTGTACTTGGGAGGCTGAGACAGGAGGATCGCAGGTTCGTGGCCAGCCTCAGCCTCTAAGGCCCTGTGCCAGTTAGTGAGACCCTGTTTCAAAATAGAGAATAAAAAGTAGGTCTGGGGTTGTAGCTTGGAGTTAGAATGCCCATGGGTTCAATCCCTCATATGGCATTAAATAAAATGAAATGAAATAAGATAAAGTGAAGTCCACAGGGATGATGGAGCCTGCGCTGGCGGTTGCTACGGGCTCCCTGGCTTTCAGGGTTCTTGGCCGTCTGCTTCTCTGCCTTCATCCCCACCCCAGCCCAGTGACCGTTACCCCCGTTGGCCCCGGGGCTGTGGGTGCTCATGCCGGGGGCTGTTGAGGGCAGGCACAGGCTTCCACGGGTCCAGCTGTGGGCTGGGGCCCTGGGTGACCGTGAGCAGCTCCACTCACTCCACGAAGATCCCAGAGTCCGAGAGATCATGACACTAAACAGCAAATAAAGACACCATGACCGGCTGAAAATTGGAGCAGGGAATTTCTGATATTTAAAGAAGGGCCCAGTACTTTTGCTTTGGTCTGTGCCCTGCACATGAAGAAGCCAGGCATGGCTGGCTGGGGCCCTTGACTGCCTGTGGCCGCAGCTGCGTCCCCGCCCTGGGCTCTGCCTCTGCAGCAGGGAGCCATCTCCCAAATACATGGCCCCTTCTGGAAGCTCTTCAAGGTCGCTGGCTGGCGTTTGTAGAGATGCAAATGCCTGGACCCCGCTTCAGTTTGGGACAGCTCAAGGGGCCACCGCAACTCCAGAGCGTGCTGGGCACGTGTTCGACCTCTGACCCCTAGGACCGCCTGGGCCAGCTTCTCCTGCCTCCCGCGTGGCTGCATCTCACAAGAGTGCCGCAGGATAAACCTTCCGTGTAGAAATCTGTCTCAGCGTCCCAGGGAATCTGACCCAGGAAACCCAATCCCAAACAGCGTCCTAGCTGCTTTTGTGAGTTCAGTTCTGTCTGTCCTTCTGATGGTAAGTATTTCCCATACGGTTATCTTTCTGATCCTCACTTACGAGCCAGCTTCTCTTTTGAAAACCCCCCATGCCACCCCCATGCCACGACCTCCTAGCAAGTATCCTAACTGAAACTGCATTCACTTGAGTATGGTTTTTATTTTATTTTTTGTGTTATTGGGGATGGAACCCAGGGGCATTCTACCTCTGAGCTACACCCTCAGCCCTATTTTTTATTCTTTCTTTGAAACAAGGTCTCACTAAGTTGCGGAGGGCCTCACTAAGTAGCTGAGGCTGGCCACAAATCTGCAATCCTCCTGTCTCAGCCTTCCAAGTACAGGATTATTATTATTATTATTATTATTATTATTGATAATGGGAGTGGAACCCAGAGGCTTTCTACCTCTGGGCTATAGTGCCAGACCTATTTTATACTTTATTTGGAAACAGGGTCTAACTAAGTTTCTGAGACCCTCACTCAGTAGCTGAGGCTGGCTTCGAACCTGTGGGATCCTCCTGTCTCAGCCTCCCAAGCGCGGGGATTACAAGTGTGCGCCACCACGCCCAACTCAAGTACAGGATTATTAAGGTCGCTTAATACTCAACCAGCTTGAGTATTAAGTTTTATCTCCCCAGTAGATTGTAAATTATGTGAGGTCAGGACTCATGTCTTTTATTGTCCTCCTTCTCCTCTTCTTCCTCCTCCTCCTCCTCCTCTTCCTTCTCCTTCTCTTCCTCCTCCTCCTCCTCCTCCTCCTCCTCCTCCTCTTCCTTCTCCTTCTCTTCCTCCTCCTCCTTCTGCTTTTTCTTTTTTTCCTTATCTTTTGTTCTATCACTCAGTCCTGGCGAGAGGAAAATACTCAACAGATATATATGGAATGAAAGTCTTCTGAATAAAAGAATGCTAAAATTGCTGGGCGTGGTGGCACATGTTTGTAATCTTAGTACTTGGGAGGCTGAGACAGGAGGATCGCAGGTTAGAAGACAGCCTCAGCAACACAGTAAGACCCTGTTTCAAGATTTAAAAAGGGCTGAAGGTATACCTCAGAGGTAGAATACCCCTGAGTTCAATCTCGAGTACCAAAAATAAATAAACAAGTAAACAAACAAACAAACAAACAAAATTCTTGAGAGCTTGTCTAGAATTGGTGAGGCTCTGGGTTTGATCCCCAGCACTGAAACAACAAAAAATACTAAGACTATAATGAAATTGTGTGTGTGTGTGTGTGTGTGTGTGTGTGTGTGTGTGTGTGTCACTGGGGGACTGAACCCTAGGGCCTGGTACTTGCTAAGCAAGTACTTAACACCAAGCTAGATCAAAGCCCTTGCCCTTTCTAGTGGTAATTTTTTTGTGTGTGTGGTACTAGGAATTGAACCCAGAGGCATTCTACCTCCGAACTACATCCTCAGCCCTCTCTTATTTTTATTTTGAAACAGAGTCTCACTAAGTAATTTTTTTTTTTTTTTACAAGACAGGGACTGGGCATGGTGACACACACTTAAAATAACAGTACTTGGAAAGCTGAGACAGGAGGGTCACAGGTTCACATCCAGCCTCAGTCAGTTAGGCTGTCTGCAACTTAGCAAAACCTTGTTTCAAAATAAAGAATAAAAAATAGGGCTGGCAGCATAGCTCGGAGGAAGAATGCCCCTGGGGTTCAATTCTCAGTTCTGAAAAAAGAGCCAAAGGCAACAACAACAAAAAAAACAAGACATGGCCTCACTCCGTTGCTCAGGCTGGCCTCAAAACGCCTCAGCTCAAACCATCCTCCTGCTTCAGTCTCCCACGTAGCTGGGACCATAGGTACATGCCACCGTACCTAGCTGTAGTGGTAAGCATTTTGAGAACAGATTTAAAATTTTTCTTTCCAGCCGGGCGTGGTGGCGCACGCTTGTAATCCCCGCACTTGGGAGGCAGAGACAGGAGGATCGTGCAGGTTCGAAGCCAGCCGCGCGCGCTGGCTTAGGAGACCCTGTTTCCAAATAAAAATGTAAAAATAGGTCTGGGAGTGTAGCCCGGAGGTAGAAGGGTTTCCAGGAACCCCAGTACCACCAAAAAAAAAAAAAATTTCTTTCTTTCCTTCTTTCTTTTTTCTTTTTCTTTTATTTTGTATTTAGAATTGAACCCAGAGGTATTCTACCTCCAAGCTAAACCCCCAGACTGATTTTATTTCTTATTTGGAAACAGAGTCTCACTAGGTTGCTGACAGCCTCCCTAAGTTACAGAGGCTGGCTTTGAACCTGTGAGCCCCCTGTCTCAGCTTCCCAAGTACCATGATTACAAGTGTGAGCCACCACACCCGGCTGAGAATAGATTTGTTTTTTTTTGTTTTGTTTTTGGGGTTTTTTTGCGGGTCTGGGGATGGAACCCAGGGGCATTTGACCTCTGAGCTACACCCCCTGCCCTATTTTTTATTCTTTATTTTGAAACCGGGTCTCACTGAGTTGCAGAGGGCCTCACTAAGTAGCCGAGGCTGTCCGCGAACCGTGATCCTCCAGGTCTCAGCCTCCCTAATGCTGGGATTACAAGCGTGCGCCACCACGCCCGACTCTGAGAATAGATTTGAAATCTTAGTTGTGGTCAAAGTTACTAGGAATTGGGCTGGGGGTGTAGCTCACTGACGGAGTACTTGTCTACCATTCCAAAAGCCCTGGGTTCAATGCCCAGCACCACAACAACTGCAAAAAGTAACTAGGTAATTAAATTTGGTTGATGATCACAGTAATCATTTTGGTTGAGACCAAAATGTGATCATGCAGTATCCAGAATGTCTTTCCTGTGTGGCTCTTAAACTGCTGGTCAGAAGTAAATTCTCAAAGAGAAAACATTTCGGGCAGGCTCGTTGTCATGGTTCAAATCTTGGATGCCCCTGGGAGCCCAGTCTGAAGGCTTGGTCTCTGCTGATGGTGCTCTTGGGAGGTGGTGGGAGCTTTAGGAGGCGGGGCCCAGAGGAAGGAAGTGAGGTCATTGGGGGTGTGTCCTTGAAGGGGATGGAGGGCCTCTCTTCTCTCTCTGTGTTTCCCAGACAGCACAAAGTGAACCCGGGAACTGGGTTCCTGCCAGGTGCGCCACCACGCCCAACTCCCATTCCTCTTTTTAAGACGCTTTTCTTGGGTATCTTGTCACAGTGAACAAAAGCTAATACTGTCATGGTGGTAGCAATGTTAACTTTCAAGGGAACAGAGACCTTTTAGAAATCACTTATTCAGTATGTCTCTGGCATTGCATTTGGTACAAAAGAGGCTGTATAAGATAACAAGACTCTGCAGCTATCCCACTCCCGGGTATCTTTCCAAAGGGACTGAATTTAGAGAACTACAGTGATATATGCATACCCATGTTCATAGCAGCACAATTCACAACAGCCAAACTATGGAACCAACCTAGGTGTCCCTCAAGAGATTAATGGATTACGTAATTATGGGATATATATACAATGCCATTCTACTCAGCATTAAAGAAAAACAAAATTATGTCCTTTGCAGGAAAATGGATGGACCTGGAGAACATTGTTAAGTGACATTAGCCAGTCACCAAAGGTGAAAGGTCATATGTTTTCTTTCGTATGAGAAAGCTAGAGAGTAATGGGGACACCAGAGAGATTTCAGATAACGGAGAAGAAACTTCAGAAGGGGAGAGGGAGGACCAATGAAGGAATCGCTTCCATGAACATTGTATACATCTATGAGAACTTCAATGTCACTCTTAATACCTTATATGGGGAAGGGGGAGGGGAGGGAGTTGAGGGAAAGCTCGCCAAGTACTCTGTGCATGTATGTCAATATCACTGAACTACATTATGGTGTGAGACTCTATAACAGTCTATAAAAATAAATAACATAATAAGACTCCCAATCTCTGTTCCCCATTATCCCTCTGAACATGCAGAGCCTGCCAGAGCCTCAGGCAGGACAAAGTAACTAAACATGTTGCAAGCTTTCAGGTCTGTTCTAAGTCCGTTCCCACTCACTCCTGACAAAAGAGTGAGCGAGTCATAATGACTCACACTGCCAGAAATCTGAAGGTCACCGTTCTCTAAATAGAATGCAGATTTCAAAAAGTTCCAGCATGAGCCCCCACCGCCCAATTTTCCTATTGCATTTACCTAGAATTTCAAAAAAAATTTTTTTTAATGAGATGAGTTAGTTTCACGGTGTGCATGTAGAAGAAGTTGGCAGAGCCCAGGCAGGGAAGTACGGATCACACTTAGTCAACGTGAATGCAGACAGTGGCTGGGAGCACATTTAATTTTACTGTGCTGGTGTGTGGGAGGCTGGCTCTGAGACACGGCACCAGCAGTCCTCTCTGAAGTCTGTCACAGGTTCCGTTTTGCTGTTGGCTGTGTTTGCCCCAGCTCAGGCTGGGGCGCTATACCAACGCCACCACGTACATTTTTTCATTCTGAGATTTTTTTCTTTTTCATTTTCTTTTTGCAGTACTGGGGGTGGAACCCAGGGGCATTTTACCTTTGAGCCACACCCCCAACCCTATTTTTTATTCTTTATTTGGAAACAGGGTCTCACTGAGTTGCACAGGGCCTCCTAAGTAGCTGAGGCTGTCCTCGAACCAAGATCCTTCCGACTCAGCCTCCTGAATGCTGGGATTACAAGCGTGAGCCACCACGCCTGGCTCTGTTCTCCTACTTCTCAAAGACCCCCTCACCTCCCACCTTCCCCACACATTGGTGTTCCTTGGCTCTGTCCCCCACGCTCTTCCCCAACTGTTTCCCAAGTGATTACTGATGCCTGCTGCCCCCGCCATAGCTGCTGGTCTAGCCCAGGTCTTTCCCACAGCACCAGGTCCTCAGGTCTAAAAGCCCGTGAGCATCTCTGCCCCGCAAGCCAGCTACAGTAGCCTCCTGGATGGTATGATCACAGCTCAACTTTCCAGTTTTCCTGCGATTCTGCTTTTCCTTCTGGTTCCTGGAGCTAGAGACCCTCTCCTGCCCTCCCCTTCAAAGTCAGTGGGTCCCCAAGTCCCACCCGACGTCTTTCCAGGGTCCCCAACTTGCTCCTACTTCTCCAATCCCACTGTTCTGTTCAGACCCTGAGGTCTCACTGCTTAACTTGAAAGCCACTTTTTATTTGTGTATTTATTTTGGTGCTGGGGATGGAACCCAGGGGCATTCTACACCTCTAGCTATACCTCTAGCCCTATTTTTTATTCTTTATTTTGAAACAGGGTCTCACTGAATTGTGAAGAGCCTAAGTAGCTGAGGCTTGCCACAAACCACGATCCTCCTGTCTCAGCCTCCCAAATGCTGGGATTACAAGTATGCACCACCATTCCCTGCTTTCTTGATTATTTATTATTATTTGTTTATATGTTTTTGTAGGTCTGGGGATGGAACCCAGAGGCATGTGACCTCCAAGCTACACCCCCTGCCCTATTTTTTATTCTTTATTTTGAAACAGGGTCTCACTGAGTTGTGGATGTTAGATGAATTAGGTTCTTATTTCAGATCCCCCCCCCCATAAGCAAAGTCTCCTGAAAGGCCCTGGTCTGACCAGTTAAGCTACCATCCCCCTCTGACCGCACCTGGTCACTTACCTGGGAGACCTGACCCCTTCTGGTGCCCTTGGCCAATCAGTGAAAGGTCTATTCCCCACTGACCCCTGAGCCAATTACCTTGCCGCACGACCCCCTCTCATGGGACTCTAGCCAATTAGTTCAAAGGGCATTCCTCCTAGCCTATTAGCCCCCAATCCGTAACCCCAAGCCCTATATAACCCTGATCCCAGCACATGTTCTCTCTCTTCTTGGATTCTTCATTCTCTCTCCCCTCTGTATGTCTGTCTGTCTCTCTCTCTGTCTCTCTGTCTCTCTTTCTTCCTTTCATACCGGCCTCTCCAATAAATCTCTTGGCTACGAGGTGGTCTCTGGTGTGGTCTTTATCCTTTCAGTGGAGGGCCTCACTAAGTCACTGAAGCTGTCCGCAAACTGGGATCCTCCTGTCTCAGCCTTCTGAATGCTGGGATTACAAGCATGCGCCAACACACCCAGCTGCCCTGTTTTTGGTTCTGTTTTGTTTTGTTTTGTTTTTTGGTGGTGCTGGGGTTCCTGGAAGCCCTTCTACCTCCAGGCTACACACCCAGACCTATTTTATATTTTTATTTAGAAACAGGGTCTCCTAAGCCAGTGCACGCGGCTGGCTTCGAACCTGTGCGATCCTCCTGTCTCCGCCTCCCAAGCAGGGGGATTACAAGCGTGCGCCACCATGCCCGGCTAAAAAAAACAAACAAACAATTTTTACATTTGTTTTGTAACAGGGTCTCACTACGTGGCTGAGAGTTGGCCTTGAACTTGCAATCGTCCTGTCTCAGCCTCCCAAGTACTGGGATTACAGGCATGGGCCACTGCACCCGGTTTAAAATCACCCTCTGACTCTGTTCCACTCATTTTGAGTTGACAACACAAAACCTTCAGGAAACAGGACATTTTTAGCATCCGGCTCTGTTTGCCCCGGGAGCAGAACAGCCCTCGCCCCTTCTCGCCCACCCTGGCGTCCACTCACCCTCTGGGTGACGGGCTTGTCGTCCTGCACCTGCACGGCCAGCCCCAGGTCGGAGAGCCTGCAGTGGCCGAGGTGGTCCAGGAGCACGTTCTCGGGCTTGAGGTCCCGGTAGATGATGCGCAGGCCGTGGAGGTGCAGCAGGCCGCAGGCCATCTGCGCCGCGTAGAAGACCACCCGGCGGGCGGCCAGGCCCCGCGCGCCCACACTGTAGATGTGGAACTTGAGGTCTCCCCCGTTCATCAGGCTCATGACCAGGCAGAGGTGGGACTTGCTCTCGAAGGCGTAGGCCAGGGAGACGACGAAAGGGCTGCGCACCCGCTCCAGGATCTCCTTCTCCAACAGCGCCATCTTTTCCCCGCGTTTCTTCTTCAGCCGCTTCTTGTCCAGTTTCTTACAGGCGTACATTTTCCCGGTGTTTCTCGCCTGGACAGCACAGACCTGAGAGAGATTGCAAGGTGGAGAGAGAGAGGAGAGGGGGAGGTCAAAATAGAAGCACCTGAGGGATGGGGGTGGGTGCTGGGGAAGATAGCCCAGGTGAGCAGCTTCCTGAGAGAAGGGGAGAGTGAAGGAAGCCGGGCGTGGTGGGCACGCTTGTCATCCCAGCATTCGGGAGGCTGAGACCAGAGGATCCCGGTTCGCGGCCAGCCTCAGCTACTTAGCGAGCCCTCCGCAACTCAGTGAGACGCTGCTTCAAAATAAAGAATAAAAAATAGGGCTGAAGGCGTAGCTCGAAGGCAGAATGCCCCTGAGTTCCAACCCCAGTACTGCAAATAAATAAATAAATAATAATTAAAAAAAAAGAAATCAGCCCAGGTGAACAGCTTCCTGAGAACAGGAAAGATTGAAGGAAGACGGGTTTTCAGCCAGGCGTGGCGGCACGTGTTTGTCATCCCAGCATCTGGGAGGCTGAGACAGGAGGATTGAGGTTCGCAGACAGCCTCAGCTACTTAGTGAGGCCCTCTGCAACTCAGCGAGACCCTGTTCAAGAAAGAGTGGGAAGCCAGGTGTGGTGGCGCACGCTTGTAATCCCAGCGCTGGGAGGATGAGACGGGAGGATCGCACAGGTGCAAAGCCAGCCTCAGCTACTTAGTGAGACCTGTTTCTAAATAAAGTGTAAAATAGGTCTGGGAGTATAGCCCGGAGGTAGAAAGCCTCTGGGTTTCACTCCAGTACCACCAAAAAACAAAATAAACAAACAAAAAGAGCGAGAGTGGGGACAAGCTGGGCGTGGTGGTGCACGACTGGAATCCCAGCATTTGGGAAGCTGAGACGGGAGGATCGTGGGTGCGTGGCCAGTTTCAGGAACCCAGCAAGACCCTCTGCAACTTAGTGAGACTGTTTCAAATTAAAGAATACAAAATAGGGCAGGGGTAGAGCTCAGAGGTCAAATGTCCCTGGGTTCCATCCCCAAACCCGCAAAAAAAAAAAAAAAAAAGGGCTGCAGGTATAGCTCAGAGGTAGACTGCTCCGGGTTCCATCCTGGTAACACACACACACACACACACACACACACACACACACACACACACACATGTTGACAAGGATGTGATAAAAATATAACTCTGGAAGCCTCACTGGTGAGCATATAAATTGTGGACGAGAGATTAGCGACTCTTCCAAAAGTTAACCAGGGAGTCACAGTGGCCCGGCATCTACCCCTGGGCATCTGTCCACTCAAGAGAAATGGAGACAGGCCTTCAAACCAGTGCTGGGTCATAAGTGTCTAGAGTAGCACTTACATGTGATAGCTGAACAGTGGAGCAACGCAAGTGTCCATCAACACGAGTGGACACAAGAGGTGGCCTAGCCAGGCAAGTATTGTTCCACCAGAAAAACTCAAGTATTGCGCTCACAGAGTATCTGCGGCTGGCCCCGAATCTGTCTCAGCTTCCCAAGTGCTGGGATCACAAGTGTGCGTCACCACGCCCCACTTTATTTTTTATTTTAATTAATTAATTAATTAATTACTATTATTGTTTTTTGCGGGTCTGGGGATGGAACCCAGGAGTATTCGACCTCTGAGTTACACCCCCTGCCCTATTCTCTATTCTGTATTTTGAAACAGGGTCTCACTAAGTTTCAGAGGGCCTCACTAAGTAGCTGAGGCTGTCCACGAACCGCATTCCTCCTGTTTCAGCCTCCGGAATGCTGGGATTACAAGCGTGCGTCACCATGCCCGGCTTAATTAATTAATTTATTTTTGCAGTACTGGGGATGAAACCCAGGGGCATTCTACCTCTGAGCTACATCCCCAGGCCTACTTTTTATTAGTGTGTGTGTGAGTGTGTGTGTGTGTGTGTGTGTGTGTGTGTGTGGTACTGGGGATAGATCCCAGGGGCTTTCTCCCTCGGGCTACACTCCCAGACCTACTTATTTTCTATTTTATTTGGAAACAGCGTCTCACTAAATTGCTGAGAGCCTCACTAAGTAGCTGAGGCTGGCTTCGAACCTGTATAATCCTCCTGTCTCAGCTCCCAAGTACTGGGATTACAAGCGTGCGCCACCACGCCTGGCTTTTTTTTTTTTTTTAATTCTTTATTTTGAAACAGGGTCTCACTGAGTTGCAAAGGACCTAAGTAGTTAAGGCTGTTTGCGAACCGTGATCCTCCTTTCTCAGCCTCCCAAGGACTGGGGTTATAGGCCTGGGCCACCACTCCCAAAATTCTATATAAGTTCCCTTGAGACTGAAAACAGGCGAAATACCCCCACCCCACTTTTTGCATTCAGAGACACTTACCTCTCCAAAACCCCCTTTTCCCAGCACTCGGAACTCGGTGAAGTACTTGTCCGACACGGGCTGCATCTCAAAGAGTTTCCACTGAAGAAACTTGTCATAGAATGGACTGGCCAGGAAGTCTTGGAAGGGCTTTCCCTGCAGGAAGGCCAGGGCCTCTGCCTTGGCCAGGGTGATTAGGGCCGCCTGCTCATCCTCAGTGGTGGCCGCTTGGCACTTGGTGGCCAGGCCCAGGCTGAGGAAGGGACGCAGGTGGCCGGGGGCAGGGGCCCGGGCGCAGGTGGCCACCAGCTCCCGCAGTGCACTCTGCCGGGCCAGGCCCTCCTCGGCCAGCTCCCAGCCCTGCACCTGCTCCAGTAAGGCTGCGGCCTCGTGGTACTCGGGCACGGTGGCCACGAAGTCGTGGAAGAGGCGGCGGCCGATGGGCTGCTGCTCACACAGGCTGTGGAAGTGCGGGGACAGTGTCCTGCGCAGCTCAGCACAGCCCTGCGGCCCGGGCAGGGCCAGGCTCCGGCGGCGCCGCTGCAGCTCCCGACTGTCGCTGTCAGACGTGTTCCGGGCCTGCAGGTAGGCCGTGTTGGCGATCAGGTTGTCTAGGCCCCCCATGTCGACCATGGCTGAGGGCAGAAGCGCTCCTGGGCACGACCAGGGCCGGGTGGCACTGCCAGGCGTGTGGAGCCGGGCTCAGGTGCAGGGGATTTGCCCTGAGCCTTTGGTCTGCGCTGGGACTGTTGGATGGACGCAAAGAGGTTTCCCTGGTAAGAAGCTTTGGCTATGTATAGCCGGCAGGGAGGGCACCTGGCAGGTCACGCTCAGGCCGCAACACAAGCTGGCCAAGCTGGCTGCAGCGCTGCAGTGGGGTCCGGAGCCTGCTCCCCCTCTGCCTAGTGCATCTTCAGGGCGAATTTATCCACAGAATGTCACCACCAGCTTTCAGAGGGAGGACAACCGGGCGTGGTGACGCACCCTTGTAATCCCAGCATTCGGGAGGCGGAGGCAGGAGGCTCGCGGTTTGTGCACAGCCTCAGCTACTTAGTGAGGCCCTTTGCAACTCAGCGAGACCCTGCTTCAAAATAAAGAATAAAAAATAGGGCTGGGAGCCGGGTGTGGTGGTGCACGCTTGTAATTTCAGCACTTGGAAGGATGAGACAGGAGGATCATGGTTCGCAGACAGCCTCAGCTACTTAGTGAGGCCCTTTGCAACTCAGTGAGACCCGGTTTCAAAATAAAGAATAAAAAAGAGGACACGGTTGTAGCTCAGAGGTAGAATGCCCCTTGGTTCTATCCCCAGTACCACAAAAATAAATAAATAAATAAATAAATAAATAAATAAATAAATAAAATAAAAAAGAAGAGAGTATGTTAATGTCTTATTTGTTGCAGACAGTGGTAGTATATTAATTGATTCCTTCCTTCTCTCTCTCTCTCTCTTCTCTCACTGGAAATTGAACCCAGGGACATTGTACCTCTGAGCTATATCTCCAACCCCATTTTATTTGTTTGTATCTTTGTTTGTTTGTTTTGAACAGGGTCTTTCTAGGTTGCTGAGAGTCCCACTAAGTTGAGAAGGCTGGTCTTGAGCCTGTGATCCTCCTGTCTCTGCCTCCCAAGTACTGTGATTATAAGCATGTGCCACCACGCCTGGCTGGTGATTCGTAATGTTACTTGTTTCAAAGCAGCAGGCCCAGTCTGCGTAAACTCTGTTTTCCTCCTGGTGTCCAGCAGTCTGACAAATAGGCCAGGTTACAGAAGGGCGCAGTCTGAATTGTGAATCCTCAGACATATCCCGGAGGCCCAGGGATTCAAGCTGTGGCCCTGGTACACCGGATGTGCCCCGAGTCGCCCTCCTGTCTGCAGAAACCCTCCAGCTCTGGTAGCTGGCTCTGAAGAGCTGGTGACCTTGTGTACCTTATGTTAAAAAGGGGGAGGAGTGAAGCTGGACGTGTTTTCAGTCCTTGGGAGAGTGAGACAGGAGGATCTCAGGTTCAAGGCCAGCCTCAGCAACTTAGACTCTGTTTCAAAATAAAAAATAAGCCAGGCGTGGTGATGCAGGCCTGTGATCCCAGTACTAGGGAGGCTAAGACAAGAGGAACGCAGGTTCGCAGCCTGTCTCAGCTGTTTAGTGAGGCTCTCCTAAACTTATTTTTATCCAAATAAAAAATAAAGCCGGGCCTGGTGGCGCACCTCCCAACATTCGGGAGGTTGAGACCAGAGACAGCCTCAGCTACTTAGTGAGGCCCTCTACAACTTAGTGAGACCTTGTTTCAAAATAAAGAATAAAAAATAGGGCGGGGGTGTAGCTCGGAGGTCGAATGCCCCTGGGTTCCATCCCCAGGCCCGCAAAAATAAATAAGTAAATAAATAATAAAATAAATAAAAAAAATAGGGCTGGGGGAGTAGCTCTGAAGTAGAATGGGTTCAATCCCCAGTAGCACAAGAAAAAAAAAAAAAAAGAAAAAGAAAAACCCAAATAAAAAATAAGCCGGATGTGGTGGCACATGCCTGTAATTCCAGTATCTGGGGGGCTGAGACAGGAGGATCACAGGTTTGAGGACAGCCTCAGCCAATAGTGAGACTCTCGGCAACCTAGAGAGACCCTGTTTCAAAATAAAAATTAAATAGGCTCAGAGGTAGAATGTCCCTGGGTTCAATCCCCAGTACCACGCAAAAGAAAAAAAAAAAAAATAGGGCTGGGTGTATTGCTAGGAGGTAGCTCATCCTTGGGTTCAATTTCCAGACACACACACACACACACATACACACACACACACACGAAGAAGCAGGAGAAGCAGGAGGAGGAGTCGTCTGCTGGGAGTGTGGGCTCTGAATGAGGCCAGAATTTTCCATGACCCCAAACACAGAAAGCACACCACTCCACAGCACGCGCAGTGACCACCAGCGCAGTGGAGGCTGCTCGGCCGCTCCGGAGGCCAGGGGCCTGCCCCACAGGCTGTCGCTGGCCACCCCTTCACCAGGAACAGAAATCCACTTAGAGATCTCGCCAAGGACCTCAGCACTAAAAACAACAACTTGCGCCCGGCAGGAAGGAATCCGCAGGCTTTTTTCTTAACAAAGCAAGGTTCAGGCAGCTTAGAAACAAAATCATTCATTATAATGCCAGTGTGTCTAAGAGAGAGGGAGGGAGAGACAGAGACAGAGAGAGTAGTTGGTGATTTTGTTTTCCCATACAAACAACTTGCGCACACTGTCAGAACCTCGCCCTGCCCGCCTCTGCGGCCCTCAGCCCTGACCTGTCCCCACAGCAGACACACTTGGCTGCCTGCTCCCAGGAATTATGTAATGGTCTCGTGGGCGCCCTTTGGCCTCGCACGGCGGAGCTGTAAGCGATCACTTCTGTCACAGAGATGGGCGATGGGCCTGAGTAACCGCTGCTCTGGATCCTGCTGTCTGCCCCGAAGCCCAAGTGAGAAATGCAGGGTTTTTCCTCAATCCTGATCTTGGATCCACATTTCTAAGCCCTGAAAAAAATCAGTCTGAGAATTTCTTCTGATGCCAACATGCCTCTTCCCGTTCTTGGAAAACAGGGACGATCTTGACAAGACAGAACCTGATCGCCTTCACTGATGATCTCAGATGCTACCAACTGCTCAATTTCATTCACTACTTAAAATTTTTTATTTTTAGCCAGGTGTGGTGGCGCACACTTGCAATCCCAACATTCAAGAGGCTGAGACTGGAGGATCGTGGTTCACAGACAGCCTCAGCTACTTAGTGAGGCCCTTTGCAACTCAGTGAGACCTGTTTCAAAAATAAAAAATAAAAAATAGGGTAGGGGGTGTAGCTCGGAGCTTGAACATCCCTGGGTTCCATCCCCAGACCCACACACACACACAATATTTTTTGCTGGGTGTGTGGTGCATGCTGGTAATACCAGTGTTCCGGAGGCTGAGATAGTAAGATTGCGGTTCATGGACAGACTCAGCTACTTAGTGAGGTGCTTTGCAACTCAGTGAGACCCTGTTTCAAAATAAAGAATAAAAACTAGGGTTGGGCTGGGCATGGTGGCGCACGCTTGTAATCCCCGCGCTTGGGAGGCAGACACAGGAGGATCACGCAGGTTCGAAGCCAGCCTCTCTGGCTTAAGAGACCCTGTTTCCAAACAAAAATATAAAATAGGTCTGGGAGTGTAACCCGGAGGTAGAAGGGTTTCCAGGAACCCCAGTACCACCAAAACAAACAAACTAACAAACAAAAACAAAAACAAAAACTAGGGTTGGGGGTGTAGCTTAGAGGCAGAATGCCCCTGGGTTCCATCCCCAGTACCACAGAAAATAAATAAGTAAATAAAACAGCCAGGCATGGAGGTGCACGCTTGTAATCCCAGCGCTTGGGAGGCTGAGACAGGAGGATTGCACAGGTTCGAAGCCAACCTCAGCTACTTAGTGAGACCCTGTTTCCAAATAAAATATAAAATAGATGTGGGAGTATAGCCTAGAGGTAGAAAAGCCCCTGGGTTCCACCCCCCAAATAAATAAATAAATAAAATGAAGAATAAAAAATAGGGCTGGGGGTGTAGCTCGGAGGTAGAATGTCCTTGGGTTTCATCCCCAGCACTTCAAAATAAATAAATAAATAAATAAATAAATAGGAGGAGGAGGAGGAGGAGGAGGAGGAAGGGGGGAAGAAGAAATAGGGCCAGGAGTGTAGCTCAGAGGTAGAAGGCCCCCTGGGTTCCATCTTTAGTACCACAAAATAAATAAATTTATATACATATATATGTGTGTGTATATATATATATATATATATATATTAATATTTGGGGATGGAACCCAGGGGGCCTTCTACATCTGGGCTATACTCCCAGACCTATTTGTATATTTTTTTATTTGGAAACAGGGTCTCTTAAGTCAGCTGAGGATGGCTTTGAACATGCTTGATCCTCTTGTCGCAGCCTCCCAAGCACAGGGATTGCAAGCGTGCACCACCACGCCTGGCTAAATAAAATAATTTTTTTTTTTTTTTTGGTGGTACTGGGGTTCCTAGAAGCCCTTCTTCCTCCGGGCTATACTCCCAGACCTATTTTATTTTATTTTATTTTTTTTGGAGACAGGGTCTCTTACGCTAGCTTTGAACCTGCGCCATCCTCCTGTCTCCGCCTCCCAAGTGCGGGGATTACAAGCGTGCGCCACCATGCCTGGCTTTAAATAAAATAATTTTTAAAAATTAAAAAATTCAACCTTAGAGTCAGGCCTGGTGGTACACACTAACAATCCCAGTACTTGAAAGGCTAAAATAGAGATCGCAATCGTTTGAGGCCAGCCTTAGCAACATAGTGAGACTCTCAGGAACGTAGTGAGACCCTCTTTCCAAACAAAAATTCAAAAGTGCTGGGAGTGAAGCCGGGCGTGGTGGCACATGCTTGTAATCCCCGCGCTTGGGAGGCTGAGACAGGAGGATCGCGCAGGTTCGAAGCCAGCCTCAGCTACTTAGTGAGGCTCTCAGCAACTTGGTGAGACCCTGTTTCCAAATAAAATATAAAATAGGTCTGGGAGTATAGCCCGGAGGTAGAAAGCCTCTGGGTTCCACCCCCAGTACCACCAAAAAAAAAAAAAAAAAGTGCTGGGAGTGTAGCTCAGAGCTTGATGCCCCTGGATCAATCCTAGATCCTAGTACCACACACAAAAAAGGGTCTCGGGGTCCCACTTTGGGACTAGGAACTTGGGTCCCACTTTCCTATCCAGGCCTCTTTTCAGTGCACCCTGTTTGTGGTGTAGGAGCTGGGGGAAGGAGGGGGTTAGAACCCAAGCTAAAGCTGGGGTTGCATTGACAAATCACTCTTGTGCTCTGTTCCCCATTAAAATGGAGAATTTTATTTGTCTCTTTACTTTACTTTGGATACTGGGGATTAAACCCAGAAGCATTCTACCTCTGAGCTATTTATTTATTTATTTATTTATTTATTTAGTGGTACTGGGGTTCCTGGAAGCCCTTCTACCTCCAGGCTACACTCCCAGACTTATTTTTTAATTTTTGGAAACAGGGTTTCTTAAGTCAGCTGAGGATGGCTTCAAACCTGCGTGATCCTCCTGTCTCCGCCTTCCAAGCACGAGGATTATAAGCGTGCACCTCCACGCCCGGCTGAGCTATTTATTTTGAAATAAGGTCTCACTAAATCGCTAAATCCCTGAGGTGCAACTTGAACCCCGGATCCTCCCGTCTCAGCCTCCCAAGTACTGGGATTACAAGCATGCACCACTACACCTGGCAAATGGAGGGTTTCTAGTTCTGAGCCTTGTCTAGTGTCATGGTATAAAACTTAGCATCGAGCCGGGCGTGGTGGCGCACGCTTGTAATCCCAGCATTCGGGAGGCTGAGACCTGGAGGATCACAGTTCGCGGACAGCCTCAGCTACTTAGTGAGGCCCTCTGCAACTCAGTGAGACCCGGTTTCAAAATAAAGAATAAAAAATGGGCAGGGGATGTAGCTAGGAGGTCAAATGACCCTGGGTTCCATCCCCAGACCCGCCCAAAAAAAAAAAAAAAAAAAAAAGTAAAATTTAGCGTTGAAGTCAACTCTCTTCCAGTTGATAGTGAAACAATTACTTTAGTCTGAGGAGAAAAGCCTTTTATCAACAGGAAGCCAGATCTTCCTTCCAAGTCATACCAAGAAGAGATAAGGAGAGCTCTTTCTTACCTTCTCTCCTTTTCTTTCTCTTTGTTGTCCTAGGGATTGAACCCAGGGCTGTTCTACCTCTGAGCTACACCCTCAGCCCTATTTTATTTTAAAGTTTGAAACAGAGTCTCATTAAGTTGCCGAGGGTCTCACTAAATGACTGAGGCTGTCCTCCAACTCCATCCTCCTGTCTCAGTTTCCCAAGTACTGGGATTACAGGTGTGTGCCACCACACTGAGCTCAGAGGATATTCTTTTTAAACAAGAACCCATAAACCTGGTGTGGTAGCGCATGCTTGTAATTCCAGCATTTGGGAGGCTGAGACAGGAGGATCGAGGTTCACAGATAGATAGCCTCAGCTAATTAGTGAGACCCTTTGCAACTCAGTGAGACCCTGTTTCAAAATAAAGAATAAAAAAAAAAAAATAGGGGTGGAGGTGTTGCTCGGAGTTAGACTGCCACTGGGTTCCATCCCCAGTGCTGCAAAAAAAAAAAAAAAAAAAGAAAAAAGAAAAAAGAAAAGAAAAGAAAAAGAAACCACAATAGCTGAGAGAGAAAAATCAAAAGTATATTTCAAGGAAGTAGAAGTTACTTCCTGATAGAGATTCACCTTTCAACTTGGAAATGAGTGACGGCAGCCATACAAAAGGACTGCATGTGTTCACACAGGGGGACTTCTCAATCCTATTTGTCTGGAAAATAAAAGACTCCATTAGCGGACACCAGACAATACCACGTTAGCAAACAAAAACCAACATAAATTCCACAAACACATATTTGATTGGTAGGGAAGGCGTGGGGGCTCTCTGGAAAAATGTCTTGTGGTTATCATGAGAATGAAAAAAGAGGATAAAAAGCCAAGTTATTTTTAGTTGAACACAGACACTTTTGTTAGGCCGTGGATTGGAATGTTTCCCACAGGCTGGTGTGTTGAAGACGGGGCTTCCGGTGTGGCAGTGTCCAGGGGTGGGGCTCTTGGAAATGGATTGAGTCCCAGTTATCCAAACTCAATGACAGATTCACCCGTTGATGGATTAATAATCTAATAGCACGCTTGTCATCCCAGCATTCGGGAGGCTGAGACCGGAGGATCGTGGTTTGCGGACAGCCTCAGCTACTTAGTGAGGCCCTCTGCAACTCAGTGAGACCCTGTTTCAAAATAAAGAATAAAAAATAGGGCAGGGGGTGTAGCTTGGAGGTCAAATGCCCCTGGGTTCCATCCCCAGACCCGCAAACAAAACAAAACACAACAAAACAAAAAAACTAATAGCTTTACTGGCAGGTGATAGAAACTGGAGGAGGTGGGGTCTACTCAGAGGAAGTAAGTCACTGGAGGTGTGCCCAGTGTGTTTCAATCTCTGTTTCTCCCTCTCTGCCAGGAGAGGAGCAACTCTCCTCTGCCGTGTCCTTTCGCCAAGATGTTCTGCCTCTGCCACGGCAATGGAGTGGCCCACCCTGGACTGAGCCTCGGTAGCCATGAGCCCAAACAAGCCCTTTCTCCATCACGGCGCTCATATCAGGTATTTTGCCACTGTGATGGAAGGAGCTGACTCACACAACTTTCTCGAATGGAGATATATTCGGTGTTGGCTACACATTTTGGTAAGTCTGCTTCTCCCCCCACATCCAATGGAGAATAAAAACAATCAAGTTGAGAAATTAGGGAATTATAAAGAAAAAACTAAGGGCTGGGGATGTGGTTCAGTGGTAAGTGCTTGCTAACGTATGCAAGGCGCTGGGCTTGAACCCCAGCGTGGGAAAACATTAAAGTTTCCCAGGGCTCCTTTTATACATCAAAATCACAAGCTCGGCCGGGCGTGGTGGGCACGCTTGTAATCCCCGCGCTTGGGCGGCAGAGACAGGAGGATTGCGCAGGTTCAGAGCCAGCCCTGCTGGCTTAAGAGACCCTGTTTCCAAATAAAAATGTAAAAATAGGTCTGGGAGTGTAGCCCGGAGGTAGAAGGGCTTCCAGGAATCCCAGTACCACCAATATAAATAAATAAATAAATAAATAAATAAATAAATAAATATCACAAGCTCAGGAGTAAAGAGTTTAGGTTCTCCCACAATGGACACGCCCCAGCAGTTTCTTTCAGCAAGAGTGCAAGTCAAGCGGAAAGAAACCAGGAAGAGCCTTGTGCAGGAGCTGACAACCCACGCCTGTTCCTTCTGTTGTCCACCTTTGAATTGTTTTAAGGATAGAAAGTTCCCAACGGCCTTTGTCTCCCTGCAGGTGCAGGCTAGGCAGGAGTTACAGAAGTCACACAGGCAGTTATGTGTGACTAGCAGGGTACCTGGTGACGACCGTCAGTTCTCAGGCTGCCGCACACTAGTGCCCTGGGGTCACCTAGGGTCACGTCGTGGCGTTACTGAAGCCAAGGCCTAAGCTCACTTTACTACAAGCCATTATGTTTAGAAAAAAAGTTTGTTTTTGAGGTACTGGGGGTGGAACCCAGGAGCATTCTACCTCTGAGCTACACCCCCAGCCCTATTTTTTATTCTTTATTTTGGCGGTACTGGGGTTCCTGGAAACCCTTCTATCTCTGAGCTACACTCCCAGACCTGTTTTTTAATATATATATATTTTTTATTTGGAAACAGGGTCTCTTAAGCCAGCATGGCTGGCTTTGAACCTGCGCGATCCTCCTGTCTCCGCCTCCCAAGCGCGGGGATTGCAAGCGTGCGCCACCACGCCTGGCCTTTATTCTTTATTTTGAAACCAGGTCTCACTGAGTTGTGAGGGCCTCACTACAGGAGGATGGCTGTCTGAGAACCGCCATCCTCCTGTCTCAGCCTCCCGAATGCTGGGATTACAAGCATGTGCCACCACGCCCAGCTGCAAAAAATATTTTAACCCTCAATAAATAATAATAATGTTAGAGTCTTAACATTATGGTGATAATGACTTATTTTATTTCCTCTCCTCAAGCGAGGTAATAGAAAGTTGGATTCTTGGCATGCGCTACGCTAAAGAAATGCCATATCCAATTAGTGACATTCTATTTATTTATTTCTGGTGCTGGGAATTGAACCTAGAGGCATTCTACACCCATAGCCCTATCTTATTTTATTTTATTTTATTTTTTTGGTACTGGGGATAGAACCCAGGGGCATTCTACCTCCAAGCTACACCCCCAGCCCTATTTTTTTTATTCTTTATTTTTAAAACAAGGTCTCACTGAGTTGCAGAGGGCCTCACTAAGTAGCTGAGGCTGACTGTGACCCCGGATCCTCCTGTCTCAGCCTCCCAAATGCTGGGATTACAAGCGTGCGCCACCACGCCTGGCTTTCTAATTTTTTAAAATTTATTTATTTATGTGGTGCTAGGGATTGAACCCAGGGGCATTCTACCTCTTTTTTTTTTTTTTTTGTGGTACTGGGGGTGGAACCCAGAGGCTTTCTACCTCCGGGGTATACTCCCAGATCTATTTTCTATTTTATTTGGAAACAGGGTCTCACTAAGTTACTGAGAGCCTCACTCAGTAGCTGAGGCTGGCTTCGAACCTGCGCGATCCTCCTGTCTCAGCCTCCCAAGCACGGGGATTACAAGCGTGCGCCACCACGCCCGGCTGCATTCTACCTCTAAGCTACACCTTGAGCTGGATTTTCTAGTCTTTATTTTTGGAACAGGGTCTCACTAATTTGTAGAGGGCCTCACTACGTAGCTGAGGCTGTCCACAAATCTGGATCCTTCTGACTCAGCCTCCCATGTACTGGGATTACAAGTGTGCGCCACCAAACCCAGCTTAGAATTTCTTTTTTTAAATTTGAAACAGGGACTTGCTGAATTGCTGAGGTTCTAGCAAAGTTGCCAAGCGGCCTGCAAGCCTCCTGTCTCAGCCTCACAGAAACTGGGATTATAGGCATGATCATGCCAGCCAGTTAGTGACGTTTTAAGCACCTCATTCTTGATTGTATATTGCAAGTTGTGGTTGTGATGTATGAAAAGAATCTAGTCAAGGAGGGTTGAGCGCTGGAGTCCACACATGACGCTCCCGGCTTGGCTTTCATCTGCCTACTGAGTCTATGCCCCACCCCACAGCGTGTCTGCCGCTCTGTATTCTTGCTTTGATCGTGCTCTTTGCTGGTCTCCCGGGTTCGCTCGCCATCTCACATGGGTTCACTCAGAGCCAGTGAGGCAGCATTGGCTGGGCTCGGCGGGCAGGGTTGGGGTAGGTTCCCCCCAGCGTCCCTGGTTTTTCCTCCCAGGCAGCCTCAGAATGTAATGGCCTCAGGGCTGTTTACCTGAAGGCAAAAACTGCAAGTTGTCTGTCTCTTTCTCTCTTTGGTGCTGGGGATTGAGCCCAGGTGCATTTTACCTCCAAGTGCCACCCCCAGCCCTTATTTTACTTTCTTTCTTCTTCTCCTTCTCCTTCTCCTTCTCCTTCTCCTTCTCCTTCTCCTTCTCCTTCTTCTTCTTCTTCTTCTTCTTCTTCTTCTTCTTTTTTTTTGGTGGTACTGGGGTTCCTGGAAACCCTTCTACTCCCAGGCTACACTCCCAGAACTATTTTATGCTTTTTTTTAAAATTTGGAAACAGGGTCTCTTACTTCGAACCTGCGTGATCCTCCTGTCTCGGCCTCCCAAGCTCGGGGATTACAAGCGTGCGCCACCACGCCCGGCTTACTATCTAGTTTGAAAGAAGGTCTTGCTAAGTTGCTGAGGCTGGCCTCAAACTTGAGATCCTCCGGTCTCAGCTCCCAAATACTGGTATTACAGGCGCACACAAGGTCTCTTGCAGTGGATGCTCAGGAGCTGGGGTGTCATTACCTCCGCCACGTGCTATTGGTCACCACAAGTCACAAAGCCAGCCTGGATCATGAGAAGTGGCTGCAAAATATCGTGACTGTGTTTTTTAACCCCACGATGGGGTTAAGTGCTGTGGAGACAAATAGGGCGGGGTGGGAGCTGCTGGGGTGTCCAAGGGAGAAGGCTGTGAATCCATGTGTTTATTTATTTCCTGGGGCCGGGGATGGAGCCCAGGGCCTCCTGTGTGCTAGCCTGTGGCTGCCCGACTGCAGAATGGTCTCGGGACAATAAGCAGCTGGTGAAAAACAGCAAGAAGGAAGGAGGGGCAAAGGGCAGGAAGTCCCCTCAGGTAGTGGCCAGACCAGTCGCCACTACTGTCACTGCAAAAGCTGGGCCTCCCTGCCTCCATCCTTCCCTCCCCAGGGCATTCTACCACCGAGCCACACCCAGTCCTTCTTATTTTTTGTTATTTATTTTTGCAATACTGGGGATGGAACCCAGGGCATTCTATCTCTGGGCTACACTGCCAGCCCTGTTTTTTGTTTTTTGAAACAGGGTCTCACCCTTATGGAGGGCTTCACTACATTGCTGAGGCTGGCCGCGAACCTGGGGTCCTCCTGTCTCAGCTTCCCAAGTACCGGGGTGACAAGCGTGCACCACCACCACACCCGGCTATTTCTTTTTTCAGCTCTGGGAATGGAACCCAGGGGCATTCTACCTCCAAGCTACACCCCCAGCCCTATTTTTTAATTCTTTATTTTGAAACAAGATCTCACTGAGTTGCAAAGGGCCTCACTAAGTAGTGGAGGCTGTCCGTGAACCGCGATCCTCCTGTCTCAGCCTCCCAAATGCTGGGATTACAAGCGTGCGCCACCACGCCCAGCTTTTTACTTTTTTGTTTTAAAACAGGGTCTCGCTAGCTTGCTCCAAATCTCCCTAAATTGCCCTCTCAAATCTGTGATCCTACTATCTGAGCCTCTCTGGTGCCAGGACTACAGAATCCCGGCTGGGGTTTTCATTCTGAGCGAGATGGGAGGTTTTCAGCAGAGGCCTGTTGCAGGAGGATAGGTTGGGAGGAAAGGTGTGTGGTGTGAAATAATCCCCCCACCACCCCCAGACACACAGAGACAAACAGAAAAACCGTGGATTCTTGTCCTAAGCTAAGAATAAATATTCATCGCTTGGACAGCTGCTGCAGATTTAAAGAAGTTTATTAAAAGATAGAAATATAGAGATAGTCACAGCCCTGTGCCGGAGGAGACACAGGGGGGCAATTCGAACGAAAATGCCAAAGAACTCCCGTTTCACTGACTTTTTATCCTGTCTAAGTCCAGCAGGTCCCTTTGATTTTTGGAGATCATGTTACACCTTATCGCCAGCCCCGGCTCTGGTTCTGTTATCTCTCCAGCTGGGTTTATGGCCTGAAAGGGGGAGACATCTCTGTCTCCAAACACAGGCCCAGATTTATGGCCTGAGAGGGAGGTATCTCTATCTCCAGACACAGGCTTTTACCTTTCGTCTTTTCCCCCAAAATGTGTTAAATTGTTCTTAGGAATGCAAGGACATGTTAGCTTAACCCTGGCTTTCTTAGTAAAGAAGACATATTTTAAGATTGGACATCTTTCCCAGTATTGACACATTAATACTTTTTAAACTCTCTTCCCAATACCAGTACAGGCCTGCTCCACCTGGGCAGGCATTTAACAGGGTCTTAGACTGCAGGGGACAAGGGTGGAAACACAGAATTCAGTCTGGGGATCCCTGGGGTGACCCCAACGAGGAGTCAGCAGAGGGAGTAGGGAGGGCTTGCTTATGGATTCCAGGTGGGTATGACACAAAGAAAAGGGACTAGGGAGACTGTAAGGTTTGGGGTCTGAGTAACCAGAAGGATGAAGTTCCCATAAATGGAGCTGAAGTCCCCGGAGGCCACGCACTCAGTCCCACGCCTGTCCCACTAGGGCAGCCAAACGGAGGTCCCCAGTGGTCCCCTGGGCCTGTGTGTCTGGAAGCGGGAGGAGGGAGCTGGGGTGGGGAGAGTGGGTAGGAGGCATCCGTATATAGATGGCACTTAGAGCCGCGCACTGGGTGTGATCGCTCAGGGGCCAGGGCAAAGAAATCTATGTTCTAGAGCCTCAGGAGGCGAGGGTGGCGGGGTACTTAAGAGCCAACAGAGGGTGGATCCTAGAAGCCGTGTAAAGAAAGACTATCAGCCGGGCATGGTGGTGCACACCTGCAGTGCTAGTACTTGAGAGGTGGAGACAGGAGGATCACAGGTTTGAGGCCAGCCTCAAAAGCTTAGACCCCCAGCAACTTAGTGAGACCCTGTTTCAAAATAAAAAGGGTGAAACAAGGGGCTTGAAGGTCGAAGGCCAGCCTCAGCAACTTAGGCCCTCAGCAACCTAGCAAGACTAAAATAAAACAGGGCTTTCAAAAGTAAAATAAAATAGCTGGGCGTGGTAGCGCATGCTTGTAATCTCAGCATTTGGGAGGCCGAGACAGGAGGATCGTGGATCTCCCAGGGCCTCAGCTACTACTTAGTGAGGCCCTTTGCAACTCAGTGAGATCTTGTTTCAAAAAAAAGAATTTTTTGTTATTTATTTTTGCAATACTGGGGATGGAACCCAGGGCATTCTATCTCTGGGCTACACTGCCAGCCCTGTTTTTTGAAACAGGGTCTCACCCTTATGGAGGGCTTCACTACATTGCTGAGGCTGGCCGCAAGCCTGGGGTCCTCCTGTCTCAGCTTCCCAAGTACCGGGGTGACAAGCGTGCACCGGCACCACACCCGGCTATTTTTTTTTTTTTTCAGCTCTGGGAATGGAACCCAGGGGCATTCTACCTCCAAGCTACACCCCCAGCCCTATTTTTTTATTCTTTATTTATAATCGGGCTGGGGGTGTAGCTTGGAGGTAGAATGCCCTTGGGTTTCATCCCCAGTACTGAAAAAAAAAAAAAAAAAAAAAACAAACCAACCAACCAAACAAAACACACACACACACACACACACACACACACACACACACACACACACACAAAAAAAAAAAAAAAAAAAAAACCCAAAAAACAAAACTATACTAGGGCTGGAGGTATAGCCCAGAGGCAGAATGCTCTTGGGTGCAATTCCCAGTACCTAACACACTTGCACGGAGAGGCAGGAGCTAGCATCTTCTGAGAAAACAGGGGAGCCACTGGGCAGGTGGGGGGCACAGGAAGAGGGAGTCTCATGGCTTGAGGTACTGAGCTGGCTGTTTCTAGGGAGGGACCAGCAACAGAGGAATGAAGGCATCCTGCAGGTCGCAGGTCCAGTTTATTAAAAGAGGAACTGCTATGAGATCTCAGCTCGGACCCACGGCCTACCTCAATTCTTGTCTCCAAGAAGCAAACAGCTTGGGCTTAGGAGACACAGGAATCCAGCGACATCATTTAATAGGAGACAGGGAAAGGCGACTGGGGCTCGTGCACTGAGGAGAGGCCTCGAAAGGGTCACGGTGCTGCTGCTGCTGTGCAACCGCGGCAAATGGCACCCTGCTCCTGCTGAGCTCTACTCTTCTTCTGGCTGGCAAGGTTCTGTGCTGGAGAGACTAGTTTATATAGCATGGCAACTCCTCTGATTGGTCCTTAAATCTGGGCCTTGATTGGTCCTTAGATCTGACTGATCCCTGATTGGTCCTTAGATTTGGCCCCCTGATTGGTCCACTTTTTGTTTGGGCTGTATTGAGGATTGAGCCCAGTGGCATTCTGTCTCTGAGCTACGCCCCCAGTCCTGTTTTATTTGTATTCATTTATTTACTTATTGATTGATTGAGGTTCTGGGGATTAAACCCAGGGACAGTCTACCTTGGAGTTACGCCCCCAGCCCGATTTCTTATTCTTAATTTGTAAACAGTCTCACTTTAAATTCTTGAGGGCCTCACTAAGTAGCTGAACCTGGCTGGGAACCAGATCCTCCTGTCTCAACCTCCCAAGTACTGGGATTACAAGTGTGGGCCACCATGCCGGCTTCTGTTTTATATTTATTTATTTATTTATTTATTTATTTATTTATTTATTGCGGGGCTGGGATGGAACTCATGTGCATTCTACCTCCGACCTACACCCCCAGGCCTATTTTTTATTCTTTATTTGGAAACAGGGTCTCACTAAGTTGCTGAGAGCCTCGCTAAATTGCTGAGGTTGGCCTCAAACCTGTGATCTTCCTGTCTCAGCCTCCCAAGTATTAGGGTTACAGGGGTGCACCCCCCAGTGCTGACTGCTCAATCCCTGGTCAGTCTTGAACCGAGGGAGGGAGGGCTGCCAACAGCCCTGACTCACCCCCCTTCATCCTTTGTTAGTACCTGGGGGGGTCGGTGGGATCAGAGGGAGCATTGCTTCTGATTGCCATATGGGAAATCCAGGCTAAGAGAGAAGAGACAGAACCACCTCTCAGAGAGGGAGGAGGGTGGTGGTATAAAGGAGGAGTTGCAGAAGCTGGGCAGAGAGGAGGACTAGCAGGGAGTGTCAGGAATGTCTTTGAATCATATTGGAAAGAACAGAGGTAGCCTAGAAAACTGTTGGCCAGTCTAGATGTGAGGCGCAGGATGAGACCCCCGGACTCCAAGCACAGGTGGCGGCCAGACCTCGAGGGCTGAGGGCAGAGCGAGGGGCAGGCCTTGCCAGGGGCAGAGCCAGGACAGGCTCTGGCTCCACTGCTGATGGAGCCGCGGGGTCTGAGGCAGAGGACCAGGCCCGCCAGGGTGTCTGCACACAGGCAGAGACCTCTGTTCTGCACGTCTGTCCCGGGGAAACCCAGGGTCACAGCCTCAGGGGTGGTAAGGGCTATTTCAAGTGTAAGGGAGGGAAAGACCCAAGCCCCTATATTTTTTTTAATCCTTCAAGAAGATTTAAGCCAGTTATTAGGAAAATGAGAGTTCAGAGTTCAATGGAGGATTTCAAGCTATGCAAAGTTTTCATCTTCTAACTGGGGGAGCTCGAAGAACTTCGCACACTTAAAACCCTGAGAAATGATCTAGGAGACCTGGCACGAAGAAAACATTTTCCCTTAAAAAGGCCCTCTTCTTGAATTTCTCATTTCTCCTGCATGCTGATCAACTTCCTAACGAACTCGGAGGAGATTTCTCGCATTACCTCCGCGGGGGACCAGAACAGGACGAGAAACACAATTATTTTGATTTGAGCGCGTGCTTGAAGAGTTGAACGAGGCGAGCGCAGCACTGTTAGCGCGTTTCTTGCATTTTCTGTTTAGTCGCACGTGTAAAAGGGTGTTGGCTATGGTCTTAAATAATCACAGCCATTTCTCCCCTTTAAAAAAAAAAAAAAATTCAGGGTGTATTCATTTCCCGTCACCCCCCCATGCCATTTTGGCATGGGGCTGTATTTCTATTTTCTGTATTTCTATCTTTCTAATAAACTTCTTTTTTTAAAAAAAAATTCAGGTTTATTTAAAATACAGTTGAGCCGGCGTGGTGGCGCACACTTGTAATCCCTGTGCTTGGGAGGCTGAGACAGGAGGATCGCACAGGTTCGAAGCCAGCCTCAGCTACTTAGTGAGGCTCTCAGCAACTTAGTGAGACCCTGTTTCCAAATAAAATATAAAATACAGTAAAATATACAGCCCTTTTTAAAAAAATGATATTGAGGATGGAACCCAGGGACTTTGTACCTCCAAGATAAATCCCCAGCCCTATTTTTTATTCTATATCCCTATCTCATCTATTTTTTTTTTTTTTTTTTTTGCAGTACTGGGGATGGAACCCAGGAGCATTCGACCTCTGAGCTATAACCACAGCCCTATTTATTATTTATTTGGAAACAGGGTCTCACTGAGTTGCAAAGGGCCTCACTAAGTAGCTGAGGCTGTCCGCAAACCGCAATCCTTCCGTCTCAGCCTCCCGAATGCTGGGATCACAAGTATGCGCCATGCCCGGCTTTTTATTCTATATTTTGAAACAGGGCCTCAGTAAGTTGCAGAGGGCCTAAGTAGCTGAGGCTGTCTGTGACCCAAGATCCTCCTGTCTCAGCCTCCCAGTGCTGGGATTACAAGCGTGCGCCACCATGCCTGGCTCACCAGGCCTTTGTTTATATATATATATATGGGCTTGAAACAGAGCCTTGCTGGGTGCCTGAGTCTCACTTAGTTGCAAAGGCTGGTCTCAAACCTGTGATCCTCCTGTCTTAGCTTCCCAAGTACTGAAATTATAGGTGTATACACCACACCTGGCTTAAATGTACAGTTTTTTTTTTTTTTTTTTGTGGTATTGGAGATGGAACCCAGGGGCCTTCTACCTCCGGGCTACATCCCCAGACCGATTTTATATTTTATTTGGAAACAGGGTCTCTTAAACCAGCTGAGGCTGGCTTCGAACCTGCGCAATCCTCCTGTCTCCGCCTCCCAAGCGCAGGATTACAAGCATGCGCCACCACGCCCGGCTTTGTTTTTTTTTTTTTTTTTTTTTTTTGGTGGTACTGGGGTTCCTGGAAGCCCTTCTACCTACGGGCTACACTCCCAGACCTATTTTTATATTTTTTAAATTTGGAAACAGGGTCTCCTAAGCCAGCGCGCGCGGCTGGCTTCTAACCTGCACGATCTTCCTGTCTCCGCCTCCCAAGCGCGGGGATTACAAGCGTGCCCACCACGCCCGGCTTTTTTTTTTAATGTACAATCTTAAAGGTCCAGTTTGATGAGTCATGACCACAGCATGCACCCATGTGACCATCATCGAAAGCTGAAAGCTTGCTAGACTCCAGGTGGCCCTTCTCTTGTTGCCGTGGGTCAGGTTTGCCTGTTCTTGAACTTCATACAAACAGAACCACTGTTAAGTACTGTTTATTTTATGTTATTTTGGGGGCACGGAGGGTTGAGCCAAAGGGTATTCTACCACTGAGAATACCCCAGCTCTTTTTATTTCTATTTATTTATTTGCTTCTTTATTTAGGTACTGAGGATAGAAGCCAGGGGCATCCTACCTCCAAATTATACCGCCAGTCCTTTTTCCAGTTTTCAGGGTCTTAACTAAGTTACTTGCTAAATACTCCCTACTGTTCTCAATGGGCCATCCTGTTTAGCCTCCCACATATGGGGATTACTGCTAGGATATATATATATTTTAGCGGTACTGGGGACGGAACCCAGGGGCACTCTACCTCCAAGCTACACTCCCAGCCTTATTTTTTATTCATTTTGAAACAGGGTCTCACTGAGTTGCAAAGGGCCTAAGTAGCTGAAGCTGTCTGCAAACTGCAATCCTCCTGTCTCAGCCTCCCGAATGCTGGGATGACAAGTGTGCACCACCAGGTCCAGCTTGAATTTTAGTTGATCCAGATTTGAACTTAACAGCCCCAGGTGGCTCGTGGCTACACTACTGGACAGCTCAGCGCTATGCCCTGTAAGATGGAAATGACTCCGCTTCTTCGCTGCACTAGGGTCTGTCTGTGGGCTGACCCCAGGCCCCGTCTTACATGGAAGGCTACAACCGTGCAAATATGAGGGTTTATGGGGTGGAGAAGGGACGGAGACGAGGCGGGCAAGGACGCTGAGGCACTGGGAACGAGCTCCGCTAGAAGACGCCCCTCTGCTGCCCGGGACTGCTCTGGTGCACACGCGTGCTTTCGAGTCAGGTAGGGACGGGTTTCCCTAACACACAAGGACTGTTCTTGTACGCACTGGCGACGCTGCAGCGAACGCGGGCGGCTCTCAGGAGGCCTCACACTTGAGTTCTGTGAGCCATCAGCAGCCGCACTGCCTAACGCTTATTGAGTGTTTACTAGGTTTCGGGCTTTGCTTCGGCAGCTAAAATGCACTTTAATTGTAGTAACAACCAGATATGGTAGGTGGCATCATAATTCTTATTTTCTTTCAGTTGAGGGAAATAAGCACAGAGAGGTTAAGGCTTTTGTGCAAGATCACACAGCTCGTAAGTGATCGTGTCAAGATTCTGAGCTGCGCTGAAGGTCGGCATGACTGCGGCCCCGCAGCCACACACGACCCCCGCCCCGGGACACGGGCATCCTTCCTGCTCTAGTGAGACTCAGGTTTACCAAACAAATAGCAAAGCCACCCCAAACTAAGCCCAGATGGCGGCAGGGCAGGGTGCACAAGCCCACTCCTGCTCTCCAGGGCTGGAGATGGAAAGTTGGGGGTGTAGACAATGGTCAATTTTCTTTTCCTTTTTTCCTTTTTTAGTGGGGATTGGAGTCAGGGGCACTTTACCTCCAGCTACACACCCAGCCCTTTTTATGTTTTTGTTTTGAAACAGGGTCTTGCAGGTTACTTAGTGTCTGAGTAGCTGAGATTGGCCTCCAGTCTTTGATCCTCTTACCTCAGCCTCCCACGTACTGAACTACAGGTGTGCGCCACCACACCCGGCTAAAAGATCAATTTTCTAAGCTGTATCGATATCCCGAAATCAAATGATCAAAAATCATATTCATATCTGTAAGGTTCAAATAAATTGGAATTTTATTTCCCCATAGTCCTCAAAACTATCTAGTGAGGTGGGAGTCACTGTCACTGCCTGTGTACGCGGGCAGGAGCTGGGGGAGGTGGGGTGACTCGTAGTAACTCACAAGGTTGTGGCTTCTATCTGTAAAACTCCAATAAAGCACTCCTACAGGCCGAGACGGGAGGGTCACAGTACGAGGACGGCCTCAGCTACTACTTGGTGAGGCCCTCTGCAACTCAGTGAGACCCTGTTCCAAAATAAAGAATAATAAAATAGGGCTGGGGGTGTCACTCAGAGGTAGAATGCCCCCGGGTCCCATTCCCAGTACTGCAAAACCAAAGCCAAAACCCAAAAACATTCCTACAAAGATGGGCATCCTAAAATTAAAACGACAGTTCAATACTTACAACCTCAGCTACATAGTGAGGCCCTCCACAACTCAGTGAGACCCTGTTTCAAAATAAAGAATAAAAGCCGGGCGTGGCGGCGCATGCTTGTAATCCCCGCGCTTGGGAGGCTGAGACAGGAGGACCGCGCAGGTTCGAAGCCAGCCTCAGCTACTTAGTGAGGCTCTCAGCAACTTAGTGAGACCCTGTTTCCAAATAAAATATTAAAAAAAATAGGTCTAGCTGGGCGTGGTGGCGCACGCTTGTAATCCCCGCGCTTGGGAGGTGGAGACAGGAGGATCACGCAGGTTCGAAGCCAGCCGTGCTGGCGTAAGAGACCCTGTTTCAAAAATATAAAATAGGTCTGGGAGTGTAGCCCGGAGGAAGAAGGGCTTCCAGGAACCCCAGTACCACCAAAAAAAAAAAAAAAAAAAAAAAAAAAAAGGTCTAAGAGTATAGACCGGAGGTAGAAAGCCTCTGGGTTCCACCCCCAGTACCACCAAAAAAAAACGTAATAAATAAAAATAAAAAAAATAGGGCTGGGGGTGTAGCTCGGAGATAGAATATCCCTGGGTTCCATTCCCAGTACTGAAGAAAAAAGAAAGAAAAAGAAAGAAAGAAAGAAAGAAAGAAAGAAAGAAAGAAAGAAAGAAAGAGTAGTGAGCTTCTTTCTTATAGCTTCTTTTATTGAGAAGCCAGGAATGCTGTAGCCTGTAACTGAAAACATACTGACTTTAAAGTAGATCTATTAAAAGAGCTTCCTAACAACTAAAATGCAGGAGTAACAGTAGCACTCGCCAGGAGCCCACAGACCTGTACCCCACAGCCCTCCAAGCCACCTGTGAGGTGGGAATTACTACTTACCACAGGTACGGGGAGATGTAGCAACTGCCCGAAGTCACACCCTGGTTAGCAAAAAGTTGGAAACCCACAGAAAACACTTGCCCTGTCAGACACATTTTTTTTAAAACAGAACCTAACCATGGCAAAAATGGACTGATATAAATGTGGTAAAGAGGAACTTCATGACATTTTCATGTATTTTGTTCTACCATTCAAATGTTCAATTTAAAGTAGATTAAAATTTAAAATATTTGTGTACCTAGCTGGGCGTGGTGGCACACGCTTGTAATCCCCGCGCTTGGGAGGCTGAGACAGGAGGATCGCGCAGGTTCGAAGTCAGCCTCAGCCACTTAGTGAGGCTCTCAGCAACTTCCTGAGACCCTGTTTCCATATAAGATATAAAAATAGGTCTGGGAGTATAGCCCAGAGGTAGAAAGCCTCTGGGTTCCACCCCCAGTACCACCAAAAAATAAAAAGATAAAATATTTGTGTACTTCTGGGTGGGGTGGCACGCTTCTGTAATCTCAGTCCCTGGAAGGCTGAGACAGGAGGGTCCCAGGTTTGAAGACAGCCTCAGGTACTTGGTGAGGCTCTGCAACTCAGTGAGAACTTGTTTCAAAATAAAGAATCTAAAAAACAAACAAACAAACAAAGAGCTGGGGGTGTAGCCTGGAGGTGGAATGCCCTTGAGTTCTATACCCAGTACCACAAAATAAATAAATAAATAAATAAATGAGGAACACAGGAGGATGGTGGGTTTGGTCAGCAACTAGCCTCAGCAACCCCCCCCCCCCACATTGGGGATGGAACCCAGAGGCATTCCACCTCTGAGCTACAGCCCCAGCCCTAATTTTTCTTCTTTATTTTGAAACAGGGTCTCATTGAGTTGCAAAGGGCCTAAGTAGTATCTGAGGCTGTCCTCGAACTGCGATCCTCCTGTCTCAGCCTCCCAAATGCTGGGATTACAAGCCTGAGGCTCAGCCTCAGCAATTTAAGCAAGGCCATCAGCAGCTTAGTGAGATAGTGTTTCCAAATAAAATCCGACTGGGGGTGTAGCTCAGAGGGAGAAAGCCCTGGGCTCACTTCCTAGCACCACAAAAAAGGGGAAAAAAAAGTAACCAAAATGTCCAAAAATGCCATTAAATAACATTCAACATTAGTCAAAGGGAAAGAAATACCTGTTCAATGCCTTTTTGTTGGGGCCCACAACTGAATGCCACAGCACACTCTTTCTGATGAAGCAGTGTCCCCCTGGCTCTATGCAGACCAGCTGACACAGCCCAGGACGGGGGATCAGAGCTGCCTTGTCCGGCCCTCCTCCTCCCTGCCCTCAGCTGCGTGTAGAACAGAGCAGGGCTTTGTTAGGCGGCTGTGGTTTTGCTGTGTGGAAAACCAACGACTTACCACCCTCCTCCAGATTTCATTTACATACTGCCATATCCACTTCAGCAACCTCATACTTAGGCTGTTCCCCGCTCCGTGGCAAAGCCAAATATTTCATTTGCATTTTATGGATGTAGACTTTTAAAAGCTTAAACAAAAAGCCACTGGAATAGTTCACTGTATAGTGATGAACACATGCAAATGGCCTGATCTATATACTTTTTTGTGTGGTGCTGGGGATGGAACCCAGGGGCATTCTACCTCCAAGCTACACCCCCAGCCCCATTTTTTATTCTTTATTTTGAAACAGGTCTCGGTAAGTTGTGGAGGGCCTCACTAAGTAGCTGAGGCTGGCCGCGAACCGCGATCCTCTGTTCTTTATCTCCCAAGTACTGGGATTACAAGCGTGCACCACCACACCCAGCTTATATACTTTTTTCAATAACTTGAAAATTAAAAAAAAAAAAGAAACAAAAAATTCCCTGAGAAACTGGCTTAACAAAAAGTAGCCAATATGAAAGCATGCAGAATTCTATTTTCATTCTATTTATTATATTTTAAAACACCGTCTCCGCATCTCTGTCCTTTATGACAGAAGAACCCCAAACGAACTTGTACTCCACGACTGGCTGCCAAAAAGCCTCCCTCGAATGTAATGAGCTTGAGAAAATCTAAGTGTTTCTTTGCACTTATGTTTCCATGTAATAAACTTAAGTTTTATTGTCAAATGAAAGAAAACACACATTTTTTCAAACTGAGTGAAAGTATTTACTTGACAAGTTAGTTTAAGGTTGACATGAAATCGCAGTAACGAATGAAATGGAAAGTCGTTTATTAAAACACCGAGTGGTAAACATTTCCTGTGATTAATATTTTGCCTAAAACACACATACCAACAAGAAGCAGAAAATACCGTCCTTTTAACACTCGATTTGAGTGAGGTGAGCTTGGGTTTTGTTAAGGAATAAAAGATAAGAGAAAAATCCCAAAGGCAACCCAAACCCAACATGCCTGTCTGTTCAGGGTCCAAATTTAAAACTCTCATATCAAATAAAGACGTCATGAATTGAACCTCTTTCCCCACAAAATAATTATTAGGAACACACTGAGGAAGAGCGTTGGGTTTTAAACTGCGCTTTATTTGTTCCTGTACACTGTCTTTCTATTTAAACCATCTGCCGTAGCACGCAGAGTCCTCCTGGGTATGACAGGTGAACTCCAAGGTCACCTGACTTGGCCTTCTTTCCTGTCTTAGCGCTTCTCAGCGGTGTGTGTGACACGTACCAGAGGTAGGAAGACCATCTTGAATAAATTATCTTCTTAATTGCAGAGAATTTCTAAACACAAAACTGGCGAACGCTAGGCCGTGCCTCGATGAGTCCGGAGCCGCCGCGGTCCTGGCCTGCGCCGCGGTCCTGGCCTGCGCCGCCATGGCCCAGCGCCGCCTCACTTGCCGATTCTCTGGACCACCCAGTCCTGCTGGCACAGAGGGCAGCGGTTGTTCTGCTTCACCCACAGGGACATGCAGCAGTTGTGGAAGGAATGGTTACACTCGCCCCAGACCACTGAAAGAAAAAAGCACCGACAACCACGTCTCACCCAAGCGACTAGCTCAAAATTATAGTTTATTTTATATTATGAATAAAAGTCATGGTTCATAAAAAATAAAGATGGTATTTGGTTAATAGAACTTTTCTGTCTACAAAAAAACCGAGCAGATAAACCTATGCGTGTAACTTACACTTAGAGCTCCATCGGTCGCTGCGTTCGGGAGACTCTGCGCCCTTCTGGGGACACGATGGCCCGTTCCTAGGCAGCGCCTCACGCTCCCTTCCTGAAGCCTGGAGATTACGGCCTTGCACCTCCCCTACAGCCCAGGCCCGTCACACCCCGGCCTTACAGATCTTTTGGCCTTGACTTACTTTATTTAAAAATGTCTTTCTGGTTTTTATTTACCAAGAAATAGTAACTTTTATAAGTTTCCAGTCCATACTAATTATAAGTGGCTATTATAAACAGACGACATGCTTTTACACATTATCAGTTGTCTGTGGTGCTGTTTTCTAGAAGTGACGAGCTCTGTCAAGTCACCCACGCATGCAGTGCAATTAATCACGTGACAAGGAGATTTTCAAAGTGGTCGGCTGGAGATGTCTCTCCGTGATCAAAGAGAGCGGCCCACCCTTGACAACTCCTAATTAATTCTTTTTCTTTTTCTTCTGGTGGTACTGGGGATTGAACCTAGGGACATCCTACCTTTGAGCTACTTCACTGGCCCGAGTTTCTCACAAGTTGTGGAGAACCTCACTAAGTTGCCGAGGCTCATCCTGAGCCTGTGATCTTAGCCTCCCCAGCACGGGGACTGCAGGTGTCACCACACCCAGCTCAAATTAATAGTTTTTTTTTTTGGTGGTACTGAGGATGGATCCCAGGGGTATCTACCTCTGAGCTACACCCCAGGCCTATTTTTTTTTTTTTTATTCTTTATTTTGAAACAGGATCTCACTGAGTTGCGATGGCCTCACTAAGTGGCTGAGGCTGGCTGCAAACCTGCAATCCTCCCATCTCAGCCTCCCAAGTACTGGGATTAAAGGCGTGTACCAATTCGCCTGGCAGCTTAAATTAATCATTTTTAAACAAGGAGCACAAAAGAAAAAATGTAAGCCAAGAGCCATTATCCACAATCTGAAATAATGCAACTTCTAATTTGGGCTTCATTTGTACCTTGCTTAAGCCACTGATTTAAGTGACAACAGAACGAGATTGAAGGAAGGCCAGTGAGAACAGGACTACTTATAAACCCTGGATGGGGAGGAGGGAGCAGGGGAAGATATTCTGTGCTCCAGAATGAAGAAACACAACTTGACCCAAACTGCATAAATCATTATTTTGCAGTACTGGGGGTGGAACCTAGGGGTACTCTACCTTCCGAGATACACCCCCAGCCCTATTTTTTATTATTTTATTTTTTGTGGTAATGGGGGTGGAACCCGGGGCTTTTCTATCCCTAGGCTATACTCCCAGACCTATTTTATATTTTATTTGGAAACAAGAGTCTCACTAAGTTGCTGAGAGCCTCACTAAGTTGCTGAGGCCGGCTTCGAACCTGTGCAATCCTCCTGTCTCAGCCTCCCAAGCGCTGGGATTATAAGCGTGCGCCACCACGCCTGGCTCAAATCATTACTATTAAGAAGCTGCATATAAACCATGCAAACACAAAATATAAAGTCAACCTTTCATTCTAGAAAAAAGCTGTAAACATTTAAAAAAGCAACCTAAAAATGATCATCCCAAGAACCAGGACATAAAAATCTTTAAACTGCTTAAATTTAGTCCAAAACAACTTTTGTAGTCAAGACTATAAAGAGAATTTAATAGATTTTAACACACAAACCACATTCTTAAAAAAAACCGAGACTGAATTCTTTCTACCTTGGTTAAATGTTAATTACTGTATCATCACAGAGTTCTGAAAACTGCAGTGCTTTATTAGAAGCCAAATTGACTGAGGTCAGTCAAAATGCAAATGATATTTTGACAAGTTGCTTATTTTATAATTCTCTTAATGAAACATTATCATTTCTTTTTGATTACCAAAATGTTCACTGTGACCCTATCTGAAGAACCAATTCTTAATTACAAGAAAAGGACTACTAACAGATCCACTCCACGAAGGCCTCTGGAACCAACACATTTTCTGTCAACAATGGATCACTGCTTTACAGTTTATTTTTGTGTATTGCTAAAGTCAATCTTAATTGCAAATTCAAACATCCCCACTGAGAGAAGCCCTCCAGTTGAGAAAGCAAGAGAGAGAAGCTGGACACAGACATACCCACACAGTCCTCCTGCTTGTTTTCAGCTTGACAGCGGAGACAGGCATCTAAAAGCAAACAAACAGCGTCTCATCAGGGCTCAGAATGCGACCTTCAAATCCAGATACTTCAAAGTCAGATAAGAGCCCGAAGGGCTAGAGATGAAGATAAGACTTGTACTATTAATTCCTCATCTGAAAATAACTATCTAAAGAGGAACAAAGCACACGGCATTCTACTCATTTATTTATGACCGGGAGCAATTTTGCGAGGGCTAACAACTCTATTTTTACAAACAAGCTTTGATGAAAAGATGTCTTGACAGCACCGACGTCGCCATCCACGCCGGACTTGCCCACTCACAGGACTGGCCTGAGCGTAGTTTATTTCCAAGATACCCTTTTAAACAAACTGCGTATATGCCTATATGTACATAAAGAAAACCACAGACACCCAAGAAACCAGTAAGAAAGTGTTCTGGAAGGGGATAAATTGTGAAAGAGTTTCCACTAGTATTTCTTAAATTTTAACGATGGTTCTCTATAACTTACTTTAAGCATTGTTTTTTCCAGTTCTTTCATGGACACATTTTGAGCTGTCTACGGCAGTATTTCATTCTTCCCTAAGGTCCTTGTGAGTTCCTTTGATATTTTAATATCTAGCGTGTTCCCAATAGGTCTGCCGTGATCACCCCAGCACCGCTGGCGAAAGGCGGCCGGTGGGGAGGGAAGAGGGCTCCGCGGGGGCAGGTCTGGAGGAGACCCGGCTTCCTGGCACACTGACCTCAATTACCGCCCAAATACGAACCTCTACAAGCCTCCGATCCCTCTCCTGTAAGAAGGGGGCCATTTCATGAGATATTTATTTTTGAGGAAGGTACCTACCTGTGAATGCTGTGCAGATAAAATCCCACGCACCCAGAAATATTAGGTTCTCCCTTTTGCAGATAAGTCTGAGCCCGAACCATCTACTCAACAATGGGTAAAAATTTTAATCATTACTTGGGAACCAATACTAGAAATAGGAACCTGAAGGGCGTACTCTAAGTTTTCAAAATTCACCTGTAGGACTACTTGCTTGATGAAGGAGATAATGCAGCATTATTCTAAGGATCACTGAGACAGACTCATTCGCTAGTTGAAAGAGGAGGGAAAGCTGGGTGAGAGGAAGTTCAAATCAAAAGAAAAAAGCAGTTTTTAGCATCAGTAGAGGAAAATGATTCTGTAAAAATAGCAACCGTGGAGAGCAGCCCGCCTCTCTGGGGCGCTGGCTTGTGCTCAGGCGTGTTTGCTCCTGTGGCGCTCACCCTTCCAACACCAGCCCTTGTGAGGCGAGGGCTAGAAAAACCACCCGCTCGGAGCGGCTGGCAGCCCCAGTCACTCGGCAACGACGACTCTGCACAAGGGCTTCCGCACAGGGCGCACCCAGGGCCAGGCTGGACTTGGGGAGCTCCCTGGCCAACAGTGAAGCAGACGAGAGGATCGGGATGGAACAGTAAGGACTCCTACCTAGACCTGGCTCTAGTCCCCTACATCACAAACCGTGAGAATATTAGGGCTGAGATCCCAACCGTCTCTTTGATGAATCAAGAAAACAAGGCAGCCGGGCGTGGTGGCGCAATCTGTAATCCCCTGCTTGGGAGGTGGAGACAGGAGGATGGCGCAGGTTGGAAGCCAGCCTCAGCTGGCTTAAGAGACCCCGTTTCCAAATAAAATATAAAAAGGTCTGGGAGTGTAGCCCAGAGGAAGAAGACCACTGGGTTCCATCCCCAATATCACCAAAAACAAAAACAAAAGGCCGGGCGTGGTGGCGCACGCTTATAATCCCCGCGCTTGGGAGGCTGAAACAGGAGGATCGCACAGGTTCGAAGCCAGCCTCAGCTACTTAGTGAGGCCCTCCGCAACTTAGTGAGACCCGGTTTCCAAATAAAATATAAAAATAGGTCTGCGAGTATAGCCCGGAAGTAGAAAGCCTCTGGGTTCCACCCCAGTACCACCAAAAAAACAAAAACAAAAACAAACCATGAAACACTGAGGTTAACACCGACAGTCACGGAGGTTACTCTGCTTCTAGAACTGGCTGCAGCAGCAAACCTATGCCCCTCTCCCACCAACACTTGCTCACTGGGCCAACTGCTCTTTTCAGAATGAAGGGGTGGGTGCATCCACCCACATCAGAATGGCCTGGCAGGCAAATCTTGCAGTGAGAAGTATAATACATCATTTAGGTGTGTCATATTTCAAATACTAAGGAAATAGGACCACCTGGGTTCTTGTTGCAGACTCTAGAAATCTCTGAATTATGCTTATAACGTGTAGATTCGTTACCAAAACCAGACGCAAATCTACAAATTCCCACAGCTTCAGACAAAAGAAAAAACCCTTTTAATGATGTCCTAATATTTAAAACAGCACTTTTTTTTTTTTAAAGGAACACAACAGGAACAGTTTTTAGAATGATGCCAGAGTAAGGACTAGAAAGTCTGAAAAACAGGTTTCGCATGCTGTTACTAAGTGGCCACTAAAATCATATAAACAAAATACAGAGGTCTACTCCAGAAACATTTCTCAACCTAAAGTACAACTGCTGTAAATATTAAAATTAATCTTGCAGAAGCAGAATATTTGTTATTAGAGGGAAGTTAATGATGAATGCACGTCCTTTACAGCCCACACCGACCTACCCTAAATATCCCAGTAAAGTTTATTTATTGCTAAATTTCAATCTTTATTTTAGGCTCTGCGTTTCTACTTACTATTTACTTTTTCCCTCTGGGGAGAAAATAGCGTTTTAAAGAAGAAATCCTTTCAAATGCCTTTTGGAGAGCTTTTTTTTTTTTTTTTTCAAACTAGAAAGGTACTAAAAGGAAGTTTAATTTCCTTTAGACTAAAGAAAATTTAGGAAATAAAATTTTTAGTAAAGCTTGTCCAACAGAAGAACAAAAGGTTAAATCTCTTAGATAAGTTAAAAATGCCTCACAAAGGCCCTCTGCAACTTAGTGAGACCCTGTTTCAAAATAAAAAATATGGCTGGGGTGTACCTCAGAGGTAGAATGCCCCTGGGTTCAATCCCCAGTACTGGGGGGGAAAAAAGCCTCACAAAATGGAAATTTTCTTTTGTGGTGCTGGGGATTGAACCCAGAGGCATTCTACCTTGGACCTACATCCCCAGCCCAATTGTATTTCTTATTTGGAAACAGGGTCTTCCTAGGTTGATGAGAGTCTCACTACTTGCTGAGGCTGTCCTTGAACCTGCGATCCTCCCATCTCAGCCTTCTATGTACTGGGATTACTGATGTGTGCCACCACACCTGGCTCACACACTGAAAAAAATTAAGTCTAGTTCTTAGGCAAGGGGAAAGATGGGATGGCTGCATTGCTGGCAAAAAAAAAAAAAAAAAGATACTTTGAATCATGTTCACAACAAAGGTCTTTCAAAAATAAAACTAACCCTCTTTATTTTTTTTTTGGTGGTACTTTTTTTTTTTTTTGGGTGGAACCCAGAGGCTTTCTACCTCCGGGCTATACTCCCAGACCTTTTTTATATTTTATTTGGAAACAGGGTCTCACTAAGTTGCTG
Source organism: Muscardinus avellanarius (assembly GCF_963383645.1). Lineage (NCBI taxonomy): Eukaryota > Metazoa > Chordata > Mammalia > Rodentia > Gliridae > Muscardinus > Muscardinus avellanarius. Next base: position 130,018,695 of record NC_137790.1, read on the forward strand.
GAAGCCTCACTAAGTAGCTGAGGCTGGCTTCTAACCTTTGTGATCCTCCTGTCTCAGCCTCCCAAGCGCGGGGATTACAAGAGTGCGCCACCACGGCCCGGCAACTAAACCTCTTTTTAAACAAGCTCTTCAAACTAGAAAGGTACTAAAAGGAAGTTTAGTTTCCTCTAGACTAAAGGAAATTTAGGAGATAAAATTTTTAAATGAAAAAACAGAAAGTGAGAAATCTCTTCTTTAAATCCTCATCCCCCAGGAAGAATGCATAATCCTATTTTCTCCAATCCTGTCACCTTTCAAGGCAAGCTACAAAGTTTTCAAACTTAAAGAAACCAGTTCTCTTCAACTACTTTCAATACACACCAATAATGAAGGCGGCCCGCAGTAACTTTAAGTGCCCTGTTTAAAAACATTAACTTGCATTTCAATAGTACCTGTCTTTCAAGACAGTCTGAGATCGTAAAAATAACATAAACCCCAGCGAGTTTAGGCTAGCATGAAATGTTTCACTTGGCCCAATATACAGAAAGAACATGTATTTGTAAAAGAAGGTTCTCCACAAATGCTCGACAGAGCGGGCCAGTATCTCTTCTAGGAAATGACATCCTGTAACAGGAGCGGGTAAGATGGAGACGAAGCTTTATGTTTCTGAATAAAGGACACATTTTTTTTTTTTTTTTTAAGATACTGGGGACAGAACCCAGGGGCATTCTACCTCCGAGCTCCACCCCAGCCCTATTTTTTAATTCTTTATTTTGAAACAGGGTCTCACTGAGTTGTGAAGAGCCTCACTGAGTGCTGAGTCTGTTCGCGAACCTCGATCCTCCTGTCTCAGCCTCTCGAAAGCTGGGATTCCAAGCGTGCGCCACCACACCCGGCTAAGGCCACCTATTTTTAAATTCCCACGAAAAGCAGGGATTCTCAAAGCACACTTGGACGTCAAGCTCGGCCTGTGCCTCGCGTCTGAAACCTGGGCTGATTTACAAGCCATGGGTGGGCCCGCTCTCTTCCTCGCGCCTCTGCAGCGTCCTTTGGAGGCCGAGGACCCCGCGATCGGAACCGCAGGGGCTGCAGAACCGCGTGGGGCCTTCAGCCGGACCCTGGGCAGCCTCTCGTATAGAGCTGGGGCTCCTCCCAGCTGCCGTCAAACCCACAGTGTTGTGTCCTGGGTGGGCCCACGGCTCCCTGATCGCTGACGTCATTACTACGCACACTGCCCCCGATCTCTGACGTCATTACTGTGCACCTCCCGTCCCCCCCGATCTCTGACGCCATTACTGCGCACCTCCCTGGATCTCTGACGTCATTACTGCGCAACACCCACCCACCGCTCCCTGGACCGCTGACGTCATTACCGCGCACCTCCCACCCACCGCTCCCTGGATCTCTGACGCCATTACCGTGCGCCTCCCACCCACCGCTCCTTGGACCGCTGACGTCATTACCGTGCGCCTCCCACCCACCGCTCCCTGGGTTTCTGACGTCATTACTGCGCACCTCCCGCCCACCGCTCCCTGGACCGCTGACGTCATTACCGTGCGCCTCCCACCCACCGCTCCCTGGGTTTCTGACGTCATTACTGCGCACCTCCCGCCCACCGCTCCCTGGGTCGCTGACGTCATTACTGCGCACCTCCCGCGCTCAGGCCCCGCGCGCTGGCCCCGCACCCCCGCCTGCTCCCAGGCCGCCCCGCCGCCCCGGCCGGGCGCGCCGCGCTTACCCATCACCTGGACCCTGCAGATGGCGCACGTATCGCACTCCACGTCCCAGCTCCACATGGCCACCGCGTTCCACTTCTTGAGCGAGAACATCTTGTCGCCCCCCGACTTAGAGGCCGCGCTCCCCGAGTGCGACGACAGGGCGCACGGCTCCTCGCCGTCTTCCACGTCGGCCATGGCGCCGGCGCGGGGCCCGCGGCGAGGACGTTGGCTTAAGGGAGGCGGGCGACTATGGCGGCTCGCAGGGGCCGCGCGACGGGCCATAGCGCCGCCCGCAGGCCGCGGGCCACCGCCGAGCCCCGCCGGCGCCGCGCGCGATTGGCTGGCGCGGCCCGGTGACGTCACGCGCGCCTGCGCAGTAGCCACCCGCCTCCCTGCGGCCGCCCGGGGCTGCAGGGCTGGGAGCCTTTGGGGTTGACCCCTGTCCCGAGCTGTGGTGTGTAGCCTGCGAGCAGGCGCACTGACGCTGCAGGCTACGTGGCCTTAAGTTTGCCACTGTCAAAAATTGCCGGGGTGGCCGGGCGTGGCGGCGCACGCTTGTCATCCCAGTATTTGGGAGGCTGAGACAAGGGATTGAACAGCAACTTAGTGTGACCCCGTTTCCAAATAAAATATAAAATAGGTCTAGGGGTGTAGCCCAGAGGTAGAAGGCCTCTGGGTTTCATTCCCAGTACCTAAAAAATAAAAAATTGCCTGGTTAGCTGAGCATGGTGGGTGCACGCTTGTAATCCCAGTAGTTGAGAAGCTGAGATGGGAGGATTGCAGGTTGGCGGCCAGCCTCAGCTACTTATTGAGGCCCTCTGAAATTTAGTGAGACCCTGTTTCAAAATAAAAATAATAAAATACATCTGGGTGTGTAGCCTGGAGATAGAAGGCCCCTGTGTTCCATCCCCAGTATCTCAGAAATAAGCAAATAAAAAAAAAATAAAATGTACTCGTTAAAAATAGTTATTAGGGCAGTGACATCACATGTCATTTCTAAAAAAAATTTCCACTGTACACTCAAAAGAATGGGAGGGGAAAATAGAAAGTAGCTAGGAATATTGTTATGTGATTTTTTCCCCCTTACTCATCCCTAAGGGGATCCTGGAGATCCTACAGATCACACTTGGATGAGTTTAACCTCCTCTTATAAGCAGGAGTAACCAAGTCAGAGAAGTGAAGGAACTTGCCAAAGATCCCACAGCTATTATGTGAAAGTGACAATTTGGAGACCAAGGTTCTCCTGTTAGCCCAGGGCCATCTTTTACGTTTTCCCTAGCAAAACAGAGGTCTCTGATGAAAAAACAGACATGAAGAGAAACCACAGGCCCACCTTTGCCCACTGGTAGACACCTTGTTATAGTTAGATATAGACTGTACCCTGAGGAGCTCATGTATTCATGTTCAGAGTTGATGTAATTAAGTCAGGAGGGCTGTAACATCATCAGTGGTACAGCCATTGTAATGGATTCGCTGGGTGGTAACCTGGCCAGTGGGTGTGGCTTGGGGTGTAGCTCAGAGGTAGAATGCCCCTGGGTTCCAACCCCAGTACTGCTAAACAAACAAACAAACAAACAAACAAACAAACAACACTGTGAGCAAATAAAACTTCCTTCCTCTTAGCTGTGTGGTCAGGTTATTGGGTCTGGAAGTGAGGATATGGCCCGAGACACACCTCCAGGGTGAGGTTTGGGGCTCAGAGCCTCGGCTTCGTGTCCAGGGAGCTGTGGGGCCTGGTAGGGGAGAGGAGAACACATACAGAAACATATAACATACCTATAACATGGATAGACCCTGATGTTTGGCTAGATGTAAATATGTGCTGCCTGTCCAGGGGTGTCTGCCGGGGCTGATTCAGGGAGGGGGCGCTTCAGGAAGAGGTGAAGTTGGGCCTGGGGGAGATGGGAGGCCTTCACCACCAGAGGAGAGCGCCGGCCTCCCCAGCGGTTGCCACCGCAGAGCAGCCGGTGCAGGCGGACGCGGGTGTGATGGGAGCCGGCTCTTCATGAGCCAGACAGACATGCCCGTGGACTCAGATGAAACGCAGGAAACACATGTTCTGCTCGTGCGCACCGACCACACATCTGCCCGTGGATGGCTATAAATGTCAGACATCTAGTAAAGGAGGGAGGCCGGGCCCAGATGAGGACGAAATGCGCCCTTAGAGGGAACCGGGCGCTTGGAGAGAGGCAGAGGAGGAAGCCAGACGGCTGCTGAAAGGCCGAGGAGTGGTCCCCGCCCGCAGGTGTCCAGGTGAGATGCAGGAGCCCTCTTCCCGGCATGTGAGAGCAGAGGCAGGACCCCGCCACCACCGCCGAGAGGAGGGAGGACGCTGTGCACGCTAAGCATCTCAGGAGGGCTTTGAGATGGCATGGGGACTGGAATGGAGCGATGGGCAGGACGCGTAAGTCTGCGCTGGAGAAAGAGAGTGGGGAGGGCGCAGGGGGGGTGCGCCCGTCACCTGGAGGGACCTCTGACCCCAACCACAGAGGGCCCTGGAGCAAGCACGCACCTCTTGGCCTCATCCTGCTCGGCTTGTGATCCTCCACAACCCTTCAATTGACTTTTTTTTTTTTTTTCCAGAATTTAAGATTCAATCTGGGCATTCTTTGAGCTACACCCCCAGATATCTATCTCTCTCTCTCTCTCTCTCTCTCTCTCTCTCTCTCTCTCTCTCTCTCATTGAGGATGGAACCCAGGGGTATTCTACCTCCAGCTACACCCCCAGCCCTATTTTTTCTTCCTTATTTATTTTTTATTTCTTTGTGGTACTGGGGATGGAACTCAGGGGCTTTCTACCTCCGAGTTATAGCCCCAACCTATTTTATATTTGGAAACAGGGTCTCACTAAGTTGCTGAGAGCCTCATTAAGTGACTGAGGCTGGCTTCGAACCTGCGGGATACTCCTGTCTCAGCCTCCCAAGTGCTGGGATTACAAGCGTGCACCACCATGCCTGGCTTTTTTCTTATTTTAAAACAGGGTCTCACTGAGTTGTAAAGGGCCTCACTAAGTGGTTGAGGTTGTCCTCTAACCATAATCCTTCTGTCTCAGCCTCCCAACCTATATATTTTTTTTTATTTTGAAACAGGGTCTTACGAAGTTGCCGAGGGCCTCACTAAGTAGCTGAGGCTGGCCGCCAACCTGCGATCCTCCTGTCTCAGTCTCCAAAGTACTGGGATTACAAGCGTTCGCCACCATGCGTGGCTTTGATTTACTTTTTTCTTTTTTGGTAGTGGAGATTGAGCACAAGGACATTCTACCTCTGAGCCACACTCCGAGCCAAATTAATTTTTATTATATTTTTATTATTTATTTTTTAATTCATTCAGAACTGAGGTTGAACCCAGGGACATTCTACCTCTGAGCTACTCTCCCAGCCCTTTTTAAAAAATTTTTTAATTTTAAAACAGGGTCTCAGTAATTTGCAAAGGGCCTCACTAAGTTGCTGAGTCTGGCTGTGAACCTGCAATCCTTCTGTCTCAGCCTCCCAAGTACTGGGATTCCAAGTGTGCGCCACCACGCCCGGCTATATATGTTTATTATTTTGAAACAGGACCTTGCCAAGTTGCTGAGGGTTTTGCTAAGTTGCTGAGGCTGGCCTTGAACTTGTGATCCTCCCGAGTCAGCCTCCCAAATACTGGAATTATAGGTATGTGTCACTATGCTCGGCCTACCTTCAATTTACTCTTACCAACAAATTCTAGATGTGTGTCAACAAAACCAGACACAAGCCCTGGATTCCATTAAAAAAGCATGACCTGTTTCTTCAGCTGCACAATCTCTCTTCCTTATGCTCAGTTCATTGAAGCCACGGTTACTTTTATTTTAGAGATTTTTTTCCCCTTAAAGCAAAAATACTTTAGTCTTTTAGAGAAAACTTGTTTCCCCGTGCAAGCAAATGTTTTTGATTATTTCTTTGATCTTCACTTCAGTTATCATTTTCTCATTCCTTCATGCCATTCATCTTTCCTGAAAGAATTTTTCCTGTTGTTGGGGAGGAAAAACTTTTCTATTCTCAGGCATAGTGCCCAGGAGGGTTGTGAATTAAGCTTGCAAAAGAAAAGACTTTTTTTAGTCACAGAAATAGTTGGAGTTCACAGAAATATAGAGTTGGGGGTTTCTATACCATATGAATAAGGAGGGGGATAAAGGATGTTTAGCCGGGCGTGGTGGCGCATGCTTGTAATCCCAGTATTTGGGAGGCCGAGACCGGAGGATCAGAAGTTTGAAGCCAGCCCCGGCAACTTAGTGAGGCTCTTGGTAACCTAGTGAGACCCTTTTTCCAAATAAGAAATAAAAAAATCAGATTGGGAGTGTAGCCTGGAGGTAGAATGCCTCTGGGTTCAATTTCCAGTACCAAAAATATAAAAATAAAAATAAAAAATAAAAAAGGATGCTTATGGGGAATACGTTTTAGGAAAGATAAAAGAACTCCTAGAAGAATAAATAGAGGCAAATTGACATTAGTGACTAAATGTCTGTTTAGGTGGTTCATTATCCCAGTGCTGACTTCTCTGGTAAAAAAGAGTCAACATTTTCTGGTTTTGAAACTCCTGGAGAAGGGACTTATGGCCACTGAATTCTTTTCTGGGGGTACTGCTTTTTGTTAGATAGGAGAGTTCAGATATAAAACAAACAACACTCTTTTCTTTTTTGTGTGTGTGTGGTGGGGGTTACTATGGATGAAACCTAAGGGCCTTCTACCACTGGACTCTATTTTATTATTTGGAAACAGGGTCTTAAGTTGCCGAGAGCTCACGAAGTTGCTGAGGCTGACCTTGAACCTGCAATCCTCCTGCCTACCTCAGCCTCCCAAGTAGTGGGATTACAGGCATGAGCTACCACGCCCAGCTACAAACAGCTCTTTCTGTATCTGTTCATTCTCAGATACCTTTAGCTCAAAATAATCCTTACACTCCAATGACCCGCTCTGGATCCCTTTATAGGAAAAGTGAACAAGCAAACCTAAATCTTTACGGACATTTGCTTCCTGAGCTGGCTTAGTTATTCCAAAAGGACTGATGTTTGGAAGTACACAAAATAAAAAATCTCTTTTCCTGGGTTTGAGGCTGTAGCTCAGTGGCAGAGCCCTTGCCCAGCAGGTACAAGAACCTGGGTTCCATCCTCAGCAGCTCCCCACCCAACACACACAAACAAAAAGAAAAAAAATAAAAGAGAAAAGGAGGAGAGAAGAAAGGAAAACTTATTCCTAGAAGCCAGAGATGAAAATTAGCCTAAACCACCCCTGGTCCTCCTGCTGGGAATCCCCTGTGAAGCAAGTCTGATTTCCAACGTATTCGTCTTGCAGAAGTCACGGCTCATCTTACATCTTTCCTGGAAACAATTCTGTTCATTCCCACGAGACCCTGGACGTTTGCTGGTCCTCTTTGGTCAGGCTGAATGTTACAATTCATGACTGATAAGTTGGGTCCTGCACTCATGTGACTTTGTGTCACATGACCTCTGCAGGGCAAGGGAGGGGCTGAAACCCCCGTGAGAATTGGGCGTTCCCGCGAGTAAACCCTCATCTTGCGAGATGCATACCTTGAAAAGGAGAGCCCGCGTCCTCAAGCTTCGGACAGGCGCGCGGGCCCCACGGTGCCTCACCCTGATCCCCGGGAGAGCCGTGCCATTAAAACTTTACATGCCATGTGTACCGGACCTCTCTCGTGTTTTTCACACTCCGCCGTACTTACATTATTTTTACTTTACTCGCATTAATTTTTTATTTTACTTATCATTTGGTGCCGAACCGGGAGAACTCTTGGGTCCCTCCCCATTTTTTTTCCTTTTTTTTTTTTCTGTTTTCTCTTTTTATTTTTACTCTCTTTTTAAGCCCGGACTCTCCGACCCGCCAGCAGCTCGACTGTGAGGTCCCACACCAGCGCTCCGCTTGTAGGCGTTGCTCCCACCACTGCCGCCGCTGCCGCCCCGTGCCTGCCCGGACCGTAAGCCTTCTTCCCCAGCCCCGCGCTCTCCGGGAGAGCCTGCGGCCTTCTTCCCGCCCCAGGCTCTGCTGAGAGTCCACGGCCATCTTTCCAGCCCCGAGCTCTGCTGAGAGCTCGCGGCCATCTTTTCGGCCCCACGCTCTGCTGAGAGCCGGTGGCCATCTTCCAGCTCTGAGCTCTGCTGAGAGCTCGCGGCCATCTTTCCGGCCCCGCGCTCTGCTGAGAGCCGGTGGCCATCTTTCTGATCCCGCACTCTGCTGAGAGTCTGCGGCCATCATTCCGGCCCTGCGCTCTGCTGAGAGCCAGTGGCCATCTTTTCCTGCCCACGTGCTCTCTTCTGGAGCGCCGACGGCCATCTTCCACTGCCACCGTGGCCGCAGCCACCACTGCCAGGGCGTGTAGGCTCCGCCGGCCGCCAGGCTGCCAGTTCCACCCGCCTGGAGCCAGGCGGTGATGCTGGCACCTGCTCTGCTTGCCGACCTCCTGCACGGGCCAGGACCTCTGCCTGCTGCTTGGACCTCCTAAAACCGCCGTTCCAGCTCGGCGCTCCGGTCACAGCTGGGACCTCTGGCCGGTTTGCCCCGCCCGCCCCAAGCCAGGCTCATTGGGCGGTGCACAGCCGGCTTCGGTGTCCGCCACAGTCACCCGCACCAGGCGTAGCTCTACTCACTGCTGCTGCTCCGTTTCGCCTGCCCAAGCCAGGCTCACTGGCGGTGCTTCTCGGGGCCCAGCCTCAGTGACTGCCGCATGCCTGGAAGCCATTTTGTCTCCACGCCGCAAACTGGACAAGCCATGCCGCCTGCGTGCCACCATTTGATCCCGCCTGCGCCAGCCGTCAGTGACATCCACACCAGCCACCAGCATCTGCGTGCCCCAGATCCACCGCACCCCCAGCAGCTTCTCAGCGCTTCTGTCGCAGCCAGCACTGGCTGGCAACACTTCACTCCGGTAAACTGCCTCCTTCCCTTGGTTAGCAGGTTCTGGACTTGGGTCTTCCAGTTCACTGGGACCCCAAAATCCAAGCGCTTGGTGACCCATTGTCCCCTGGTCCACTGGGACCACCCTGTGGATGACCAGGTCATCCTCCGGTTTTGAGAAGGAACGAAGACGTTCTTCCCTATCTCTTAACCTCCGTTTCCGAACGATTGAGCAGGGAAATCGGGGACGCCCATTTCCTGTTCTTCGTTTCCGCCCGTGACCAATTATGGGAAGTCGAACCTTTATACTAGCAGATGCCCTGAGAGCCTGTCTGCCTTGATACGAGTTGGGAAATGGGTTGTGGTGGCCCAGGAATAGTTAGGGACTTTTATAAGCAGTCTGGTATCCCTCCAAATGCTCTCCCCTATCAGCTGCCATTTATTTTCCCGCCAGCTGCCATTTTGTGATGGCGCATAGTCGCTGCCTGGTGATGTCACAGTCGCCATCTTGGCCCTCGCCAGACTGCAATTTTGCTGGGCGGCCCGCATGGGCGCGCCCTAGGTGCTGTGGGAAACGCCAGGGCTGGGGCTACACCCTCTGCCCATGGGGAGTCTGCGTTGCCATTCTTGCCGGACACCAGCCCCGGGACGCGCTCTTTGTGAGTATAGGTCCGTCGCAGCTGACAGAACCTTAACATGGCATCTAAGTTTTAATTCCAGAGAGAAATAGGCGAAAATGGAGCGTACACTCCGACTTTGCCAAAAAGCAGATCCCTGGTAGCTGCCCTTCAGCTGGTGGTGGCGGCTCAGCCCTCTGGAGCGCCACCTAGGTGTGGAGGACTGCAATGACGACTACCTCCAGGAGCCTGCCTGAAGTGGGGTAAAGCCACGCCTACCAATCAGACTGCTCCCTTGGAAAAGGCCCTTGCCTGTTCAAGCCTCCTCAAGCGCACATCACTAAGCTGTCCAGGGTAACCTCCAATTAGCACTGCAGCTATGCACCCACCTGCACCCCCTTCTGGGGGACTGGACTCCCGACTCCTCCCGGCCTGGGGCCCCTGACGACGCCCCTTGACAGCAGGAAGAAGCTAGAGGGTCCAATCGTCATCCGTTATCCCTACCATCAAAAGGCCGGAATGATAAGTTGGGTCCTGCACTCATGTGACTTTGTGTCACATGACCTCTGCAGAGCAAGGGAGGGGCTGAAACCCCCGCGAGAATTGGGCGTTCCCGCGAGTAAACCCTCCTCTCGGGAGATGCATACCTTGAAAAGGAGAGCCCGCGTCCTCAAGCTTCGGACAGGCGCGCGGGCCCCACAGTGCCTCGCCCTGATCCCCGGGAGAGCCGTGCCATTAAAACTTTACATGCCACGTGTACCGGACCTCTCTCGTGTTTTTCACACTCCGCTGTACTCACTTATTTTTACTTTACTCGCATTAATTTTTTATTTTACTTATCAATGACCCTCTCTAGGTCTTAGATAAAGGTGCTATGACCAGAAGGAATCTGTAATTATGCACTAAATTGCCAAATAACACACAGACCCACACACCCATGAAAACACACGCACATGACCACGGCCATTAGCCTTGGGGGGGGGGGAGAACTCCATAAATCCTCCAAAGCTTCATTCAAGGGAAGACGCTGACCACTAATGGTACGATGTGGATCCATTTCAGATGTGAACAAAAGAGCCGTAGAGTATTTCAGAGGAGATGAAAACTGACGGAGAGCCGGGCATGGTGGCGCACGCTTGTAATCCCCGCGCTTGGGAGGCAGAGACAGGAGGATCGTGCAGGTTCGAAGCCAGCCGTGCGCGCTGGCTTAGGAGACCCTGTTTCCAAATAAAAATGGAAAAATAGGTCTGGGAGTGTAGCCCGGAGGTAGAAGGGCTTCCAGGAACCCCAGTACCACCAAAAAAAAAAAAAAAAAAGCAAACCCTGCATGTCCTAGTAGGTCACTGAAGCCCACCATAACACAGCCCCAAATGACTATCGTCCTCACAGTCCTCTCCAGAACCCGGGTCAGATTGGGCAGCCATATCAGCCATTAGTGCAACGTGAGGAATTGCCCTCATGTATGCAAGGCAGCCACTCCACCGCTGAGCCACATGCTCAGCTGGTTTTATTTTTATTTTGGGGGGAACTGAGGATCAAACCTAGGGGCATTCTATCTCCGAGCTACACCCCCAGCCCTATTTTTTAATACTTTATTTGGAAATGAGGTCTCACTAAGTTGTAGAGGGCTTCATTAAATTGCTGAGGCTGGCTACAAATCTGCAATCCTCCTGTCTCAACTTCCTGAATGCTGGGATTACAAGCCACCACGCCCGGCTGTTTTTTTTTTTTTTTTTTTTTAAACAGAGCCTCATGGGCCGGGTGTGGTAGGCGCAAGCTTGTAATCCCCGCGCTTGGGAGGCGGAGACAGGAGGATTGCGCAGGTTCGAAGCCAGTCACGCTGGCTTAAGAGACCCTGTTTCCAAATAAAAATATAAAATAGGTCTGGGAGTGTAGCCCCGAGGTAGAAGGGCTTCCAGGAACCCCAGTACCACCATAAATAAATAAATAAATAAATAAATAAATAAATAAATAATAAAATAAAAAATAAACAGAGCCTCATGAAGTTAGTTTGTGCTGGCCATGCACCTAAGATCCTCCTGCCTCTGCTTCCCAAGTACTAGCATTTGTCTTTTTGTGACTGGTTGATTTAATTTAACATAATGTCTGTGTCCAGATTTCCTTCTCTTTAAAGGCTGAATAATAATGTAGGTCTGTACATTTTGTTTATCCATTTTTCACTGGTAGATATTTGAACTGCTTCCATTTTTTGGCTATTGTTGCTGCTATGGACATGGACTATAAACATCCTTTTGTGATTCTGCTTTCAATTATTTTGGATAGATCCCAGATGTTTTATCACACTACATCAAATTTTTTTGGTAGATATGATATTAGGGAATGAACCCAGGGGCATGCTATACCTCCCCCAAGGGCGTGCTACCTCCAAGCTACACCCCTAGCCTTATTTTTAAGATTAAATTTTTTTTTTTTTTTGCAGCTCTGGGGATGGAACCCAGAGGCATTTGACCTATGAGCTACACCCCCTGCCCTATATTTTATTCTTTATTTTGAAACAGGGTCTCACTGAGTTGCAAAGGGCCTCACTAAGTAGCTGAGACTGTCCGCAAACCACAATCCTCTGGTCTCAGCCTCCCGAATGCTGGGATTACAAGCGTGCACCACCACGCCCGGCTTAAGATTAAATTCTGAAACAGGGTCGGAGCAAGTTGCTGAGGGACTTGTTAAGTTGCTGAGGCTGGCCTTGAACCCGTGAGTCTCCTGTCTCTACCTCCCAAGGACTGGGATTCCAGTTATGCGCCACCAAGATGCATAAAGAACTGAACACCATCTTAAAATTCTTGACATGTGCCAGCTCATTAAAGAGATAGGTGCTATCCTTATTTGTACCTTACATAAAGGGAAACTGAGGTACGCAAGGTTAATTGACTTCCAGCTGCACAGAGAATTCCTGTTCATCTCCTCGCCCGGTGCCTGCTTTTGATGCCTACGCCATATTGTCATGGCGCACACAGCTCGACTAACCCAAGTTGTCACACACTGCCATCGAGAATTCCCCTTCTGTTCCCATGGGGCTGGCTGACATCTTCACGGTCGGGCGATGAGACATTTCCTTATTTGGATACGATCCTAATTTTTAGGGATGTTATCTTTCAGGAAGTGGTTATTATTTCTAAACATTCCTACTATTCCCAACTGTAGGTATATTTATGAAAGGAGATTCTTTCTTTCTTAGATAAAGGGTGTGACTTCCTTAAAAATATAAATTTCACATGCACAAGAAGCCCCAGAGAAGAATTACATCTGTTTTTTTTTTTACTAAGACCTACTTGTTTGTTTTTAAAATTTTTATTGATGCATTATAATCACATACAATAGTGGGATTCATCGTTACGTGTCTGACCGACACTTACTCGTGACACCCACGTGTTAGAGAATGCTGAGGGCGATAGGGTTGGCACCACTCTGAATTTTCCTAACATGAGCTTATCCAAATTTAGAACTTGAAAAGGTTTTGGTTACAGTGAAAAAATATCAATGTCTCTCTAGGCCTGTCCGCTTGGTCACTGAAATAGATGGCATCCGTATAGAAATAGACACCCAAATTCAGTTTTTAGCCTGCGAAAGAATGAACAGAAAGTCATAAATTTTTTTTAAAAAGTTCAACTTTACACTGCAGAGAAGGAACATACCTAAATCATTACTTCTTAAGAGGTAGCACAGGCTTTATAAGTAGGGAAATTCACCTTTTCAGATCCACAAACAGGCTGGCAGGAAGTAAGGTTTGGAACTGGATGGGGCTCAAGGGGAAGGCAGGATTCGCCCTAAGCTTTGAGGAAACCATGTGGTTTTCTTGACACGTGTCTTGTTCATCAGAATGGGATGATGTTTTAGGGTTGGCATCATCCACTCCAGCTGAGTGCCCCAGCTCCATCTAGCGCCCCCTGGTGGACATACTCACCAACACAGGTATCCAAGAACATACCTTTTTATTCTTTTTACGGGGAGTTTTGGAATTCTTGCTGTGTTTCCAAATAGATCTGAAGGTGTCTGAAGACATCTGGGGAGTGACTGTAATTTTTAAGACTGGAAGTTTACCTGAGTGGGGGACAAACATAAATTACAAATGGATAGGATCTCTCACGACTCCAGGGGATGGACTGGGTCTTATCTTAGGGTCCTGAGCATATGGTCCCGAGTCTATCATTGAAGGTGGGCCATTAAGAGCTCCCCAGTGCAGCCCAGCGTGGTGGAGCACGCTTGTAATCCCAGCATTCGGGAGGCTGACACAGGAGGATTGCAGTTCAAGGACAGCCTCAGATACTACTTAGTGAGGCCCTTTGCAACTCAGTGAGACCCTGTTTCAAAATAAGGAATAAAAATCTGGTTGGAGGTGTAGCTCAGAGGTAGAATGCCCTGGGTTCCATCTCTAGTACTGCCCCCCCCCAAAAAAAACAATTAGAAATTAGCTTAACTTGTAAATAATAACACAGAAACAATAGAAGAGCAGTTAGTGCTATAATCAGTGATATCATGAATTGCTTTTGACATTTAAAATGATGGCAGTAGGGCTAAATGGCGAACGACTTTCCCAGTGGAATTCAGCCAGTCAGCCAGGTCTCGAGACTTCCTCCTTGGGATCTAAACTAATGATCTCACTGAAGTGCTCCATCAGGAATATACCATCATTATTTAGGTTTGAGAGAAAAATACACTAAGTCTTCAAAAATACATAATGATCATGCTCCTAAATTTGGAAAACCTTATGTCTTGGATGCTATCAATCACTCTTCAATGCTTTTAAAATGGGTCTTGGCATTTTCAGGTGGCCTTTCCATAAATATTCTCACTCAAATAAAACCATTTACCGAGGCAGCATGATGTCTTCCAGTTCCAAATATGTCGTCGATGATGATCATTTTCTCTCAAGTCACCTGAGACTGTCATTAGCATTCGTGACACTAATGAGCAGAACGTGGGCTAGCAACGCCCGCTGCTGTAGTCTATAACGAAAAAGTTACTACGGTGCCGGGAAGGCCAAGTGAAACCATTAACCTGCCTTCTGTTTACCCAACTCCAATTAAGGTTAAATTTGAATTAAATTCAACACAATAATTCTGTTGAATTGAAACCCAGCTCTAATGGAACAGGAAGTAGATGTTCTGTTTCTCTGAAATAAAAGGATAATTGAAAAATCATAGTGCCATGTGATAGACCATTAAAAGATGCAAGAGCTTTTGTTTAGAGTGGCAGTTCAGCAGACAATAATGTCATTATAATTCGCTCTAAAACACAGAGCCAGTATTAAAAGAAAAATGCTATCTATAATCATGCCAGTCTCTAAGACCATTTTGCTGAAGAAAGAGGGAAGACCAGATGCGTGTGCTACTTAAGGGCTCCCAACTTTCATTTCCAAATCTGTTTATGATGTGTTTTGTTGAGCTGCATTTATTTATTTATTTATTTGTTTATTTATTTATTTATTTATTTATTTATTTATTTATTATTTTGTGGGTCTGGGGATGGAACCCAGGGGTATTCAACCACTGAGCTCCACCCTATTTTTTATTCTTTATTTTGTTTTTTTTTAATTTTTAAAAATATATTTTTATTGGTGCATTGTACTCAAATCTCAGTGGAATACAAGACTTGTGAGGGTATACAAGCACACATCAGCCAATTAGCCTTTATCTGGTGCCCATCCCATTCCCTCCCCCTCCCTTGATCCCATGCTTGACTTAGTGATTGACTTTGATATATTTGTTTAAGTACATCATGTGCTTTAAAGAGTTTCCATCTTCTCCTCTCCTATTCCTTCAGATAGGTTACCTTAATTGCTCCCTTCTTCAACTAGAGTTCCTCCTATTACCCATTTCTCCCTAGTTTTCGCATATTAGGGAAAGCATGTTTTTTAAAATTTTTTGTGTGATATTTCCCTGTGGATGCCACACTACAGGCTCCGATCCTGGCCTCAAAGGCCCTGGCACCAGCCTCATTGCTCGGAAGACTCCAATCCCAGCCTCTCTGGCCCTGCCACTGGCCTTGCTGTCTGGCAGGCTCCAATCCAAGCCTTGGAGGCCCCAGCACTGGCCTCGACTCACAGCAGGCTTTGATCCTGGCCTCACAGGCCCCAGCACCAGCCTCGTTACCCAGCAGTCTCCTATTCTGGCCTCGGAGGCCCCGGCACCGGCCTCACCGCACAGCAGGCTTTGATCCTGGCCTCACAGGCCTAGGCACTGGCCTCGCCACCCGGCAGGCTTGGATCCCAGCCTCAGAGGCCCTGCCACTGGCCTTGCTGCATGGCAGGCTCTGATCCTGACCTCTCAGGCACTGGCACCAGCCTCCCTGCATGGCAGGCTCTGATCCTGGCCTCCCTGGCCCTAGCACTGGCCTCACAGCATGGCAGGCTTTGATCCCAGCCTTGCAGGCCTTGGCACTGGCCTTGCTGCCCAGCAGTTTCCTATCCTGGCCTCAGAGGCCGCCACACTGGCCTCACAGCACAGCAGGCTCTGATCCTGATCTTGCAGGCACTGGCACCAGCCTCGCTGCCTGGCAGGCTCCAATCCCAGCCTTGCAGGCCCTGGCACTGGCCTCGCTGCATGGCAGGCTTTGATCCTAGCCTCGCTGGCCCCGGCACTGACCTTGCCCCATGGCAGGCTTTGATCCCAGCTTCGCAGGCCTTGGAACCAGCCTTGCCATCTGGCAGGCTCCCATCCTGGCCTCAGAGGCCCTGGCACTGGCCTTGCTGTGTGGCGGGCTCTGGTCTCTGTCACTATGGGCAGGTTGTCTACAGATATTCCCTTTTTCTTCCATTTTTTTTTTTTTTTTTTAGTAGTAGAAAACAGAACATGTCTTTTGCAAAAGCTAGGAGCCCAAATATTAGTAGCAATGAATTTTGTCTCCTCTCTGAAGGCAGAGGTCCACAGCTTCACTACAGAGAGCAGGCTCTGCTGCTCCAAGTGCACCCCTGCCTCCAATGCTGTGCAGAGGAGCAGAGCGGCCATGAGGGCCGATGTCTCCCAGTACATGCAGTGTGGCGGCCTGACCTGGCTATGTGAGGCTCCCTCTGATATGTTCCAGACACTCTTCCCACTTATCATGTTGTCCAGAATTCCTGAGCATGTGAGGCAGGAGTGGTCTACATTTGGGGCGATTTCCTCAAAAGTTCAAGGTGGACTGGACTGGATCTGTCTGCTCCTCCCAAACACTGGTTGCTGCCGCCACCACCACCATCTTAATTCTCTCTCAAACACCTTTCTCACAGAGAATGTTGTCCAGAATTCCCGAGCATGTGCGGCAGTAGCAGTCTACCTTTGGGGAGATTTCTTCAAAAGTTCAAGGTGGATTGAATGGGATTTGTCTGCCTCTCCTGAATACTGGCCACTGCCACCACCATCTTGGTCCCTCTTCAATATTTTTTAATAAAAGAAACCCGTGCATGTCTTTTGCAGAGGTTGTGAGCTTGAGCACTCAGCAGCAATGGATTTTATCTCCTCTCCAAGAGCGGAGGCCCACAGCCTCACCGCATAGAGCAGGATCTGCTGTTCTGCGTGCACCATGGCCCTCAGCATGGTGCAGAGGAGCACGGTGGCCAGGCGTACTGAGTCCTCCAGGACGCGCAGCTGGACATCCCGCCCAGCACTGCTGGGCTCCCTCCAACGCACCCGGAACACTTTTCTTACAGAGTATGTTATTAAAAATTCCCGAGCATGTGCAGCTGAAGTGGTTTACTCTCTAATCTTTTCTGGGATATTCTTCCAAAAATCACTTTTCTTGTGTGGCGGATGCCTCACCGTCTTCTTGCCTCTAATTCCACCATTATCCACTCTCTCTCTTATATTCTAGATAGGAAGTCACGGCTAGAAATGTCTCTGTCTGTTGTCCCAATCAGATATTAAATCAAAATCTGTTGTCCAGGGCTTCTCAGAGGAATGCATGTCCTATTTGGTGTCCATGGTCGCTGCTGTGACCACAGCTGCCGCCATCTTGTCCCCCATCTTATTCTTTATTTTGAAACTGGGTCTCACTGAATTGCAAAGGCCCTCACTAAGTAGCTAAGGCTGTCCATGAACTGCAATCCTCCTGTCTCTGCCTCCCGAATGCTGGGGTTACAAGCATGCGTCACCATGCCAGCTTCTGGGGGAGCATTTTACATCCAAACCCTAAACACCACTGAGATGGAAGGCTACACATATTGACACACCGTGGCCAGACTGACGGTGCGCCTGCTCATTGCATAGTTCATTCTTGATATTTATGTGAAAAAATTAAAACTAAGTAGAGCCCACACACATGCACACACAAGCACAAGAGTGAACACGGGGTTTAGGAATGAGCGGAGATGCAGGTGCGCGCGCGCGCACACACACACACACACACACACACACACATACACACTGGGAACATGCTACCTGTCTTCCTGGCTCGCAGGGCTTCAAGGATGTCACCAGCCGCCATTTCTCCCACGGCATTGTTTCCCAGGTCAATTTCTCTTAAGTGGGTAGAGTACCGGATCAGGCTGCTCAAAGGAAATGACACAAGAAAGTGGCACTGTGCCGAGCATGCGCACTCAAAGCGTCACGATCAGCTGGGCGTGGGGGCGCACGCTTGTAATCCCAGCATTTGGGAGGCTGAGACAGGAGGATTGTGGTTCGTGGACAGCCTCAGCTTCTTAGTGAGGCCCTCTGCAACTCAGTGAGACCCTGTTTCTAAATAAAGAATAAAAAATAGCTTGGAGGTCAAATGCCTCTGAGTTCCATCCTAGACTTGCCCCCCCCAAAAAAAAATCATGATCCAGTGATTTCTGGAGAAATAACTTTTTTTTAGAGCCTCTCCATTCTTTCTGCCCCACCCGATTAGAAGCACTGATCTCATTTTGAGACTAGAAACATCCCAAACCCAGTTTCCATGGCCTTTCCCAGGGAAGTGGGTAAGATAAGGATATTCCTTGCCTTAAATCCTCCATTCACTTTTTTATTTAAAAGACGTGGTATACCCAGGCGTGGTGGCACACGCTTGTAATCCCAGCATTCGGGAGGCTGAGACTTGAGGATCGCGGTTTTGCAGACAGCCTTGGCTACTTAGTAAGGCCCTTTGCAACTCAGTGAGACCCGTCTCAAAAAAAAAAAAAAAAAAAAAACCCTAAAAGAATAAAAAATAGGGTTGGAGGTGTAGCTCGGAGGTAGAGTGCTCTTGGGTTTCATCCCTAGTGCCACAAAAAAAAAAAAAAAGTAAAATAAAATAAATAACAAAAGACATGGTGTGAGATTGTGCAGGACGGCCCCATTTCTATTTCTATTTTATACACCAGCAAAATGTCAAAAACCTCTGAAAGGATGACAAGGGTCTGGCAACTTTGAGTGTGTCAAATAAATCACTCTTCTCACCTAGCAACACTATAAACAAATACAGATTTTTATATAAAAATAGAAAAGGCCTAGTCTCAAAACGAAGGGCAGTTTGTGTGTGTGTGTGTGTGTGTGTGTGTGTGTGTGTGTGTGGTGGTACTGGGGTTCCTGGAAGCCCTTCTACCTCCAGGTTACACTCCCAGACCTATTTTTACATTTTTATTTGGAAACAGGGTCTCCTAAGCCAGCGTGCACGGCTGGCTTCGAACCTGCGCGATCCTCCTGTCTCCGCCTCCCAAGCGCAGGGATTACAAGTGTGCGCCACCACGCCCGGCCTGAAGGGCAGTTAAAAAAATCGAATATGCTTAACTTTGTAAAAAGTAGCCTGTGCTGTTCTTATTTTTCCAATTTCTTCCAAGGCTTTACACACACACACACACACACACACACACACACACACACACACACTGGACAGGGAGTGGCCTAAGATTGTCAAGACCAATATGGTAAGGAAATAATCTGTGTTCCAGAGCTTTCGAGAACAGTTACATCTTTCTGATTGAGAAAGTTGGGGCACCTTTATTCTCTAACACAGAGGAGGATTCATTCCGGAGACGGCTACATCACTTATATTTTAAATTATATCTTGAAGTCAGGAAAGAAAATTCTGGAAGCCATTGTCCTTGTCTTGGCTTGGGTACCAGTTTTTTCAAATGGTGCTTCTAGAGAGACAGATGAGACCCATTATGGGTCTTCACGTAACTGACAGCCATGACAGGAGCCAAGACCACCCTGGGCCACTGTTTCACTCTTGGAGTGAGAAGACCTCACTAGAACTGTTAAACTAATCTGAACTCAAAACATCATCCCCTGCCAGGCGCATGCCAGTAATCCTGGTACTTGGGAGGCTGAGACAGGAGGATCACAGGTTCAAAGCCAGCCTCAGCAATTTAGCAAGACTGTTTTAAAATAAAATAAAATAAAATAGGGCTGGGAATGTAGCTCAGAGGTAGAATGCCTCTGGGTCCAACTCCTAATAACACACACACACACACACATATGCACACACACACACTCCGAAACCAAGACAAATGGGGTGAGTCATGCCTGTAATCCCAGTACACGGGAGGCTGAAACAGGAGGATCACAATTTCAAGACCAGTCTCAGCAATTTAACAAGACTCTCAGTAACTTAGTGAGATTCTGTCTTAAAATAAAAAATAAATAGGGCTTGGAGTCAGCTGTGGTATCGCATGTTTGTAATCCCAGCATTTGGGAGGCTGAGAATGGAGGAGCACAATTTGGAAACAGCCTCAGCTACTTAGTGAGGCCTTTTGCAACTCAGTGAGACCCTGTTTCAAAATAAAAAATAGGTCTGGAAGTGTAACTCAGAGGAATAATGCCGCTGGGTTCCATCCGCAGTAACACACACACACACACACACACACACACAAAACCCAGGACCAAACCAAACCAAACCAAACAAAAACCAGGGCTTGGAGTGTAGCTTGGAGGTAGAATGGCTCTTGGTCCAATCCCTAACGCCCCCCCCCCCACTCACACACAGTTGTCATCCCCATGGTTTAATTTAATTAATTAATTTATTTATTTATTTATTTTTGGTGATACTGGGAGTGGAACCCAGGGGCTTTCTACCTCCGGGCTATACTCCCAGACCTATTTTCTATTTTATTTGGAAACAGGGTCTCACTAAGTTGCTGAGAGCTTCACTAAGTAGCTGAGGCTGGCTTCGAACCTGCGCGATCCTCCTGTCTCAGCCTCCCAAGCGCGGGGATTACAAGCGTGCGCCCCCACGCCCGGCCCCATGGTTTAATTTAAACACCCGGTTCTGGAAGGTCGACAAGCAAAAGCTCTCAGTGTGCTACTCACCAGGTTAAAGTTCTAGTAAATTCCAACAAGTTCTCTCCTTTGCCATCTATGCCGTTATCTGCCAAATGCAACCTCACCAGCCAAGGACCAGCTTCCGTCACACCTTTAACTTTTTTCCTAATCCCTAGAAGAAAATAAGAGTGCGCTGATAATCTTAGACACAAGTTCCCCTGCTCATCACCAGCGAAATTGATTTTTTTTTCTTTTTAGTTTGTTCTTATTGTGCTTATGAGAGTAAATTCATTTTTCAATATATTCAAGGGAATACTACAGGTGCTGTCATTTTTTCTTTTTCTTTTTTGTGGTGCTGGGGATTGAACCCAAGGGCATTCTCCCTCCAAGCTACACTCCCAACCCGAATTTTTATCCTTTTGAAACAGGTAACACTAAATTGCAGAGGACCTCACTAAGCAGCTGAGACTGGCTGCGAACCTGTGACCCTCCTGTCTCAGCCTCCCAGGTACTGGTGTGCATCACCATGCCTTGCTAATTTTCCGTCCTGAAACAGGGTCTTGCTCTGTTGCTGAGGCCGGCCTCGAACCTGTGATCATCCTGTGTCAGCCTCCCAAGTACTGGGATCATAGGCGTGCTCTGCCACCACTCCCGGCTGTTCCCAGGCCTTTACCCAAAGTGCAAGCGAAACTGAATTCTTCTCTGCGGGCTGAAAATACATTTCTGGAATAAGGGTGAGGGCATGGTAATACTTGATCCAGCCCGGCTGTACTCAGCAGTGGTGGGGATGGAGCCCAGGGCCTCATAATGCTAGGCAAGTGCTCTACCACCGAGCTCTACCTCCTAGGCCTGTTTATTTTTATTTTTAGTGGTACTGGGGATCGAACCCAGGGCATTCTACCTCTAAGCTACACCCTCAGCCCTATTTTTATTCTTTATTTTGAGTTGCAAAGGGCCTCACTGAGTAGCAGAGGCTGTCCTTGAACCAGGATCCTTCGAATGCTGGGATTACAAGCACGCGCCACCACACCCAGCACATTTTTTGTTTTGAAACAGGGTCTTACTAGGTTGTTGAGAGTCTCTCTAAGTTGCTGAGGCTGGTCTTGAACCTGCAATCCTCATGTCTCAGCCTCCCAAGTACTGGGATTACAGTCATGGGCCACCACATCCAGCTCAAAGTCTCTTTTGTTTCATATTTATTTATTTGTTTATTTATATTTGGTACTGGGGATTAAACCCATGGGCATTCTACCTTCAAGCTACACCCCCAGCCCTAATTTTTATTCTTTATTTTGAAACAAGGTCTCAGTAAGTTGCGGAGGGCCTCACTAAGTAGCTGAGGCTGTCCAGGACCTGTGATCCTCCTGTCTCAGCCTCCAAAGTACTGGGATTACAAATTAACTATTTATTTGAAACAGGGTCTTATTAAGTTATTGAGACTGGTCTTGAACCTGCGATCTCCTGTCTTAGTCTCCCAAGTACTGAGATTACAGGACTGCACCACCATGCTCAGTTTAAGTGTACATTTTCTTTTTGTTACTTATTTTTATTTATTTATTTTTTTGTGGTAATGGGGATGAAATCCAGGGGCATCCTACCTCCGAACTACACCCCAGTCCTATTTTTATTTATTTGTTTATTTATTTATTTATTTTTGCGGGTCCGGGGATGGAACCCAGGGGCATTCAACCTCTGGGTTACACTCCCTGCACTATTTTTTATTCTTTATTTTGAAACCGGATCTCACTGAGTTGCGGAGGGCCTCACTAAGTAGCTGAGGCTGTCCGCGAACCACTATCCTCTGGTCTCAGCCTCCGGAATGCTGGGATTACAAGCGTGCTCCACTACGCCTGGCTTTATTTTTTATTTTGAAACAGGGGCTCACTGTGTTGCAAAGGGCCTAAGTAGTATCACATTTCTCCAGAGAGATTCCTTTTCTCCCTCATGCTCTGGTCTCTTCTGAGAGTCTTGGTGACCCTCAGCAACATAGACAAACCCTATTCAAAACAAAAGAGCGGGCATCAGACCGTCCTGCATAACGCCGTGCACTGCTCTTGTGGGACGCCAGGGCCTGGGAGGACTTCTCGTGGAGGAATGTTGGTTTTGTTTTTCTTTCAACTTGTTAAAATAACTTCTTTCCATTGATAAGGAACATGTGCAATTTCCTTTGATAAACCAGAACATGAGCTCCGTTCGCTTGATTACAGGCCTCAAGACAGCGCAAAGTAATTAGGCCGGTGATTCGCACCCAGGATCCTGGAACCCACTGCGCGGGTGTCTAGGGTGTCGTGGTCATGCCAGGAGGACACCCAAAGAGCTGCAGGATGGCAGCTGGAACTCCCTATTTTAGTATGAATTGAGTCTTTTTAAAAAGTTATTTATTTATTTATTTATTTATTTATTTATTTATTTATTTTGTGGTACTGGGGATGGGACCAGGGGCATTCTATCTCCGAGCTACACCCCCAGCCCTAGTTTTTATTCTTTATTTTGAAACAGGGTCTCTGCCGGGCGTGGTGGCGCACGCTTGTAATCCCTGCGCTTGGGAGGCGGAGACAGGAGGATCGCGCAGGTTCGAAGCCAGACGCGCTGGTTTAGGAGACACTGTCTCTAAATAAAAATATATTAAAAAAATAGGTTGAAACAGGGTCTCACTGAGTTGCAGAGGGCCTCACTAAATAGCTAAGGCTGTCTGCGAACCCCGATCCTCCTGTCTCAGCCTCCCAAATGCTGGGATTACAAGCGTGCGCCACCACGCTTGGCTTTATTTATTTTATTTATTTATTTTTGTGACACTGGGGATTAAAACTTAGAGGCATTCTACATGCCACACCCCCAGCCCTAGTTTATTTTTATTTGGGAACAGGGTCTCACTAGGTTGATGAGAGTCTCGCTACTTGCTGAGATAGTCTTTGAACCCGTGATCTTCCTGTCTCAGCCTCCCAAGTACTGGGATGACAAGTGTGCCCCACCACACCTGGCTAATGAAGCTATTTTGAAGATTATATCTTGTCTTGAGGTGTGTGTGTGTGTGTGTTTGTGTGTGTGTGTGGTAATGGGGATGGAACCCAGGGGCTTTCTACCTCTGGGCTATACTCCCAGACCTATTTTAGACTTTATTTGAAAACAGGGTCTCACTAAGTTGCTGAGAGCCTCACTAAGTAGCTGAGGCTGGCTTCGAACCTGTGAGATCCTCCTGTCTCAGCCTCCCAAGCGCTGGGATTACAAGCGTGTGCCACCACGCCCGGTTTATATCTTGAGTTTTGAACTTGGCCCTTGCATTTCTCCGTGCCGTCGGCATTTCTATGAACCATGGCTATGATATAAGCAAGAACATCTCGTTTTGGGACATGAATTTGTGAAGCTCTGATCTATCCCAAGCTCGTGCAAAGCCTGGAATTTGGTCCCTGCCTACGTTTAGATGACAGACTAGCCCTCCCAGGCATAAGTCCTCCAGAATGAAAATAGTCCTCTTGAACATCTTCTAGCTGTGTTCTTTTTTGAGATTGTTTTGGGTATTTAGAGTTCATATTTCATGTTAGGATAGATTTTTTTCTGAAAAAAAAATGCATGATAGTTTCACCTTAAAAACAAAATAGTCCTGTTGACTCTACTGTGCGGCTGGGGCTGGGGCTGAAACAGGCTCAAGTGATGAGCATCCCTTGTCCTTACTGGGTGGTTTCAGGAATGGCGGGGGAGGTTGAGATGACGAGGTGGGACCTGCCGACTGGAGCAAAGTACGTGGACATAGACATGTCGCTAAGGACCTTTCAGTGATGCCCGCCTTTAGCCACATTCCAGTTCTTTAAGGATCACACAGATTTGTTTGTTTGTTTTTTGGTACTTGGGGTTGAAATCAGGGGCATTTTATCTCTGAGCTACACACCCAGCTCTATTATTGTTATTAAATATTATTATTATTATTATCTTTATTGTTGTCGTTGTTTATTTTGTGGTACTGGGATGGAACCCAGGGGCTTTCTGCCTCTGGGCTACACTTCCAGACCTATTTTTTTATACTTTATTTGGAAACAGGGTCTCACTAAGTTGCTGAGACCCTCACTAAGTAGCTGAGGCTGGCTTTGAACCTGCGCAATCCTCCTGTCTCAGCCTCCCAAGTGCCAGGGATTACAAGCGTGCACCACCACGCCTGGCTCCAGCCCTATCTATCTATCTATTTATTTATTTATTTATTTATTTATTTATTTATTTATTTATTTATTTGCAGTACTGGGGATGGAACCCAGGGGTATTCTACCTCTGAGCTACACCCCCAGCCCAATTTTTAATTCTTTTGTGTGTGTGTGTGCGGGTCTAGGGGTGAAACCCAGGGGCATTCTACCTCCGAGCTACACTCCCTGCCCTATTTTTTATTCTTTATTTTGAAACAGGGTCTCACTGAGTTGTGGAGGGCCTCACTAAGTAGCTGAGGCTGTTCACAAACCACAATCCTCCTGTCTCAGCCTCCCAAATGCTGAGATTACAAGCATGTGCCACCATGCCTGGCTTACCCTTAGCCCTTTTTATTTATTTATTTATTTATTTATTTATTTATTTATTTTGTTGTTGTTGTTTTGTTTTTTTGGGGGGGGTTTATTTTTTATTTATTTATTTATTTTTTTTTTGCGGGTCTGTGATTGGAACCCAGGGGCATTCGACATCTGAGCTACACCCCCTGCCCTATTTTTTATTCTTTATTTTGAAACCAGGTCTCACTGAGTTGCAAAGGGCCTCACTAAGTAGCTGAGGCTGTCCGCGAACCGCGATTCTCCAGTCTTAGCCTCCCGAATGCTGGGATTACAAGCGTGCCCACCATGCCCCGCTTAGCCCTTTTTATTTTGAAAAGGGATCTTGCTAAATTGCAGAGGGCCTCGCTAAGTCTAAGTCGCTGAGACTGACCTTGAACCTGGGATTCTCAGCCTCCCAAGGACTGGGAGTATAAGTGTGTGCCACTAAGCCTGGCAAACTCATAAGTTTGTGACTAGGCAGAGTTCAGGCAGACACCAGAGTTTGAGGGGTGATCAACCTTCAGGCCCAGGGTCCCCAGCTCCTGTATCCGCATAGTATGGGCTCAGAGGTTGGCCTAGCTGGGTATGAAAGAGGCAGTGAAGCCAGAGAGACATGGGGCTGGGCCTGTCTGTTCTGTGAGTTCCAGGGCAGAGAAGGGGTGTCTAGGAGCCTCACTCTGCCTCTGATTTTCTTTAATAAATAAAAAAAAAAAAACCCTCAAGGGCAGCGGATCCCATTTTGTCAAGTCTTAAACTGCAGTTCTCAGAAAGTGTGGTCCCTGGACCAACAGCAGACAGTGTTACCTGGGAACCTGCCAGAAGTGCGGTTCTTCCAGCCTTCCCTCGGACCCACTGGTTTAGAATCTTGGAGGTGGTACCCAAGAAATCCATATTTTTTTTGTTTCTATGGTTTTTCTAGCTATCATTATTTAATTTCTTTAAGTTAGTAATCTGTGTCTTAAGAATCCAGGGCACCTCTGGGTGCCCTGGGAGTTGCTCGGGTTGAGACGCACTAGTTTAGTGATTCTTTTTATTTTGTTTTGTTTTTTTAAAGGGTTTGGAGATGGACGGAGAGGCTGTGGCCAGGCTCCTGCTAACGTCCAACAGTCTTCACGTTCTCTGGTGCTGTCGGCAGCGCCGGCTTGGACACACACGTCTGAATTTTGCAAGGACGGAAATGAACATCATGTTGCTTCCATCAACCTGTAAGTGGCTGCTCAGCGCCCAGTTGTCAAGTCCTTTTAACTATTGCTGTGACCATTCTTATGGCTCCAAATGAGAGGGAGAAGCGAGGAGGCCTGTGAATGGGCTTTGATCAGGATGCTGCAGGGAACAGCTTTCCAGGCAGCAAACCCAACGCCTCCTGTCCACCAATGGGTGGGCAGAAAAACAGTCTGGCTGTTTCCAATTAAGGCCAAATGGAAACCATCTGGATTCAGCTCAGCCTGACCCTTTATTTTGAAACAAGAAGAACTGTTCTACCAAAGACAAGACTCTCCCCGGAACAGACACCTTATGACCACCAAAGCAATTGTCTAATGTGGGAAGATGTTTTTAAATTCTCTTTGTGGACTCTGGAAATGGATATCTATCGGATACAGATACAGCGCTGTTTCTATTGAGTTCAGGCACAGGATTCCTTGGAAAGCGGGGGTAAAAGATTGTAATGGCTTCCATTGCTGTCCACCGGGTTAACTCCAGACTCTGGACCTGACATGCAAGGTCCCGTGGTGTGACTGTCCCCCTCCTACGAGGCACGTCCTCCTCCTCTTCCTCCTCCTTCTCCTCTTTCTCCTCCTCCTCCTCCTCCTCCATCTCCTCCTCCTTTATCTTTCTTCTCCCTCTCTCTTTCTCTCTCTCTCCCTCTCTCTCCCTCTCTCTCTTTCCCTCTCTCTTTCTCTCTCCCTCTTTCTCCCTCTTTCTCTCTCCCTCTTTCTTTCCCTCTCTCTCTCTTTCTCTCTCCCTTTCTCCCTCTTTCTCTCTCTCTCTCTCTCTCCCCCTCTCTCTTTCTCTTTCTCTCTCCCTCTTTCTCCCTCTTTCTCTCTTTCTCTCTCTCTCTCTCTCTCTCTCTCTCTCTCTCTCTTCCCTCTCTCTCTCTTTCTCTCTCCCTCTTTCTCCCTCCCTCCCTCTCTCTCTCACGGTTAGCTTGTTCACAAAGCCTTCTCCCCAATTCCACCCCAGGAGCAGAATGCCCTTTTTTGTGTTTCCAAAGTTTCCTCGCACTATCTAGCGAAGAGGTTCTATTTCCTTACGACGACAGAGACAAGTTCTCATGACGCTCTCATTCTCCACTTTAACTTGGCTCTTTAGACCCTCAGACTTGGCAATGTTTCCATTCAGTGGTATTTTATAGGGAGAGGCAACAACAACAGAAAAGACCGCCCCAGAATAGATTAAAATTGAAGAAGAGGGCTGCCGCTGCAGCTCCAAGGCAGAACGCTTGCTAGCGTGACTAGACCCTGGGTTCAGTCCTTAGCACAGCAAAAAGCAAGTAAATAAGTAGCCAGGCGTGGCCGGCTTGGGAGGCCAAGACAGAAGGCTGGCAGGCTTGAGGCCAGCCTCAGCAATTTAGCAAAACCCCGCTTTAAAATAAAAAATAGCCAGGCGTGGTGGTGCACACTTGAAATCCCAGCATTCGGGAGGCTGAGACAGGAGGATCGCAGTTGACGGCCAGCCTCAGCTACTTAGGCCCTTTGCAACTCAGTGAGACCCTGTTTCAAGATAAAGAATAAAAAATAGGGGGGGGGGTGTAGCTCAGAGGTCGATGTCCCTAGGCTCCATCCGCAGATTCACAAAAAACAAAAACAAAAACCAAAAAACAAAACCACAGTACCTTTCTTTTTCTTTTTCTTCTCTGAAGTAGCTTTCGCTGTGACGGCTTCAGACCATTTGGCAGTCTGGCTCAAAGATGAATGTCCTGTCTGACCGGCTAGTTGAAAGAAAAGGAAAAAAAATTAAAAAGCAAGTAGCTGGTGTGAAGTGGAGACGCACTTGGATTGGTTACGTGCTTTTAGGGCAAAGCCGTTTCTCCCAGGAGACAGGGAACCCTCTGCCACCGTCACCTCCGAGCTGACTTTTACATTTTCTCTCCGAGGCTAGAGGAGACCTGGCCGCCCCATGGCCCCAGGCCCCTGCCAGGCCCCTGTTCATTTCCTCACACTCCACGGCTCCTTCTATAAAGTGGCTCTATATTTCTGGGCAGAATTCTTTTTTGTCTTTATTTGTGTGTGTGTGTGTGTGTGTGTGTGTGTGTGTGTGTGTGTGTGTGTGGTGCTGGCGATTGAACCCAGGGGCATTCTACCTCCGAGCTACATCTACAGCCTAATTTCTTTTCCTTCCTTCCTTCCTTCCTTGCTTCCTTCCTTCATTTTTGTGGTACTGGGGTTCCTGGAAACCCTTCTACCTCTGGGCTACACTCCCAGACCCATTTTTATACTTTTTAAATTTGGACACAGGGTCTCAAGTCAGCGTGGCTGGCTTCGAACCTGTGCGATCCTCCTGTGTCCGCCTCCCAAGCACGGGGATTACAAGCGTGCGCCACCACGCTTTATTCTTTATTTTGAAGCAGGGCCTCACTAAGTAGTTGAGGCTGGCCACAAACCTAGATCCTCCTGTTTCATCCTCCCAAGTACTGGGATAACAAGCAGTGCCACCATGGCGGCTGTCTTTTTTTTTTTTTTTTTAATTGTATTAAGCAGGGTGTGGTGGTGTTGCAGAAATCCTCCGGAATAATTAACCCAACCCCAATTAGTTGGGAAAAAAGAAGTTTATCATACCAATGAGCTCGCGTTAGGGTACCTCCTGAAAAACTCCAGCCCCAGGCTCCACGTGAGCTCTCATTATATAGATTTGAGATGAAGGGCTGCAGCAGGCATGCGGGCTGACAGAAGCTGAAACGTGGCAGTTAGTGATTGCAGGGTTGCTTGAGGAAGCTGAGTACTGGAAGGGCAAGAGGGAGAAATTACTGAGCAGGCTACTGGCCTAGGTGACCTTTCACAGGGCCAGAGGTGACCTTCAGGGACATCCTATGTGCAGGTGGTTGCCTGGATACATGGTCCTCCACAGGCTGCTGTATCTGTAGTTACATTTATTTTTGTAAGTGTGGGGGAGGGGTAATTATTGGCAATTAATTAATTTTGGAGGTACTGGGGATGGAACCCAGGGGCCTCTACCTCCGGGCTACACTCTGAGACTTATTTTATATTTTTTATTTGGAAACAGGGTCTCTTAAGCCAGCAGAGGCTGGCTTTGAACCTACATGATCCTCCTGTCTCAGCCTCCCAAGCGCGGGGATTGCAAGCATCCACCACCACGCCTAGCTTCAGCCTTTCATTTTAGTAACTCTTATTATTCTACCACATTGGCACACGCCTATAACCCCAAGTATCTTGGGAGGCTGAGTCAGGAGGGTCACAGGTTCGCAGCCAGTCTCAGCAACTTTAGTGAGACCTGGTTTCAAAATTTAAATAATAGATGCCGGGCGTGGTGGCGCACGCTTGTCATCCCCGCGCTTGGGAGGCTGAGACAGGAGGATCACACAGGTTCGAAGCCAGCCTCTGGTACTTAGTGAGGCTCTCAGCAACTTAGTGAGACCCTGTTTCCAATAATAATAATAATAATAATAATAATAATAATAATAATAATGATGATGATGATGATGATGATGTCTGGGAGTATAGCCCGGAGGTAGAAAGCCTCAGGGTTCCACCCCCAGTACCACCCAAAATTTAAATAATAGAAAGGGTTAGGGGTGTAGGTCAGAGGTAGAATGCCCCTGGGTTCAATCTTTAGTCACACACACACACACACACACACACACACACACACACACACACACACACTAAACTGGATGTGATGGTGCACAGCTATAATTCTAGTACTTGAGAGGCTGAGATAGGAGGATCACAGGTTCAAGGACACCCTCAGCAATTTAGCAAGACTCTCAGCAACTGAATGAGACCTTGTTTCAAAACAATAAATGATAAAGCCAAGTGTGGCAGCGCACACTTGTAACCCCAGCTTTAGGGAGGCTGAGACAGGAGGATCAGGGTTCGTGGACAGCCGGACAGCCTCAGCTACTACTTAGTGAAGCCCTCTGCAACTCAGTGAGACCCTGTTTCAAAATAAAGAATAAAAAATAGGGCTAGCCAGGCGTGGTGGCGCACGCTTGTAATCCCCGCGCTTGGGAGGCAGAGACAGGAGGATCGCGCAGGTTCGAAGCCAGCCACGCGCGCTGGCTTAAGAGACCCTGTTTCCAAATAAAACATAAAAATAGGTCTGGGAGTGTAGCTCAGAGGTAGAAGGACTTCCAGAAACCCCAGTACCACCAAAAAAAAAAAAAAAATAGGGCTGGGGTCGGAGGTAGAATGCCCCTGGGTTCCATGGTACCGCAACAAACAAATAAACAATAAATGATAGATAGATAGGTACGTAGGTAGATAGATAAATAGATAGATGATAGATAGGGCTAGGGATATAGCTCAGAGATAGGATGCCCTGGGTTCAATCTCCAGTAACACACACACACACACACACACACACACACACACACACTCTGGAGTCATTCTAAACCCTTCCTCTTGTACCACACCTTAGGACTTGGCAGGATGCAGAATCTGATTCCTTCTGGCACTTTCCCACTACTCGTCTCCCTGGGGTGCACACCTCCCCCCCCCGCCCCCCCTGCCCAGGACAACAGGTCTCCCTGCTGCCCCAGTCTGTTTGCCACAAGGATGGAGGGCTCCTTCCCCAGCCAGAGCCCAGGGTGGCTCCTGGCTCCTGCCTTGACAGCATCCTAAGGCCTCCGGCTGGGGACCTCTACAGGTGCCCGCTGCTCCGGAGTGCGTGGTCGGAGGCTGCGGCCTCTGCTGGAAGGCTTGACCCTGCTTCTTATCTGCAGGCCTCACTCACTGGCTGTGCCTGAGGGCAGAGGTCTTTGCTTCCTGCACTAAAGTGTCCCAGTGCCTGGGAGAGAGTTTGGTACGCATCAGCACACACGCACCGGCACTTACACGCACACCCTGCAGAAAGGAGGGCACATCGTTATAAAGACTGCCTTTACATGTTAGAGCAAGTAACAAAGAAAACAAACTTGTCTTGGCTGGTGAGGTATTCGGGCCCTGTTGGTGGTCGGCAACAGAAAGCCACGGCGCTCGGCTCTGGCAGGAGCCTGGAGGTTATTGGGAGGCCTGGGATCAGCTCACAGAATAGGGCAGAGAGCCCAGCATGTGGGCCTTAGAAAGCAGGGATCTCAAAACATTTTTTCTGGGCTGGGGGTGTAGCTCTGTGGTAGAGCACTTGTCTACCATTGCTGGACTCAATCCTTAGCACCACAAAGAAAAAAAAAATTCTCTCATAGCCCATTAGAGAAATACTGAAAAGCTTATTGTGCTATCTTGTGCATTTTAGGTGGATATTTCAAATTTTCATAATAAATTTTACAATTTAACGTCTCAGCCCGGCAGGCATGGTGGCACACACCTATGGAAGGGCCAGCGTGCCTCCATCTTCTGTAAGACTCCATTTCGTTACAACTCGGTGCTGTTACCCTGGAACGTCTGTACGCGCAGAACCCTGTTTAACCTTTGCTCTGCTCCTGAACTAGTAACCACCCCTCGAATGTAATCACCACTCTTCCTCCTCTTCCTGTTCTCAGATAAACTGCAGAAAAACTGCTCAGCTTCCCCTGGGGAAACCTAAAGCAGACAAACTGGTTTCCAGATACGGAGCTAAAAGGGGGCTAGCCAGCCCAAAACTGACACCCCACTGAAGGGGGCTTAGCCAATAAGGAAAGGGTCAAATGTAGTTGAGGGCTGGATGGTTTTCCTCCATAAAGAGGGGTCTGGCTAAGCCGGGCATGGTGGCGCGCGCTTGTAATCCCCGCGCTTGGGAGGCAGAGACAGGAGGATCGCGCAGGTTCGAAGCCAGCCGCGCGCGCTGGCTTAGGAGACCCTGTTTCCAAATAAAAATGTAAAAATAGGTCTGGGAGTGTAGCCCGGAGGTAGAAGGGCTTCCAGGAACTCCAGTACCACCAAAAAAAGGGGGGGGTCTGGCTGGCTGGAGGGGCGCGCAGCTCTAACAATTGGCTTGAGAGTCTGCAGCCCCAGATAGCTGGTAATTTTCCTTTTATGCTAAGCTCTTTTAATAATTTTTTAAATAACCTGTTGGGGGGTGGCTCCCTTTGACCCCGCACAGTCCTGGCCCAACACTATAATCCCAGTACTTGGGAGGCTGAGACAGGAGGATCGCAGGTTTGAGAACAACCTCAGCAATGTAACAAGATGTTCAGGCCCTGTTTCAAAACAAACAAGCCAAAAATTTTAAAAGGGCTTGGGGTGTGCTCTCTGGGGACCGCCCTCTCTCTGTGACTCACATGAGGGCACGGTGCTCGAGCAGGTGATCAGCCTTGGCCAATCATGGCTCCCCATGAGCTAGACTGTAGAAACTGGTCCAAGAGGTAGTGACGTGACCCAAAGGGGGCCGGTTACAACCTTCCTATGGGACCGGACGCAGTCATTGGAAGAAAGAAGCTCATGCATTCTGATTGGTTACAGTCACGGTGAGAAAGCCTGGCTGCATGGGGGAAGCCAAGCCTTGGGAGGGAGCAGCGTCAAGGGCCCCTGATGATGGGGTCTGAGCCCCCGACTCGAGCCATCTCTGAAGACCACTGTACCCATGGGTGAGCCAGTACGTGAGCCGATGAGGCCACGCTACTCTCTAATAGCGTTGGGTCATTTTTGCTGTTAACCTGAAGAGTCTGATGAACATACCGTACTAGTCTATTGCGCAGTAACAATCACAAATAGGGTGACTTAAAATTATACAAATTTGCAAGGCACGGAGGCACCTGCCTGTGATCCCAGTACTTGGGAAGTTGAGACAGGAGCATCCTGAGTTCGAAGCCAATCTTGGCAACTTAGTGAAGTTCTCAACAACTTATGAAGACTCTGCTTCCAAATTAAAAAAAAAAAAAATAGGGCTGGGGATATAGCTCAAAGGTAAAATGCCCTCGGGTTCAATTCTAGTGTTCCAGCATTGGGAAATTGCTTTGGTATTAATTTCCAAAATGTAAAAAAGTAGTCAGGGCCTGGGTGCTGTGCAGGCACCCAGGAAGGGAGGGGCGGCAGCTGTTACAATGGAGTCCCTTTCTGTCTTTGCCCTTCATTCTAATGATTAACCTATAGTAAAAGCCTTAGAGACGATTAAAGCCTTTAGTCCTAAAACTATATAGAGGCGACCAGTGCCTCTGTTTACAGCCTCTCCTCTGTGGCCCAGCCTGGGCGTAGGAAAGGTCAACTCAGTGTGTTGCTTTGAAGCACCCTAGCTGATGAGCAACCAGTACTGCCCAATACAACGGAGGCGAAGGCCAGGTGGAGTCTTGACCCGGCACTTAGTAAGGGCTCTGTGTGGAGACAGAGAGGCACCAGCTGCCTAAGGAGTAAGTTCCTAGCCCATTGCCTTGGTAATGCTGATAATGTAGCAATACAAAATGTACTTAAAGGCCGAGGACAGAGAGGGGCAGAGTTCCACTTCTGGGCTCTCAAGGTGCCCCAGACACATAGCTCTTCTTCTCTTCTCTAGTTCCCACTCCTTTTGTAATAAAGACCTGTTAAGCTGCACCGAGCTGTCTATTCGTTTTAATTTCCCTATTCAACGAATTCTAGTTGAGTAGAGGAAGAAGAGCCCGCAGCGCCTAGGGCCGTGACAGGCCACAGAGTGGTTTCCGCTCTGGCCCAGGGTCCTGGCACTTACCCCGGAGCGGCTGCCAGGGATCCGGGGTGGCGGGCGAGGCTGCGGCCCTCTGCTCCCTCCCCGGCCTCTTTGCGTGCTCCGCCATGGGTCTGAGCAGAGCCAGAGCGCCGGAGCACTGCAGGGAATTGCCTTCCAGGTTCAGCTCACTGGGAAAGAGGGACGAACACACGGTTCACTTGGTGTTAGTTCTGCTTCTCCAAATTTAATTTTAAAAAATTTCTTTTTGAGGTACCGGGGATGGAATTCAGGTGCATTATACCTCTGAGCTAGACCTCCAGCCCTATTTTTTTTATTCTTTATTTTGAAACAGGGTCTCCCTGAGTGGCAAAGGGCCTCACTAAGTAGCTGAGGCTGGCTGTGAACTGCAATTCTCCTGTCTCAGCCTCCCGAATGCTGGGATTACAAGCCTGCGCCACCACAGCGCCCAGCTGGCTTCCTCGAATTTATTTATTTACTATTTATTTATTTATTTGCAGGTCTGGGGATGGAACCCAGGGGCATTCTACCCTCTAGTTACACCCCAGCCCTCTTTTTTATTCTCACTGATGGTCTCACTGAGTTGCAGAGGGCCTCACTAAGTAGCTGAGGCTGGCTGAGAGCCACGATCCTCCTGTCTCAGCCTCTCAAATGCTGGAGTTATAAGCGTGCACCACCACGCCCGGGTAGGATCTTTTTTTTTAGGAAAGAAACAGACCAAAATCACTGTCAAAAAGGATTATGTAACTTCAGACAAACCATGGCCAAGAGCAGCAAGGTGTGGGGGCCACATCTCACCAAATGGCACTGTGGCTGACAATGGAGCCCAGCCTCGGCCCGCTCCAGGGCCCCAGCCCGCAATAACGTAGACTGAGGCCTCGGAGCCTTTGGTTTTTCTCCAGGCCTGTGAAAATACACTCAATTTCTTCATTTCCAAACCTAAAACGAAAGGACAAGAACAAATTACTGACTTTTTTTTGGACTAGAGATTGAGCCCAGGGGCATTCTACCTTCAAGCTATATAGAGCCCTAGTCCTTTTTATTTTTTATTTTTATTTATTTATTTATTTTTGTGGTACTGGGGATTGAACCCAGGGGTAGTCTACCTCCAAGCTATAACCCTAGCCCTATTTTTTTTTTTTTTTTTTGGTGGTGGTACTGGGGTTCCTGGAAGCCCTTCTACCTCCGGGCTACACTCCCAGACCTATTTTTATTTTTATATTTTTATTTGGAAACAGGGTCTCCTAAGCCAGCGCGCGCGGCTGGCTGGCTTCGAACCTGCGCGATCCTCCTGTCTCCGCCTCCCAAGCGTGGGGATTACAAGCGTGTGTGCCACCATGCCCGGCCCCCTAGCCCTATTTTATTCTTCTTGAAACAGAGTTTCAGTAAGTTGTGGAGGGCCTCACTAAGTAGCTGAGGCTGGCCACAAACTTGCCATTCTTGTCTGAGCCTTCCAAGTATTGGGATTATAAGTGTGCACCACCATGCCCGGCTCCTAGTCCTCTTTAGTTTTTGGTTTTGTCTTGCTTTGTTTTGAAATAGGGTCTGCTAAATTGCTGAGGCCGGCCTCGAACCTGTCTCAGCCTCCCAAATACTAGGATCACGAGTGTGCGCCATTACGCCCGGTTAAACCAGTGACCCCTTTTGTCACTGACTGCGCTCCCCATTCTAAAGCCCTCCCAGGGTAGTTAGAGGCATTTCTTTCTTCTCAGCCCTGGTTTGGTTTCCAGGATCAGCAGCTACAGCGGAGAAGGGCAGCCCAGGTGTGGACAGAAGGAGCTCTCTGAACTCCGAGGGTGGCACCATAGACAGCCTGGCGAGCAGGGACAGGAGTCTGAGAAGACCCCACCAGCACCAAGACTCCACAAGCAGGGGTCATGAAGGTGTGCCCAGAGTGCGTTCTAGAAAGTTCCGCTTCTCACCACTCTTTCCGTGGTCCCTGTTCCTGCCCTCGTGTTCCAGTCTTTATTTTGAAGAGACAAGAGTGTGCGTGCGCACGGCCTCCGCGGTGGGGACTGGTTACATTTACGGGCCAGGAAACTGAGGTTCAGTGTGGTAATAAGACATCTTCAAAGAATTTGGAATCAAGGCTCGAACTTGATGAAGAGTTGGAGAAATATTACCAGAAACAGCTTTTAAAATGAATTCAAGCCGGGCGTGGTGGCGCACGCTTGTAATCCCCGCGCTTGGGAGGCAGAGACAGGAGGATCGCGCAGGTTCGAAGCCAGCCGCGCGTGCTGGCTTAGGAGACCCTGTTTCCAAATAAAAATGTAAAAATAGGTCTGGGAGTGTAGCCCAGAAGTAGAAGGGCTTCCAGGAACCCCAGTACCACCCAAAAAAAAAATAAAAAATAAAATTAAAAAAAATAAAAATGAATTCAAAGCCGGGCGTGGTGGCGCACGCTTGTAATCCCCGCGCTTGGGAGGCTGAGACAGGAGGATCGCGCAGGTTCGAAGCCAGCCTCAGCTACTTAGTGAGACCCTGTTTCCAAATAAAACCTAAAATGGGTCTGGGAATATAGCCCGGAGGTGGAAAACCTCTGGGTTCTACCCCCAGTACCATCAAAAAATAAATAATAAAATAAAATAAAATAAAATGAATTCAAGTCAGGAGTGTGCACACCTGTAATCCCGGCATTTGGGAGGCTGAGACAGGAGGATCATGGTTGGTAGACAGCCTCAGCTACTCAGTGAGGTCCTTTGTAACTCAGTGAGACCTTGTCTCAAAATAAAGCATAAAAAAATAGAGCTGGAGGTATAGCTTCGAGTTAGAATGCCCCTGGGTTCCATCCCCAGTACTGCAAAATAAACAAATAAACAAGTAAATAAAAATAAATAAATAAATAAAGTAAGTAAGTAAGTAAGTAAATAAAATTGGGCTCGTGGTGTAGCTTTTTGGAGGTAGAATGTCCCTGGGTCAAATCGCCAGTAACATACACGTGCAGGCATGCACACACACACGGTCTCTGAGGTGTCAGATCCCCGGGTGGGTTTGGGGTGCAGCTGTGCAGCCTGATGCACCCCAGTCTGTGAAGGAAAACAGCAGAAGATGCCACCCCAGAGTCCGCTAACCTGTAATTTATACCACAATTACTGTCTCCGTCTCGGGCGGTGATGCCCAGCGACCCTCCCCTGCAGGCTCCATGTTGCTAAGTAGCAGAATTTCAACTGACACTTAAGGGAATGTCTCCTTTCTTCTTCTCTTTTTCCGGGAGCATGGGTCTCTGGACGTGCCTCTCAGGATCCAGAGTCTGGGGAGATCTCTTAGCGGTGAGGCTGGTTTTCCCAGAAGGGTGAGAAGAGTGGGGGATATCCAAGCAGTCGCTGCCAGGTGTCCAGAGGACCCCGACCCTCTGCTGCCTGGTGCTAGGAGACCCTGCCTAAGTCCCTCCCAGCATGGCAGAATCCTGGAGCACCCGCACAGAGAGCTTCGCCCTGGCTTTGCTGCTGGACTCCCCCAGCGCCACCAAGGCGCTGTCAGACACTAGTTCTTCAAGGGGCTCTGAGTCTCTGGTGCCACTTCTCAGGAGGGAGTCACCTCTTGCCTCGGCCACTGGCCGAGTGAGGCCTAGCTGACGGCTCAAGGAGGGTCACAGATGCAGACTTCGAAAGTGGGGGTCCTCTCATTAACAATCAGGAAGGCTCCACCACTTCAGGTGGTACAAGCAGTCTGAGGGGTTCATGGATGGTAAATTATAGACTCCGGATCCAGGCGTGGTGATGCACACTAGTAATCCTAGTAATTGAGAGTCTGAGACAGGAGGATCACAGTTTGAGGACAGCCTCAGCTACTTAGTGAGGCCCTTTGCAACCTAGTGAGACCCTGTTTCCAAATAAAGAATAAACAATTGGGCTGTGGGTGTAGCTTGAGGGTAGAATGCCCCTGAGTCCAAACCCCAGTTTTGTAAAAGAGAGAGAGAGAGAGAGAGAGAGAGAGAGAGAGAGAGAGAGAAAGAAAAAAGAAAGAAGGGGAATGAAAGAAAGAAAGAAAAAAAGAAAAAGAAAGGAAGGAAGGAAGGAAGAAAGGAAGGAAGGAGGGGAATCTATCATGTATCTCATGAGACTGTAAGGGGAACAATGAGCTAATCCCCAAAGCATGCTTGAAACACAGTCGGCACTCAATAACCACTTTCTGGTATCATCACCATCACCATTATCATCACCATCACCATCACCACCACCACCACCACCACCACCATCATCATCACCACCATCGTCATCATCACCATCATTATCATCACCATCACCATCATCCCCATCATCATCATCATCACCACCACCACCATCACCATCATCATCACTATCACCATCCCCATCATCATCCCCATCATCATCATCATCACTACCACCACCACCATCATCATCATCACCATCATCATCCCCATCACCATCATCACCACCACCATCACCATCACCATCACCACTATCACCATCATCATCATCACCAACATCATCACCATCATCATCATTATCATCATCACCATCATCACCATCACCCCCAGATGCTCCGCCGGCATGCTTGGTTCCCCAGCTCTCCAGGACACAGGACTGGCTCTGCTCCTCCCTGGCACCTCACCTTCTCCCCACCTCCTCTCTTGGTAAAGACCGAGGAGCTGTGGTTTCCCTTACCTGAAGTACCCAAACAAGTATATGGCATCTTGTGTGACATTCAAACTTCCCACCTTGTGTTATATATCACCGTGTCTGTTCTCTACTCTACCCAACACTCTGTTGGACAGTAGCATTGCCTTACATATATTTGTATCCTCCTTAGCAATGAGCACAATGTCGTAGATACACTGGCCTTTGGGGCTGGGGGTGTAGCTCGGTGGTACAGCACCTGCCTAGTATGAATATGCATGAGGCCCAGAGTTCTAGCCTCAGTCACAGAAAGAAACAATTGGCCTTCAATAGATCTGTTGAAAGAGACTCCTTTTGAGAATACTTTTTTTTTTTTGGTAGTACTGAGGATGGAACCCAGGGACATTCTACCTCTGAACTATACCCTCAGCCCTATATTTTATTCTTTATTTTGAAACAGGGTCTCACTGAGTTGCAGAGGGCTCACTAAGTAGCTGAGGCTGGCCGCGAACCTCAATTCTTCTGTCTCAGTCTCCCAGATGTTGGAATTACAAGCTTGGACAACCATGACCGGCTCAAATATTTGGATGGTGTGCTCTCTCTCTCTCTCTCTCTCTCTCTCTCTCTCTCTCTCTCTCTCCCTCCCTCCCTCCCTCCCTCCCTCTCTTCTCTCTCTCTCTCTCTGTATGTGAAACTGGGGATGGAACCCAGGGGCATTCTACCTCTGAGCTACATTCCCATCCCTATTTATTTATTCTTATTTTATTTTATATTTATTTATTTATTTATTTTGGTGGTACTGGGGTTCCTGAAAGCCCTTCACCTCCGGACTACACTCCCAGACCTATTTTATACTTTTTTTTAATATTTGGAAACAGGGTCTCTTAAGCCAGCACAGCTGGCTTCAAACCTGTGTGATCCTCCTGTCTCTGCCTCCCAAGCTCAGGGATTACAAGCGTGCGCCACCATGCCCGGCTTTTTTATTCTTATTTTAAAACAGGGTCTCACTAAGTTGCTGAGGCTGGCCTTGAACCTGCGATCCTCCTGTTTCAGCCTCTCAAGAACTGGGATTACAGGCGTGCACCACCAATGCCTTACTTTAGAGGCTCTTCTTTCAGCCATCTCTTGGAACAAGGAAACTTGCCCCCCCCTCCCCCAACACACACACATGCACGCACGCCATGGTCGCCCCAGTTGACAGCAGGGAGAGCCCTGCCTGAGGGACCCTACAGCCCAGCCTTACTTGCAGAAATCGAGGACAAGAGACTGCAAATTGCTGAGCTGCAGGGCCTGGCTGAGCCGCCCCAGAGACCACAGGTCCATCGAGCAGGCCACGATTTCCAAGGTGGTGAATGGGCAGGCGGCGCGCCCCTTCGGTTCCAGGAACAGAGCCTAAGAATGCAAGGTTAGA
The DNA here is from genome assembly GCF_963383645.1 of Muscardinus avellanarius. Classification (NCBI taxonomy): domain Eukaryota; kingdom Metazoa; phylum Chordata; class Mammalia; order Rodentia; family Gliridae; genus Muscardinus; species Muscardinus avellanarius. The sequence continues at coordinate 130,058,251 of NC_137790.1, forward strand.
AATGCTCGCAGGAGGTCCGCAGCCAGGCCCTGCGCTTTCACACGCCACGAGAGTCACTCAACGTTATTGCCTCTCAGAGTATTCTAATTAACCGAGAAAAAGTCAACATGAAAACCAGATACTAAGCCAGGCCTGGTGGCGCAGGCCTGTGATCCCAGCATTCGGAGGCTGAGGGAGACAGGAGGATGGCGGATCGCAGACAGCCTGGGTTACTCAGTGAGGCCCTCTGCAACTCAGTGAGACCTGTTTCAAAATAAAGAATAAAAAATAGGGCTGAGAGTGTAGCTCAGAGGTAGAATGACCCTGGGTTTCATCCCAAAAAACAACAACAAAAAAAAGAAAAATAAAAAAAAAGAAAACCAGATACTTTTTCTTTCAAACAAATATTCATTGAAGAATGAATACAGACAACACCAACATTGGTGATTAAAATCTATTGTAGGATATTGTTTTAGATATATATTCTTTTATTTCGTGGTACTAGGGATCGAACCCGTGTGGTCCTCCTGTCTCAACCTCCCAAGCGCTGGGATTACAAGCGTGCGCCACCATGCCCGGCTCTTTACTCTTTTTTTTTTTTTTTGGTGGTACTGGGGTTCCTGGAAGCCCTTCTACCTCCGGGCTACACTCCCAGACCTATTTTTTACATTTTTATTTGGAAACAGGGTCTCCTAAGCCAGCGCGCGCAGCTGGCTTCGAACCTGCGCGATCCTCCTGTCTCTGCCTCCCAAGCGCGGGGATGACAAGCGTGCACCACCACGCCCGGCTTTATTCTTTATTTTTTGAAACAGGGTCTCACTGAGTTGCAAAGGGCCTCACTAAGTAGCCGAAGCTGTCTGCTACACGCCATACTCCTGTCTCAGCCTCCCAAATGCTGGGATTACAAGCGTGAGTCACCATGTCCGGCTTCATTTTAGATACTGCTATGGGCTGAATTATCCCCCCTCCTCATTCACATGTATTTTTTATTTGGTTTGGTACTGGAGACTTGAACCCAGGGGCATTCTACTTCTGAGCTGTACCCCTAGCCTTATTTTTAATTTTGAAAGAAGGTTTCATTAAGTTGCAGAGGGCCTCAGTAAGCTGCTGAGGCTGGGCTAGAGCCTGCGATCCTCCTGTCTCAGCTCCCAAATGCTGAGATTACAAGTGTGTGCCACCATGCCTGGCTTCTGGAATACTTTTTTTTTTTTTGGTACTGGGGATGGAACCCAGGGGCATTCTACCTCCAAGCTACACCCCCAGCCCTATTTTTTATTCTTTATTTTTTGTTTTTGTTTTTGTTTTTGTTTTGGTGGTACTGGAGTTTCTGGAAACCCTTCTACCTCCGGGCTACACTCCCAGACCTATTATATATATATATTTGGAAACAGGGTCTCTTAAGCCAGCGAGGCTGGCTTCGAACCAGCGCGGTCCTCCTGTCTCCGTCTCCCAAGTGCAGGGATTACAAGTGTGCGCCACCATGCCCGGCTTTTATTCTTTAATTTGAAACAGGTCTCACTGAGTTGCAAAGGGCCTCACTAAGTAGCTGAGGCTGTCGGCAAACTGTGATCCTCCTGTCCCAGCCTCCCAAGTGTTGGGATTACAAACGTGCGCCACCATGCTGGGCTTCTAGCCGATTGAGATAGATGTTAATTTTCTAATCAACAAATGTATCCTTCTTTAGTGGTATTGTTTTTAGTAGAGAGGTGTGGCTATGCCGTGTGTGTATGTGTGTGTGTGTGTGTGTGTGTGTGTGTGTGTGTGTGTCTGTGTGTTGTATGACACTGAGGATTGAACCCAGAGGCATTCTATTTCCGTGCTACACCCCCAGCCCTTTTTATTATTTTGCTTTTTTTTTTTTTTTTGGTGGTACTGGGGGTGGAACCCAGAGGCTTTCTACCTCCAGGCTATACTCCCAGACCTATTTTCTATTTTATTTGGAAACAGGGTCTCACTAAGTTGCTGAGAGCCTCACTAAGTAGCTGAGGCTGGCTTCGAACCCGTGCGATCCTCCTGTCTCAGCCTCCCAAGCGCGGGGATTACAGGCGTGCGCTATCACACCCGGCTATTATTTTGCTTTTGAAACAGGTTCTCAGTAGGTTGATGAGAGCCTTGCCTTTGCTGAGGCTAGCCTCAAACCTGCAATCCTCCTATCTTAGCCTCCCAAGTACTGATATTATAGGCATGGGACACCACGTCCAACTCTGTCTTCTTGTAATTCTAAAGAAGTTATAATACATTAATTGCCACTCATAAATGTTCCCAAAATTTGGAGGTCTGCTGAGAATTGGACTGTGTGACTTCAGCATTGACATGCTTTTGCTACTGAAACCTCCGGGCTGGGGACAGAGTGTGAGCTGTGAGCACTGTGGCCGCCGTGTGCCCAGTCCCTGAGCCCAGAGCTCTACAGCGAGGTCAACTTTCGTGGTGTCCCGGGATCCCAGTGATAGCTAAATCTCTGCCTAGCTGAAAGGACAGGCTGTTTACAAGTCGTGCGGATGTCGCGAAGGCCACCTTTTAGCAATTAGAACCACCACAAGCCGAGGATTCCCTCGGCTCAGGATTGAAAGCTAGAAGAGGCTTTTGGTGGGGTTTGGAAGATTTAGGGGTTGGTCAGATATAGAATTCCAAATTATACCATAGCTGAGCATAAAAAGACACTTGTAACCTTAAGTACGGGGCAGGTGCCCGAGGCCTGGGTCATGACAGATGCCAGTGTGGCATGCCAGGGCCCTGTTCACACTGCTCTGTGCTAAATCTTGACCAGGTCCTGCCGGATGTGTCATCACGCCCTGACCCCAGCGCAGCTGTGGGTGTGGACCTCAGCCCTCCAAGACAGTCTCCTCCCCGGCCCCAGGAGCACTGCCAGATCCCCTTAGACGAGGGAGGACGGCATTCTATTTTCAGCTCCACTGGCTGGTATTCCCACCAACTCTCAGTTAAAGCAGCTAAAAGCTGGGCATGGTGTCACACGCCTGTAATCCCAGGACTTGGGAGGCTGAGACAGGAGGATTGCAGGTTCAAGGACAGCCTCAGCAAGTAGTGAGATTCTTGTCAACCTAGTGAGACCCTGTTTCAAAATAAAAATAAAATAGGGCTGGGGGTATAGCTCAGAGGTAGAATGCCCCTGGGTTCCATTTCCAGAACTTAAATAAATAGATAAGAAGACAGTCTAAATGTATGCCATTTTCAATACGATCCACATAAAAATAAAAAATATTTTAAAAAATAAATAAGAAGAAAAGTGCCAGGCGTGGTGGTGCACTCTTGTAATCCCAGCATTCGGGAGGCTGAGACTGGAGGATTGCGGTTCGCGGACAGCCTCAGTAACTTGTGAGGCCCTCTGCAACTCAGTGAGACCCTGTTTCAAAATAAAGAATAAAAAGTAGGGCAGGGGGTGTAGCTTGGAGGTCAAATGCCCCTGGGTTCCATCCCCAGACCCGCCAAAAAGAAAGAAGAAGAAGAAGAAGAAGAAGAAGAAGAAGAAGAAGAAGAAGAGGAGGAGGAGGAGGAGGAGGAGGAGGAGGAGGAGGAGGAGGAGGAGGAGGAGGAGGAGGAGGGAGGAGGAGGAGGAGGAGGAGGAGGAGGGGAGAAAAGTAAACGAATCACATGTGATGGATCCATGGATGTCAGTTCCATTATTTTCTCTATTTTTATGTTTGGAATATTCTGCTAAAAATACAGTGTTTTATGTTTTAAAGAAAGCCCTGCAACATACTGGTCAAAAAAACAAATGAACTAGAATTAGAATCCATGGCGCTTTGTCCTTATATTAGATCTGAAGATTTGAAGACATATTTTTAGAACCAGGACTCACAAGTCTGGCGACCTCGGGGTTGCTCAGCCGAAGGCCCCAGATGCACAAGGCTCTCCCCAGTGTGTAGCGCTCCTCTCGGATCGTCATGAGCAAAGGTTCCAAGGAAACTGGCTGGATACCCGGCGAGGAGTCATCGGACCTTACGAGTGTAAACTAGGATGTGAGGAAAAAATAGAGGGGACCTCAGAAAGAGAGAGTACGCGTCAGCATGTGTAGGAAAGGAAGAGCAACGTCACACAACACTGCAATACATTTAAGATGGTTATTAACTGAGGATCTGATGTGTGCACGCGTGATAATCCAACATCAACCGTGAGGCTCCTGAGCCGGCAACGCTCATGGGCTTTAGGCAGAGGTTGTTGCAGCAGGTTACTGCTTGCTCTTGCGCCAGGAAGTCAGTTTAGTAGCGTGCAATTCCTTTTTTTCTTCTTTAATGAAATAGAAGAAAACATATATGAGTGTGTCATATAGAACAAGGACGATGACTTTCTCATGAGACTGTGTGTGTGTGTGTGTGTGTGTGTGTGTGTGTGTGATGGGGGGGCTGAACCCAGAGGCATTCTACCTCTGAGTTAAGCCTAGCCCTATTTTATTTTTGTGTTTGAAACAGGGTCTTAGTAGGTTGATGAGAGTCTCACTGCCTGCTGAGGCCATCCTTGAACCTGGAATCTTCCTGTCTCAGCTTCCCACGTCCTGGAATGATAGGCACGCACCCCCGGCCCTGGCTTGCTCCTTCCTCCTTTCTTTCTTCTTTCCTTCCTTCTGTCCTTCCTTACGTTGCAGATTGAACCCAGAGGCATTTTACCTCCCACCACCACGCCTGGCTCCTTTCCAGATTTTTTTTTTTTTTTTTTTTGGTGGTACTGGGGTTCCTGGAAACCCTTCTACCTCTGGGCTACACTCCCAGACCTATTTTATATTTTTATTTGGAAACAGGGTCTCTTAAGCCAGCGTGGCTGGCTTCGAACCTGTGCCATCCTCCTGTATCCGCCTCCCAAGCATGGGGATTACAAGTGTGCGCCACTATGCCAGGCTCCTTTCCAGATTTTTACAACCTTATTTTCCTTTCCTTTTCAATTTGTCTCCTTTCTACCTAAAATTTTATTGCTTCTCTCCTACCTAGGGCCCAGGTGGCTGGAGTCCTGGGAGAGACAGTTGGCTTTGGAACTGGGCCTTCCAGATGTGGCCCGGGAAGAGGAGCAGGGTGGCTGCCCCATCCAGATGTGGAGCGGGATGGGGGTGGCTGGAAGGTGGGTGAAGGGCTGGGCCGGCCCTCGGTGCCCGCTGGTGATCAAGGCTCTGAACCCCACTGGGTCAGGAAGACAGATGGGGCTTTGGGCATGTGCCGGGGAGCAGGGCTGAGGAGAGACGGCGCTTCTCACCTTCCCGAGGGCCTGCTGGCTATCCATGCTGCCCTGCAGGTCTCTTCTGATGGCCGGACACACGGACGTCTGAGACTGCGCACAGTGCTTCTCATATGTTTTCAGGAACTTTTGGAGGACTGCCACAGCGGGCACGGAAGCCTCTTCAGCTCTCTGTTCTTCCTTTGCTCTCGGCATTGTTAAGTAGCGATGGATTCCACTTAGATCCTGAAAACAGTGACTTGTCCTGAAACACAAATCACAGGTGGCTTTTTTTTTTTTTTTTTTTTTTGCACTAGGGATGGAACCTAGGGGCATTCTACCTCTGAGCTACATTCCCAGCCCTATTTTTTATCCTTTATTTTGAAGCAGGGTCTAAGTTGCGGAGGGCCTCACTAAGTAGCTGAGGATGGTCATGAACCTGTGATCCTCCTGTCTCAGCCTCCCAAGTACTGGGATTACAAGCGTGCATCACCACACCTGGCACATAGGTGACTTTTTAAGGCACAGAACATGCCTCTCTCTAAATACGGACAGATATGGCTGTACACTCTTCTCTGAGAACCTTCAAGTGCTTTGTTAATGTTCCCCCCACCCAGTGCTGGGCATTGAACCCAAAGGGCATTCTACTTCTGGGCTATACCCCCAGCCTCCCTTTTTATTTATTTTTTTTGGTGGTACTGGGGGTGGAACCCAGAGGCTTTCTACCTCCAGGCTATACTCCCAGACCTATTTTATACTTTATTTGGAAACAGGGTCTCACTAAGTTGCTGAGAGCCTCACTCAGTAGCTGAGGGTGGTTTCGAACCTGTGCGATCCTCCTGTCTCAGCCTCCCAAGCGCTGGGATTATAAAGGTGCGCCACCACACTTGGTTTCCCTTTTTAAATTTGAAATAGAGTCTCACTAAGTTGCTGAGACTAGCTTAGAACCCGTGAGCCTCCTGTCTCAGCCTCCCAGTCCTACTGGGGTTACAGGTGTGGGCCACCACCCCAGGCATAAGTATTTCTTTATGTCACTTTGCGACACACTAAATGCTTGGCAAATACCCAGCATTGATTGGTTGGGTCGTTAATGAATATTCATTGGAGGTCTAAGTTGTGTGTTCCTCACCTGTGTGGGCCCTGCTCTCTGTCCCAAGAGAGGCGCAGAAGCGGGGTCTGGGTCCCTTGTCACCCAGCTTGGCCAGCTGCTGGCTCCACTTGGGAATCCCAGGCGAGTGGAAGGTGGGCAAGGAGGGGCTGCTTTCCATTCCTTCTCCCATGCCTCCAAACCCTGCGATGATTTTAATACATTCCCCAGAAAACCATAGCTACCCTACCCAAAGCCAGTGGTGATGGTGGTCGCTGACTCCAGCCTGGGGATGTCCTAGGAGGAGACTCAGGTGCGCAGGACCTGCAGGGAGCTCAGGTCTGAGCCCGGTATGGAGGAGGATCTAACCCAAGCCACCTCTCTGGGATGCCCGAGCGCCCTCCTTGGGGACTCGCTGCACTCACCCAAGCCGTGGCTGCAGCTTCCCGCGTCTTCTGTCGCCATGGAGATGGCCAAGTGGCAAGGAGGAGGAGGCCTGGGGAGCTGTCTGGGGAGTCCTAGGGCCGCCCTGCAGGCGGAGAGGTCGTCACAGCCTTTGGTGGTTCCACAGGGGACAGAGTTGGGGAAGGGGGACCCGTGTCCCCAGAGCCCAGCGGGTCCTCGACTGAGAGAGAGGGAGAGAGGAGAGAGAAAAGGGGGAGTTCTCACTGTAGGGACCAGCCCCGCAGCCCCCCTAACCTTGTCCCGACAGGGCTTGGCTCCTGGCCTGAATTCCAAGGGCGAAGCCGGGGGCGTGGTGGCCCACGTTTGTAATCCCAGCATGCTTGTAATCCCAGCATTCGGGAGGGGGAGGCTGAGGCAGGAGGATCAAGGTTCGAGGACAACCTTAGCTACTTAAGTGAGGATCTTTGCAACTCAGTGAGACCCTGTTTCAAAATAAAGAATAAAAAATAGGACTGGGGGTGTAGCTCAGAGGTCGAATGCCCCTGGGTTCCACCCCCAGTATCAAAACAAAACAAAACAAAAACAAAAACAAAAACAAAAACAAGGGCGGCCTGGGAGAAGCCGGCGTGAGGGACCGTGCTGCCCACCAGAGGAGGCTCAGTGCAGGGCACGGGACAGTGCATTTCTGGGGAACATTGTGGAGGAAGAAGCAGAAGGAGGAAAAAGAGGATTGTTCATTCATTCATTCATTCATCCGGTTAATTGGTTAGTGTGCTGGAGATTAAACCCCAGGGCATTCTACCTCTGAGTGACACCCCCTCAGCCCTATTTTATTTTTTATTTTGAAACAGGGCCTGGCTAGGTGGCTGAGAGTATCACCAAGCGGCTGAGGCCGGCCACAAACCTGTGATTCTTCACCCTGTGATCCCCCAGTCTCAGCCTCCCAAGTACTGGGATCATGAGCGTGTGCCACCACCAGGCCGGCTTATTTTTATGTTTGAAGCAGGAGGGTCCCGCCAGCTTGATGAGAGTCTCACTACTTGCTGAGGCTGTCTTTGAACCTTCGATCCTCCGGTCTCAGCCTCCCAGGTACTGGGATTACAAGCCTGGGCCATAACACCCAGCTTTATTTATTTATTTATTTATTTATTTATTGAAGCAGAGAAGAGCCTTGTAAGGATCTGTGAACACTTATACTCCATGCTCTCATTGACGTCTCCAGGCCATATATTTATTTATTAATGACCGTGCTGGAGATGTAATCCAGCCTCTGTGTGCTTAGGTAAGTGTTCTACTACTGAGCCACATCCTCCCTGGTTTATTTTTACTATTAGGCTGAAGGCAAAATGGTTGGGCTGGGTTTTTGCAAGCCACCTCACCTGCACGAGCATAACCTCTGAAAACCGAATCCCAGAAGTATAACCTCTGAAAACCGAATCCCAGAAGTATAACCTCTAAAAACCGAATCCCAGAAGTTAATGAGATCGGAGAGAACGGAGGGACGGCAAAGACTGTGGCCGGCGGCAGTTTAGCTGTTCCCGAGGTGCAGGGGTCCCCAGCCAGCTGTCCTGTGCCCTCGTACAGAGCAAAAAATTCAGTAAGCTCAGAAGACCTCTGCCAAGCCCAAGAAAAATGTGTGGTTTTTCTGTGTAAACATAACCACGGCTATGAGGGAAAAAGAAAATTTGAGATCTGTCTAAATTTTAAGTCCTTTACATCTAACCACATTGCAATTACCCCCCAAAAAAGCAGTCATTCTCTCATTCCCACCAAGCCTTGAGCTAACCCTACTAATTAACAGAATGCCTAACTGGGAATCAAGCTCTTCTCTACGCTTTTGCTTATTTTCTGTCAGAAATACTAAAAGGCAGAGCCGGGCGTGGTGGTGCACACTTGTAATTTTGGCATTCGGGAGGCTGAGACAGGAGGATCTCTGTTTGAGGACAGCCTTAGCTACTTAGTGAGGCCCTCTGCAACTCAGTGAGACTCTGGTTCAAAATAAATAATAAAAAATCGGGCTAGGGGTGTAGCTTGGAGGTAGAATGCCCCTGAGTTCCATGCCCAGTGCTGTGAAAAGAAGAGAAAAAACCAAAAAACTAAAACTCAAAGGCCAGGTGGGGTCGAGCTGGGGATACATTGCTAGGAGTTAAGTGGCCCGAGGATTGTTAACTGGTCGGTAGGGTTTGTGACCTGCAGGTCTGTCATTCCACAGGAAACTGCATCAAAGACCTGTCAGGAATCCCTGTAACTCTAAAATCACTGCCCATCATAGTTAGCAAACCCCAGAACTCTTATCCAAATGCACCCATCATTGCTTTTCTTGAATCAGTCTCCTTCAGCTCCCCCAGGCTGCTGGAAGGGTTTAGGTGTCTTAATGAGAGTTGGCTCAGGAAAGCACAGAGTCTGTGGAAACTTCAACTGACACGGTTTTTAACTTTTGGCTCTTTCGGTCTTTCAGCAGGAATCAGGCAGAGAAGTTAGGCGTCTCCTGATCTCTCCAAAGAGACAGCCCAGGGCCGGCGGTGGGGGAGCACGGGCCTAGAATGCACAAGGCCCCGGGTTGCAGCCCCAGCCCCAAATCAAATCAGACTACAGAGATCCCCGGGATAGGACGCCAGCTCTCTCTCCATGAGCCCTCGTGCCTAAAGAAAGGGGGCACACGGCGCAGCCATTGTTTTTATTAAGTGACCCATGTTGTGGGGACGTTTTATACTGTTTTCATTTCTGTTAATGGTTTTGTTAAACCCGAGCGGGCAGCAGCAGCTGAGAGTGTGGGTTTGGAGTCAGACGGACCTGCTCAGAAGCCAGTCCACGCCTTGTAGATTTAATAATTCCCTCATCCACATCAATGGACCATCATTTCTTAATCACAGTTTCCGGGCAACCCTACATCGGATATCTTTGTATGAAACTTATGCTTCCCTGTGGCAGACACCATTGGCTGTGGACCCCAAAGCCATTTATCTTTCTTCCTTTGGGATGATCCCCAGTGCTATGCAGTTGCTGAGGTTGGCCTTGAACCTGAGATCCTCCTGTCTCCGCCTCCCAAGTACTGGAATTACAGGTGTGCTCCAGGATAGCTGGCTGCTCATTCTTTTTTTTTTTTTTTTCCGGTACTGGGGGTAGAACGCAGGGGCATTCAACCTCCGACCTATACCCCCAGCCTTATTTTTTATTCTTTCTTTATTTCTTTTTAACACTTGTTTATTTACTTATTTACTTATTTATTTATTTGGTGGTACTGGGGGTGGAACCCAGAAGCTTTCTACCTCCAGGCTATACTCCCAGACCTATTTTATACTTTATTTGGAGAGCCTGACTAAGTAGCTGAGGCTAGCTCCGAACCTGCGTGATCCTCCTGTCTCAGCCTCCCAAGCGCAGGGATTACAAGTGTGCGCCACCACGCCCGGCTTTATTCTTTATTTTTGAAACAGGGCCTCACTAAGTAGCTGAGGCTGGCCGCAAACTATCCTCCTATCTCAGCCTCCCAAATCCAAATGCTGGGATTACAAGCATGCGCCACCACGCCTGGCTCCTGGCTAATTATTCTTAAAATAACTAGGTAGGCACATTCTCTGCCACTGAACTGCATTCTAGCCCCTTCAATGTCTTGTTTAATGATAATTTAATGCTTTTCCAGTCTCTATGGAGATAGGATTTTCTTCTTTAATCTGTTCACGTGGTCAAGTGCATTAATAGATTTTCTAATACTAAACCAGCCTGGCTTGGGATAAGCCCAACTTGGTTATATTCTATTCTGTATTCGATGCTAGATTTGGTTTGTTGCTATTCCATTTAGAATTTCACACGATTGTTGCCTTTTATCTATTATGAGTATTGAGATTATATTAACTTCATTAAAAAAAAACAAAAAAAAAAACCCTGAGTGGGAGCTGGGCGTGGTGGGCACAAGCCTATTATCCTGGTACTTGGGAGGCTGAGGCAGGTCCAAGGCCAGCCACAACAAACGGGGCAAGCTGCACACGGCCAAGCCGACTGCCGTGGTGTGACTCACCTCCCCGCTCCTCCTGACTCCTGTCGCACTGGTCAGTTTAAGTCCTCTGCCACCTGGCTGCTGGGGCGGCCCCTGGGGAAGCAGCCCCCGGGGCTTGACATCAGTGCTTCGGAAGCCTGAGGGGGTGGATTGCAGAGCCTGGTTCTGGCTTCTGACATGGGAGAGGGGCTGGGGCCATGCCGCAGCCCAGCCAGGGAGGCTAAGATGAGGAACCGGGTCTTCACAGAGAAAGCGGCTGAGGCCAGGAAGCAGGGAGGCGCAGGACCTGCAGGGATTGCATCGATGAGGTGCGCCCAGGTAGTATCTTGCTCATAAGTTGATCCGCTCTCCTACCTGGGGAAAAGCCCAGACCCTATGAGAGCACTGGTGATTTTTTTTCCCTAAAAGGTCAGACAGGAGGCGGAGACAGGGGGATTGCACAGGTTCGAAGCCAGCCTCAGCTACTTAGTGAGGCTCTCAGCAACTTAGTGAGACCCTGTTTCCAAATAAATTATAAAATAGGGCTGAGGGTATAGCCCAGAGGTAGAAAGCCCCTGGGTTCCACCCTCCCAGTACCACACACAAAAATAAATAAATAAATAAAAAACAAATAAAGGGTCAGATAGTGAACTTTTTAGTCTCGTAGGAGATGTGGTGTCCGGGGAAACCACTCAACTCTGCCATTGTGGTGTGAGAGTAGCAGCCATAGACAAGGAGCAAGGGGATGACAATGGATGTGTTACTTCAAAAACGTATTCATGTGGGTGAGGCCCTCCACAATTTAGTGAGACCCTGTTTCAAAATATAAAGTAAAGCCGGGCGTGGTGGCGCACTCTTGTAATCCCAGCGCTTGGGAGGCAGAGACAGGAGGATCGCGCGCAGGTGAGACCCTGTTTCCAAATAAAATATAAAATAGGTCTGGGAGTGTAGCCCGGAGGTAGAAGGACCCTGGGTTCCACTCCCAGTACCACCCAAAGCAAACAAAGAAACAAAACAAAACAATTAAAAAAAAATAGGGCTAGGGGTGTGGCTCAGAGGTAGAATGCCCTCTGGGCTCTATCCCCAGTGTACCAGTATTGGGAATGGCCTAGGAAGATTTGAGAAAGCTATGATTATTAACATATTTCAAAAATTGGGTGAGGGGCAAATCTGTGCAAGGACTTGGTTTCTGCCTAAAAGCAGGCAACTATTCCAATGTAAATTAATCTAGCTAAAGGTGATTAACAAGTTCATAGGAGAGGAGAACTAGGCCTTTAGCTAAAGACAGATCTACCTGATGATCTAGGGAGGGGTCGACCTTCATGAAAGGAGACACCTCACCACACCTTGCTAAGGGAGGCACCTTACGGTGACGGTCACTACCTCAGGATTACGTGAACAAGATGGAGGTCATGGGCATAACAAGCCGAGTCCACGTGTGATCCCTTTGGTGTATTCATTTCGAGTCACCCCCTCATGCCATTTTGGCATGGGGCTGTATTTGTTTTCTGTATTTCTATCTTTTAATAAACTTCTTTAAATCTTTAGCAACTGTCCAAGCTATGCATATTTATTCTTAGCTTAGGACAAGAACCCAGGGTAATTTTCTGGTTTTGGTCGTTTTGGGTTTTGTTAAGGGTTGGGGGAAAGTATGCCCAGGACCCTAGTAGGGGTCCCCGGGGAACGGTTTCCCCAAACCATATTCTCCCAATCTGTAACACCCAGTACTGCAAAAAAAAAAAAAAAAAATAGTACTCATGGGCACTAAAATTCAAATGTCACGTGTCATGAGATCTTATTTTTCTTTTGATTTGTGTATGTATGTATGTATAAATGTATGTATGTATATATGTGTGTATGTATATTTTAATTAATTTTTTGTGGTACTGGGGTTCCTGGAAACCCTTCTACCTCCAGGCTACACTCCCAGACCTAGTTATATATATATATATATATATATATATATATATATATATATATATATATATATATATATTTTTTTTTTTTTTTTTTTTTTTTTGGTGGTACTGGGGTTCCTGGAAGCCCTTCTACCTCCGGGCTACACTCCCAGACCTACTTTTACATTTTTTTTTGCTTGGAAACAGGGTCTCCTAAGCCAGCGGCTCACGGCTGGCTTCGAACCTGCGCGATCCTCCTGTCTCTGCCTCCCAATCGCGGGGATTACAAGCGTGCGCCACCACGCCCGGCCCTAGTTTATATTTTTATGTGGAAACAGGGAGGCTGGCTTTGAACCTGTGTGCTCCTCCTGTCTCTGCCTTCGAAGCACAGGGATTACACGTGTGCGGCACCATGCCCAGTTTGAATGTATTAATTTAGTGGTACTTGGGATTGAACCCAGGAGGATTCTACCTCTGAATTATACCCTCAGCCCTATTTTGCTTTTTATTTTTAGTTTACTTAGTTATTTTTGCAATAGTGGGGATGGAACCCAGGAGCATCTACCTCCGAGCTACACCCCTAACCCTATTTTTTAATTCTTTATTTTGAAACAGAGTCTCAGTGAGTTGCAAAGGGCCTCACTAAGTAGCTGAGGCTGGCCGCGAACTGCAATCCTCCTGTCTCAGCCTCCCAAATGCTGGGATTACAAGTTTGCACCACCACGCCCGGCTTTACTTTATATTTCGAAACAGGGTCTCACTAAGTTGTGGAGGGCCTTGCTAAGTAGCTGAGGCTGGTCTTCAACTTGTGATCCTTCTGTCTCAGTCTCCCCAAGAACTGGGATAACAGGTGTGCACCGCCATGCCTGGCTTGTTTATATTTTTATTATTTATTTATTTTTTGGTGGTACTGGGGGGTGGAACCCAGAGGCTTCCTACCTCCAGGCTATACTCCCAGCCCTATTTTATACTTTATTTGGAAACAGGGTCTCATTAATTTACTGAGAGCCTCACTAAGTAGCTGAGGCTGGTTTCGAACCTGCGTGATCTTCCTGTCTTCGCCTCCCAAGCGCGGGGATTACAAGCGTGCGCCACCACGCCTGGATTGGTTTGTTTATTTTTTAATCTACTTTTATTGGTGCATTGTAATTGTACATCATGATGGTTCAAAGTGACGCACACAGCCCTTGGTGTGTTTCCTTCTCGATCGCTCTCTGCCCCCCACTTCCCCCTGCATGTTACTGAGATCGGCTTGACAATTTCATGTAGGCACAGAGCATTATTTAAACTCTTGCCCCCGTGCGTCTTTCTCCCCCACCCCTCTAAACCCCCATCGCTCCACTGGAGTCTCTCCTCCTTTAACTGAAGTTCTTTTTTTTTTTTTGTGGGTCTGGGGATGCCCTTTTTTTTTGAAACTGGGTCTCACTGAGTTGCAGAGGGCCTCACTGAGTAGCTGAGGCCGTCCACGAACCGCGATCCTCCAGTCTCAGCCTCCCGAACGCTGGGATGACAAGTGTGCGCTATGCCCACACCCAGCCTGAAATTCCTTTTGTTACTGAATTTCTCTCTAGCTTCCATGTATGAGAGAAAACATACACCCGTTTGCTCTCTGAGGCTGGCTGATCTCCCTTGGCATAACGATCTTCTTGACTGCCAAGTGAAATCCCGTCGTGTGCACACGCCACAGTTCTGTCATCCATCCCTCTGCTGGTGGTGCCTGGGCTGGCGCTGTGATGTGGCTGCCGGCTGCTGTAAAGGCGGCTCTGAAGTATGTATGTTCTGAGTTCAGTTCCTCTGGGAAGATACCCAGGAGTGGTGCAGAGATATAGGATGGCTATTACGAGAGAGAGAGAGAGAGAGAGAGAGAGAGAGAGAGAGAGAGAGAGAGAGAGAGAGGAAGAAGAAGAAGAAGAGGAGGAGGAGGAGGAGGAGGAGGAGGAGGGGAGGGAGGGAGAGAGAGAGAAGAAGAAGAAGAAGAAGAAGAAGAAGAAGAAGAAGAAGAAGAAGAAGAAGAAGAAGAAGAAGAAGAAAAAAGGGAGGGAGGGAGAGAGAGAGAGAGAGAGAGAGAGAGAGAGAGAGAGAGAGAGAGAGAGAGAGAGAGAAGAGAGAGAGAGAGAGAGAGGGGGGCAGGCGTGAGGATCATAGGTTCGCCACCAGTCTCAGCAACCTGTGAGGTCCTCTGCAACTTAGTGAGACCTTGTTTCAATAAAATAGGGCTGGGGTGCAGCTTGGAGGTAGAATCTGCCTGGGTTCAACCCCCAGCACTAACATATATATAAAATTAATAATTATACAATATATAATTAATAATTATATATATATATATATGTACACACACACACACACATACATAATTTAAAAAGAAAGAAAGACCGGAGGATCACGGTTTGCTGACAGCCTCAGGTACTTAGCGAGGCCCTTCACAACTCAGTGAGACCTTGTTTCAAAAATAAAAAGACTAAAAAATAGGGCTGCAGGTATAGTTCAGAGGAACAATACCCCTGGGTTCTATCCCAAGTACCCCCTCCCCCCCAAAAAAAAAGAAAAGAAAGGAAGTGCTGGTGAGGATGTGGGAAAATTGGCACATTTATGCATCGTTGATAGAAATGTTAATAGGGTGCAGCTGCTACGAAAAACAGTATGTTGGTTCCTCAAAAAAAAATTAAAGAAGAACTACTGTATAATCCAGCATTTCCACTCATGGGTACATATTCAGAGAGTTAAATACAAGATCTCACAGAGATATTTGTGCGTCATGTTCATGGTGACATAAATTGTGTTTACCCCTTATGATCTCCAAAAGGGGTGAACGACACAGTGTCCACTGACGCACGAATTGATAAGTGTGGTTACAGGCACACGGTGAAATATGATTCAGCCTTGAAACGAGACTGTGTGTGTGTGTGTGTGTGTGTGTGTGTGTGCGCGCGTGTGTGACTGGGGATTGAACCCAGAGATAATAAAACAAACAAACAATAAAAATGTTTAGGGCTGGGGGTGTAGGTTGGCGGTAGAATGCCCCTGGGTTTCATCCCCAGTACTGAAAAAAAAAAAAAAAAGAAAAAAGAAAACATGAATGACAACGCTTTCTCTTTTTTTGTACTGGGGATGGAACTCAGAGGCATTCTACCTCCAAGCTACACCCCCAGCCCTATTTTTTATTCTTTTTTTTGAAACAGGTTCTCACTGAGTTGCAGAGGGCTGCACTAAGTAGCTGAGGCTGTCTGTGAACCACGATCCTCCTGTCTCAGCCTCCCAAATGCTGAGATTATAAGCATGTGCCACCATGCCCGGCTTGTTTTTTTGTTTTTTGTTTTTTGTTTTAAACAGGGTCTCACTAAGTTGCTGAGGGTTTCACTAAGTTGCTGGGACTGGCCTTGAACTTGTGATCTTCCTGTCTCAACCTACATGTGTGCACGACCACACGTGACTTTGTGATTTTTTCTTTTAAAGTAAAAATAAATGAGTGTTCCGCCAGCATCAACATTTCTCAACAGGAGATTACTTGTGGGGTTCCTCTGAGCCCTACTTCTTCCTTCTTAGAGATGAAAGAGTTAATCTGGCCAGGCTCCCCACTCCCAGGCATGTTTTGGGTGTGAATAACCTGCCTCGGATCCTCAGGCCATCTTTCCCCTACTGGCTTTCTCTGTTATTTTTGGAAAGGAGCGCAAGTGAACTGGTGCTTTTTTGGCCCCTTGACAAATAGCACTGTTTTCTATAAAAAGCTCACTGCAGAAAAATGGCCGGGCTAGCGGATGTCACCCACCCACCGCACGGAAACTCGGGAGATGTGGGAAATCTTCAACTGGAAGCAGGAGATGTTCATTCCCCTAAAGGTCTGAAGAGGGGAAAAATACAACCAGGAGCGGTGAAGACAGGAGCCTCGGCTAGGCTAACTGCGCACAGGGCGGGCACCGGAGGGGTCGTGGGGACCGTGAGGCCTCTGGCTGGACGAGGTGGAATCCTGTGCCCTGAGAAGACAGGGGCTCCGGCTGCCTCGCTCATTCCTTGGCTTGGCCACTGTGAGCACAGGACTCTCCTGTGTTGAGCCTTTGCTTTCCAATTTTTTTTTTTTTTTTTTTTGTACTGGGGATAGAACCCAGGGGCATTCTACCTCTGAGTGACACCCGCCATCCTATTTTTAAAATATTTTTGAAACAGGGTCCACTGAGTTGCAAAGGGCTCACTAAGTAGTAGCTGAGGCTGTCTGCGAACAGCGATCCTCCTGTCTTAGCCTCCCAAATGCTGGGATTACAAGCATGTGCTACCACGCCCAGTCTTAGCTTCCAATTCTTAATTTGCAGATTCAAATGAGTGATTAAGAATCCGACTGTGTGTGTGTGTGTGTGTGTGTGTGTGTGTGTGTGTGTGTGTGTGTGTATGCTGTGTGCGTGCCTGGGGACTGAATTCAGGGACATTATACCTCTAATCTGCTATTATTATTATTATTATTATTATTATTATTATTATTATTATTTGTGTGTGTGTGTTACTGGGGATGGAACTCAGAGGCTTTCTACCTTCAGGCTTCACCCCCAGACCTATTTTATTTTTTATTTGGAAACAAGATCTCACTAAGTTGCTGAGAGCCTCACTAAACACCAAGACTGGCATCAAACCTGTGGTCCTCTGTCTCAGCCTCTCAAGTACTGGGACTACAAGCGTGTGCCACCACACCCGGCTTTATTATTGTTGTTATTGTTATGATGATGGTGATGAAACAGGGTCTTTGCTAAGTTTCTGAGGCTCTGAACCTGCAATCTTCCTGTCTCAGCCTCCCAATTACTAGGATTACAGGTGTATACCACCACCACCACCACCACCACCACCACCACCACCACGCGTGGCTAGCCGCTGGTGTTTAACAGCTCAGTATACAGTGTGGGTCATCTCTAGGAGAGAAGGATTTAAAACAATGTTCCAACAGGGCGTGGTGGTGCACACCTGTAATCCCCGCGCTTGGGAGGCTGAGACAGGAGGATCGCGCAGGTTCGAAGCCAGCCTCAGCTACTTAGTGAGGCCCTCAGCAACTTGGTGAGACCCTGTTTCCAAATAAAGTATAAAAATAGGTCTGGGAGAGTAGCCCAGAGGTAGAAAAGCCCCTGGGTTCCACCCACAGCACCACAAAATAAATAAATAAAGAAAGAAAGAATAAAAATCAGGGCTGGGGGCTGGGATGCAGCCCAAGAGGTAGTATGCCCGGGCTCAGTCCTCAGTACTGCAATATATACATGCATACCTACAGAGGAGTTCTAGAAGTTTTAAAAGTAATGGTACTTCTGGTTAATAACAGAACATGTTCACTGTAGAATGGTTTAGGAATACAAGTAAAAATGTATGTAAAATAAAATTCACTTGTAATCCCACAAGTCAGTAATGATCCCGGTTTAACATGTTAGAGGTTGTGCTACAGAACCTGTCCAAACCCTGGTCTTCCTGACACTTTTTTTTTTTTTTTTTTTTTTTCGGTACTGGGGATGGAACCCGGAGGCATTCTACCTCCGAGTACACTCCCAGTCCTGTTTTTTATTCTTTTTTTTTGGTGTGTGTGTGGGTCTGGGGATGGAACCCAGGGGCATTCAACCTCCGAGCTACACTCCCTGCCCTACCATGCCAGGCTAAAACTGTCTCTTCTTAAATTGGGGGGGGGGCTTCAGACAGATAAGGGGGGACAATAGAAGAGTGAAAGGGGATTTCAGGAGGAGGTGGGAAGGCGGAGGGAGAGACTTGATAAAGCTGCAATAATGCCGTGTAAACATGAAGTTCAGCCTCAGTACTGAGCATTGGAGCGGAGGGGGGGCAGCGCCCAGAGAACCACAGGTACTGTGTTGCATGCGCTCTATCACTCTAAACCATTTTGATGTATGGCTACAATGCACCAATAAAAACTGTTGAATAATGAAATGGAAAAAAAATAAAGAATAAAAAATAGAGCCGGGCGTGGTGCACACGCTTGTCATCCCAGCATTCGGGAGGCTGAGACAGAGGATCGTGGTTCACTGACAACCTCAGCTGCTTACTGAGGCCCTTTGCAACTCAGCGAGACCCTGTTTCAAAATAAAGAATAAAAAAATAGGGCTGCGGGTGTAGCTCGGAGGTAGACTGCCCCGGGTTCCATCCCTAGACCCGCAAAAAATCAATCGATCAATCAATCAATCAATCAATCAAACAGGGTCTCACCGAGGAGTTGTAAAAGTGCTCACTAGAGATCCTCCTGTCTCAGCCTCCGAGTACTGGGATCACAAGCGTGCGCCTCCACGCCTGGCTTTCTAGAACTTTCTAAGCACGGACCACTTAGCAAGTAGTCTGCTATTGGACCGCTCCAATAATGACCTTGAACTTACCCTCCGTTATCAAGGGAGCGGTTGTTTATTCTGGTTGTTTATTCTCTGCGTTGCCGGGCAGCACCTGGATGTTGAGTTTCTCTGCGGCTGTGCGTCACCCACCTGTTAATGGACGTTTGGATTGGTTACACCTCCCCCCTGGAAGAGCATCGACACACATTTCACATATTTATTATTGTTCACGTATTTCATGAATAAAGGAACATAGCAAATGGGACTTTTGCAGAAGTCCCGGTTTGCCTTGGAAACAAACGGGGCTGTCCCTGGTGACAGCCCTTGGCAGGCCCAGCCCCGGGGTCCTGGGAGCAGCCCTGGGGCCTCTGCTGTAGGAGCCTCGGGCGGGGCAGTGGGGCCATTCCCACCCCAGCTGGGGTCAGAGGTCACCGCCACTGCCAAGGGGGAGTGGGTCGGGGAGACCTGCGCTTCTGCTCTTTGGTTCTTACCGCTAGAGATCTTACTTTACAAGTGTCGATGTGAACACACGTCTTTGTTTTTCCCAACTGGAACTTTTTTTCTTTCTCTTTTGGTACCAGGGATTGAGCCCAGGAGCATTCTACCTTTTTTGTTTGTTTGTTTTGGGGATGGAACCCAGGGGCTTTCTACCTCCAAGCTACACCCCCAGTCCTATGTTTTATTCTTTATTTTGAAACAGGGTCTAAGTTGTGGAGGGCCTCACTAAATAACTGAGGCTGACCTTGAACCTGCGATCCTCCTGTTCAGCCTCCCTGGTACTGGGATTACTCAGGAGTAAAGCATGAACCACCATGCCCAGCTGGCATTCTACCTTTGAGCCACACCCCAAGCTATATATATATATATATATATATATATATATATATATATATATATATATATATATACACACACACACACACACACACACATATACACACACACACATACACACATACATACATACATACATACATACATACTGGGGATGGA
The DNA here is from genome assembly GCF_963383645.1 of Muscardinus avellanarius. Lineage (NCBI taxonomy): Eukaryota > Metazoa > Chordata > Mammalia > Rodentia > Gliridae > Muscardinus > Muscardinus avellanarius. The sequence continues at coordinate 130,078,042 of NC_137790.1, forward strand.
ACCCAGGGGCATTCTACCTCAGAGTTAAAGCTCCAGCTCTATTTTTTATTCTTTATTTTGAAACCGGGTCTCACTGAGTTGTGGAGGGCCTCACTAAGTAGCTGAGGCTGTCCGCAAACCGTGATCCTCCGGTCTCAGCCTCCCAGAATGCTGGGATTGCAAGCTTGCGCCACCACGCCCGGCTCCAGCCCTATTTTTTATTCTTTATTTTGAAACAGTGTCTTACTAGGTTGCAAAAGGCCTCACTAAGAAGCTGAGGCTGTCTGTGAACAGCGATCCTCCTGTCTCAGCCTCCCGAATGCTGGGATTTTTACAAGTTTGTGCCACCATGTCCGGTTAGTTTTTATTTCTGACACAGTGTCTGCTAAGTTGCTGAAGGTCTCACTAAGTTGCTGAGGATGGCCTCGACACTGTGGTCCTCCTGTCCTGTCTCAGCCTCCCGAGTACTGGGATTACAGGTGTGTGTCACCACGCTTGGCTCCCACCCAGTGTTAAAACCCAGTATTCGCTTCAATGGCCGGCATCTCCAGCCTCTGTCTCAAGACTGCGTGCAGGGCCGAGTCCTGCTTTGGGCCAGCTTCCTGCTTATCAGGCTTTTAACTGGGCGCCTCTTTTTTTTTTTTTCACTTTTTTTTTCACTCTATGGTCCCAACACCGGAGGGCGCCCCCTTCTCCTGTGCTAGGCAAGGGTCAGCAAGAGGTTTACAAAGCCACTGTAGAAATCTGCAGGTAAGAGGATCTGCCCAAGGGGCTGATTCCACAAAGACTGAGGCCTGAGTCTGTAGCCACACCCAACTTCTCAGCAACTCCTTGACACGAAGAAAGGAGGGGAAACTGAGGCACAGGTGCTCGACCGGGGCTTGTTTCTCTCTCACTGGTTGCAGATTGATATTTTATTGAGAAGCCAGATGCCTGGACTGATGTTACTCAAAAATAAGGCTTTAGCCGAGCGTGGGGGCGCACGCTTGTAATCCCAGCAATTCGGGAGGCTGAGACTGGAGGATCGTGGTTCATGGACAGCCTCAGCTACTTAGTGAGGCCCTTTGCAACTCAGTGAGACCCCGTTTCAAAATAAAGAAGAAAATAAAAATAGGGCTTGGAGTGTAGTTTGGAGGTATAATGCCCCTGGGTTCCATCCCTAGTACCATACACACACACAAGGCTTTAGCCAGGTGCTGTGGCACAGGCCAGAAATCCCAATACTTGGGTGGTTGAGACAGGAGGATCGCAGGTTTGAGGCCAGCCTCAGCAATTACTGAAACCCTGTAGGGAGGGAGGGAGGGAGGGAGGGGGAGAGAGAGAGAGAGAGAGAATGAGAATAGAGTGCGGGGGGGGGGGGAGATGGGGGGAGAGAGAGAGAAGACAAGAAAATAGGAAATAGGGCTGGGAATATAGTTCAGAAGTAACATGCCTCTGAGTTCAATACCTGGTACTACAAGAAAAAAGAAAAAAAAGATAAAATTAGGCTTTAGTTGGGCATGGTGCTGCATGCCTCTAATCCCAGTACTTGGGAGGCTGAGACAAGAGGATCACAGGTTTGAGCACAGCCACAGCAACCAGGGAGGCCCTCAGCAACTTAGGATCTGTTTTAAAATAAAAAATAAAGAGGGCTTGGGGCTGCAGCTCAGAGGTAGACTACCCCTTGGGTTCAATCCCCAGTGCTACACACACACACACACACACACACACACACACACACACATTCAGGTTTTACACATTGAAGTCTTCTTAATTAGAAGGGAATGCTTACATCATTTACCAGTTAACTCCGTGTTCTTCTTTGGGGGCAGCACTTTAGCCCCAGGGTTCTATAATCACTTCGGAAATATTTCCAACATTACGACGCTCGTTCAAAAATAAACAAACAGCAGCACCCCCACAGATGTTTCCTTATTTGCTGAAGGGAAAAGAAGATAAACACAGTTATTGTGATTCACAATATTTGTGTAAAAGGCAGCACACCAGAGCCTTCCTAAGTCCTCCCAACAATAATATTTTGGGAACTTTAATTTTTTTTTTTTTTTAGTCTTAATGGCCCCAGGCCACATAGATTCAGCTCCTGGCTCCCCCTCCCAATGTTAGCACCTTGGTAGGTCTGAGGAACCCCAAGGGGGACCTGGTGCTTCCAGGAACTGCCACCCCCAGCGCGAGCGCGCGCGCGCACACACACACACACACACACACACACACACACACAGACACACACACACACAGTGGAGGTTGGTTCCCCTCTTCAACAGGTGTCACTAGGACACCGGAGGAGTCTACAATCTGGTGGCCTTTCCAGCCCTGCCAGCAGGGAGCAAGCTGGGGTTCTCCAACTTGAGAGACCCTCTGTAGTCCCAGAGGACCGTCAGAGGGCGCCCCCCACCCCTGTGACTCAGTGGGTCTGGGCGGAGAGTCTGCATCCTCATCAAGTTAGCAGAGGCGGCTGAGGAGGAAGGCCCTGGGACCTCACTCTGAGGCTTCTTCCCTTCCAAAGCTCCCTAAAATGTTAAGTCACAACTGGGAAACTGACTTGCTAAGGCCCAAGACCCATCCCTGGGATTTGCACCTAAATAGGGGGTTCAAGTAGGGGAGGGGGAAGAAAGGCTACAAGGGTGGTTACCAGGCAACTCAGGATGTCTCAAGGGGTCAGGAGTGCGCCTGGTTCGGAGCAACTCACTGGAGGAGCATCCAGGTGACTCCAGGGTGGCCTGGGCTCTCCTCCCCAGGTCTTCAAAGTTCAGATGACATGGGAGTCCCAGAGAAGCTAGCCCTGCTCCTCCCTTAATGATTCTTGGCACGTGAAAAGGCTCAAGTAACAAGTGAAGGCTCTTGGAGTGGAAGGAACTGGGGACCATTCTCCTACTCGTCCTGGGCCTCATCCCAGTGCATCCCAGGAGAACCCCCAGGACCTATAAAGGGTCCCTGAAACTCTCTCAGCTAAACTGGCACCTCCTCTACTCTCGGCCCGTTATGTCTTCAAGTGGAAAGAGCTGATAGCAATACAGGTGGCCCCCAGCACAGGGAGCTGCAACCACCCACCTCACCTCACTGGGTTTTTTAAAAAACTTAAAAATTTTTTGTGTGGTATTGGGGATGGAGCCCAGGGGCATTCTATCTCCAAGCTACACCCCCAGCTCGGTATTTTATTCTTTATTTTCAAACAGTATCTGATTGCAAAGGGCTTTGCCAAGTAGCTGAGGCTGTCTGTGAACCACGATCTCCTGTCTCAGCCTCCCAAATGCTGGGATTCCCGGCTTATCTGAGAAAGAGCTGGATTCTGTGGGTGGAGCAAAGGCCAGGCTGGCAGGCCTCTGAGACGCACAGTGGGAGTGCTTGCCAGGATGGCTGGGGGAAGGGGGCCAGGCCCTCCAGGAGAGGGACAAAGGAGGGGACCACAGGGCAGGGGGAAGACTCATGGAGAGATGTTGGGCCCGTCCTGGGGTCTTGTCACCCTGGAATTTTTTTTTTTGGCCTGGGGATGGAACCCAGGGTCATTTGACCTTTTTAAGCCACACTCCTAGCCCTTTCTCCCAAATCTCTCTCTCCATGGTGAGGTGCTTCCTGACGACATCATTTTATTTTTTATTTTGTGGTACTGGGGGTTGAACCCACGGGCTGCCCTCCTAGCCCCTTTTAAAGTGGTTGAGGCTATGCTTGAACCTGCCACCCTCCTGTCTCAGCCTCCCAAGTGCACCGTGGTGCCCAGCCCCTCATTTTAAACTGCATCCCCCGCCCAAGCCCCTTCAGTCACTCTGCTCCATCTTACCAGCACGGGCAGTCCGCCTTCCTCCTTTGCCAGGATGGAACCTCCAAGACAGTAATTTTGTGGTGTTCTTACATTCGACATTTAATTTTGGTGTACAGTTTGGTACTGAGATTTGGGGGTCAAGATTCAGAATTTACTTTGATCCACAGTCCAGTGTTTCCCAAACATTAAAAATAAGTGCTTAGCAGAGTGTGGTGGCACACACCTGAAATTCCAGTATTTGGGAAGCTGAGACAGAGGGCTCACAGGTTAGAGGCCATCCTCAGCGATTTAGTAAGATTTTTTTTTTCTTCCTTCCTTTTTCTTTCATTCTTTTGTAGTACTGGGGATTGAACCCAGGGACATTCTACCTCCAAGCTACACCCCAGCCCTATTTTTATTCTTTTTTTTTTTTTTTGAAATAGGGTCTCATTAAGTTGTAGAGAGCCTAAGTAGCTGAGGCTGGCTGTGAACCCAGGTCCTCCTGTCTCAGCCTCCTAAATACTGGGATTACAAGCATGAACTACCACACCTAGCCTGAAAGACTGTTTCAAAATTAAAAAAAAAATAAGATCCAGGTATGGTGGCACCCAGGGTTTGGGAGGCTGAGACTGGAGGATCGTGATTCGTGGGCAGCCTCAGCTACTTAGTGAGACCCTGTTTCAAAATAAAGAATAAAAATAGGGCTTGGAGGCCAAATGTCCCTGGGTTCCATCCCCATACCCGCAAAAAAAAAGTAAATAAATAAATAAAAAATAAAACGATAAATAAAAAATAAAATAAAATAAAAATAAAAAGGACTATAGCTCGGAGACAGAATGGCCGTGGATTCAATCCCCAGCACCAAACCAAGGCAACTGCTCTCCATCAACACAAAAGTGTCAGGTGCCCACTGTCTCCAGGAGGGACTCAGGCCTTGAGAGCTTGGGATACAAAAGCAGGTGATTATTTCCATTTTGAAGTTTAATTTTACAGACTGCGCCTCTTCACTGTACCCCTTCCCTCTCGGCCCCTCCACTCCTTTACAAAGACAACGATCTGCTTCTCCAGAGGTCTCCGCCCAGGTCTGTACGGAGTCCCCATCGGAAATTCTCAGGGCTTCTGCAACCCGCAGGCAGAGCGGTCTTCTCAGTTCTGGATGAAGTTGAGAAAAAGGTGAACTGTGGAAGATGATGGAGACTGTTCCCTCCAGACCAAAGAGTTCTTCTTTGAGGAGTGAAATTTTTGTCTAAGACTGAACGCCATCTCAAAGAGTAGATCAGTAAAAAGCAGAATGCTTCAGACAGCAGGAAATAAAACCGATCTGAAATATAAGGAAGAAAACCAAATGCATCTTAACAGCACTTTAAGCAAGTACCACTTTTTCTGATGTCAATATAAAAACATAAGCTCAAAATATGGTGGCAAAGTGTTCCCTAGACCAAGAGGTCAAAAGCCAGGCGTGGCCGGGCGTGGCGGCGCATGCTTGTAATCCCAGTACTTGGGAGGCTGAGGCAGGAGGATGGCAGGTTCAAGGACAGCCCGAGCAACTTAGCAAGGCCCCCTGCAATTTAGTAGGACCCTGCTTCTAAATAAAGAATTAAAAAAATAATAGGGCTGGGGTGTAGCTCAGAGTACAATGTTCCTGAGTTCAACCCTCAGGACCACACATGTGCACACACAGACGTTAAATGAGATGGCAAAGAATGGACTTTTTGACCACAAAAGACCAGACCTCAAGGGACTATGTGTGAAGAACCAAGACTCGTGAATGCTGCTGTTTATTCTGGAGCTGGCTCAAGGCAGGACACCCCTGAAGGACTCAGTGGAGCCTGCACTTGTCGCCGAGGTGCAGGAGAGTATGTGTGCAGCCCTGTCTCATCTTATTTTTGTGTAATAAACGGACTCTGTGTAGCCTAGGGCGGTTCTCATTTTGGTACCATGTAATCAGGAAAGGAAAACTCAAAAGTACGGCTCCCTGTCCCTTAAAGAACTGGCTTGTTGACATCATGGGATAGAACCCTGAATCTGGTATTTCTTACAAGGTCTTTTCCTCACTTGGGCTAGTCTGAGGATTCTGGTGTTTCAACAAAAGTAAGGTCCTTAAAGACTCAGAACCTGAACCCTTCCTTCCCTCTTTATTTTTTTTGCGGGTCTGGGGAAGGAACCCAGGGGCATTCTAACTCCAAGCTACACCCCCCAGCCCTATTTTTTAACCTTTGTTTTGAAACAAGGTCTCACTGAATTGCAAAGGGCCTAAGTAGCTGAGGCTGTCCTCGAACCAAGATCCTCCTACCTCAGCCTCCCAAATGCTGGGATTACAAGCTGTGCCACCACGCCCGGCACCCTTCTTTATTAACTTCCGGTTCCTTTGGAGTCATGGGGCTATGCCAAAGGGGCTACTGAGGCACCGACGGGAAGCTCCCGGCCTCACGCGGGTGCGTCCACCATTCCCAGCTTAGTCTCGGTGCTGTCACCTTATCCTTTGGGTAACTCATCTAAATGGCACAGCACGGCTTTTTGGTGCAATTGTTGGAAGTTGGATCCAGAACTTTCTGAAGAGAGCATCTGCGCTTCAGTGTCCTTGCCAGAGACCCGCGGTGCAGAGCAGCCGAAGCCACGGTTCAGAGCAGCCGAGCAGAGCGGCCAGAACAGCCAAGCGGAGCGGCCAGAACAGCCAAGCGGAGTGGCCAGAACAGCCGGAGCAGCCAGAGCCGCAGCCCGGATTGGCTGGAGCGGCGGCGCGGAGTGGCCGGAGCCGCGGAGTAGAGCGGCTGGAGCAGTCGGAGCGGAGCGGCCAGAACAGCTGAGCTGAGCGGCCAGAGCAGCCGAGCAGAGCGGCCAGAACAGCCGGAGCGGAGTGGCCAGAACAGCCGGAGCAGCCAGAGTCGCGTCGCGGAACGGCCGGAGCGGCCGGAGTGGCCAGACCCGCGGTGCAGAGCAGCCAGAGCCGCGGCGCAGAGCGGCCGGAGCGGCGCGGCCTACATCTCCCCTAGCAGCACCAGAATCCAGAGAGGAGGGAGACTCAAAACAGAGCTCAAATCCAGAGAGGAGGTACTTTGGCCTCGCGGCCTAGGACGCAGAAGCAGTGTCTTACTGCTGGCGGCAGCGGTGAGTTCACCTGACGACCCTAGACCAATCCACTCAACCAGCCACCAGGCGCCTGAGAGGAGGGGTGGACAGCGAGCCGAGGTGAGCAGGTGCTGAACAGCCGGGCGGCAGTCAGCAGTTTTGTTGGTGCAGGGAACATCTAAAACTCCCAAGGGCCGGGCACAGCACAACTGGCAAGGACTCAGAGCGGAGTTCAAAACCAGAGAAGAAATACGCACGCCATATCACGGCCGAGGGCGTGGCAGTGGTGCCAAATTGCCAGTGGCGGCAGCAGCGAATCCATCGAGTTCACTACAGCTCCATCAGCGCACTCAATAACCGTGAGTCAAATTGCGGCCCCTAGGGGAGAAATCCCAGTTCTGCACTCCCAGGGACTCGCGCAGATAGTCTCCCTGGGTCGGAGATTTTAGCAGTGCAGCCCAGTGGGGGAGTGGCAGTGGCAGAGATATCATACCATAGTCACAACTCCCCACTGGAGAACGCCCAACTTGGCACTCCCCACGGTCTAAGCAGCCTTAATTGACTCCCTGGGTCTGAGACTTTGTGATACAACCCAGTTAAGGAGTAGTGGTGACAGAGATACCACAGACACGAGATCCAGAGCATCTTAAGTGAACTTGTAGTGACTCAGGGAAGAACCCAGAGAAGGCACAAATTTCCAAAATCATGGGAAAGAGAAATAACAATGGAGCAGTGAATGCCAACAACCCCACAACATCAGAATCCGATAACACAGAAACCCAAAGATCTCTAGAAGATCAAATTAGGAAAATAACTTTAGAAATAATAGAGGACTTTCGAAAAGAATTTAGAGAGAGTCAAAAAGAGATAAAGGATGCAATTAATGAAGTAAAGGCCTCAATTCAAAGTATAAACAACAGATTAGACCACATGGAGAATAGAATCTCGCTTCTTGAAGATGATCATTCTAAAAATGAACGCATAGTTTCTAATTTAGAAAAAAAAACCCGACAGCAGGAATCTGACATTGAAGAAATATGGGCCCATTTCAAGAGAGCTAACCTAAGAATAATTGGAATAGAGGAGGGAAAAGAAGGTGAAACCAAAGGGATCAACAATCTCTTCAAGGAAGTAATAGCAGAAAATTTTCCAAACATAGAGCAAGAGGTCGATACACAGGTCCAGGAAACTTATAGAACTCCCTTTAGACAGGATCAGAGAAGAGGATCCCCACGCCACATAATTGTCAAAATGACTAATGTGGAAGCCAAGGAGAGAATCTTAAAGGCAACAAAAACAAAAGGCCACGTGACATTCAGAGGCAAACCAATTAGAATCACTCCAGACTTCCCAAACCAAGTTATGAAAGCCAGAAGGGCTTGGAGTAACATATTCCAAACTCTGAAAGAAAACAACTTCCAGCCAAAAATTTCCTACCCAGCAAAACTATCCATCAAATTAGATGGGGAAATAAGAAGCTTCCATGACAAACAGCAACTGAAGGAATTTATGTCTTCAAAACCAGCGCTAGAGAAAATACTCAAGGAGATTAACTGCAAAGAGGAAATGGGTAATACACGCCAGAACCAAAGAAACAAGAATTCCCATCCAGCTGACAACTAAGCAAAGAAGAATAAACAGTATCTTAAACAGAAATAAGATCTTAACATGTTGGGAATTAAAAATTATCTCTCTATAATCACACTGAATGTAAACGGCCTCAACTCCCCAATAAAAAGACATAAAGTGGCAAAATGGATTAAAAGCCAGAATCCATCCATCTGCTGCTTACAAGAAACACACCTTACAAGTAAAGATAGGAACAAACTCAAGGTAAAGGGCTGGAGCAAGGTAATCCATGCTAATGGCACTCGAAGACAAGCAGGATTAGCAACTATGATATCAGACAAGTTAGACTTCAAACCCAAACTTATTAGAAGAGACAAAGAAGGTCACATCTTACTGGTAAAAGGAATAGTCCAGCAAGAGGAAATAACAATAATCAACATCTATGCCCCAAACATAGGGGCAGCTACTTTCATAAATCAAACTCTCTGTGATATGAAGTCACACATAAATCCCAACACAATAATACTGGGAGACTTCAACACACCTCTCACAATACTAGACCGATCGTCCAGACAAAGGGTCAGTAAAGATGTCTCAGAACTAAAGAACACCATTAACCAAATGGACCTGTTGGACACATATAGAATATTTCACCCAACTACAGCAGAGTTTACATTTTTCTCAGCTGCTCATGGAACCTTCTCCAAAATAGATCACATCCTGGGACACAAAATGAGCACTAGCAAATTTAAAAAATGTTACATACTTCCCTGTGTCATTTCAGACCATAATGGAATGAAACTAGAAATCAACTATAAGAAGACCCAGAGAAACAACATAAACATGTGGAGACTGAACACCACACTTCTGAATGAAGAATGGGTCATAGAAGATGTAAGAGGTGAAATCAAGAAATTTCTAGAAACAAATGAAAATAAAGAAACAACATATCAAAACCTCTGGGACACTTTGAAGGCAGTATTAAGAGGAAAATTTATAGCACTGAGTGCTCACATAAGAAAAACAGAAAATTCTCAAATAAATAGCCTTATGACACACCTCAAAGCCCTTGAAAAGCAGGAACAATTGAACCCCAAAGCCAGCAGAAGTTGGGAAATTATTAAAATTAGAGCAGAAATTAACGAAATAGAGAATAAAAAAACAATACAGAAAATCAACAAAACCAAAAGCTGGTTTCTTGAAAAAATTAACAAGATTGATAAACCACTAGCCAACCTAACTAAGAAAAAGAGAGAATCAACCCAAATTATGAAGATAAGGGATGAAAAAGGAGACATTACTACTGACAGCGTAGAAATCCAGAGGATTATCAGAAACTACTTTGAAAAACTATACTCCAACAAAATGGAAAATCTGGAGGAAATCGACAACTTCCTAGATAAATACAACCTTCCTAAACTGAGTCAAGAAGATATAGAACACTTAAACCAACCAATAACAATCAAAGAGATTGAAATAGCAATAAAGAGCTTACCATCAAAGAAAAGCCCAGGACCAGATGGTTTCCCAAGTGAATTCTATAAAACCTTTATAGGAGAACTAATCCCAATACTACTCAAACTATTTCGGGAAATAGAAAAAACCGGGACTCTCCCAAATACATTCTATGAAGCCAACATCACACTAATACCCAAACCGAATAAAGACAGTTCAAGGAAGGAAAACTACAGGCCTATATCTCTGATGAACTTGGATGCAAAACTATTAAACAAAATACTAGCAACACGCATTCAAAACCACATCAAGAAAATCATTCACCATGACCAGGTAGGGTTCATCCCAGGGATGCAAGGCTGGTTCAATATACGAAAATCAATCCATGTAATTCATCATATAAACAGAATCAAAGACAAAAACCACATGATCATCTCAATAGATGCTGAAAAAGCATTTGATAAAATTCAACATCCATTTATGATAAAAACACTGCAGAGAATTGGAATAGAAGGAACATATCTCAACATTATTAAGGCAATCTACAATAAGCCCACTGCCAACATCATATTAAATGGGGAAAAACTTCAAGAATTCCCCCTAAAAACTGGAACGAGACAAGAATGTCCACTATCACCACTTCTCTTCAATATAGTACTAGAGACTCTAGCCAGAGCAATAAGGCAAGAAAAGGAAATCAAAGGAGTACAAATAGGAAAAGAAGAACTTAAGCTTTCACTATTTGCAGATGACATGATACTATATTTAGAAAACCCAACAAACTCAACCAAAAGGCTTATAGAACTGATCAACAAATTCAGCAAAGTATCTGGATACAAAATCAATCTTAAAAAATCAGAAGCTTTCCTGTACACCAACCATAAATCCACTGAAAAAGAAATTCAGAAAACACTTCCACTCAGGATCTCCCACAAAAAAATAAAATACCTAGGAATAAACTTGACCAAGGAGGTAAAAGATCTCTACAAAGAAAATTATAAAACACTGAAAAAAGAAATCGAAGAAGATCTTAGAAGATGGAAAGACCTTCCATGTTCATGGATTGGCAGAATAAATATCATTAAAATGGCCATCCTCCCAAAAGTGATCTACAGATTTAATGCAATGCCCATTAAACTACCAAGATCATTCCTCACAGACATAGAAAAATCAGTCCTTAAATTTATCTGGAATAACAAAAAGCCCAGAATAGCCAAGGTAGTTCTCAGCAACAAAAACCATGCAGGAGGAATCACAATACCTGACTTTAAACTATACTACAAAGCCATTGTAATAAAAACAGCATGGTACTGGCAAAAGAACAGATATATAGACCAGTGGAGCAGAATAGAAGACCCAGAAACAAGTCCACACACTTTCAGCCAATTGATTTTTGACAAAGAGGCCAAAAACATACACTGGAAAAAAGATAGCCTCTTCAACAAATGGTGTTGGCAAAACTGGTTAACCATATGCAGAAAATTGGATGTTAATCCCACTTTTTCACCCTGTACAAAAGTCAACTCACGATGGATCAAAGACTTGGAAATTAAACCAGAGACTTTGAAGCTCCTTGAAGAGGGCATAGGTCCAACACTACAACACATAGGCACAGACAAACATTTCCTCAACAAGACCCCAAAGGCACAGCAAATTAAAAGGAGAATCAATACATGGGATTGCATGAAACTGAAGAGCTTCTGTTCAGCAAAGGAAACTATCAAGAATCTCAATCGAGAGCCAACAGAATGGGAGAAGATTTTTGCCACCTACACCACTGATAGAGGACTAATATCTAGAATATACAGAGAACTCAAGAAACTCAACACTAAGAAAACAAAACATCCAATAACAAAATGGGCAAATGAACTAAATAGACACTTCACAAAAGAAGAAATTCAAATGGCCAATAAATGCATGAAAAAATGCTCAACATCACTGGCAATCAGAGAGATGCAAATCAAAACTACCCTGAGATTTCACCTAACTCCAACTAGAATGGCCATCATTCAAAACACGAACAACAACAGATGCTGGCGAGGATGTGGAGAAGTGGGAACTCTAAGACATTGTTGGTGGGATTGCAAATTAGTGCAACCACTTTGGAAAACAGTATGGAGAATCCTCAGAAGAATGGGAACAAATCTACCATTTGATCCAGCAATACCACTGTTGGGTATCTACCCAAAAGAAAAGAAACCAAACTACCAAACTAATCCATGTGTATCTATGTTCATAGCTGCACAATTCACCATAGCCAAACTATGGAACAAGCCAAGATGTCCATCAACAGACGAATGGATTACAAAACTGTGGGATATGTACACAATGGAATTTTACTCAGCCATCAAAAAAAACTCAATTACATCATTTTCAGGGAAATGGATGGAACTGGAGGACATTATGCTAAGTGAGATTAGTCAGGCACAAAAAATAAGAAATCAGATGCTTTCCCTAATATGTGAGAGTTAGGGAGAAATGGGTCATACTTTTAACTCTGTTTACATTGTCTTTGGATATACAATATTTTTTTTATTTTTTAGGGAGTTTATTTACCCTTTTGTTGCCTGTGCAATTGAAATCATATCCAAGAAATCACTTCCAATTTCAATGTTGTGAGGTTTTATAACCCAGATTTTCTTCTAAAAGCTTATAGTATTAAGATTTATATTTAGGTCTTTTATCTATTTTGAGTTAATATTTGTATATGTGTTAGGTAACGGTCCAATTTTATTCTTTTTCATTTATTATTATTTTTCAACAATATTTGGTTAAAAGACTAGTATTTCCTCCACCAAAACTTCATGGAAACCTTGTCAAAAATAACTTGTCAATGTTTGGAAGAATTTATCTCTAGGCTTTTATTTAGCTCCAATGGTTTATATATCTGCCTTTAGAACAGTACTACACTGTTTCAATTATTGTAGCTTTATATGGTTTGAAATCAGAAAATATACATCTTCTAGCTTTGTTCTTCTTTGAGATTGTTTTGGGTATCTAGAGTCCATATTCCATATCAGGATAGATTTTTTCTGAAAAATAAATTAATAAATGTATGATAGTTTTACCTAAAAAAAAAAAAAGAAAAAAATATTCTCTGGTAAGAAAGAAAGCAAAAAGAAATATTGAAATGTTATCTTTAAGTCATCAAGAGTTTGGTACCAGACAAATGAAACTGTTATGTGAGATTATCAATGTTAATATTGTATAAATTGCTATAATACTAGATGTCAACTACTAAGCCAAGCATGGGAAGGAGGGATGGGGAGGGAATGGGGTGGGGATTGGGTAGGGGCTAACTGGGCGATATGTGCATGTATGTCTACAAAAGTATTTTCTTTATACCACTATGATGTATGAATACATTGCACCAATAAAAAATAAATTAAAAAAAAAAATAAATGGCACAGCACAGTCACCTTCTAACATGGAGATGGATGAGGTGCCTGCCAGACGTCAAGTCCCCAGCAGGTCAACCTGCAGGGTCAGTGCAGGGCCTGAGAAACCAGAGGCTTGAGGCTGACTTCGGGAAGAGAAAGCTGGATTCTCCAAAATGTCAAATGCAGGCTCAGCTCTGAGCGCTCACCAGGTGGGAGTGGAATCACCCCTCCCCGTGGCCGCTGGACACCACAGCCCCGCCCAGGTCTGATGGGGGTGAGGAAGCAGGCGCACAGCCCATCAAAACAGCCTCATCAAGTGGAAGAAACTGAGCGGCCCAGGCGCTGCGCTCCTGTGCTCCGCTCTGCCCCACGGACTCCTCCACTCCTCCGCTCCCTCACCAACGGGCCTTTTATACTGAGTGCTAAGCCAGGCGTGGTGGTGCACGCTTGGGAGGTGAGACAGGAGGGTCGCACAGGTTCGAAGCCAGCCTCAGCTAACTCAGTGAAGCTCTCAGCAACTCAGTGAGACCCTGTTTCCAAATAAAAGTATAAAATAGGTCTGGGAGTATAGCCCGGAGGTAGAAAAGCCCCTTGTTCCTCCCTCAGTACCACAAAAAAAAAAAAAAAAAAGAAAAAAGGAGAGCTTCCTAAATCTGTAAAAGGAAGGCCCCACAAAGAACAGACAGGCTTCTTGTAATTTATTTTGAGTTATTTCCAAGCGACAGTTACAAAAGTTTTTAATCTTTATAATACTCTTGATAAGAAAATAAAATTTAAATAAAAATACATTCTCAACAATACATGGTTACACAAATTCACTACATTAAGTTTTGATAACTTACAGTTTCAAACTGGACACTGTAAAAACCAATGTTTACTAGCAACATATTCATTTCCAAGTTAAAAATGGGAGCAGATGGTATCAATCAAAGTTGGCACTAACTCTAGGATGAGTCTCAAGAGTTTTCACGTACTGTAAGGACACCTAACAGGCTACGCGGGATTCTGTCTTTACAGGATGTACCGTTAAAGCAAATTAAAGGTGCTTTCACTTAAAAAGAAAAATCTGTTTTTCAAAACCTGGCATGAGTCTGCCGGGCGTGGTGGCGCACGCTTGTAATCCCTGCGCTTGGGAGGCTGAGATAGGAGGATCGCACGGGTTCGAAGCCAGCCTCAGCTACTTAGTGAGGCTTTCAGCAACTTAGTGAGACCCTGTTTCCAAATAAAATATATTAAAAAAAAAAAGGTCTGGGAGTGTAGCCCGGAGGTAGAAAGCCTCTGGGTTCCACCCCAGTATCACCAAAACCTGGCATGAGTGAGCTTTTTCTAGTAAAAGAATGAAATCGGGCTTCAGAAGCAGACATGACGGCCACATCTTTTGTCACCTTTTTTTCCCCTGTAAAATTAAAAAAGGTCTAGTTTTGACACTTAACCATTACCCGTGATATTAAAAACATATTTCTTTGGCAAATAAAATAATTCAACTTGATAAATTATATTCCTAGGGGTAAAAACCTTTGCGATTGCCTGTTATCTTATTAAATGAATGTTAAAAAACAAAACTAAACAACAATAAACAACAACAGATCACCACGACTTCAGCTGAAGGGATGACAGCTAAACCAAGCAGACGAAGCGCGGTGTTTCCGGCGAGCTGGCCGCGGCGCCCTCAGTCCTTCCTGGCCCCGGGTGTGCATGGAGAGGTGAGCTGCCATGTAATTCTTTCAAATGCTTTCGAAAAGGCAGAGAAGGCGTCAGGTCATAAAGCTCAGAGCGCACAGGACCTACTGACGTGGGTTCGTATCACAGAAGGCTTTCAAAGAAAATTAGTTCAATTCTACATTTCTCTTTTTAGACTATGCCAAGATGGTTATTTCCAGTCAAACTGGCTGTTTAAAAACATCATGTAAAAAAAAAAAATAGGAAGATGACTGACTCTCCCTCCAATCCAGAGCTACAGATGTACAGCACTGGCCTGGACCGTACTGCGGTCTTTGAAATAACTAGCGTTAGATATTTGATATTAGAAATGTTAGAAAAATACTTTCTTGCCTTAAAAAAAACCACAGAAGACTAAAAGCCACTAAGTAATAGAGTACCTGGCAATGCTCAAATGTTCTTTGCAAGTAAACATTTTTAGAGACTCTTAAAAGAAATTTTAATTTGAATAAAATTCATGAGAAATTTATTAAATGGCTAAATCCTTTCACATTTAGAAATCACTGTGATTTAAGGAATCTGAGCTCATAAAGTTTAATGGAGTCTTCCAAACTGCAAAGGGCTGGGAGTGATACCCTACCATAATGCATACAACCAGTTCATTCTTAAAGGTCATCTAGAGAAACACACTGCCCAGTCATCATCATGTACAGAACAGCTCTGATTGTGTGCCGATGGCGGCCTTTAAAAATGTTCACCGAATAACAATACCATTTAAAAACCATTACCCATCAATAACATAAGTGGCAAATATATCTTGAAATATAGCTTATGCTCAGGGAAACAAAAAAAGCACTACTAGCTAGACTTACATTAATAAGTCACAGTTTTAAACAAGAACATATGTAAATACTCCAAGGTTCAAAGTACCACACTTAGAAAATGGTTTGAATTAAAAAAGACGAAACCTGAGTACCACGGTTTTAACACTGATGAAGCAGAGTGTATCCCTCCTGCACTGCAAGGTGATATCTTGCTTCGGCTGCTTATTTACAGTTAGGAGTTTTAGGACAAAAGTAAATTACTAAGGAAAAATGGGAATAAAAGAGTTGCTGACCCAAATTCCATTGGCTAGCAGGCAATAAGGAAACAGCAATGGAATATAAACATTCCCAGGAAAGCACAATTTCTCCACTTAAACACTGATCATTCAACTGATCATAAAGGTAGATACACTGAGTATCCAAAGGATAACCTGGCAGGCCAGATTATTAAAGTGCGCCTAGTGACTGTCCTGGAGGCCCACCGTGGCCGACACCAGGAGGAGGGCGTCCCGGGAGAGAGCAGGTGAGCCCCAGCGGCCACACCACCGTCTCCAGGCCTGCTTTCTCTTCTTGTTAGGAAGAGATTCCTTAGAATCATACTAATCTGAACTCTCAACTCAAGAGAACGAGTACCTGATATTTAGAACAATGAAAACAATTCTAGTGGTCTTACTGGGTCCTCTGCCATCGCTCATCCCCAATGTAAACACGATGCGCACAGTTGCACCTGGTCCCTGATTCCTCCTATCTGAGTTCTGTTCACATCTCCAATAGGCAAAAGGATCTACCGACTGGCAAGGATGCTCTGGCAGTTTTCTGACGTTTCTGTCACTGTCTCTACTGCAACCTATAATAAATAATGGGCCAAAGAAAAAATATTTTTTTTCCTTTCTTAAAAGAGGGAAGGTCCAGATGAACTAAATGGAAAGCTCTGAGTCGACACACACAGATTGGAACTTTCTAGAAAACAATGTTGGCAGTATAGAGCAGGCACTAATGGTAGTGAATCAAGTGCACAGAACAGAGTTACAAGAAGGGCTGGGTCCTTGCTCTGGAGAGGCGCTCCCTCCCTTTGCTTCTGGAGGAAGCTTCATTAGGAAGCTTCTATTAAAAAGAAGTTGTAGAAACATGGATTGAACACAACAGATATGAAGGAAATCTTGGGTTTCAAATCTTCTAGTAACACATCAAGATCAGGATTCCCAAGCAGTTAAATTTCAATCATTAAATATTAAATACAATATGAATGCAAATGACATTGAAACCAATGTTCATTCTTAAATACTATGAACAAAATATAGGATGAATTGAAAAACTCCAAGAAAAAGAATGTTTTCCAGTTCTTCAAAGTCTAAGATGTTTTTCCAACAATTGGATTTTCCCTAGAAAAGAGAAAAAAAATTTTTTTAAAGTTAGAAAGTATAAAAATTTAAAAAGTGACAATATAAAATTCATCCAGCACTTATAATTTTCTCTGATAATCTCTCACCCTAACTCTTATTTACCACATACTACATTTCAGGCACTACTCTGACAGCTAAGAATACAGGGTGCCAACAGGTGAGAGCCTGGTCATGGAGCTCCCATCCTGGTACAGGGAAAAGAAAACAAGCGCTTAGTCTAAGGCCGGCGTGGGCGTGGCAGGTGTGTGTGTGTTCGTGCGTTTGTGTGTTGCTGGGGATGGAACCCAGGGACACTCTACCTCTGAGATTCACCCTTAGAACTATTTTATTGTTTATTTTGAAGCAGGGTCTTGCTAAGTGGCTGAAGCTGGCTGCAAACCTGTGATTTTCCTGTCTCAGCCTCTCAAGAACTGAGTTTACAGGCGTGGGCTACCATGCCTGGCCTAACTCTGAGGTATTTTAAAATAAAGAAAAATAATATAAAAATAAAAGGGGTATAATGTGCATGGGGTATAGTAGGGACAGTATGTAAAAAGGATGGTTAAATACTGGCTAGGCCTTCATAAAAAAACTTCCCAGGGTTCTAAGAAAACTGCATTACTACTGTTAAAAGAGAACCAAATATACTCACCTAGAAAAGAAGAAATAAGAATGTTTATGGAAAAGCCTTTCTAATGTAATATCCATCCTTCCTTCCTTCCTTTCTTTTTTTACTTTTTGGTGGTACTGGAGATTAAACCCGGGGGCATTCTACCTCTAGGCTATATACTCCCTGCTGTTTTTATTTTGTTTATTTTTGGTGGTACTGGGGTTCCTGGAAACCCTACTACCTCTGGGCTACACTCCCAGACCCATTTTTATATTTTATTTGGAAACAGGGTTTCTTCAGCCAGTGAAGCTGGCTTCAAACCTGTGCGATCCTCCTGTCTCTGTCTCCCAAGCGCGGGGATTACAAGCGTGCGCCACCATGCCTGGCCTTATTTTATTTTTTGAAACAGGGCCTTCCTAGATTGTTGAGTCTCACTACTTGCTGAGGCTGCCCTCGAACCTGTGAGCCTCTTGTCTCAGCCTCCCAAGTACTGGGACTATAGGCGTGCGCCACCATAACTGGTTGTACTAAGCTTTCTACCAAGGAAGAACATAAATATTTACACATGTTGAACTGATTTTTGTTGAAACAAGTAAAATCTATTCCTCAATTTTTCAGTTCAAATATCGTTATGTCCATATATGAAAAGTATTGGTACCAATCTCACTCACTCGTCTGGTGAGAAGGGAGGCGGATCAGGGTGGGATGCAGAGGGAAATGCACCGAGTGCTGTGAGCACGCACGTCTGTGTCACTTGGAACCCCACTGTGGTGCACAATTACAATGCATTTATCTATCTATCTATTTATTTATTTGCAGTAATGGGGATGGAAACCAGGGGTATTCTACCTCTGAGTTATACCCCCAGCCTTATTTTTTATTCTTTTTTTTTTGGTGGTACTGGGGGGTGGAACCCAAGGGGCTTTTCTGCCTCTGGGCTATACTACCAGACCTATTTTATTTGGAAACAGGGTCTCACTAAGTTGCTGGGAGCCTACGTAACTGAGGCTGGCTGTGAACCTGTGTAATCCTCCTGTCTCAACCTCCCAACTGCTGGGATTACAAGCGTGCGCCACCACTCCCGGCTACAACGCACCAATTTAAAAGCATAAATACACCAAGTGCTGTGTGCACGCATGTTTGTATCACTTGGAATCCCACGGTGATGCATAATTACAGCGCGTCAATTTAAAAGTATGAAAAAAGTAAGATTCCCCAGCTGCCAGGCTGACCGAGGTCAAGGAGAGTGAGTACACACTGTGGCAAGTCCTGGTATCTGCTGTCTGGGGAGCCGATCCTTCCCTCCCTCCCCACTTCCTGTGCAGGACCCTGATTCTGGCTTAGACCTGGGAGCCATGTGCTTCCAGGGAGGCTGGGGTTACTGCAGACAAGTTCCTCTCTTGGCCAGGAGGAAATCAGTCCTTACTGCCTCTGGGATGTGAAAATGTAGGCTCTGAACCAGGTGGGCAAGTGTGAGAAGACAGAAGTTGTCATGCTGAGAATGGCTGCGTGTGGACAGTCCATGAGGGCTGAGGTCAGGTTAGGCTTTAACCCGTGAGACCAAACAATGTCTTGTCATTTCAATCAGAATTTTCTGTCCCTTGTTGCTCAAAGCAATCAAAATGACACGGTGTAAAGATTAGGCACAGTGCTGGGGGTATGCGCTCCTAATAAATGTCAGCTGTTGACTGTGCCCACCGCGGTACCCTTTATGTCTGCGAGGGACCCACCAAAGCTATGTTAAGATGCTTCTAGCACTCTCGGGGTGACTTTTTAAAAGTACTACACACGTGGCGCATGGAAGATAGAAAGGAGGAGGATCAGCCAACCCAAAAGCTATGAAGTATTCGAGAAAGTGCGCCCAACACTGAGTGGTGATCAAGCGCACAGCAGCCGGGGAGCCCGTGAGAGGGGCAGCAGAGTGGCTCCGGCCCGGGGCAGGCCGTGGTGAGGGTGCCTGGGTGGCGCGCCCGCACAGGGCTCAGAAACTACTCACTTGCTTCCGTATTTTGCATTACTAGACCGTTTCTTCCTGTATTTTTCATGAGGCTCATTCAGTTTCTCCACGATGCTTTTTATTTGTTGAATTGTCTTAAAGGTTGTTACAGAATCCTCGATTACGAAGTTAGAATAATCATCAGGTTCTTTCTGTGGTCCTTGATAGACAGCTATGGTCCCACAAGCCTCTGCGAGGAGCAGCGGAACCTCCGATTAGGAAACCAAATCCCATAAAGGCGATTTGTACTATAAATCAAAATTTTCAATTGTCTCAAGCTGGGGAAATTGATTCTAACACATCGATTTCATTAATTAGGATATTACATTTGTACAAAACCAGTAATTTTACTTGACGAGTATTTATGAAAAATGCCCCCTCTGGTGGTTTGTGAACTTTGGTAAGCCTATGAATATTTTCAACTATCTTCTAAGGACAAAGTAGTACTTCAGGAATTGGACAAAAGATCTTGTGTGTGTGGCACTGGGGATGGAAGCCAGGGGCATTCTGCCTTCGAGTTCCATCCCCAGTCCAATTTTATTCTTTTATTCTGAGGCAGGGTCTCACCAGGCTGTGGAGGGCCTCACTAACGTGCTGAGGCTGGCCACAAACTTGCGACCCTCCTGTCTCAGCCTCCCAAGTACTGAGATTGTAAGTGTGTACCACCGCGCATGGCTAAGATCATGGTTTTTAAAAAAGCAGATTAGTTTTGTATTTACCTTCCATCTTCTGCAGCTTAAGTAAACTGAGAGTAAAAAGGGAATAAATCCTTTCCGTTTCTCTGTCTTCATCAATATCTATTTGGATATCTGCAGGGACACCTCTATGGTAAAAATGAAATGAAAATACGTTGGAAAAAAATTTCTTTGTTAACATATCAAACGCTTTTGATAGTTTGAGACTAAAAGTAGAATTAGAATTTTGCAAAAGGAACTTTAGACGTTAAGTTTCATTGATAAAATAAAATGGGGCCAAGAAGTTTGGTCAGTCGTAAATGACGTTAATCAGAAGAAGGGGACTTAAAGAGACTTTCGTAATCTACCTTCATTCCCAAGGCAGCGCATTGGTAGTTAAGTCTCCAGCACTGCGCGGCTGCTCCGTAACTTAGAAAGAGGACGCCAGGCTCTCATCTTGCTATCGTGTCCCGGCTAGTGCTGTCTTTCCCCTCATTTGTCTCTTTGGCCATGCTGGGACTGAACCCGGGGCTTCAGGCGTGCGGCCCGCCCTCTACCACTGAGCTCCACCCTTCAGGCTTGCATTTCTACTTACACCCCGCCTGCCTGCCTGCCTCTCTCTCACTGTGCGGTCACTATTAATGCCAGAACATTTCCATCTCCTGCACCCATTAGTGCTCCCCACGCCTCCACCTTTCCTTCTGTGGCCACACTAATGACTGCCACTGTCCACTTACTTACTCTGGATACCTTTTACATAAACATGTTCATACAACGGGACTTTTCACGTAACATACTGCTTTCAAGGTTCATCCATATCACAGCATGTATGTCCTTCATCCCTTTTGATGGCCACATAACATTCCACTGGGCGGACACAGCGCATTTTGGAAGACCGCTTTTTTAGTAAGAAACTTACGCAGTGCACGGCTTGCAGCCTGGCGTGTTTTCACTGGTCTCCTGACAGCAGAGCCAGTTTCCGTTGAGATAGGCAGAGGGATGAAAAGAGCTGAGCCTGTTTTGGTTGCAGCGGCTCACCCTGCATAGCACGTCTATCCACTCATTTGCTTCCACGCAATTATTTGCCTGGACGTACAGTGGTTTCTCTGTATGTATAACTTGGAACATCTTCACAGGCAATTAAGATAAAAAGTTAACGAGAGAGTCTTAAAAACCAGAACACAAAACAGGATAAAATACGCAACAGAAATGTAGTTTGCCTGACTAGATCACTGCTGCTGATTCCTTAAGAGTTGTTACTTTTCCAGCGAGTTGACTAAGACCATCTGGGTCCGAGTACTAAGTGTCACAATAGGACGTGGAAGCCACATATGTCTAAAGGAATGGACTACCCTGTCAATACGAACAAAGGAGGGCATGCAGACACAGGAGAACGCGAGCAAGGCAGAGCGGCCGAAACACTGAGGAGCAAGGGCCGACCTGCCGGCCACCTGCAGCCTCGCCGAGTGCGAGCGGTGGGAAGACGGTGGGCGGGAGGTGAGGGCCGCCGCGGAGGGTGTGATGGGCAGGAAGTCTCTAGCTTAATAGACAGGCAGATTACATGAGGCAGTGACACTAGGGACCTTATTAAGACACAGTGTGAGCTAGCAATTTATAAACTATTAACAATTACGGAAAACACTAAAACAAATTCTTGAAAATTTCAACTAAGTAATGTATACAGTTTAAAACTTTCAATATTGATTTATGCTACTTACGTTTTTCTTGTTGAAAGAGCTCTCTTCCAGTTTTTCCACAGCAAGAATATTTTTTACTGGAATTGTATAAATTGCATCTTTGCCTAAATAATAAGAGGCAAAAATAATAGAGGACAAAAATTAAAATAATTTCCACCAGAATTATAAGAGTTAAGACCTAAGTTCTTCCTCTGGATGGTAGAAGTACATATAGTCTACAGTAGACTCCGAGCGGTTATGTATATATTTATTTTATGAAACAGATGAATTTTTATTGTTTCCTATGAAGTAACTTCTTTACTTTTTTCAACATAAAATATTTTCAAGGAAAAAACTTGAGAATAAATTTGATCTCCATGTAGAAAATAAGAATGATGCCAGTTTTGTGACATTAATTTTATGGAAACTGAAATAACTAGTATACTTAGCAACAGAAATCTACTCAAACAGGGCTGAGACATGGAACTTTCTTTCATGAATGGTTTTTCCAACGTAATATCCAATTAAAAAACTGACTCTCAAAGGAATGTTTTTAAATTAAGAAACTCTTTGTGACTAACACATATTGGCTGGTCAGCTGACTAAAGCTACAAAATTCAAGAGACGCAGGAATAAAGCAAGCATTTTATCTGGTAGACTAAATCCTTTGCCTAGCTTAAAGGTTGAAAATGTAGACAGGGAGATCTGAGCTTGTCCAAGCAGCTCCACAATGCCAGGGCCTGAGAGCAGGTGGCATCCCGCCTCCCTGCTGCCTGAGGAGAAGCTGTGTCTCACAGTCACAGAAAGTACAGGCGAACATGTTCTGGGCATTTGGTGTCTTTGCTTTAATGCCTCCACCAGCGTAGCTTTAAAGACATGTGGGTCAAAGTGCAGGAGGAAAGAATTTCCATTTGATACTATTCAATGCAGGCTAAGCGGGAGGCACAGGTAGCTGCCGGCGCTCCACCCTCAGCAGCCCGTGCTGTCCTCCCCGCGTCACGCACGCAGGTAAATGTGGTAAGACACAGAGGTGAGCAAGCTGCCAGACGATCAAAAGCCACGAGAGGCTGGCTCTGAAGGACAGACGCTCTCAGCTAGGGGACACTGAGGAAGTCAGGCGCGATCAACCGGGCAGAGGAGCCGTGTGTCCTGGGTACTGATCCACGCTACAGATATCCTAGCCAGAGAATGTAAACAACTTGCAGGTGGATTTTATCTTTAGACTGATTGAATATACAAAGCTCGCTCGTACCCTAGTATTGCTGTTTTTATTCATTTCTGGTGAATCATTCATTAAATATTCATTTCTGGGAAGTGCACTGCTCCCAGGCACATATGCAGTCCTAACACCAATTTGGGCTAATCCCACAGCTAATACTGTTAAGCTATAATAAATTGAAATGTAAATTAGTAAAATGGAAGATTTTACTGAGGGAGCTCCAAAAATACAGTACAAAAGGTAAAGAAACAAAGTTAAGAAAAGTTAAGGGCAATAGTGAATCAACTTAGAAGTTCCTTATTCATAATTCAATAAATAGACTAGAAAGCGATCAGGAGAAAATCACAGATGAAAATGTCCCCCAAAATGGCAAAGATCTTCAGAAGGAAAGAATGCACCAATGGTGAGCAGGATAAAGAAATAAGACCAACATCTAAATTCTGGACAGTAAGCAGCAGAACTTAAAGCCGAACAGAGTCCCAATAGTTTCTGCTGGGCATACAGGAGCACGCCTGTAATCCCGGTACTTGGGAGGCTGAGACAGAAGGATCACAGGTTGGAGAAGAGCCTCAGCAGCGAGACTCTCATCAACCTAGTTGAAAGGTATAAACTTTAGTCAGCATGATTCCTTTCTTTCAAGGGTCAATTTCTTTCAGAGTATATGATATATTCTGCCCAAAGTTTATAATTATTATCCATGAGAGAGTTAGTTTAGTACAAACGTCTCTCATTACCAGAATGTTTTGTGTACCTATTTCTAAAAAGGCAACTTCTCCCTGCGGTTCCCCACGCTCCAATCCTTGAGGCCAGTGTTGATTTGCCTTTCTCCCACTCCTGGTACCTAATCCTCCAGCCTGTCCTCTGAGCACTACCTTTAAAATGTATCTAGAATGTGATCCATTTTTACCACTGCTACCAACTGTTTCAACCAATTCTTTCTTCTCTGGATTATGGTAATAATACTTTTTTGGCTTACTGTCTATCACTAGTAAACTATAAGTTCTATGAAGGCAAGGATCTTTTTAGGTCTTATTCAGTATTGTTCTCTCTTGTACCTTGAACAGTGTATAGCCCATAGCAGGTACTCAATAAAATAGCTGTTGAACTGAAAAGGATTAAGTCATTGATGTATCTTGTTCTTTAGCTATCAAAGGAAAAAAAATAATCCTGTAGAATCCTGTGCCTGAAAATACAAGTGGGTGAAAACCAAGTCAGCCTAAATATATTGAGAGCATTTACAGGAACTAGGACATGTGATATACATGGTAATTGTATAAGTTGTGTGTACGTACCTATGTATACAGGTCTCCCCAAACAATATCTAATCACATTTTATAAAATGAAATGTCAAAGGCAGATTTGTTAATAATCTGTTATTAGTATGTTTGGTGGAAATTTGGAACGAGAGATTATGGTTTTTAAAGGAATGCAGATGATAGCATATCTGCAAGACTTGGTGCTATTTGAAGAACATTTGCTAAATGACCTTATGCCACCAATGTTAGAGTCCTTACTACGGAGGATCTGAAAGACTAGAAGACAATACACAAAAGTGACGAGCATACAGTGTGCCAGATGTCATTGCTAAGGTGGCTAAGTATATATAATAATGGAATCGTTTAACATAGCTTCCACAAAGAGCGGAGACTCGACCTGGGGCTTAAAGTCCCTCAGGTCCCACAAGTGAAGGAAAGAAAGGAATTTCTACAACAGAGTGCGTGCAGAAGCATGAAGGGAAAAAACACAAGTTAAAAGAACCACAGGAGCTCGTCTAGTGAAGTCACATGTGGAGAATGCAAACATGACGCTGGAACACAAGCAGCTCACTGGACTCAGCACACAGTAGGAGAGTGTTTCCTTACAGAATATGACTACATTACAGTGTAGTCAGAAAGACGGTAGTCATGAGCACACAGATCTGCAGAAAGCTGTTAAGGTGATCATGACTGGTAGCTGACTGAGTGCTTGATAACATTCATTTGTGACACACTAATTGCTAACAATTAGTTGCTTAGTATTGCTTGTTAACAATTACCTAAGTGGAAATAAAAAGTTTAACAACTGATTAGAGAAAAATCCTTAAAATTGAAAAAACTCAATTGATTCCTTTTCCAGCAAATTGGGAAGAGACCACATTATTTGATTCCAAGAGGCAGAAATACTTGATACAGAATACTAGTGTCTAGCAAGAATACAATGAAAGACTCAATGATTTAGAGCTGTATCTACAGAAAATTGGGGAGGCATTCTTTTAGACAGCAGAGTTGCACAGTAAGTGTAGAGATTACTTAACCAGCAGCCAGGAAGTGGGCAGGACGTCTGGTACCAGGGCATGCAGAGCCCACTTCCTGCACTCCCGGGGGAAGTCCCCGTAATCTCACACAAAATCTTAACAAACACAGAGCCTGCACCCTCCTTTACAGTCCACTAGCAGTACAAAGTGGAGGTTGGTGATGGGAGTGAGATGCTATATCATGGTTCACTGACAGCACAAGAGTTTAGGGTAACAGCCTGGTCATAAAGGACAGAGGAAAACTGTAGAAGGCAAAACAGGAAACAGAATGCACAGCACTGAGGGCATCGGGCTGGGGAGCAAAGGCCTCGGGCTGAAGTCAACAGCCACACACACTCTTACGCAGCCCCAAAGCATCACTGTACTCTGGTTTAGTAATAAGCAATTATATGATAATTTTATCAACAACAGGTCCAGTCAAATAAAAAGTGGCAACTTATGGTAAATGAATTCTTTTTTAGAAGGTGAGGAAGCATGTAGTACGTTTTGGAAAAATCCATCAAAATAGTTAAAACAAAAAGCATGGATGCTTCAAACTATGGGCTTGATAATCTCAAAACCTCCTACATATCACTCCTTCAACATAAAACAATGCAGCTCCAATATGCCCGCTTTATACCTGCTGTGCTCCAATTCTATAGAGTCTTATCCTTTCAAAACTACTGGATGAAACAACATTTTAAACTTGAGAACTGTGGATGAACTTGCGGCCTTTGAAATTATATTTAAAATGTGTGTTTATGTATATGCAGTTTCTTCAGAAGAAAGAGTCCACAGCTATTAACTTTTTTTTTTTTTTTTTTTTTTTTTTTGGTGGTACTGGGGATGGAACCCAGGGGCATTTACCTCCAGCTCTATTTTCTATTTTATTTATTTTGAAACAGGGTCTCAATGAGTTACAAAGGGCCTCACTAAGTAGATGAGGCTGTCGGAGAACTTGGGTCCTCCTGTCTCAGCCTCCCAAATGCTGGGATTACAAGTGTGCCCCACCATGCCTAGCTCTATTAACTAATTTTTTTTTTTTTTTTTTTTTTTTTTTTGCAGGTTTGGGGATGGAGCCCGGGACATTCAACCTCCAAGCTATATCCCCTGCCCTATTTTTTATTCTTTATTTTGAAACAGAGTCTCACTGAGTTGCAGAGGGCCTCACTAAGTAGCCGAGGCTGTCCGCGAACCGCGACCTTCCAGCCTCAGCTTCCCGAATGATGAGATTACAAGTGTGTGCCGCTACACCCGGCTTAATTAATTCTTAAAAGGAGAATATAAGCCAAAAAGACTTCATAATATTGGTTTAGATTACAAAATGCTTTAAGTGACTAAAAATAACTGATTTATGGATTTAAATGTACACAAACTTATACATTGGCACTTGGCATTTATGCTTTTCATACGTAGTTCAACATGAGCTGTAATATCTAGAACATTCAAAACATCCTTAGCTTAGAAATGCTATCTGAAGAGAGAAGTATGCAGTCTATTAACTTTTAGCTATCTTAGACTTTATATGCTATAAGAAACTATCTAGGTGTCTAAAAATAACTTCTTTCTTTCTTTCTTTCTTTCTTTCTTTCTTTCTTTCTTTCTTTCTTTCTTTTTCTTTTTTTCTTTCAGTATTGGGGATGGAACCCAGGGGCATTCTACCTCTGAGCTACACCCCCAGCCCTATTTTTTATTCTTGATTTTGAAACAGGGTCTCACTGAGTTACAGAGGGCCTCACTAAGTAGTAGCTGAGGCTGTCTGCAAACCATGAGCCTCCTGACTCGGCCTCCTGAATGCTGGGATTACAAGTGTGTGCCATCACGCTTGGCTCTGATCACTCTTTATAAATGGGGTTCCACTATTTGTGATCTATGATCTAGAGACCAAATTCCTCTTGCTGGATATTAAATATCAGAAGCTTCTTTAGTAATACTTTACCCCAAAGGAATACACCGTAAAGGAGATGTTAAGTAGTCGTTCACTCCACTGAGGGACAAACTTTCCATCTTTGCTACAGCACCTCAGATCACACTGGGGGAAAGACAGCTTTCTTTACTCAAACAGCCTGACTGTGACAGGAGAGTCTCGTCAGGAGGCAAATTATTCAGTCTTCTATTTTGGGTTAGCTAGGCCAGAGCCTGCGGCGAACCTGACCACTACACGCATAGCACAATCTCTGGTGTGACTGGTAAATTTTTCCTGGTGTTTTCCAAAAAACACAAAAATATTCTCGTTTAATAGATACTGAAGCCTACTAGTTCACTCTTCTAGAGTTAAAGAAACTGCTATATTCTGAGGGGTTTAACTGTTGCTTCTTACAGGTTGACTATCACAGCAGGGATTTACCAAGAATTTTTAGAAAACAACACACTGAAGAAATGTCATTTTTTACAGGATAAGAAGTTAATGTGTTAAGCTTGGCGTGGTGGTGCACGCTTGTAATCCCAGTGCTTGGGAGGCTGAGACAGGAGGATCACACAGGTTAGAAGCCAGCCTCAGCTACTGAGTGAGGCTCTCCGCAACTTAGTGAGACCCTGTTTCCAAATAAAATAGAAAATAGGTCTGGGAGTATAGCCCGGAGGTAGAAAGCCTCTGGGTTCCACCCCCAGTACCACCAAAAAAAAAAAAAGGTATCATTGGTCAAAGTCGATTTCATTCTCTGCATCGCAGTGAGAAACTATAAACGGTTACTCCAGGGAAAGGATTCACTAGAGCACATGAACAGGTAAACAAGAACTCTTCCCTGGGAAGCAGGACGAGCCACAGCAAAGCACGTGCACGACTACCTGGCTGTTTGTGGTAGGTGAGCTCTCTACTTGTTAAGCAGAACCACCGTTTCTTGAAATTCTTTTTTCCAATCCGAGTCCTTCCTTGAGCTCTTTTATACATTTCACTGTCAAAACAACAGACGTAAACATTTAGCTACAAAGATTAAAGTAGGTCATCTATAACAAGAATTGTCCTTTAATTTGAAATGACAGCTATGAAAACTCTATTAGGTATATTAGAATATCTTTATCATTTATGATTCTTCTATATATTTCGGCCAGCCTAAAGAAATAAGGTCTTTATTTGAAATTGTGCTATACAGAATTAGTAAAGGAGCAAATAAGTAATCCCCTTAATCTCCAATGGTAGCCACTCTGCTTTAAGACTGGATACTGCTATTCTAGTACCTAACTCGCTGTATTTGTAAAACAACTGAAGCCGCGGATGGGGAACCATGCCTCTCCAACATTGTTTCAGGAGAGAGAGGGTGGTCTGCCTGCCTGATGTGACCTAGGCAGTTCTAGTATAGAACAAAAACTGATATATCCTCACTCCCAGGCCCCCGCACACTGTATTTTACTCAATGCCTATAAAGAAACATGACTTTCATGTCTAATTTCATCAAGTTACCCTTCTTTCAGGTGTACAGGCTCACTCGTACCACTGGACTCTTTAGTTTCTGTAGATGAAATTTCATCCAAGAACTAAATGGAGAGAAAAAACATTAATACTATACAAAAGTATATTATAAAAATTCAGTTTATCTTACATTCGTTAATTACATTGGGAAGTTCTCAATTAATAAGAATATACATAAAACAGGTTGAGCATCCCTACATAAAATGCCTGAGACTAGAACTGTTTTGGATTTTTTTGAATTCTGGAGTATTTGTGTATATACAATAAGATTGTCTTGTGGATGAGCCCCAAGTACAAACACAGAATTCACTTATAATTCATACATGCCTCATACACGCACATGGCCTCAAGGTAATTAATACAATATTTTCAGTGGACCTGTATTCTGTGACCTAGCACATGAGGTCAGGTGTGGAATTTTACATTGTGGCATCATGTCACTTTAAAACTGGATAATGCTGTTACTCTAGAAACAGCATTAATGTCTATAACTCAAAATGTTACAGATATTAAAGTATTTTAGATTTTTGAAGCATTTGGATTAGAGATGCTCATCTTTTAGTAATTTATCAAACAAAAGACATAATTAACTGTAAAGGAAGTCCTTCATTTATAGATGACAGATATTCTAAAAGTTTCTTTTTTTTTTTTTATTGTGGTACTGGGGATTGAACCCAGGGTCATTCAACCTCCAAGCTACATCCCCAACCCTATTTTTTTTTTTTTTTTTTTGGTGGTACTGGAGTTCCTGGAAGCCCTTCTACCTCTGGGCTACACCCCCAGACCTATTTTTACATTTTTTATTTGGAAACAGGGTCTCCTAGGCCAGCAAGCATGGCTGGCTTCGAACCTGCATGATCCTCCTGTCTCTACCTCCCAAGCGTGGGGATTACAAGCGTGCGCTACCACGCCCGGCCCCAACCCTATTTTTTATTCTTTATTTTGAAACAGCTCTCATTATGTTGCATAGGGTCATGAACCTGTGTTCCTCCTGTCTAGAAGCCAGGAGGAACTAGCAGGAGAACTATGATGAGAGTCCACTATCTAGATGTACTTCAAAATTACTACACCTTTTCCAGGTGTATAATGATACATTTTGTTTAGATGACTTCTGACTAAAGATTCAACAAATTAAAGATTCCTAATTTCCAAGCACTGTAATTTATATATTGTAGGTCTTGTGTTAGGATTTTACATATTGTAGGCTTCTGTGCATTTTAATTTTTAGTAAGTTCCCTTTGTTTACGACCATAAATTTGTATTATTCATTATATGTTCAATAATTCCTGTATTTTTTTTTACTGGAGTAATTAAGCATTCCTTATACAATAGGCACACTACACCATTATTCCTAGACTAGGGGTTTTTGACTAAAGGCAATTTTGTCCTTAGGAGAAATTTGGAAATGTCAGGAGACATTTTTGGTTGTCAAAATTGGGGATACACTGCTGGCATCTGATTTAGGGGTGCTGCTAAACATCCTGTAATGCACAGGCCAGCCCCTAAAAATCAACAAAACCCAAATAGGGCTGCTGTTGAGAAACCTTAACTCTTTTAAATTTAAAACTTGTGTTACTAAAATATTGACAACTGCAGCCGTTCCTAAACTTTCTTTAGATTTTTATTGTTGTTGTTGTTATAGCTGAAAGCTCAGAGCTTTGTATGAGAGGAGAAAGAAGCAGGCGAGCCTTTTGATGGACAGTTTAAACATGTTCTTCTTTTACACTGGAGGCTGACTTCTAGGAATAATATAAAGTGTTAGTATTTCTATTAAAAAACATACCTTTTTAACTGCTATAATATATTCTTCTTCTTGAAACATTTTGAAAAATTCACACATGAACGTCTCTTTCAAACTCGACTAAGAAAAAAACAAACAGAATTTATGTATGTTAAGTAGAGCACTAAGAAAGTAGACTGTATTTTTAGGCTGAGAATTAAGGGTTAAAACAGTAAATTATTTCCAGAGCAACAGGGCTTGGAGCGGAAGACTTCTTTCAAAGATGTTAGGTTATGGTAGACAGACAGCTTCTTACTGGATTCCTTCCCCTTCAGATGTGTCATGGTAAGTGACACTGTCCTCTTTCGTTTTCAGTTGTCGGCTAAATGACTACTGTATATGTACACACACACCACACACACTCTATTTGATGGAACTGGGGACGGAACCATGGGGCATTCTAACTCTGAGCTCTACCCCAGCCTTTTTAATATTTTGAAAAAGACTCTCACTAAGTTGTTGAGGCTGGTCCGGAACCTCCGAGCCTCCTCAGTTTCCCAAGTACTAGGATTACAAGTACATGCCACCATTCCTGACTCAGGTTTGTTCTCAATATGGAAGGAAGTAGACATGCGTAAATGTGCAAATACAAGATGAGAAGACTTACCTTGCTTTTGGACAGGCTTCCCCAGCTTCCCAAAGTTTGAATAGTTTTTGAAATGAGAGTTAATGTCCTAATTGTCTGTGCATCCTAGAGAATTTAAAAAGATCAAAATTCTTGTTAAGTTTTCAAACACTGAGTATGTCTAAAAAGTAGAATAGAGTGAATGGGCTAAGTGGCTCTAAGAGAGTGATTAAGAAATGTTCATTCAAGCCGGGCGTGGTGGCGCACGCTTGTAATCCCTGCGCTTGGGAGGCTGAGACAGGAGGATCGCGCGGGTTCGAAGCCAGCCTCAGCTACTTAGTGAGGCCCTCAGCAACTTAGTGAGACCCTGTTTCCAAATAAAATAGAAAATTGTTCTGGGAGTATAGCCTGGAGGTAGAAAAGCCCCTGGGTTCTACCCCAAGTACCACCAAAAAAAAAAAAAAAAAAAAAAAGAAATGTTCACTCAAACCACCAAAACAGATAATATCTGGCCAGGACTGGGCATAACTCACTGAACTACGGCATTAAAATGTGCTAATTTTGTACAGCATGGCAGGTAACTACCTGACAAATTATATTGACTTTTGGAATATCTACTTTTTTCTACCTTAAAACTTAAAATAGCAGTTTCCAAATTTTTGTGCTCAATCCAATTCTACGCATATGTGATAATTTATATAGCTTCTGCAATCACCTGTTTTCACCAGGAAAGCAAAGACCTCAATGCAGACTAGGAAATGAGAGGCCGCCTGTTTACTTAGGTTACGCGGCTTCTTATCCACAGCGTTGTTCAGCCCAGCTATCTGAAAGTCAGTGTAAATAAAATTAACCCAGAAGGGTTCTCTCGTAAGTATTTATTCTTTATTTTTTTTAATTTGAGGTGTAATTTACATACAGTGAAGGGAAAGGTCTTAAATGTATAAGCTGCTGAGTTTCCGCAATCTATATATCTGTGTAACAAACTATCCTGGCAGGACATGCACCATTCTTCTTTGTTTTAGAAGAAAACAATTCAAAAGTAAACAATATTTACTCCATATTTACTCAAAGTAGACAATATTTTTCATCAAAAGACATATCCAGCCAGGTGCAGTGGCAAATGCTCTGTAGTTCCAGTACTACAGTAGTTCCAGTGGGGGAGAGAGAGACACACACAGAAGGACATATCCAGGAAATTTTAGATAAAAACAAGGTTAATTTTTTTTCTTTTATGGAGGGAGTGAGCCCAGGGGCATTCTACCTCCAAGCTATATCCCCAGCCCTTCATTTTTTGAAACAGGGTCTAACTAGGTTGCTGAGAGCCTCACTAAGCTGCTGCAGCTGGCTGTGAACCTGTGATCCACTGTCTCAGCTTCCCAAGTACTGAGATTACAAGTGTGTGCTACCACGCCCAGCTTTGAGAAGTTTAAAGTTTAACTGATGTTCCTTAAATTTTTTAATAGCGCCACAATAAAAACAGGTGGTGAATGTGAAGAACAACCAGAAGTGAGGCAATTGGTGAAGGAGTAACTAGGAATGACTATTAAATAAGTTATTAAATAATAATAACTATTAAAAAATAGTTACAGACCTACAAATTAAGGTCATCCAGAAAACACTTTAGCTGGAACATCTAGGATTCCATTATGCCTATAAAAGGTTCCTACAATTCTCTGCCTTTGAAGAAAACAATATTCTTTAAGATATTCTGGTAAACCAAACTTGAATTGAATTTCACCAAGTCTTCTCCATTCAAATTTAGTTTTAAATTCAGTGGTTATTCCTTCCCTGAGCCAGCAAAAGCAAACAACTTAGTGAGACCCGGTTTCTAAATAAATAAATAAATAAATAAATAAAAAAAAAAGAAAGACAGGGCTGGAATACAGATTGGAGTAAGAGCCCACCGTAGTTTATTATGCAAGCCTGCACAAGTTACTGTATTGTGATTTCCTTACCTGCACAGAGAACTGATAAAAGAATTTACTCCTAGTGTAATTAGGAGACTGCCACAGTTAGTACATGGCCTACTACAGGGTAAGCACTAGACAAATGTAGCCTATTATTATTATTGTTATACAATTAAAAGCAGTAAGAAGATAAGATTATAAAATATCTGACAGCCTGGCGTGGTGGCACATGCATGTAATCCCAGCACTTAGTAGGCCAGTCTCAGCAACTTAGGTAAGCCTCCTACAACCTCGTGAGACCCGGTTTCTAAACAAACAAACAAACAAACAAACCTGGTTGGGAATACAGCTCTGAGGTAGACTGCCCCTAAGTTCAATCCCTAGCACTCTCCCACCATACACACACACACACACACACACACACACACACACACACACAAAAGAGAAACATAGAAGCAAAAATACACTATGAGGAAACAGATATTGCAAAATTAGTAATTTTAAAATAAGAATAAATATATAAATCTATGAGTGGAGATTTAAATTTATATAACTGACTAGAACCTTCAGAATAAAAAGGTTATGCTCTTTGAAAATTTTATTTCATTTTATTATTTTGCGGGTCTGGGGATGGAACCCAGAGGCATTCGGCCTCCAAGCTACACCCCCTGCCCAACTTTTTATTTTTGAAATAGGGTCTCATTGAGTTGCAGAGTGCCTCATTAAGTAGCTGAGGCTGTCCGCGAATCAGAATCACGATCCTCAAGTCTCAGCCTCCCAAATGCTGGGATTACAAGCGTGAGCCACCATGCCCAGCTTGAAAATTTTAAATCCCATATTTACAATATCACTTTAGGTAAATAAAAAGTAAAAATATGAAAATAGCAAACTATGTCCCAGTAGAAGTTCCTATACCTTTCAGAATAAAGCCTCTTCAAATATCTGTGAGATTTCAAAATGTCCACAAGATTAAACCATTTGTATGTGTGTTTGTGTGTTACTAGAAATTTAACGCAGGAGTGCACTACCTCTGGGCTACATCCCCGGCCTTTTATATCTTTTATCACGAAAGAGGGTCTCGCTAAGTTACTGCACACTGGCCTCAAACCCGTGATTCTCCTTTCTTAGTCTACCAAGCACTGGGATTACAAAGGTGTGCTACTTTGCCCAGCTCAACTATGTTAATACACCAGGAAAGCAAGTGCTGGTAATAGCCGCCTGAACAATCACTGCTGCCACCAAACTAAACCTGTAACTAATGAGACAAAGAATAAAAACCTGGCATTATGGAAGCTTACAAACAGATGCAAAAGCAGAGGAAAACTAGAACAAACCCTCCCTCAGTGCACGTCACTGAACTTCAACAATTATCAACATTTTGTGACTCTTGTGAAATACTTCTTAACAACAACGAAAAGAATTTTCAGTCTTATCTGAAAGACTTATATGGACCAAAAAAAAAAAAAAAAAAAAAGCCAAGTAAATTTAAGTATCAGTAGGAGAAACTGCATCCAAATGAAACTGGCTTATTTTATCTTTTCTTCACTTTACTAAGAATAAGTAAAAATGGAATAAAGCTTTGAGAAGAACAAACACTTACTGGATGATGAGGTCGCAAATGAAAAGTATGAGGTGATACTACGGCTACAGCAAAGAAACGGAGAAACACAAAGCTGCTCACTGCAGAATACTGAACATGAGGGTCGTCTGCGGGAAAAGAATGGTGAAATGTCATGCACGGAACACTGAATTAAAACAAAGATGACAAAGTAAAAAGTAC
Organism: Muscardinus avellanarius; assembly: GCF_963383645.1. Taxonomy (NCBI): domain Eukaryota; kingdom Metazoa; phylum Chordata; class Mammalia; order Rodentia; family Gliridae; genus Muscardinus; species Muscardinus avellanarius. The sequence goes on from NC_137790.1 coordinate 130,112,983, forward strand.
CAAAAGCATGCACGCGCAGGGGGAGAGGAGCACGGTGGCCAGGAAGAGCCGAGGTGATGGATGAGGCGATGACCATGACTAAAGTGAACGGAACACACCGAGCTAAAAAACCCGAAAGAAATAAATAATGAAGGGAAGGAAAGGCCAATCCACCAGGCTTTAAAAAATATTCTGATTTGAAAAATTCTCCTTTCCTTGTCTACCAGAAGAGACTCTTGAAATTAAATCAAAAACGAAAGCGGTGTCTAGCGCACCTAGTGCTAACACTCAGCCCCTTAAAACCGGCTGATAGTGTTCATTTCAGGTTATTGTTTCCACTTCCCCTACTAATCTTGATGATATCAAAGGCTATGCAATAAAAACAACCAGGCAGATAGCTTTCCTTTAAAAGAATTTATCAATATTTTATACAAAAATGCAGGTGAATGAAGATGACTTGTGGCTCTGATCATTCACCTCTAGGATTTTAGATGGGTGTTGACAAGCAATGGGACACGCGGGTGGTAAAGAAGCCGGTGGCAGGGAAGGATCCGTGGGCTTGGCTGAGTTTAAACTCTTAGGAATCACTCAAGAGGAAAACCGCCACCAAGGTGCTCAGTGCGTCATGCACTAATAGCATCTGCTTCCCTCCTGTTACCTGCCTCACTCGTCTATATTATAGGGTAATAAGAACAAACGAGAACACAAAAATATTTCACAGCAATAAAACAATCAATACTGTCGCCTGCTGAGGATATGAAGACAAAATAACAGGTAAGCCAATGAAGACAGCTAAGGAGCATAGTTGCATTTTTAAAATAATGATAAAGTTTGCTTTAAATCATTCATAAGAATGAAACAGTTAAAGCAGCTTTATAAAGCACAGGCTCAGAGGCTGCGCTTTGCAGTAGGCCAGGCCCAGGTTTGCTCGCTGGCCATGACCTTGGGCCGTGGTAAAGTTACTTGACCTCTTCATCTCGGTTTATTATCTAACTTGTGGGAGCAGTAATTACCTCAGCAGTGCTGAGTAGGTGAGAGGAGGAGACATGTAGGCCAGCACTGTGCCCTCACTAAATAGTCAAGGTGGCTACCATGATCTAACCACCACTTAAAAATATACTTGCATCAGCATTTCATCTCCATTTCATCTTTTCCATATGTTTCCATATAATATGGTACTAAGGATGGAATCCAGGGGCATTCTACCTCTGAGTGACATCCCAGCCCTAATTTTTTATTCTTTATTATTTTGAAACAGGGTCTCACTGAGTTGCAAAGGGCCTCACTAAGTAGCTGAGGTTGGCCATGAACTGCGATCCTCCGGTCACTGACTCCCGAATGCTGGGATTACAAGTATGCACCACCATGCCTAGTGGCATGGTAATATCTTTACTCCTCTAATTTTTGCTATAAAGTCTAGATATATTCTAAAAATTTTTTTTTGTGGTACTGGGGGTAGAAACCAGGGGCTTTTCTATCTCCGGGTTATACTCCCAGACCTATTTTATACTTTATTCGGAAACAGGGTCTCACTAAGTTGCTGAAAACCTCCCTCAGTAGCTGAGGCTGGTTTTGAACCTGTGCGATCCTCCTGTCTCAGCCTCCCAAGCACTGGGATTACAAGCGTGTGTCACCACGCCTGGATATAAAGTCTAGATTTAGTATACTTATTTGAAGTTAAATGTTTATGGCTTTACTATAATTAGCCAAGACATCAGGATCTGAATTTATCTACAAGTTCAATTACTCAGCCACAACACTTTAGTGTGGAATAAATTAAGCACAGGAACAGGTAAACACATACATTTTTTTTTTTTTTTTTTGGTGGTACTGGGGTTCCTGGAAGCCCTTCTACCTCCGGGCTACACTCCCAGACCTATTTTAACATTTTTATTTGGAAACAGGGTCTCCTAAGCCAGCGCGCGTGGCTGGCTTCGAACCTGCGCGATTCTCCTGTCTCTGCCTCCCAAGCGCGGGGATTACAAGCATGCGCTACCACGCCTGGCCAAACACATACATTTTTGAAACCGGGTCTCACTGAGTTGCAGAGGGCCTCACTAAGTAGCTGAGGCTTAGCTACGAACCGTGATCCTCCAGTCTCAGCCTCCCAAATGCTGGGATTACAAGCGTGTGCCATCATGCCCGGCAAACACATACATTTAAAATAACATAATAAAACAGCAAAATCTTTTCAGATGGCTATAGAAATAAACAGTTTCATACAGCGGGATAAGAAGATAATTTAAGTAGCTGTTACCACCCTCTCATCTCCATTATAAGCAGGTCTAAAAAGTGAGCTATAAAGTTTATTAACATATCAGAGATGTATCAAAATTAGAGTAACTGCAAGTATTGATGGTAACCTGAGACAGTAACTCATAATGGTATGAAAATTTCTAAGCAGAACCTTGACATAGTTACTTTTGTAAAATTAAAGCATGCCAGTTAGTTAAAAATGTACTGTAAGCCAGGTGTGGTGGCGCACAGTTGTAATCTCAGCATTTGGGAGGCTGAGACAGGAGTATCTCAGTTCACAGCCAGCCTCAGCTATTTAGTGAGGCCCTTTGCAACTTAGTGAGACCCTGTTTCAAAACAAAGAATAAAAAATAGGGTTGGGGGTGGAGCTCAGAGGTAGAATGCCCCCTTGGTTCCATCCCCAGTACTGCAATACATAAATAAATAAATTAATTAATTTTAAAAATGTACCTTAAAATTCTATGTATGTTGCAACTGAGATGTTTCTCTTTTCTTTTCTGCAGTACTGGGTATTGAACCCAGGGCCTCATACATGCTAGACAAGTGCTCAACCACTAAACTACATTCCTAGCCTGCAACATATTTCTAATGTCTAAAACCATTTCTCAAATAGCAGGTTACCACCAAAACCTTACCATTCTCAAACTCTCAAATTTAGCCAACTATATGGAACTAAAGATTAGTACTACCTGAATGCACGCAACTGGAAAAGATAGTTGGTTCAAATAACAAAGGTATTTTTGTTTACTATATTTAGCAATATCACATGCATATATTTATTTATATATTATAGTTCTAAATTTTTGCCTTTTTAAAAATTAATGGTGATTTTGATTTGCTATTCGTATAAAACTGCCATTATGTTGAAATTGCATTGGCTATGTTTTGAGAATACAAGAAAAATAAACTGAATGTCTCATTAAAAAAAAAAAAAAAAAAAAAAAGCTAAGCTGGGCGTGGTGGTACACGTTTGTAATCCCAGTTCTTGAGAAGCTGAGAATGGAAGATCTGGGTTCACGGCCAGCCTCAGCTAATTAGTGAGGCCCTCCCCAACTTAGTGAGACTTTGTTTCAGAATAAAGAATAAAAAATTCGGACCAGGGTGTACCTCACTGGAGGTAGAATACCCTGGGATTCAATCCCCAGCAACACACACACACACACACACACACAGCTATAATTATTTTAAAAAACAAACAAAAAGACTATACCTACAAACCACAAACATCTCATATAACCCAAACACACAATTAATAACTACAACAAACAACAAAAACCAGAAAATGAAATGGTAGGGTTTAGTAGAACAAGTCACTTACTAGGAAATCTCTGAGTGGCCATTTGCCTTAGAGAATAAAAGATATCACACATTACAGTGGGGCAGCTCATACTTGATTCAACAATTGTACTGAACAACTTGTCCACATAGTAGCGCAGATTCTCCTGTAGGATTTAAAATTAAACATTAAGGTTTGACTTTCACACATCTACAATAGCCATTATGGGGAAAAACGTAATGAAAATGAGATTTATTAGAATTACTATTTAGCGTTCTAAAGTCTTCCTTCCTTTTATCAAACTTACTCAAAAGGCAATTAATATTCTTTTTAACATTTTAACCTGTTATTTTTATTAGTATTCTACTCTCTATACATGTGTATACATGCCATGATTATTTATCAAACCTCTCTAGTTATACAGCAAAATAATGTAAGCACAACATAAGAAACACAAAATTAGTATAAAGTGTATAATTATTTCAAAACTTGAGTGTGTGTGTGTGTGTGTGTGTGTGTGTGTGTGTGTGTGTTTTGCTGGGGACTGAAACCAGAGACATTGTACCTCCAAGCTACAACCCAGCCCTATATTTATTTTTAACTTATTAATTTAATATATTTTTATTGGTGCACTGTAGTCAAACATCTCAATAGAATACAAGACTTGTGAGGATATACAAGCACACATCATCCAATTAGCCTTTATCTAATCCCCATCCCATTCCCTCCCCCTCCCTCGATCCCATGCTTGATTGTTGATTAACTTTGATATGTTTAAGTACATCATGTGCTTTAAAGAGATTCCATCTATCCCCATCCCATCCCCTCTGATAGATCACCTTAATTGCTCCTCCATAGGGCCCTTTCTTCAACTAGATTTCCTCCTATTATCCATTTCTTCATAGTTTTTGCATATTAGGAAAGGCATCTGATTTTTTATTTTCTGTGATATTTCTCTGTGTATGCCACATTGCAGGTTCCGATCCCACTCTTGGAAGCCCAGCACCAGCCTGGCCACCTGGCAGACTCTGATCCCAACCTCGGAGGCCCCAACACTGGCCTTGCCTTAAGGCAGGCTCCTATCCCAGCCTCGCTGGCTCCAGCAACAGCCTCACTGCATGGCAGGCTCCGATCCTGGCCTTGCTGACCCCAGCACCGGCCTCGCTGCATGGCAGGCTCTGATCCTGGCCTCACTGGCCCTGGCACTGACCTCACTCCTCGGCAGGCTCCAGTCCCAGGCTCTGAGGCCCCAGCACCGGCCTTGCCTCACAGCAGACTTTGATCCCAGCCTCCCTGGCTCCGGAACCGGCCTTGCCTCATGGCAGGCTCTGATCCCAGCCTTGCTGGCCCTGGCACCTGCCTCATTCTTCAGCACGCTCCGATCCCGGCCTTGGAGGCCCAAGCACCAGCCTTGCCTCATGGCAGGCTCTGATCTGAGCCTCGCAGGCCCCAGCACCAGCCTTGCCTCACAGCAGGCTCTGATCCCGGCCTTGCTGGCCCCAGCACGTGCTTCACCCCTTGGCAGGCTCCCATCCTGGCCTTGCTGGCCCCGGCACCAGCCTCACCCCTTGGCAGGCTCCAATCCTGGCCTTGGAGGCCCCAGCACAAGCCTTGCCTCATGGCAAGCTCCGATCCCAGCCTTGCTAGCCCCGGCACCAGCCTCACCCCTTACCAGGCTCCAATCCCAGCCTCGAAGGCCCCGGCACTGGCCTTGCCTCACAGCAGGCTCCAATCCCGGCCTCGCTGGCCCTGGCACCAGCCTCACCCCTTGGCAGGCTCCAATCCTGGCCTCAGAGGCCCAAGCACTGGCCTTACCTCACGGCAGGCTCCAATCCCAGCCCCACTGGCCCCAACACCAGCCTCACATCTCGGCAGGCTCTGATCCCGGCCTCGCTGGCTCTAGCACAGGCCTCACTGGCCCTGGCACTGGCCTTGCTACCCAGCAGGCTCCTATCCTGGCTTCAGAGGCCCGGGCACCGCCTTGCTGTGAATCGGGCTCTGGTCTCTGTCACTATCAACAGGTTGTCTACAGATGTTCCCTTTTTTCTTCCATTTTTTTTTTTTTTTTAAATATGAGAAAGCAGTACATGTCATTTGCAAAAGCTGGGATACCAAATATCTAGTGGCAATGAATTCTGTCTTCCCTCCAAAGGCTGAGGTCCATAGCTTTAGTTCGGAGAGCAGGTTCTGCTGCTTCACATGCACCCTGGCCTTCCACTCTGTGCAGAAGAGCACGGTGGCCATGAGGGCTGATGTCTCCCAGAACATGCAGCATGGCGGCCCATCACGGCTATGTGGGGCTCCCTCTGATACCTCCCAAACCCTTTTACCACTCACCCTGTTGTCCAGAATTCCCGAGCATGTGTGGCAGGAGCAGTCTACTTTTGGGGAGATTTTCTCAAAAATTCAAGGTGGTTTAGATTTGTCTGCCCCTCCAAATACTGGTCACCACCACCGCCACTGTTGCCACCGCCATCTCAGTTCTATCCTGAACACCTTTCCCACACAGTATTTTTTCCAGAATTCCCGAGCATGTGCGGCAGTAGCAGTCTACCTTTGAGAACATTTCTTTAAAATTTTAAGGTAGGTTGGATTGGATCTCTGCCTCTACCAAATACTGACCACCACTACTGCTGCCACAGCTGTCTTGGTTCTCTTCCAAGCACCTTATTCACACAGCATGTTGTCCCATATTCCTGAGCATGTGCGGCAGTAGCATTTACCTTTGGGGCGATTTCTTCAAAAGATCAAGGTGGATTGAATCAGATCTCTGCCTCTCCCGAATACTGGCTGCCGCCTCCACCAACTCAATTCTCTCCCAAACACTTTTCCCACACAGAATGATGTCCAGAATTCCTGAGCATGCGTGGCAGTAGCATTCTACCTTTGGGGCAATTTCTGTGGGGCTATTTCTTTGAAAGATCAAGGTGGATTGGATTGGATCTCTGCCTCCCAAATACTGGCCTCTGCCACCCTTGCCGCTGACACCTTCCTCCTGGTTTTCCGCTGAGCTCTTTCCTTAAATGGTATGATGTTCAGAATTCTTAAACATGTGAGGCAGGAGCAGTCCCCCTCCGCAGAGATTTTTTTCCAAAAGTTCAAGGTGGATTGGATAGGATTTGCCTGCATCTCCTCAATCCTGGCTGCTGCTGCCACCATCTTGGACCCTCTCCAATATTCTTTAATAAGAGAAGACAGTATGTGTGTTTTGAAGAGGTTGTGAGATCGAGCACTCTGCAGTAATAAATTTTATCTCCCCTCCATGAGTGGAGGCCCACAGCCTCACTGAGTGAAACAGGATCTGCTGTTCTGAGTGCATCACGGCCTCCAGTGCAGTATAGAGGAGGGCAGTGGCCAGGTGCACTGAGCTCCCCGGGATGCACGGCTGGGCTCCCTCCACCACGCCTGGGCTCCCTCCACCACACCTGGATCATTTTTCTTACAAGGTATGTTGTTAAGAGTTCCTCAGCATGCGCGGCTTAAGCAGTCTTTGCGGCTTAAGCAGTTTTCTCTATCTTTTCTGGAATGTTCTTCCAAGAATCACTTTTCTTGTGTGGCGGGCATCTCCTTGTCATCTTGATTCTAATTCTGCCATTATCCACTCTCTCTCCTGGATTCTAGATAGGAAGTCACGGCTGGAAATGTCTCCTTAAGTCATCCCACTCAGATATTAAACCTAGATAGGAAGTCACGGCTGGAAATGTCTCCTTAAGTCGCCCCACTCAGATATTAACCCAAAATCTGGTGTCCAGGGCTTCTCCGAGGAATGCATGTCCTTTTTGGTCACCACTGCAACAGCGGCCGCCGCCATTTTCCCTTCATATTTCGGCAGTTAACATTCTAACTTAATAAATTAAATCAGACTCACTAGACGTAAGAGGTGAACATACGAATAAACTTCACAAGAAGCAATAGAAAACAAAATGAAAGGGGAATCAGAGAACTAGCTTAGATAAGCCGATACCAGGACACTGTGACACTGTTCTCCACTGCAATGAAGTCTGTGAACCCTAACACAATCACAGGTTTTCCAGAGCAGCTAGAAGTACTGACTAACCAAGTCATTGTGCCACTTAGCCTGATCAATCGGACCTGAAAGAAGAGTCAGCATATAGGCTGCAACTGGATATAGCCTAAGTCCACAACGGCTATTACAGCCAGGTAGAGATAATCAGGTACAAAAACAATGTGAAATCTCCTAGGAAGTAACACTCTTAAACACTAATCCTAGGAACAGCTGTGAACAGGAAACACTAATGCAAAAAATAACAGCATTGCTTTCCTCTATACAGCATTATTACAGCTTAAGTTGGAGACCACACATCATCAAGACCAATTTCAATGCAGTCATAAATATAATTCAATGCAGTCATAAATATAACAAGAACTTACCTTATTATTTTCTACATTATCGCCCTCTTTTAATTTAATAGGATCAATTTCACAGGGTTTTGAGGATTCACATATCTGGAAAGTAAAATTTCAGTTAATGCTCTTTTTATGATAATAATAATTAAAGCTAGTCAGGCATGATGGCTCACGCCTGTAATATCAATACTTGGGAGGTTGAAACAAGAGGACCGCCGACCTGAGGCCTGCCTCAGCAATTTAGTGCTTCAAAATAAAAAAATACAAAGGGTATAGCTCAGAGGTAGAAGGCAAATGGGTTTAATCTGGAGTATCAAAACAAAAAACACCTCTCCAAAAAATAAAGCTGTAATAAAGATTCAACATACATAAGGTACACAATTTTCCTAAAGAACTGTATCAAAAAGTATTTCTCATATACTTGAAACTCTAGGTAAAATAGAAATACAACAAATAAGCACCTATGTAGATCACACTATAATGTGCCCTTTCAGTGAAAATCCACTGATAAAAAAGTAAATACTTTACTTTTAAAGTATTTAGCCATATTGTTTCAATATCACATGAATGGATCACCTGTTAAAAGAGATGCATTAAATAGGCCTTAAGCTATCATCATCACACCTGCATAAGCCATACCTCATCTAGAATAGGTTTTAATGTTACTTTCAGGTAGTGCCCTCCCACTATTTTCATCATCTCATCCAGACATCTGGTAGCAAGCGAGTTTCCTCTAAAAATTGTGTTTGCATCTCTGAAACAGAAATAGGAACAGTGAAACGAATGCTTAACAAAAGGCGATGAAACACGACACATGACATAGATAATTTTGGTCACATAATTTTTGCCATCGATTTAAAAACTTGCTGCCACTAGATTTGTTTTTAATTTACCAAATTTACTTTCAGAAAATATGTAAAAAATTACTTTAAAAGAAAGAAGGAATCAAGCCGGGCGTGGTGGCGCACGCTTGTGATCCCAACATTCGGGAGGCTGAGATAGGAGGATCGCAGTTCGGGGACAGCCTCAGCTACTAGTGAGGCCCTGTTTCAAAATAATAAAGAATAGAAAATAGGGCTGGGGGTGCAGCTCGGAGGTAGAATGACCCTAGGTTCCATCCCCAGTACCGCAAAATAAATAAATAAATAAATAATAAAAAATTAAGAAAGAAGAAATCATGTTTACAAACCAAAAAAAGCATAATTACTTCTGTGTGTCTAAAGCAAGTGCTATTAGACTATGGTGGGAGTGGGAAGCCATCTGATTGCTTTTTATAGTGTCATATGACATACAGGGGGATCACATAATGAATAAGAGAGGAAAACAACTTCTGCCCTCATATTTTATTTGTGACATGGGAATCATTATACTAATAAGCAAAATTAATAATAGTAACAAAGGAACATTCATCACTAAGAAAAAAATTCCTTCAGCAAGTTGTTATCCTTCTGTCGCTGGATAATGTTGGATAACCTAATGAACTGCTTTTGTTCTCTGCTAAGCAGTTCTTTCAAGTCTCCATAAAGCTGGTTAATATAAAAGAATGCAGACTACGCACAAAGCTTGGCAAACTAAGGTTCTATTTCAGCAACACATAGTTAACATTTAATAAAATAATTCTTACTGGGTATCCTTCAAGTCTAATTCAGCCACCGCAGTGACAAAAGGCACCAGCTTATCATGGTGCAGTAGCAGTCGTACGAGAGGCAAAACAGCATCATTTTTATCTCGACATATTTCACCCAAAATATAAGCAGCTGAGGCAGATATTGGCTAGAATAAAGAAAGGAACAAAAGAAGCACAAAGTAAAGAAAAAATGATTAAAAGTTCAATCATTGACCTATAAAAGAAACGCAAATATATTAGCGATAACTGTTTACAGAATAACACCTAATTTCCCAATTTCTAATCAGAGATGAAACTTGGAGGTAAGCACTGCGATCAACACACACATTGTTTGAATACTAGAGGACTCTCTCAAGTCTTTTTTTTTTTTTGTCAACATTTACAGAACTAGTGCAGCTTTTTTATATTAAATCATATACTCAAGACTTTTAAAGTACCTGAACATCTGGTGACTTTAGCAGCAAGGTTTTCAAAGGACGATAGTACTCTGAAGGAAGCACACAATCTTCTGTGTAACATATATTTAGCCGAAGAGACCCCAGGTCATCAGGTTTGGATGACTTGTTCCCATTGTCTCTAGGCTGCAGTAAGTACCTGAAGTAAAAACAGGGTCAATTCCAGGTGCTGGGAATGAGCACGGAGCCAGTGAGGTCAGTGAACAGTTAAGCTACTGAAAGTAAACTGGGGGCAGAGGTATCTGCAGAGCAGTAGTGTATGCTGCGAACATTAGGCCTTGGGCTCAATCTCCAGCACCCAGATACACACACACACACAGACACACACAGACACAGACACACACACACACACACACACACACACACACACACACACACTCATATAAGCCAAAGTCAATCTGGTATTTAAAGTTAGGATACTTCATAAGCAGCAGGCTACTAATCTTCAGAGACTTAATATTGATTATATACTGAACTAGAAAGATGTAAATAAAATTTTTATCTGGGAAATAAGAAACATAGATATTATAAAAATTAAAATCTCAAAGGGTTCCTCTGATAGAGGACTAATATCTAGAATCTAGAGAGAATTCAAGAACCTCACCACTACAAAACAAATAACCCAATCAAAAATGGACAAGTAACTAAACTGATATTTCACAAAAGAAATGGTCAATAAATATATGAAAAAATTCTCAACATCATTCGCAATCAGAGAGATGCAAATCAAAACTACCCTGAGAGTTCACCTAACTCTAACTAGAACGGCAATCATTCAAAACACAAAACAACAGCAAATGTTGGCAAGGATGTGGAGAAGTGGGAACTCTAGTTTATTGTTGGTGGGATTGCAAATTAGTGCAACCACTTTGGAGAACAGTATGGAGGATGCTCAGAAGAATGGGAACAAACCTACCATATGATCCAGCAGTACCACTTCTGGGTATCTACCCCCCAAAAATGGAAATCAAACTACCAAACTAATGCATGTGTACCTATGTTCACAGCTGCACAATTCACAATTGCCAAGCTATGCAATCAGCCAAGATGTCCACCAGCAGATGAATGGATTACAAAACTATGGGATACGTACACGTGGAATTTATTCAGCCATAAAGAAGAACAAAAATGGATGGAACTGGAGAACATTATGCTAAGTGAGATTAGTCACAAAAATTAAGAAGTTGAATGCTCTCCCTAATGGGTCATAGGAGGAACTGTAGACAAAGGAGGAGAAATTATAGATGAGCAAAAAGACAACTAACTGAGGGGGATGGAAGGGGAGAGAGGGAAATCTCCTAAGGTACATGATGTACATTAACAAACACATCAAAGTCAGTCATTACGCCAGACATGAGAAGAAGGGAGGGAGAAGGGAATGGGGCAGGAACTGGGGAAGGGCTAATCGAGGGATGTGTGCACGTATGCATCTACCATCTTGTACTCCATTAAGATGTATGACTACACGCACCAATTAAATTTTTTAAAAAAAGACCTCAAAGGGATTAAATAAAAGTTTCATTAGCTTGCACATTTGAAAAAGCAAAAGGTAAAACTTACTTAAAATTTAATGTGTTATCAAAAATAAAATTTTGTCAAAATAATTTAAGAAGCATTTAATTGAAATAGGTAAGACATAGTAAGGGGCATAAGAGTCCTTTTTTTTTTTGGTGTTGAGGTTTGAACTCATGTGTATGGTAAGCACATGTTCTATCACTGAGCTACATATCTAACCCCGTGACTTATTTATTTTGGTGCTGGGGATTTTATTTATTATATATTTTGAAACAGGGTCTTGCTAGGTTGATGAGACTCTCACTACTTGCTAAGGCTGTCCCCAAACCTGGGATCCTCCTATCTCAGCTTCCCAAGTACTGGGATTACAAGTGTATGTCACCAAACCTGATTATGACTTAGTTTTAAAGTAAATTCTGCATGTAAAAATTTCAACTTATTTTATAAAATTAATGCTGTCTGTAAATAGGTTATATTATTAAAAGACGGACAGTAGCCAGGCGTGGTGGTACATGCTTGTAATCCCCACGCTTGGGAGGCTGAGACAAGAGGATTGCGTAGGTTGGAAGCCAGCCTCAACTACTTAGTGAGACCCTGTTTCCAAATAAAAAAAATATAAAATAGGGCTGGGAGTATAGCCTGGAGGTAGAAAGCCTCTGGGTTCTAGCCGGGCGTGGTGGCACACACTTGTAATCCCAGCATTTGAGAGGCTTGTGGACAGCCTCAGCTACTTAGTGAGGCCCTCTACAACTCAGTGAGACCCTGTTTCAAAATAAAGAATAAGACGGGCGTGGTGGCGCATGCTTGTAATCCCTGCGCTTGGGAGGCAGACACAGGAGGATCGCGCAGGTTCGAAGCCAGCCGCTCTGGCTTAAGAGACCCTGTTTCCAAATAAAAAAAATATAAAATAGGTCTGGGACTGTAACCCGAAGGTAGAAGGGTTTCCAGGAACCCCAGTACCACAAAAAAAAAAAAAAGAATAAAAAATAGGGGGTAGGGGGTGTAGCTCGGAGGTCAAAAGCCCCTGGGTTCCATTCCCAGACCCACAAAAAAAAAAAAAAAAAAAAGAAAAGAAAGAAAGCCTCTGGGTTCTAACCCCGGTATTTAGCTATCTATCCCTCCCTCCCTCCCCCCCCCCTCTTACACACACACACACACACACACACACACGACGGACAGTATAATTTTTAATTTATTTTTTAGGTACTGAGGATTGAACCCAGGGGCATTTTACCATCAAGCTATACCCCCAGGGTCTTGCCAAGTTGCTGAGGCTGTCCTCAAACCCATGACCCTTCTGGCTAGGCTCCCCAAGTACTGGGATTACAGACTTGTACTGTAGTGCTCATCTTAACAATACAGCTATATTATTACCATTATTTGTACTGGAGATTGAACCTAGGGACATTCTACCTCTGAGCTATATTCCCAGCCTTATTCTATTTTTAAATGCTGAGGCTGGCTGAGAACCTCTGATCCTCCTGTCTCAGCCTCCTAAGTACTGGGATTGCAAGCATGCATGACCACACTTGGCTTACAATGTTTTTATTTCCAAAAACATATATACAAAAATAAAGAGGCAGCCTTAAATACTTGAGGGAAGAAATATTTACAGATTAAGAGAAGTATGTGGAATCAAAACCAAAAAATGAATTAAAAACTTTTTATAAGACACCAGCCTCACCCCCGAGGACGCGGCAGCAGCGTCATATTGCCGGCGGCAGCGGCGAATTCACCGGACAGCTACAGCAAGCCGAGGTGAGCCGCTGCGGATCAGCCAGGCGGGATTTTTCAGCGCAGGGAACATCTAAAGCTCCCAGTGGCTGAGCTCAGCACATGCTGCAAGGACTCAGAGTGGAATTCAAAACCAAGAAGAAATAAGCCAGCCTCACGGCCAAGGGCGTAGCAGCGGCGCCATATTATCACCGGCGGAAGCAGCAGCGAATTCAACGAGTCCAGTACAACTACATCTGAGAACTCAAGAACAGTGAGTCAAACTGCGGGCCCCAGAGGAGAAATCCCAGTACTGTACTTCCTGGGACTTGACCCAGTGGGGGAGTGGCGGTGGCAGAGGTATCACACCATAGGAGAACGTGCAACCTGACACCCCCCATAGTTTAAAGCAGCCTCTATCGACTCCCTTGGTTGGAGACTCTGTGATACAACCCAGTAAAGGAGTAGTGGGGTCTGAGATAATACAGACTCGAGATCCAGAGCACCTTAAGTGAAGTCATAGTGACCCAAGGGAAGAACCCAGAGAAGGCACAAACTTCCGAAATCATGGGAAAGAGGAATAACACTGGAGCAATGAATGCCCACAACCCCACAACATCAGAACCCGATAAAACAGAAAATCAGAGATTTCTAGAAGATCAAATCAGGAAAATAACTGTAGAAATAATAGAGGTGCTTCGAAAAGAACTCAGAGAGAGCCAAAAAGAGATAAAGGATGCAATTAATGAAGTAAAGGCCTCAATTCAAAGCACAAACAACCGATTAGACCACATGGAGAACAGAATCTCGCTCTTAGAAGATGATCATTCCAAAAATGAACGCATAGTTTCTAATCTAGAAAAAAATATCCAACAGCAGGAATCTGACATTGAAGAAATATGGGCCCATTTTAAGAGAGCTAACCTAAGAATAATTGGAATAGAGGAGGGAAAAGAAAGTGATACCAAAGGGATCAACAATCTCTTCAAGGAAGTAATAGCAGAAAATTTTCCAAACATAGAGCAAGAGGTTGATACACAGATCCAGGAAACTTATAGAACTCCCTTTAGACAGGATCGGAGAAGAGGATCCCCACGCCACATAATTGTCAAAATGACCAATGTGGAAGCCAAGCAGAGAATCTTAAAGGCAACAAAAACAAAGGGCCAAGTGACATTCAGAGGCAAACCCATTAGAATCACTCCAGACTTCCCAAACCAAGTCATGAGAGCCAGAAGGGCTTGGAGTAACATATTCCAAACTCTGAAAGAAAACAACTTCCAGCCCCAAATTTTCTACCCAGCAAAACTTTCTATCAAATTAGATGGAAAAATAAGAAGCTTCCATGACAAACAGAAACTGAAGGAATTTATGTCTTCAAAACCAGCACTAGAGAAAATACTCAAAGAGATTAACTACAAAGAAGAAATAGGTAACACACACCAGAACCAGAGAAACAAGATTTTCCATCCAACAGACAACTAAGATTGGTTATCTGTGGAGATTCATTATTTATGTTAGTCTTTTACCTATCTCTAAATGGTATTGTTTGCCTTTATTGTTGTTAATTTTTAGGATTTCTAGTTGGAATATTAATATACCTTCAGATATAGCATTTGGAAATATTTTATCCAATTCTATTAGTAACTTTTAACTCTGTTTACATTGTCTCTGGATATACAATATCTTTTTATTTTTTAGGGAGTTTGTATACTCTTCTGTTGCCTGTGCCATTGAAATCATATCCAAGAAATCACTGCCAATTTCAATGTTGTGAGGTTTTTATGACCCAGATTTTCTTCTAAAAGTTTATAGTCTTGGCCGGGCGTGGTGGCGCACGCTTGTAATCCCCGCGCTTGGGAGGCGGAGACAGGAGGATCGCGCAGGTTCGAAGCCAGCCGTGCTGGCGTAAGAGACCCTGTTTCAAAAATATAAAATAGGTCTGGGAGTGTAGCCCGGAGGAAGGAGGGCTTCCAGGAACCCCAGTACCACCAAAAAAAAAAAAAAAAAAAAAAAAAAAAAAAAAAAGTTTATAGTCTTAAGATTTATATTTAGAAGCCGGGCGTGGTGGCGCACACTTGTAATCCCAGCATTCGGGAGGCTGAGACCAGAGGATCGCGGTTCGGGGACAGCCTCAGCTACTTAGTGAGGCCCTCCGCAACTCAGTGAGACTCGGTTTCAAAATAAAGAATAAAAAATAGGGCAGGGGGTGTAGCTCGGAGGTCAAATGCCCCTGGGTTCCACCCCCAGACCCACAAAAAAAAGAAAGAAAAAAAAAAGATTTATATTTAGGTCTTTTATCTATTTTGAGTTAATACTTGTATATGGGATTAGGTAAGGGTCCAATTTTATTCTTTTCCATGTAATTATTATTTTTCAACAATATTTAGTTAAAAGATTATTATTTCCACCACCAAATGTTCGTGGAAACCTTGTCAAAAATAACTTGATAATATAGGGAAGAATTTAGCTCTAGGCTTGTATTTAACTCCAATGGTTTATATATCTGCCTTTATAACAGTACTACACTGTTTCAATTATTGTACTTTATATGGTTTGAAATCAGAAAATATATATCTTCTAGCTTTGTTCTTTTTCAAGATCGTTTTGGGTATCTAGAATCCATATTCCATATTAGGATAGATTTTTTTCTGAAAAATAAATATATAAATATATGATAGTTTCACCTAAAAAAATAGAAAAAAAATATATTCTCTGGTAAGAAAGAAAGCAAAAAGAAATATTGAAATGTTATCTTTAAGTCATCAAAAGCTTGGTATCAGACAAATGAAACTGTTATGTGAGATTATCATTTTTAATTTTGGATAAATTGCTATAATACTAGATGTCAACCACTAAGCCAAGCATGAGAAGGAGGGATGGGGAGGGAACGGGGTGGGGATCAGGTGGGGGCTGACTGGGCGATGTGTGCATGTATGTCTACAAAAGTCTGTATCACACTATGATGTATGAATACAGTGCACCAATAAAAAAAAATGTAAAAAAATAAAAATAAAAATAAAAAAATAAAAAAAAAACTTTTTATAATGAAAAATTTAAATATATATAAAAGCAAAGAAGCCGGGCGTGGTGGCGCACGCCTGTAATCCCTGCACTTGGGAGGCTGAAACAGGAGGATCGCACGGGTTCGAAGCCAGCCTCAGCTACATAGTGAGGCTATCAGCAACTTTGTGAAACCCTGTTTCCAAATGAAATATTAAAAAGGGCTGGGAGTATGGCCCGGAGGTGGAAAGCCCCTGGGTTCCACCCCCAGTACCACACACACACACACACACACACACACACACACACACACACACAAAGCAAAGAGAGAATATATTAAACCCCATTATCTATCATCTAGCTTTAACAATCACCAACTCAAGACTAGTTTTGTTTCAATACTCTGCATTTTACTATTACATTATTATTTTAAAACAACTTTCTGATATTTTATAATTTTATATATTACTTTAGCCAGGCGTGGTGGCAAACACTTCTAATCCCCGCGCTTGGGAGGCAGAGACAGGAGGATTTGTTCAAAGCCAGACGTGCTGACGCGCTGGCTTAAGAGACCCTGTTTCCAAAAAAAGAAGAAAGTATAAAATAGGTCTGGGAGTGTAGCCCGGAGGTAGAAGGGCTTCCAGAAACCCCAGTACTACAAAAAAATAAAATTAAAAAAAAATATATATATATATATTACTTTAAAAGATTTTTTTTTTTTTTTTTTTGCGGGTGTAGGGAGGGAACCCAGGGGTATTCGACCTTCAAGATATACCCCCTGGCCTATTTTTTATTCTTTATTTTGAAACAGGATTTTACTAAGTTACGGAGGGCCTCACTAAATAGCTGAGGCTGTCCTCGAACTGTGATCCTCTGGTCTCAGCCTCCTGACTGCTGGGATTACATGTGTGTGCCACCACGCCCGGCTACTTTAAAAGATTTTTATTCAAGCTGGGTGTGGTGGCACACACTTGTAATCCCAATACTTGGGAGACTGAGACAGGAGGATCTCAGGTTTACAGCTAGCCTAAGCTATTTATGAGGCCCTCTGCAACTTAGTGAAACCCTGTTTCAAACAAACAAACAAACAAACAAACAAACAAACAAACAAAATATGGCTGGGGGTGTAGCTTGGAGGTAGAAGGCCCCTGGGTGTCTCATCCCCCCAGCTCAAAAAAAAAAAAAATCATTATTTAGCTAGTACTCAAAAATTTCCACTCTTACCATAAGTGGTTTTCTACAGTTTGTTTAAATCCAAAAAGATACACACATTATAACTGGTTGGGTCTTATGTCCTTTTTAAAAGAGAAAGTTTATAGAAATTAAATAAGGTTGGCTGAGCATGGTGGTGCACGCTTGTAATCCCAGTACTTGGGAGGCCGAGACAGGAGGATTGCAGGTTTGTGGCCAACCTGAGGTATTTAGTGAGGCCCTCTCCAACTTAGCTTCAAAATAAAGAATAAAAATCAGGGTGGGAAGTAGCTTGGAGTTAGAATGCGCCTGGAGTCAATCTCTAGCACTGAAAGGGGGAGGGGGGCACTCAAATCTTTGCTGATAGCTTAAAATAGCATTTTTGAGTTTTAAACATACTCAAAACATAACAAGGTACAAACTTATTAATGTACTTTGGTTAAGAAGAACAAACATTAGAGTCAGACAATATGGCTTATATCCCAGCTGAGTAGCCCTGGACAAGTCACACACACATTCTCTCTCTCTCTCTCTATGCTTGTCTCTGTTAAATCAGGGATACAAATATACCTTACTCATTTAATCCTTAAAACAGTCCGAAAGAGGTTAAAGAAGTAAATCACTTAGAATGGTGCCTGGTACAAAGTCACCACCATGTAAATGTTATACATACATACAACTGATACCAGTAAAGCATGTTAATTATATATTCATTATATTAGTGATAAACACAAGAAATATCTGACATGCCTAAGGCCTAGGAAAGAAAAGGCAAACAAGAAAAAAGTAAAAATCCCCAAACCCCTCAAATATATTTCCTTTAGTTTCTGAATGAAATATTTGGGATTGAAAGAATATGAAGCAGGCAAGAGAAGAATTATTAACTTAAGGTGGCATTCAGTTATTCTATGTATTATTTTTCCATTCAAAATTAGAGATGCATGAAAGTAATTGTTATGCTTTCCAAAGTTAGAAGGCTTGATAGGTCCTTAAGAGGAAAAAAATGGAAAACTGTAACCATAAGGTTAAAACTGAGGCAGCAAATCCAAACTGCAATTATTTGTACATAATGAGATATAAACTGGAAAATAACTGTTCAGAGGCTAACATAAAATACTACTGAAAAGGAATCAGAGAGGCCTCCACTCACTTAATACTTGAATAGTATTTCTGGTTCCATAAAATATAATAATCATCAGTGAATTTTTATAAGGATAGAAAACTTGTTGTATTTCCCAAATTCAAATGGTAAAAAAATATATATGTTAAAGATAGGCATGCATGGTGAGGCACACTTGTAATCCCTGTACTTGGGAGGCTGAGACAGGAAGATTGTAGGTTCAAGGACAGCCTCAGCAATGTAGTTAAGACTCTCAGCAACCTAGGGAGATCTTGTTTCCAAACATAAAAATAGAATAGGGCTGGGGGTATAGCTTGGAGGTAGAATGTCCCCTGGATTCAATTCCCAATATCACACACACAAAAAGAAAAAGAAAAAGAAAAAAAAGACCAGACCAAAAAAGTGCCCCAACTGGCAAACTAGACAACCAAATAATTTATATTAAGTATTGCTAGTTTTAAATTATGTATAAAGTGTTTATGTTGCAAAAACTCAATCATTTAACTACTTAAGCTTATTTTCAAAATTAAAAATTACAAACCCAAAAGATATTTATATCTGCTTTCTTTCCTTAAAGTTAATTTTTACATTCTGGATCACCCGGGGGGGTGGATTACTTTACATTGATACACAAAGGTTTTGCATATATAAGTTCTTAGACACTGCAGTAACTAGGAACATGAAATGTAACTAGATTATAACTAAAGTTGTCTTTATAAAATCCCAAACAATGGAATCCTATGGGGAAAAAAGATGCAGAAATTCTATAGACACCGATTTAGAATAATGGTGACAACCATGACAGTGTGAGTTACACCTACTGACAAAGTCCGTTGTGCTCACCTTCTCTACCTCCTTCCTCCTCTTAATCTTGGGAAGTATCATTCCCATTTTACAGCCAGAGAAAGTGAAGGCAAACCGCTTGGATAACTTGCTGAGGGTAACGCAGGCAGTTAACAGCAGAGATGGGATTGGAGCCAAGACAGTTAGGTTCTATCACCTATGCTTGTAATCAAGATCAAGAGTCCACAAAGGTGTTCAACTATATTGTTAAGTTAAAAAAAGGTAAGGTGCAGAGCAGGACAGAGTATGTTTCTATCTGTGTAAACAAGGGTGGGGAGATATATATGCATTTGCTTTTATAGACACAAAATACTTGCAGAAGTTAAAAACTAGTGGCTGCCCCAGAAGTAGGAGAAGAGTAGTTGGGGATCACAGACAGCAGATAGATTTTTATGTTCTGACCTAAAAACCATGAAAATATAATATCTATTTAAAAAAAAATAAAATTCTATTACCCACCCAGGGCAAGGTAAGCAATAGCTAATAATTCTTTTTTTTTGTGTGTGTGTGGGTCTGGGGATGGAACCCAGAGGCATTTGACCTTCGAACTACTCCCCCTGCCCTATTTTGTATTCCCTATTTTGGAACAGGGTCTCACAGAGTTGCAGAGGGCCTCACTGAGTAGCTGAGGCTGTCCGCGAACCGTGATTCTGCGGTCTCAGCCTCCCGAATGCTGGGATTACAAGCGTGTGCCACCACGCCAGGCTCTAATAAGATAATTCCAACATGTGACCAAAGTATCAACATTAAGAACACAACATTACTAAGGAACTAAATAGCCAAGACAGGAAAGAGAAGGAGACTGAGTCATACTATAATAAGAATAAACTTCAACTGGAGCATTGAAAACATCAGTTCTGGAGTGCTGAGTCGCCCCCCCCCCCATGCCATTTTGGCACGGGGCTGGAACTATTTTCTGTATTTCTATCTTTTTAATAAACTTCTTTAAATCTTCAAAAAAAACATCAGTTCTTTATACTAATGAAAATTACTGAAAAAAGGAGATAAAATTTATACTTTTCCAATGACTTAATTTCACTACTACAGTTATTTTAACCCTTTGTAAATATCAAAATTAGAAAGTAGATGCCCAAAATCCTTAAGGCAAACAAAACTTTTCTGGAGTTTTCATGCAGTTACTATCACCCCCACCAGGGGATGCTACAGATCTAAAATTGAGGATGGTGGCCAAGAGCTGTTTTTGACCTATACAGAAATAGCACTCACGTTTTTATATTTCCTTGCATCTACATTAGTATAAATGAAGTACAAGATGTTTCTATTTTATGATGCATAAATTTTGACAGGTAACTTAAAATATCTGTACTGTCAGTGAGAAAATCTATAGGTTTAAAATTAGTCTATTAATACTTCTATTCTGCCAAGGGAGCTGGACAGTTTTGCCAACTCTGGCAGTAAGCCTGGAGATAGTCTCACTTGAAATAGAGGCTACATGGAACATTTCCACATTTGAGGGGCCTTGGCAGTACAACAACTCACTTGCCTAGTCTGTACTATATGCTATGGAACATAATTTTAAAGACTTGACAAACTGAGTTCAGAAATTTTCATTCTAAAATATATGTTATTTTATGGGAAGTCTAAGATGCTATGGTGTGGAAGGAGGGTGATGGACACCAAATGTTTATCAATTTTTTATAGTGACTAAATTTGTTTGTTTCTTGCAGTACTGGGGATGAAACCTTATTTTTTTATTCTTTATTTTGATACAGGGTCTCACTGAGTTGCAAAGGGCCTCACTAAGTAATAGCTGAGGCTGTCCTTGAACCGTGATCCTCCTGTCTCAGCCTCCCAAATGCTGGGATCACAAGTGTGCGCCACCATGCCCGGCTCTAATGTTTTTTCCTTCTGTTGATATATTTTAGCAATTATATAAGCCAAGAGTGGTGGTACATGCCTGCAATCCCAGTTCTTGGGAAACTGAGATAGGAGGATTACAGGTTTGAGGCCAATTTCAGCACTTTAGTGAGATCTTTACTTCAAAATAAAAAGTAAAAAGGACTGGGGGTGTAGATCAGAGGTAGAATGTCCCTGGGGCTCCCAGTACCAAAAAGAAATTATATAAACTATTCCAACATAAAGACCAATAAATCTAAAATTTACATTTAGAAGAATAAAACTAAAATAAAAATTTAAGTCTAAAAATTGATCTAGCTGGGCACGGTGGCGCACGCTTGTAATCCCAGCACTTGGGAGGCTGAGACAGGAGGATCGCACAGGTTCGAAGCCAGCCTCAGCTACTTAGTGAGGCTCTCAGCAACTTAGTGAGACCCTGTTTCCAAATAAAATACAAAATAGGTCTGGGAGTACAGCCTGGAGGTAGAAAAGGCCCTGGGTTCCACTCCCAGTACCACACACACAAAAAAATTAAATTAAAAAAAATAAAAATTGATCTACCAGGGATAAACACTACAGGACCACAGATTCCAAAGCGAAGAGTGTCTGCCAGCCAGGCAGGGAGTCACAGCTCGTCTAAGAACATCAGAAACTAGCGCTTCAATGTAGCACCTCTGGAAGAGGCCTTGACAGTAATTTAGTTCTAAAAGAGCTTATTATGGCTAAATATCCCAAGGTAAATAAATATATGCCACATTTTTAAAATTAATTCACTCATTGACAAGGCATTTATGGTAAAAAAAAAAAAACATTTTATGGTAAAAATGCCATAAGAAGAACAAAAACTTATTATTTGTGGCAACATGGATGGACATGAACGACTTTTTGTGGGGGGGGGGTCTGGGGATGGAACTCAGGGGCATTAGACCTCTGAACTACACCCCCTGCCCTATTTTTTATTCCTTCTTTTCAGACAGGGCCTCACTAAGTAGCCGAGGTTGTCCGTGAACTGCGATCCTCCGTTTTGTTTGTTTGTTTTGCAGTACTGGAGACTGAATCCAGGGGCATTCTACTCCTCAGCTACTCCCCCAGCCCAATTATGTTTTTTATTTTGAAAGAGGGCTCACTTGGTTGTCGAGGGCCTCACTAAGTAGCTGAGGCTGGTTGCGAACCTGTGATCCTTCTGTCCCAGCCTCTCAAGTACTAGGATGACAAGTGTGCGCCACCATGCCTGGCTTGGAGGACCTTAAGCTAGACAGAATAAGACGTAAAAAGACAAATACTGCATGCTCTCAGTCATTTGTGGAAGGTAAAAAATTGACCAAATATAAGTAGAGACTAGAAGGTAGTTCACCAGTGACTAGGAAGTGGAGAGTATGGCAGAGAGAGGTGGGTAATAAGTACCAAAATGGAGTTGGCGGAAGTAGTTCTAATGTTATATAGCACAATAGGGTGACATAGTCCACAACAGCTAATTGTATATTTCACCATGAGTTTCAAGGTTCTCAACATACAGAAATATTTAAGGAGACAGAACATTAACACCCCTCATTTGATCATTATACACTGTACGCATGTAATGAATTAAAATTCTGTACCCAACAAATAAGTGCAAATATCATATGTCAGTTACAAAAAAAAACGTAGTCTCTAAAATGCAAACGAGAAAGGCACAATCACTTATACCTGGGTCGAGGCACAAGCCTGGCATAGTGAATGCTGGGCGACCTACTGGAAGGGATAAGACACACGTGCTTGAAAAGTGCATGGACAGAAAAAAGCAATCGTTTCACAGAGATTCTGCTAAGGAAATTAGCATCAATTTACTGTCTGAAGATGAAGTTTAACAGTTTAATGTCACTGCTGAATTAATGAAAAGGTAACAGAGCAGCCATTACTGAGACCCCAGAACTCCTATAGAATGTATTATCTGAATCAGCTCAACAACATCAAGACCCTCAATACTTAGAAAATAACGTAAGGAGTCAGGCATGATGGTGCACACTTGTAATCCCAGCATTTGGGAGGCTGAGACAGGAGGATCGTGGTTTGAGGACAGCCTCAGCTATTTAGTGAAAACCTGTTTCAAAATAAAGAATAAAAAATAGGGCTGGGGGTGTAGTTCGGAGGTAGAATGCCCCTGGGTTCCATTCAGTACCACACACACACAAAATAAAAAGAAAAAGAAAAAGAAAAAAAGGAAAGAAAGAAAAGAAGAAAGAAAGAAAGAAAGGAAGAAAGAAAGAAAGAAGGAAGGAAAATAATAATAATATAAGGGCCACCCACAGTGCATTTGAACGGAGCATGGTGAGAGGAAATCACCGGTGAGTTCTCATAAACAACTGAGTGCCCCTTTGTTTCCCAAGGTCCACAGTTCCTATGACCGATAATAAAGCTTCTGAATTGCAGATGTTGACCAGGCATCTTCTCACATGAGCAATTTGTAATGGTCTAAATGTTTTCCATTTTCTAAGAGTTAGAATTTCATCTTTAAACAGAAAAATATTCCAGACAACTTGGTTCTTTTAACTAAGGAGTACAGGTCAGGTCAGGTCATGAAACTATTAAAAGTACTTCTACAAGAATGAGTTCATCACCAGATTCCATAGCAAATTTAAACTACATTTAGAAGCCGGGCGTGGTGGCGCACGCTTGTAATCCCCGCGCTTGGGAGGCGGAGACAGGAGGATCGCGCAGGTTCAAAGCCAGCCACTCTGGCTTAAGAGACCCTGTTTCTAAATAAAAAATAATATAAAAGTAGGTCTGGGAGTGTAGCCCTCATTTAGAAGGGCTTCCAGGAACCCCAGAACCACAAAAAAATAAAAATAAAAAAATAAAAAAAACTACATTTAGAGAAAGCATGTGTTTGTACATACACTGTATTTAAGAGGATTAAATTGTGGAGTTCCTAGAACATTCATCTTCTTACCAGGCTTGGTGGGAGGAGTCATTTCTTAATACATTGACAGGAACCTTAATCTCACCCAGGAAAATATCTTGGACCAGGTTTCCATTATTCCACAGGTCAATCCTGAAAATTGAAAACCGCCTTTATTTTCTGCCAACTGTGTTGAAGAGAATGCATACTACCAAATGACTTTAAATTACTTTAACTTGTATTATAGCATTAATTTTACATGCTTAAAAGTAAGAGATGTTAGCTTCATCATATGTCTCACTAGCCAGATGATAAATGCAAAATATTCTAGTAGCTTTTATTTAAAATGAGTTCTAAATAGTCTAAGAGAAGGTACTTAAGATTCTTAGTTTGGATAGCTAAGCTTTATTTTAACCTACACCAATAAGGATAACAGAGCTACTTTGTTGAATTTGAGAAAAGTAATCAACATAAGACTACTCTGCCTCTCTTAATTATAACCAATTAATGTGTAAAAATACGTGATTTAGAAAAATATATTACCTGACCACTCCAAACACATTATTAATATAACCTTTAGATGAACACACGGTTAACACACCTACACATGCATTTGCAAAACTTTCCTTTCCAAAACAGTACAGATATTTAAGGCCTAGGAAATACCACAAACTTCAAACACATGCACCTGTTGAATTATCTTCTTACCTCACTGAAATTTCTGATAGTCAGCAGATATGTTAAGAAGAATAAAAGAATTATTTCTAAATTGCCTTAGATGTGATTGCTTTTTCATCCATTATGCTATGATCCAGATACTTGAGCAATTAAGTTAAGGAAAAATTTAAAATACAATAAAACAAGTGAAAATTAGGTAATCTTTGTTTACAGAATAAATATACTTTGTCTAGTTCTGCAAGTAAATCAGATTTTGAAAAAATAATCTGGATTTAAATTGGATGCATGTTCCTCTAAGTTTCACCAACCAACTTGCTATAAAGAATTCTAGTAGGGTTTGTTCATATTTTTCAGTTAAAAATGAAATTTTCTTTTGGCACAGAAAAAAGCAATTCTGTAAAACCCCAAAGCACATACCTAATTTCTAGCTTTTCAATGTCCTCCTCTTCTACTTGGAACTGGGATTTTCTGGTATAACTACTGGATCTGGTTACCTGAAAACAAAATGTATTAGTAAAAGTAATAAAATAAAATAAAAAAATTAAAAAATTAATAAAAGCCGGTTGTGGTGGTGCATGCTTGTAATTTCAGTACTTGGGTGGCTAGGACAGGATGATGGCAGGTTTGCAGCCAGCCTCAGCTACTTAGTGAGGCACACTGCAAATTAGTGAGGCTGTTTCAAAATAAAGAGTAAAAAATAGGGCTGGGAGTTTAGCTTGGAGGTAGAATGCCCCCAGGTTCAATCGCCAGTACCAAAAAAAAAAAAAAAAAGCCTTTTTTGGAAAGTAGCTTTTTTGCTATGTAAACCTAAAAATGAATATTCCCCAAATTAAAAAAAATGTAAACAAAGGAAATTGCTTCGGTAATATTTTATCCCCAAATATGGAAAGTATGCCATGGAAGTAGTAGAAAGGTAAAAATATGGTGGTGTAAAACAAAATCAGAAGAACCCTGCCTGCTGCTGCTCAGTACACAGCAACGTTATGGTCAAGGTGGCCGCTGGCGACTCGCAGTGAGCACATCCCATGGCAGAGGCACGGCCATCCGCAGTCCTCGCGTCCAGTCTCCTCCGGCCCTTCTGCTGCCACTGAGGCTGCGGGCACCCTCCCCGCTCTCCAGGGAGCGTGTGCCCCACAGCCCTCCCCTCCTGGAGCCTTCTCACCCCCTCAAGGATGACCCCCAAGCGGCCAGGACGGCACCGTGAGAGTCGATCTAATTACAGCTCTCTACCAGCTCGCTCACCTCGCTCGGGTCTGGGAAAAATTCTCCCCTTAAATTATGGTCTCTGTTTTCTCAGACAAATACCTTAAAACTGTACTTGGTCCCACAGCCTGCACTTCCTCACCACCCACGCGGCAGTAACTCCCTCTATCTGGCTTCCTCACTGATCGCCCTCCCAAATCTCTGTGCACCACCAACCTGCCCATCTGCTCTTCTCGCTGCCCTTGGCCGCGCTCTCTGACCCAGTGTGCACCCAGGACAGCTCCCTGCCCAGAAGCGCCCTCGCTCTGAGCTCACCTGGCCTGGCCTGGGGCCTTCTGCTGCTCCGCTGCCTCCTGCTCAGGGCCTGTGAGTACACGCCTTCTCCAAGGCCCCCTTCACTTTGCTCTAAAAACAACTGGGAGCTGCCGGAGCTGCGCAATGCACACAGCGCTCCACACAGAGTAGCGCTCATCAGAGGCTACTCTGCAGCCGGCAGGGCCCTTTTATCACCCTCCTCCTCACGAGGAGGAGGCTACAATACAGAAATACAGGGCGCTCAGAGGCAAGTCCTTAGTCTGAGGGCTCCCCTTTCTTGTAGACCTCTCACCTCTCTTCCCTCGGCTTTCCTGATTGTAAACAAACCTCGCATGTTACTCTACAACCATCAGTCCTCTAGTGTCTCAGGCTTGAACTGCCTGCGGGGCTTCTGACTCATCTGATCTCAAGCCCATTATCCCCCCAAACTAAACCAGCCGTCTTCCTCCTAGTAATTTTTCTATTTTTCCAGATTTGAAAACATGGGGACAACATTCTTTTTCTTCTATACCTTATTTATTATCTTGCTCTTTGCTGGTACCTTTCCTATCTGCCCCTTCCTTTGTATTTACATGATATTCTCTTATAACAAACCTCTCCTGGGCTTTTTTTTTTTTAAATAAACACCTAAACTACAACAGTTTCTTGATTTTGTTTTCTCTTCCTAAGCCGCCCTGGACCACAGATCATAGTTAATGTTTTTGAAAACACTACTTTGCTCTTTTCACTCAAGGCTTGAGAGTATTCAGTGGCTGCAATTCACACACCCATCTGGGCAAACAAAAGGCTCTCATTAGCTGATCCCATTCTACCTCTCTAATCTTAGTTCCCACTATTTTCTTAAACCCAGTCACATCACTAGTCGCTGTTCTTTGAACATAAGTTTCTGGCTGCCTGTCACTGTGCCCCAAATCCTCCTTCTCAGTAACATTCTCTTTCCTCTTGCTTAAGAAAATCTAGTTTTTCTTCAAGCCTTTCCTGGCCACCGCAGCTCAGTGTCCACTGCACTCTATGTACTGTGCCACTATGCCACCCTCTTTGTTTTCTGTTAGATCTAACAGCCATTAATAAGTGCACCAAGTCCAACTGCGCCCCCATCCTCGGCCAGGAAGAAGAGAGGCCTCGCACGGGTGCATTTCTGCTTGTTTTCCTCCTCCTTGCTTCTGCCCCACAGCTCCCTATTTCTTTCTCTTTTGTGTGTGCCGTACTGAGAATGGAACCCAGACTCATTCTACCTCCGAGCAACACTCCTAGCCCTATTTTTATTCTTTATTTTGAAACAGGGTCTCACTGAGTTGCGGAGGGCCTCACAAGGGATCGAGGCTGGCCGTGAACCGCGATCCTCCCATCCCAGCCTCCCGAAGGCTGGCGTGACAAGTGCCCACCGCACCCGGCTCACAGCCCCTTTTACTGTTGCATTTCCTCCTGCCTGTGCTCCTTTATCGAAGTACAGTGATCAGGCATGACTCGAGGTACACGCCACTCAAGAAACCAGAAACACACAAGAAAAGAAAAGCACAAAACGCAACCCCTTCTTCAAACCTTCTCACACGTTAACATCAAGTATAACATGGTCTGCTCTTACATAATCTTTGAGTCTGATTTTCAATATTGTCTGTAGTCTTTAAGTAATATAAAAAAGGATTTCTTGCGTGTGTATGTGGCAGGAGGGAGTGCTGGAGACTGAACTCAGAGGCATTCTATCTTCCAGCTATGCCCCAGCCCAATTTTATTTCTTATTTGGAAAAAAGGTCTCAATAGGTTGATGACAGTCTCACTACTTGCTGAAGCTGTCCTCGAACCTGCGATCCTCCTGTCTCAGTCTCCCAAGAACTGGGATTACAGGCATGCGCCACCACGCCCAGCTAAAAGGATTTAATAGATGCTCTGAAATAAAGAACTGCAAAGCTGTGGAGTTCTTCCAAAACTGTTTGGAATGATTTTAAGGCAACTAAAGAGCTCCATGAAAATTAGTAATCATGTGCCTAACACAGTAAATTAGACTAAAAACATAATATGGCTCTAATCATGTAGCATTTTAAATCTCAAAGAGTTCTCACATGCTTTGGGTATTAAAAAATGGGCTGCTACTGTTTTCCCTCACAATACTACCTTTTCACAAGGCAAGAAACTTGAGTGTGACATGCAGTGACTCATTCAAAATCAACCGGGACTAGATTTCAGATCTGTCCAGTGATAACCATATTTATTTCCCCAGTGGTTTTCAAGCAGTGAGCTGCACGGAAGGCCCAGTGGGGTCACGGGTGGGGGGTGGGGATGGTATAAAGGAAGGTGTGACAGCAAGGATGACTGGGGGGGTGTCTTCCCTACTTCCAGGCCAAACACAGCTCTGCTTTTATATTTTACATACATGACAACATGGTTCTATTGCTTTCTGGACAGAAACTAATGCTTAGTTGCATTATGGCCATGGCTTGGAAAAAGAGATCAACTAGAATTCAGTATTAAGTATTCAAATGCTAACATTTATATAAAACAAAAAATTACCTCAAAATAAAAGATTTCATTAAACTGCGGATTGCTTGTTTTCTTCTTTACTTTTGTCTTCTTTTGGTCATTCCTGTTCCAATGTGGTAGAGTTTTACCTTGTAGAACTTAACAGTACACAATTATAAAACATGCTATTTCCAACCAGGGAGCCTGATCTCTGTCTAAATGTAAGATGACTCAGGGAAGACCTCAGTTTTAAATATTAATTGGGGGGCACAAGGCCCCCCATAAACCCAAGGCTCTCTGAGTACCAAGGTCTCTTCAGAGGTTTTCCAGCACATTCTACTACACAGGCAATGCGAGGCCAAGGGTGAGAAGGAAGGCCGTGAGACTTACAGTGCCTTCATCTACGCTAAAAACACCCAGGGAGCACGGGAAGCATTCTGACTACTTCTTGGGCTTCAGCTATAATTGTGACTTCTGACTTCTTTTATTTAAAATAATTATAGATTCAGAGGAAGTTATAAAGAAATGTTCTGGGAAGTCCTGTGCTTCTCCTCAGACTCCCCCTATGTGAACATCTCATACAAAACAAACCCAAGAGTGACTTTTAAAAGCACATTCATATGCTAAACAGTTTATTCCTAAACAATGTGCCAAGTAAAGATCATTAAAACAAACACCAAAAAACAACTCTACTAGGTTGAACATTTTTAACATGCATAAACCCTTTGATAGCATTAATTATTTGCTTTTGAATTTAAAAAGCCATCTGTAATAACAACAGCATACCATTATTTGGACACCTATGGTATTAAGCACAGTATAGTATTAGATACTTTATATACATATATGAATACATTTTTCAAAGTAACTTATAAGAAAAAGAATAAATACAGCTCTTGGGAATGTAGAAAAGGTAGGCCTACGTATGCAGAGGAAATCTTTGGCCTTTTGTGTCCCTATTTTAAACCTTCAAGTTGTGGGCAACTTTCAGACTAGTTAGTCCCTTAAAATTTTTTAATATTACAAAGCGTTATGGGTTTTTTTCATAAATTATCATAAATCAAGTCGCTGGGCATGGTGGCGTACACTTGCAATCCCAGTACTTGGGAAGCTGAAACAGGAGGACTGCAGGTTAGCTGCCAGCCTCGGCTATTTAGTGAGACTCTATTTCAAAAATAAAGAATAAAAATAGGGCTAGGAGTGTAGTTTGGAGGTAGAATGCCCCTGGGTTCAATTCCCAGTACTGCAAACAAATAAGTAAGTAAGTAATTTAAGTCAGTAATATGGTACACTTCACCATGCTCTAGTAGGTCAGTTCTACAGAGAAATTCTCTGTAGAACACTAATCTCTTGAGTAAAAAGGCAATTTTCAGGCCTGCTCCACTTTCCAGAAAACAATACAAAAGCTGCCTCGTTATTCCGAGTTGGCCTTTACCGTTTAGTTTTGGGCAATGCTGAGAATCAAACCCAGGGCCTTGCAAATGCTAGGCGAGTTGAGCTGACATAAATCAAAACGGGATTTCACTTGCATAGAACTAAGAACACTTGGAAACAGGAATGCTGGCGAGCGAAGAAGGCCAAGTTCAGGCTTTAAAGTACATCTTAGTAGACTGAAGTTTTACACACAGAGCAAGAGTATGGCAAATTCCTTTCTGTAAGAATGGGCTTAGCTATTTACAAATAAATAATAGAACTCGATATCAATTCTTCTTTCAAAGGCTTTATTACTTTGTGCAATAGTTATTTAACATTTGCTCTGTTAATTTTCTAATTCTTAAATCCAATGTTAAAAACCCAGTAACGACCCAATAGTAACGATCCAATAGTAACGACCCAATAGTAACGATCCAATAGTAACGACCCAATAAACATTACCTTGAAGGACCCACTAGAGAAACTGTTGCGTAAGGGTCACAGCTCTGACCGTTTATGAGTGGCAGTCCATGGCACGCCTTGATGCTGAGGTAGAATAAAGATTTAAGATGTCAGAGTCAAGTTAAACAATAAAAGCACTAACATTAACTCCCCCCCCCTTTTTTTTTTGAGAGTGCAAGAGATTAAACTCAAGGCCTCATGCATGTTAGGCAAGTAGTCTACTACATGATATATCCCTGCATTATAATTAAACACAAATTAATATGTTCAAAGGGCTCAGAACTGTTTCCCATGTGTCTGCAGTTGTATGTTTATGTCACCTACCCTAAATATATGCATTTGTTTATGCTGTGTGTGTGTGTGTGTGTGTGTGTGTGTGTGTGTACTGAGGGCTGACTCCAGGGGCAATCTATCTCTAATCTACACTTCCAGGCCCTTTTATTTTTTATTTTGCAACAGGGTCTCGCTAAGTTGCTGAGGCTAATCTTGAACCTTGCGATCCTCCTCTCTCAGCCTCCAAGTACTGGGGTTACAGGAGTGTGCCAGCATACCCAGCTTTTTATTTGTATTTTCAAAAGAGAACTAAACAGAAATGCCACAATCAGTACTGAGACTCCAAATAATATCAACCTATTTCCTCCTGCTACACAACAGAGAGGGTACATCCTGTGGTTTGATAATACATCAAGACTGCTGTGGCTTCTCAAAGGAAAAGAAAGCGGTGCAACCTTAAAGAAAAACTACAAACCGAGCCAGCTCACAGCATCACAGCCTCTGCTGAAGCATGAATGGCATACAAGGAAACAACTGTGGTTTTCACTTAAA
This sequence comes from Muscardinus avellanarius, assembly GCF_963383645.1. Taxonomy (NCBI): domain Eukaryota; kingdom Metazoa; phylum Chordata; class Mammalia; order Rodentia; family Gliridae; genus Muscardinus; species Muscardinus avellanarius. The sequence continues at coordinate 130,144,417 of NC_137790.1, forward strand.
GTCTGATTCATAAATATAGGGCAAGCCTCACATAACGGTAGCTTTTCACTCTGATTCTCAGCAACAGCTCCCGCATCATTCCGTAGAAAACATTTCATACCACAGAAACTAAGGTCATCTACCATTCGATGGATTATAATTATTGGCATTCATGGAGAACACAGACTCTGACTTAGTGTTTTTCCTTAGGTTTTCTCGCTGGTTATTACTGAGTTGGTTCGTTTAGGGTCTAAGGGTCTTCATTTCCTATTACCTAGGGGAAACTCAAGATTGTTGCTGAAAAGTATTCTTTGTCTAAAGATCAAAGCTGTTGAGCAATAAATACCCTCATCTCTCTCATTAACCCCAGATCATGCATGTGAGCGAAGAGCAAATGGTGTATTGCCAAATAAAGAAATGACAGTATGACTCATTTCTATCAAACGGGCATGAAAACTCAAATTCAAAAGTTTCTAAAACCAACCAAAGAAAACATGAGCCAAGTTAATAATTCTGTGTGTGTGTGTGTGTGTGTGTGTGTGTGTGTGTGGTACTGTGTGTGTGTGTGTGTGTGTGTGTGTGTGTGTGGTACTGGGGGTGGAACCCAGGGGCTTTTCTACATCCAGGCTATACTCCCAGACCCATTTTATACTTTATTTGGAAACAGGGTCTCACTAAGTTGCTGAGAGCCTCGCTCAGTAGCTGAGGCTGGCTTGGAACCTGTGTGACCCTCCTGTCTCAGCCTCCCAAGCGCTGGGCTTTAATTCTGGTTTTTAATGTTAATTCAGGCACAGTCACTTTTTCCTACTGTACAGACTGTCTGAAACTTGCACTTCTAAGGTTAATTTCTAAGTGATACCTGATCATTACATCACATCTGTACTTCACAACCCACTTCCACAAAACACACTTATTCTCACAGCTGCCTAGAGAAGAGCGCCATCACGCCATTTTAAAACATACTTTCACTGGTGCCTTGTGGTCTCACATCAAAATGTGGTCCAGAGTGATAGGGACCGACATGTACACAGCACTTGGTGTTATCATGCCATTTTGTAGAAAAAAATAAGGCTCAAGAAATTACATGAGAAAGTAACAAATTTAGGATCAGAAAAGTCGTACGACACGTAAGAAGCTAGCAGGACTCAACTTCTCCGTTCTTAACCCTGTTGCTAAGTCCAGCATCCTCCCACACTGTGTCCCACTGCGCGCGAAAATACTGCACTGCTCTCCTTGCAACACCAAGTTTATCCCATTAGCACTAATTATGAGAATTCTGAATTATTAGATCAAATTTACTGTAATTTGCTAAGGTATAAGAATGAGAAATGTAGTGTAATTCACAAAGTCTTTAATGAAAATACTCACAAACCCAAACAATAATGGCCATAAGCCAACAGCAGGAGCCTACAGAAATCACCAGAAGTACCTTACGTTTCAAATGTAAACAGGCAAAAGTGAGCTTCTTGCAAAACTTAATTAGTAATGATAAATACAGGTTATTTTTAATTACTACCTATATTCTAAAATATTATTTTCCTAATTATCTAGAATGCCACGATTCCACCTTGTAAATCAAGGAATCTCACATCATAAACATGGATGGGCAGAAAATGAGCGCTGAAAATAAAAATAACCTCAGTATGCTGAATTGTATTCTTATTTACATGTCACATATAAAGCATGTATTTTAGCACATTATCTAGAAATTATAAAAGAAAACAGATGTACTCCAAACTTGTTTACAATACAGACTGATTTGAATCTTTTCCCTGGATATTTTTTTTTTTTTTTTTTTTTTTTTGCAGGTCTGGGGATGGAACCCAGGGGCATTCGACCTCTGAGCTACACCCTCTGCCCTATTTTTTTTTTTTTATTCTTTATTTTGAAACCGGGTCTCACTGAGTTGCAGAGGGCCTCACTAAGAAGCTGAGGCTGTTCGCGAACCGCGATCCTCCAGGTCTCAGCCTCCCGAATGCTGGGATTACAAGCGTGCGCCACCACGCCCGGCTCCTGGAATTTTTTTTTTTAACTAAAAGACAAATGTTAATTCTATATCCAGCGAAAACAGAGTAACACGGACTGGGTTTATCCTCCAATGGAAACAACCAGAAACACAAGGCCAAGTCAGCAGCACAGGACAGGGGTCCCCTAGGTGGGTTAGCAAGAAGGGATGCTTCCTGGAGAGGGAGGGCAAGAGCTCCGCGGAAGGGTCCACGTGCCAGCGCCAGGCCAGAGAACTGGAGGAAAGAGAGCTTCCCAGAGCAGAGTCCTCCATGGAACAACCCAAACAGGCAGGCTCAGAGAGCTGCACGATTCCTCACTTGGACAAGCGTATGTCTGGGAGGAGATCTGAGCTGGGGAAAGTACTCTGAGAGGAGCAGGGCAAGTTTCCAAGGCCAACATACAGTGAGCAAGGAGTCACACCTCTGGTGAGTCACAGGTGCTGTCTCAGAGGTGGGAAAAGACGGAAGGCTAGAACTCAGACTGCTCTAACAAAGCTCGAGAGAAATCATGGGGAGTCAAACTGCTTTTAAGTTATTTAACTGAGATCTAAACAAAACTCAAGTATATTTACAAGAATAGTGAGCAATTTCATAAATATCTGGATTCCAAAAGAAAATAACCAGGAGTGCAAAGAACCAGGAAAATAGGACCCATAGCAAAACAAAGGTCCAATCAAAATAGAACTGGAAATCAAAACAGAATTGGCAAAGACATTTAGGAAATTATTAAAACCTAATTTTATATGTTCCATACAGACACAAAAAAACATTAAAAACTGGGGGCTTAGAGGATGAAAAGCACAAGGTCTAACATAAAAAACACTGAGTAGAATCAAATATTTGATAAGACTGAGGGGAGAAGATGGACAGATTTAGGTGTTGACTTCTGCCAGGTGTGGTGGCACATGCCTGCAATCCCAGTACTTGGAAGCCTGAGACAGGAAGATCACAGGTTTAAGCACAGCTTCAACAAGTAGTGAGCAGCTCATCAACCTAGCAAGACTCTGTTACAAAATAAAAATAACATTGGAGGTAGAATATCCCTGGGTCCAATGCCCAGCAACACACACACATACATACACACACACTGACTTTTAAATGTATTAAGTTTGCAACGTTGTGAGACAGCAAAATAACCATATAGGGTTGGAAATTAGACGATAAACCTGAGTTGAATGCACACCATACAGATACTTTTTAAAAACTTTTTGTTCTAAAATGATTTCAGAATTTTTAAAAAGTTGAAGAAAATAGTTTCTGTGTACTCATCACCCAAGTGTGACTTATATAACTATTAGTGGAGTTATTAAATCAGGCACTGACAATGATATAATGTTAGCCAATAATATTTTTACTCAAATTTTGCCGATGCCTTTTTCTGGTCCAGATTCCATTTAGTTGTCCTGTCTTGTTAGTCTCCTCTACTCTTAGTTACTTCAGTTCTCCCTTTTTTCTGTCCCCTAATCTTACCAGTACTTGTTATTTTATTTTTTTAATTAATTAATTTTTTTTGTAGTACTGGGGATGGAACCTAGGGGCATTATAACTCTGAGCTACACCCCCAGCCCTCTTTTTTATTCTTTTTTTTTTTTTTTTTTTTTTTTTTGGTGGTACTGGGGTTCCTGGAAGCCCTTCTACCTCCGGACTACACTCCTAGAACTATTTTTACATTTTTAAAATTTGGAAACAGGGTCTCCTAAGCCAGTGCGCGCGGCTGGCTTCGAACCCACACGATCCTCCTGTCTCTGCCTCCCAAGCGCGGGGATTACAAGCGTGTGCCACCACGCCCAGCTTATTCTTTATTTTGAAATGGTCTCACTGAGCTGCAAACATCCTTACTAAGTAGTTAAGGCTGTCTGTGAACTGTGATCCTTCTGTCTCAGCCTCCCAGATGCTAGGATTATAAGCGTGCCCCTTAGAGCCGACATGGTATCTAAGGGGGCTGAGTACCAGGTGTAGTGGCTCATGCTTGTAATCCCAGTAACCTGGGAGGCTGACAGGAAGACTGCAAAGTTTAAGACCAGCCGCAGCAAAGTAGTGATACTCTCAGCGACTCGGTGATACCCTGTTTCAAACAAAAAATAAAACAGGGCTGGGCTGTAGCTCAGAGGTAGAAGGACCCTGGATCCAATCCCCAGCACCCGGGGGGAGGGGGGCCAGCTGAGTGAGAGGGAAGCTGGGACTTTTACCACCTTACAGGACACCAAGCCCTCCAGCCCAGGTGTCAGTGGAGGGCACGTGGGTAGTCACGAGGCCCCTCCCCATGCCAGGCACTGTGGTATCAGGAGATGACCAGCAGAGAAACATGTAGTAATAGCAGGAACGCTTCTTCCCCTCCTCTGGGGATCTCAAGGGAGGCTGCATCAGGAACCTAGACTTCTACCTACCTGCCAGTAAGTAAGCAGGCACCCCTCCCCTTTCTCTACCAGCACAGGTCAGAGGAAGCCAATTAAAATAGAAAATCTAAGACCCAGAGTCTCATATGTAACACCCCAAATTTCCTGGGTATACAGATGCTCCTCCTCAGTTTATGACAGGGGTTACAAGCTAACAAATCCATACTAAATGGACACTGTCCTAAGTTGGAAATGCATTTGATACATCTGCCCTATGGAACAGCATAGCTTAGCAACAGTACACCTCAGAGTTCTGGTTGTTTATCCTGCTGACACTGTGGCTGACATCGCGGAAGGGTGTCACACTACAAAACTGCTATCTGTGGTGCTGGCATACTCAAATGTCTACATACATATCACGTGTATATATCATCTAACCCAATTAAGTAACAACTGGTTGAATAAATTAATGACTCACCATAACCTGGGCAAACTAGATACAGAAAAATAAACGGCGTCAATTTAGTAAAGAAATGCCATATCAGGGTTTCTTTTCACTTTCTTCTTTTGTGCTGCTGGGGTTGAGCCCAGGGCCTGTGCACGCTAGGCAAGTGCTCTACCACTGAGCTGTACCCCCAGCCCAGAGTTCCATTTTTTGGAATAAGTTTCTGAGGTATTTACAGTAAGTAGTTGGTTTAAGAACATAAAATCGAGATTTATTTTTAGTTGATTTTGGCAAAAGAAAATGCTTACTGTACAACAAGCTGCTGGCACACAGTTCCGTTCTCTGTTATCAGTTCATTCAGTTTTAATTCAAGGTGAACTTTACCCTATGGGAAAAAAAATTACAAACTGAGTTGTCTATTTAGCTGACAAAACCAAATGGTATTCATATTTAATTATTCACTGACTACTGCACGGGGATTTGCCCAAACTGAGTACCTGTTAAATGACTAATAACCAACAATATAGATCAAAGTTCTTACAGATAAGAGTCAAACGCTTGTATCAAACGTTGAAGTCAAATTTGAAAATTTTTATGCCCTGTTCAATAAATATTCATGCATCTCAATTATCATCGATAAAAATAAATATTTATGCTTTAGAATTTTAAATAAAATTTAAGTATAAAATGTAGGAGGCTTTTTTGAAAAACATAAGCAATAAGGATAGAGGCAGTGTCATTAAAAGACAAAGAAATCATAAAACCCATTGTTTTTTGTTCACTCACAGGGGTACACATCAGGAGTGCAATGGATATGCCCTGCCCTGGAAAACCACCTTCACAATCATGATCTACTCTGCCAGGTTAAGTATGAAGCCATCCAATTTTAAAGCAATAAAACTAAGTGAAAGCCAAGAAGAACCAACTTGTTAATACTTTTATCAACTAATCGAAATTAATGGGCTATCTACTGTGTTTTAGGAGGCACTGCAGGAGTGGGTGGGAATCTACAGGTGTCTAATACACAGTTACTACCTACAGGAAGCTTATGGGACTGGGGGTGCAGCTCAGTAGTAGAGTACTTGTCTAGAGTGCATGAGGCCCGGCATCCGCAACACAGAGGGAGAGACGGAGGGGGACTAACACCTAGTTAGGGAGGTGAAAACCAAAAGATGGCAGCATTTAAGCAAGAGCACTGGTGGAAAGATGGAATTAAAATAAAGGATTACTTTCTTAAATGGCCATTAACAGATATATTAATAGATGGATTTACAAAAAATATAGTGATTTCAAAGGAATTCAGACCGTCACCTTATCAAGAACCAAAGGCTTAGAAGCAATGTTAATCTAGAGCAATGTTAATCTAGAGCAATGTTAATCTAGAGCAATGTTAATCTAGAGCAATGTTAATCTAGAGCTTGGGATCTCCTCCCTTTCACTGGCAACCAACAACTCCAAACTGGTTAAGAATTAGTGCTAGATCCCCACCCAGCTGACGAGACAGGTTCCCACGGTGCCAACTGAGCCTTCAGGGCTGTGATGTCTGGAGGCTGATGACGTGAGTGATTGCTCAGAGGTAGAAAGCTGGATTGCCAAGTCATCATTCCTCCTCAGAACAAGCTGATCACACATCTTCCCCAGGAATCTAACCGGAATCACCGCCACCATTTTAAGGGGAATTCTTATGTAAGAATGAATCTGAGGTGCATTAGCTACAAAGCTCAGGATTAGATGCATCTTAAGTAATAAGCAATAAATACTGCTGGGTCTAGATACAGGTTTGCAGGAGAAAGGTAAGCTCTAAGGCAAAGTAAAATGAGCACGCAGGTGAAGCGGGAACAAAAGCCAGCCAGCCATCACATAATATCAATTTACAAAAGAGGTCTTCCATTATTCCTGCGTTTAACAGTCACAGCTTCTCCTGCGTAAGATCCGAGCGGAACCTTCAGGGCCATAATACGTAGTAATGGGCAATGTTACTCAACTGGAGCTTTACATGTTCCCTCACATCAGCACGTGTGTGTTACCTGGCTAGGAAGGGCGTAGCCAACCGCACAAACATTTGCATCTTGAATCAGTTTTACTATTTAAAATGTATTTGTTTTATAGTAGAAACAAAGCATTCCCAACTGCCTCTCAGGAAATGTCTAGAGCCTACTCTATTTCTAAATAATAAAAGCCATTAAAATAGAGTCAAAAAAGCACAATCATTTTTCCACAAGTAAAATGACAGCAAGCACCACCAAATCTAGAAGTAAAAAGATACTTGGCCGGGCGTGGTGGCGCACGCTTGTAATCCCCGCGCTTGGGAGGCAGAGACAGGAGGATCGCGCAGGTTCGAAGCCAGCCGCGCACGCTGGCTTAGGAGACCCTGTTTCCAAATTTAAAAAATGTAAAAATAGGTCTGGGAGTGTAGCCCGGAGGTAGAAGGGCTTCCAGGAACCCCAGTACCACCACCAAAAAAAAAAAAAAAAAAAAAAGATACTTAATGGGTTCTGCCAGGAATTGTTACCGTTGAGTCGGAGCCTTCCTAGTATACTCAGCGCTCCCCTGACTGGTACACAGACATTCCTTTGGTATTCGTAATAACATACTTGTGAACCAACCTGGTCAAAGAGTAAGGACAGGACAGGCAGGCACAAAATACAAACTGTTAGGTAGAACATTAAAACTAAAAGTTCTATAAATTGTGAATTAAATTAGAAAAATTATAGTTTCTAAACTATAAAAACACTACCTTACTGTATACTTTTATATGGAAATACGAACATGATACTTTGTACAAAGACAAGTTGTAAAACAAGGTGTATGATATGTTAGTTTGTATAAAAACAAAAACAAAGTCAAGCGAGGTGGTGCTAGTCATCCCAGCATTGGAAAGGAGACCAGAGGGTCTCCTTTTGAGGACAGCCTCAGCTACTTAGCAAGGCAATTCTCAACTCAGTGAGACACTGTTTCAAAAATAAAAGGCCTCACCCGGCATGGTGGCACAGGCTTGTAATCCCAGCATTTGGGAGACTGAGACAGGACGATCTTGGTTCGAGGACCGCCTCAGCTACTACTTAGTGAGACCCTGTTTCAAAATAAAGAATAGCTGGGCGTGGTGGCGCACGCTTGTAATCCCCGCACTTGGGAGGCGGAGACAGGAGGATCGCACAGGTTCAAAGCCAGCCGTGCTGGCTTAAGAGACCCTGTTTCCAAATAAAAATAGAAAATAGGTCTGGGAGTGTAGCCTAGAGGTAGAAGGGTTTCCAGGAACTCCAGTACCACCAAAAATAAATAAATAAATAAATAAATAAATAAATAAATAAATAAATAAATAAATAAATAAGGCTGGGGGTGTAGCTCAGAGGCAGAATGTCCCTGGGTTCCATCTCCAATATTGCAAAAAATAACAACTAAAAAAATAAATAAATGGCCTATGAAATAGCATTATTACTCATGGGACTGAAATGACTATTTATGAATGAAATGACTATACTTTTTTCTATTCTTTGTTAATGGCCTTTGTTATTCTAGAAATAGAGTAAGTCCTACACATTCCCTGAAAGACAGCCAGGAAAAAGAACAAGGGTGGGGGGGGGGTGGCAACTGGGAGATTAAGAGGTAACTGCCTGAAATTTCCCCAAAGTGACGTAAGACATAAAACCACAGATTCAAGAATTCCTGGGGACACACAAGAAGGATAAATATTTTAAAAACGACACCTGGGCATAGCAACAGAGGACTGCTAAAAACAGAGAATAAAAAAGAAAATCCTAACAGTAATTAATTACAGAAAACAGAGGTGCTGCCAATAAAGACGCAACAGCACCACTCTGCCACGGAACCACAGTGTCTGACGGTGAGCATGGCATGGGGTCTGGCTCAAGAGCTTTCCCAGGGAGGTCCACTGACAGTAAACTTTTCATACATGTCAGAAAATGTGTGAAGATCAAATATCTGCTATAACATATGCTTTTATTTTAAAATGAGCCAAATTCTTAGAAGGCTTTATTCCATATGAATCCCACAGCACTGGTTGTGTTAGGCTGATACATGTAATTATAATGCCACTTTGTACTAAGGAGCATTTTTGAGAATTCACATTACTTGCATACTGTCCAAAGGTATATTAACTCTATTTTGATTAATTTTACAAAATACATATAAAATATCTATGATCATTTCAGTTTTACATTATGTATATTCTGGGTATCACATAAAATACATGTAAAATTCTGTATACAGCTTGGTGAAACTGAGATGAGAAGTATTTGGGTAAAATGTAATGCATACAGCTAAAAGTCTCTCAACTCTACACAGGTTTTTGAATTACAGAACACTAAATTTTAACAACCATTTTATATAAAAATTCACCATGTTTCAACTGATAAAAATTATGAGGTGGGAGAATTAAAACTTCTGGATTTCTGACAAAAAAAAAAAACATTTTTTTTTTTGTTTGTTTTTTGGTTTTTGCTCTTGAGACAGGGTCTTGCTCTGTAGTCCAGGTTGGTCTCACATTTTTTGGCTAAAGTGATCCTTTTGTCTCAGTCTTCCAAGTAGCTGCAGTTACAGGCAGGCACCACCATGCCTGGCTGACAGATATTTTTATATACAGAAATGACCTACTACAGGGCATGGTTGCACACGCTTGTAATCCCTGTGCTTGGGAGGCGGAGACAGGAGGATTGCGCTGGCTTAAGAGACCCTGTTTCCACATAAAAAAGTTAAAAAATAGGTCTGGGAGTGTAGCCCGTGGCAGTGTACCCCGGAGGTAGAAGGGCTTCCAGGAACCCCAGTACCACGAAAAAAAAAAAAAAAAAAAAAGAAAGAAAGAAATGACCTCTGATAATAATTTTGGACACAACTGCCTGCACAATGAAGTTTTTACTAATCATTTCATGTAATAATGGCAATTCCTTATAGCCAGATTTGTTTCTCCTTAAAGAAGGATTTAATGTGATCTAGAACTGCTCACTCCTGTTATTTGACATATATAATTTATAGGGTTTTAAAAATCCACAATAATATAGCCGGCTGTGGTGGCGCACGCTTGTAATCCCAGCATCTGAGAGGCTGAGACGGAAGGATCATGGTTTGTGGACAGCCTCAGCTACTTAGTGAGACCCTGTTTCCGAATAAAGAATAAAAAATAGGGCTGGGGAGTGTAGCTCTGATATAGAATGCCCCTGGGTTCCATCCTCAATACCACAAAAAAAAAAAAACCTAAAATAATAAACTGTACTTTATATTCATTTTGTTTTAACTTAGCATGTTAAGAAACTGGTACATCAGCCAGGTGGTGGTGCATGCTTGTAATCCCCGCGCTTGGGAGGCAGAGACAGGAGGATCGCACAAGTTCGAAGCCAGCCTTGCTGGCTTAAGAGACCCTGTTTCCAAACAAAATATAAAATAGGTCTGGGAGTGTAGCCCGGAGGTAGAAGGGTTCCATCCCCAGTACCACCAAAAACAAAACAAAACACAAAACTGGTACATGAATTATTAGCTATGATCGTTGCATTTTCTTTTAATGCTGAACAGGTAAAACAATGGCCATATTTAAAAAAAATATAAATCAGTAATTCATGGCATGATCCAGAAATTCAAGATAAGCTTGTTGGTAAAGACTTATGAACTCAGTAACTGCATCAAAAGGACATGACTGATCTTACATCTGGATTTACTGCTTGTACAATTAACGAAAGCAATAGCTTCTCAATACGAGAGATTTGGCTTAATCAGTCTTATGTAAAGCATGTTCTTTATCATTGCACTTAAGAAATAAAGAGGGAACAATCTTAAATTTTTACGAGTTCCAGACCTAATGGCTAATAGCAGGGCTGGAGCTCGCTGAAGCCCACTGAGGACTTGCAGGCGCACAGCAGGGTCTGTACTGGCATCCGAATGTGGCAAAGAGGATGGGAAATGAGCAGCACGTAGAGCAGAATGAGGACCAGGACCAGAGTGAGGAAGAGGATGCTTCAAAATGGAGGGTGGTCACACAGATCACGTACAAAGAGGACTAGACGATGCGCACTAGCCTTGGTGACAGAACATGACAGCTAACGGGAGCCACTGGTGCTCTCCCTCCGACCCACTGTGGAGTCTGAAGGCAGATTAAATGGCTTGGCAAGAGAATGGTTCACCTCAGAGGGGGAATACTGAAAAAGGTAGATGTAACGAGCCAAGAAAAAAAAATTCCTTAAGCAGAAAAATGGACTCATGAACTATTACTACTTGAACTTTTGAAAACTGTAATTATTAATAATGCTAACCACAATAACAAAGCATTTGAGCAATAATTCAAGGTGAGAGATTATATAGCTCTTAGTTTTTCAACTGTATGATATAAAATCATCTTACTATTATGGGGATCATTTCATTTGAGGGCTAAATTACCTTTATGCATGTAAGAATTTCACAGCCAAAGGAAATATTTGAAGCTTCAATATTTTCAATATTTAATATTGAAGCTTTCATATCATAAATGATCCTCAGCAACAACAGGTTAGCAACTATTCTTGATATAAATGCAAATCCACAGTAAGCCTTGAATATCAAACATTAACCCCTTCAGAGGTAGAGATGTCAATGATTTCCTCAACCTAAACCCCTTTAAAGGGGGGTGTGCTGGGGATGGAACCCAGGGGCATTCTACTTCTATAACCCTGACCCCCAATTTTTTGTTTTTTGGTGGTACTGGGGTTCCTGGAAACCCTTCTACCTCCGGGCTACACTCCCAGACCTATTTTTACATTTTATATTTGGAAACAGGGTCTCCTAAGCCAGCGTGCGCGGCTGGCTTCGAACCTGCGCGATCCTCCTGTCTCTGCCTCCCAAGCACGGGGATTACAAGCGTGCGCCACCACGCCCGGCTCTTGCTTTTATTTTTCCATAATATTTTTGTAAAACTTTATACAAATTTGTGCAGGTGAGTAAACATTAAAGAACTCGAGTCTGTATTCATCGTGACTGCTTTTCTCTTTTTTCAAGACTCACAAAGTTAATTTAATATTCCCAGATCAGTTTTGGGGTAAAACAACAATATTCTCATGGTACCATATTAACCTGAAAAGTATTAGGCATTTCTTCCACCCACTAAAATATTTCTTGTAAAATCTATTTTATTTATTTTATTTAATTAATTAATTTATTTTTTGCAGTACTGGGGATGAAACCCAGGGGCATTCTACCTCTGAGCTACACCCCCAGCCCTATTTTTTACTCTTTATTTTGAAACAGGGTCTCACTGAGTTGCAAAGGGCTTCACTAAGTAATTGAGGCTGTCTACAAACCATGAACCTCCTGTCTCAGCCTCTCAAAATGCTGGGATTACAAGTGTATGCCACCACACCCAGCTAAAATCTATTTTAAATAGTGGGTAAATCTTACAAATTATCTTTTTTATAATATAAGTTTATGAGCCGGGCATGTGCACGCTTATAATCCCAACGCTTGGGAGGCGGAGACAGGGGGATCACACAGGTTCGAAACCAGCCTCAGCTACTTAGTGACGCTCTCAGCAACTTAGTGAGACCCTGTTTCCAAATAAAAAACAGGTCTGGCAGTGTAGCCTGGACGTAGAAAAGCCCCTGGGTTCCACCCCCAGTACCACACACACAAGATGATGATGATGATGATGATGATGATGATGATAAATGTTTATAAGGGTTAATACATATAGCCATGAAAATAACTTGTAGAAAATTTTAAAATGTCAATATTATGTCTAGCTGGGCATGGTGGTGCACTCTTGTAATCCCAATATGTGGGAGTCTGACCTAGGAGGATTGAGGACAGCCTGAGACCCTGTTTCCAAATAAGAAATAAAAAATCAGGCCGGGAATACAGCTCGAAGATAGAATGCCTCTGAGTTCAATCCCCAGTATCACAAAAAGAAACAAAACCCCCATATATAGAGATATATTTTAAAAACCATATATATAGATATATCTAATAGGTAAATTCTGCTTCTAAGATTTTCATGTTTCAGAGATGAATTTATATACATGTCATAAAATAAAAGCCTTAGCTGGGCGTGGTGGCGAACGCTTGTAATCCCATTACTTGGGAGGCTGAGACAGAAGGATTGCACAGGTTCAAAGCCAGCCTCAGCTACTTAGTGAGGCTCTTAGCAACTCAGTGAAACCCTGTTTCAAAATAAAATATAAAATAGGTCAGGGGCATAGCCTGAAGGTAGAGGCCCCTGAACCTCCCAGGACCACAAGATAAAAACAAACAAACAAACAAATAAAATAAAAGTCTTTGTCCTAGTACTGAACGCTAATATAGTCTCAGTATTTTTTCAGATCTGGAACCCTTAAATTCTTTAGCAAATATATACTGGTCATAAGAGGAATGCAAGAATGTACTTAATCTAAAAAAATTAAAAAACCTAAGTCTTAAAAATAATCATCAAATTTCAATATAGATCATTTTTCAAAGCCTGTTCTTGTTTGCTGTTAAAACTATTAGAAAGATTAACATCACACCCAAAACCTTCTGAGAGTGGATTGTCTGTGTCAAAAGTAACAAAAGAAGAACGGCTGGGCATGGGGCGCACGCCTGTACTCCCGGTACTTGGAAGGCCAAGACAGGAGGAGCACAGGGTCAAAGGGGTAACCTCAGCAGCATACTGAGACGCCCTTTCAGAATAAAAAAATAAAAGGACTGAGAGTGTAATCAGAGATAGAATGCTCTGGATTCAGAGCCTGGCACGGTGGCACATGCCTGTAATCCCGGTACTGTGGAGGCTGAGGCAGGAGGAGCGCAGGTTCGAAGCCAAGTGGACAACTTAGCAAGGCCCCCACCCCTGCAATTTAGTGAGACCCTGTTTCAAATAAAAAAATACAGTCAGGCTGGGGGTTTCGCTCAGAGGTAGAATGCCTCTGGGTTCAACCCCCAGTGCCACACACACACAAAAAAAAACCTGATAACTTTAAAAGGCATATTAGGCTACTAGCCACCAGAATGGCTGGTGGTAAAACATATTTTACATTTGTATAGCAACTTCTAAATAGTTTTAAAGTGCTCTTAAGTATATTCCATTTTAATTCTCACAACTAACTGAGTCAAACATGACAACTTTTATTCCCATTCTACAGAAAGGGCTTTCAAGGTCATCAGAGTGGCCGCATGTAAACACCAGAACCTGGGTTTTCTGACTTCTAACTTGAGCCCCATCTACCTCCTCACGTGATTCCCACCTGATCACTAACAATGCTGTGCAGTCAGGTCTGAGCAACAGTCAAGCAGAAATAAAGAATGTGAAAAGGGAGCCCGGCGTGGTGGCGCACGCTTGTAACCCCAGTACTGGGGAGGCTGACACAGGCGGACTGCAGGTGCGCAGCCAGCCGCGGCAATTTATAAGGCTCTCTGTAACTTAGTGAGACGCTGTTTCAAAAGAAAGAATAAAGCCGCGCATGGTGATGCACGCTTATAATCCTAGCATTTGGGAGGCTGAGACTGGAGGATCGCAGTTCGCAGACAGCTACTTAGTGAGGCCCTTTGCAGCTCAGTGAGACCCTGTTTCAAAAGAAAGAATAAAAAATAGGGCTGGGGGTATAGTTCGGAGGTAGAACGCCCCTGGGTTTTATTTTTTATTTCACACACACAAAAAGAAAGAATATGGGGCACACTGAATAAAGTAGGAAAAAAATCAGTTGTATTTTATATTTAAGAAGGGTTTTTAGTATATACAGACTTATTTTTTGAGACTTGAATCACAGAGAATGCAGGAAAGACTATGAGGAAACAGAGACACCGGCACTTGATTTGCCAATTACCAGTGGGTGTTGCGTGCAGCACTTTTTTCTTGCCTTAAACTTCTGTTTGAGTCATAGTGGCAAATTATAACTTCTTTTAGAGAGGAAGAATCCTGCCTGCAGTTATGCCCTCGGGAAATGGTTTCACAATCCTCACCATGTTTTATAAATAAATAGCATTGCAAAAAAAAAAAATTCTCTTTAGACAGAAATAACAATTTTTAAGACAGAGAAAATAAACAAATAGAAACTTCAACTACATGGCTAAATGTTCATTTTTACTCGCATACAGAATCTGTAAAAGGCCTTATTTAGGGAAGAGAAAAGAAGAGATTAAAGAGAGCAGTGAGGGGCTAACTGGGTGCTGTGGACATGTACGTACACACAAGCTTTTTACCCCAGTATGATGTATGAATATAATGCACCCCAAAAAATTTTAAAAAGAGAGAGAGAGAGAGCAATGATACCCTTTCAAATAAGAAAGCAAAGGGCAGAAGGTGTCTGAGAATGAAGGCTCCGCATGGTGGGCTCAGGCGTGTCTTGAAGGAGTGAGCAGAGCATCCTGGTGAGGACAGTCACAGACTTCCAAGGACTCTCCCCAGGGCCAGAGTTCACAAAGCATGTCTTCTCCCCTAAAACTCGCTCCCTCCAAAACAAGTAATAGCTCACTACTGTTTGCTTAAACAGCTGAGCTAACACGAGGGGGTGGGGGTCATCCTCCCGAAAATAATACCCCCAAGCACACCAAGGCTTCTTCCTTTCAGCTCTATGCTACACAAAGGGCTATAAAATGTGATGCTAGAATTTAAAATAAAGTATGAGCTTTAACTACATGAACTAGTAAAATTAGTTTTTCACTCATTTTCTGTGACGATGTCTTGCATTACGTAAGCCTTAATATTTACCTGAACCTCTGAATTGCAGTCAACGGGCTGTAGTGAAAACCAAGTTTCTTTACCACTGTGGTTACACAAGTCTTCTTTTTTGATGGCTACTTTTCCTATAGAAAATAAATAAACTATATGAAAAAGCATATTCTGTATAATACTAAGGCACATCAGCACTGTTATATATATGTCTATATATAATAGCTTGTAGAAATTATTTTAGAATAATTTGCATCTATTGATATAAAAGATTCATTTTTATAAAGTTTTTTCCTAGAAGCCAAGCATGGTTGCACATGCTTGTAATCTCAGTACTTGGGAGACTGAATCAGGAGGATCTCAGGTTCACAGCCAGCCTCAGCTACTTAGTGAGTCCCTCTGCAACTTAGTGAGACCCTGTTTCAAAATAAAGAATAAAAAATAGGGCTGGGGTATAGCTCAGAGGTAGAATGCCCCTACACCTAAAAAAATTTTTTTTCAATTTTATGAAGAATGACAGTGTCTCCTTTCCCCTTGCCTCTTGAAAATGCTTCCCTGGGTCATTTTATTTTATTTTATTTTTATTTATTTGCAGCATTTATTTATTTATTTATTTATTCATAGCGCTGGGGATGGAACCCAGTGGCATTGTACCACCGAGCTCTACCCCCAGCCCCTATTTTTTTTAATTCTTTATTCTGAAACAGGGTCTCACTGAGTTGCAAACAGCTTCAACTAAGTAGCTGAGGCTGTCCTTGAACCGAGATCCTCCTGTCTCAGCCTCCCGAATGCTGAGATTACAAGTATGCACCACCATGCCCAGAGGATTAGACAAAAACTCAGCTGTATTTAGATGCAACTACTTTTTTTTAATACTTGTCCAGGCTTAACGTTTTTGCCAAGAGTATATTCAGTATAAAAAGCAATGTGCAGCAGCAGTGCAAATTATTCTCAGTTCTTTAACACTATGAATGAAGGAAAGTTCTGGTTAATTGTGAGCAGACATATCTGCATTTAGAAAGAGGATCTATGTTCCAACTAAGTGTAAAAGAAAAATAATATCGTGGATCACTAACAAAAGTGAAAACTGACTTGAAAATTATTAAGCTAGGTTTGGTAGCACACACCTATAATCCCAACGTGGGACAGGCTGAGCCAGGAGGACTGTGGGTTTGAAGCCAGCCTCAGCAAGTTAGTAGAGACACTGTTTCAAACTAAAAAGTAAAATAGGTCTGGGAGTAAGCCGGGCGTGGTGGTGCACGCTTGTAATCCCAATAATTGGGAGGCTGAGACATGAGGATCCTGCAGGTTCCAATCAGCCTCAGCTACTTAGTGAGGCTCTCAGCAATTTATGAGACCCTGTTTCCAAATAAAACATAAAATAGGTTGGGGGTGTAGCCCAGAGGTAGAGGCCCCTGGGTTCCACCCCCAGGACCCCCCCCACACACACACAACTAAAAATTCACTTTATCAAAACATTACAAAGAGCCAGGTGTGGTGGTGCACGATTGTAATCCCAGCATTCAGGAGGCTGAGACCGGAGGATTGCGGTTCGCAGACAGCCTCAGCTACTTAGTGAGATACTCCACAACTTAGTGAGACCCTGTTTCAAAATAAAGAATACAAAATTAGGCAGGGGGTGTAGCTCAGAGGTTGAATGCCTCTGGGTTCCATCCTCAGACCCCCCCCCAAAAAAAAAATTACAAAGCTGGGTGTGGTGGCACACACTTGTAATCCCAGCATTTGGGAGGCTGAGACAGGAGGATCGTGGTTCACAGACAGCTTCAGTTACTTAGTGAGACCCTTGCAACTCAGTGAGACCTGGTTTCAAAAGAAAGATTTAAAAATAGGGCTGGAGGTGCAGCTCGGAGGTAGAATGCCCCTGGGTTCCATCCTCAGTACCAAAAAAAAAAAAAAAAAAAAAAAATTACAAGCTGGGCACATGTCTGTGATCCCAGTACTTGGGAGACTGAGACAGGAGAATCACAGGTTCGAAACCAGCCTCAGCTATTTAATGAGGCTCTCAGCAACTTAGTGAGACCCTGTTTCCAAATAAAGTATAAAATAGGTCTGGGGTTGTAGCTTGGAGTAGAATGCCCCTGGGTTCAATCCCTAGCACCACATACAAACACACAAACACACACCCGTACACACACACACACACACACACACACACACACACACACACTACAAACACTGATTACACTGCTTCAACATACACAAAAATCAAGGCAGTTCCCCAAAGATTTTCTACCTTTCAGGGGAAGATGAAATACAATGAACAAAGTAACACGAGAGGAAGAAACAGAAATGTTCATATTATTATAAAGTATTGGCCATGTTGGTACAAGGCTCCTTCCTCAATTCAAGTTTTAAGAACTAGACAAAGTTCTGCATATGACTTAACAATTTATTCTAAAATTCTACACAAAAGCTTCAACAAGAGATAAATAGTAGAGTTAAAAGCAGTTTGCTTAGTTTCATTTTTTTCAAATAAGAATTTTCACTTTAAGAAATCTAACTATATTTTTATATCTTTTCATTTATGACGTACCTTGGTCTTTTAGTTCAATTCTGAAAACTTTAAGAAAAAGGTGATGAAATTTTTATGTCAAGGTAGATATATAGGCTTTTGTGTATCAAGTGAAAAGGAAAGGAAGACAGGAAAACAGAAAAAGTATGCACTAAAATATTTTCCTGAGCCGTGCATGGTGGCGCACGCTTGTAACCCCAGCATTTGGGAGGCTGAGACAGGAGGATTGCGGCTTGCGGACAGCCTCAGCTACTGAGTGAGGCCCTGTTCAACTCAGTGAGACTCTGTTTCAAAATAAAGAATAAAAAATAGGGCTGAGGGTGTAGCTTGGAGGTAGAATGCCCCTGGGTTCCATCCCCAGTACTGGGAAAAAAAAAAATCTGGAAGTAGACAGTGGTGATTGTACAACTCTACAAATATACTAAACACCACTACATGTATGTCTTCATTTTATTTTTTACATGTTTAAAACATGTAAAACTTAGCCGGGCATGGTGGCACACACTTGTAATCTCAGCATTCAGGAGGCTGAGA
The DNA here is from genome assembly GCF_963383645.1 of Muscardinus avellanarius. NCBI lineage: Eukaryota > Metazoa > Chordata > Mammalia > Rodentia > Gliridae > Muscardinus > Muscardinus avellanarius. The sequence goes on from NC_137790.1 coordinate 130,162,865, forward strand.
CCTGAGAATCGCGGTTCATGGACAGCCTCAGCTACTTAGTGAGGCCCTCTGCAACTTAGTGAGAATCTGTTTCAAAATAAAGATTAAAAAATAGGGCAGGGGGTGTAGCTCAGAGGCCAAATGCCCCTGGGTTCCATCCCCAAACCCGCAAAAAGTAAACAAACAAACAAACAAATAAATAAATAAAACATGTAAAACTTAAAAGTTAATCGGCCCTTAGAAGTATATAAATTTTCTAAACTTTAGAAAAATATTTTGGATAAATATAATAGGAAGAGCAAAATCTTTCTGTGAATGTATAGCATTTTAATTTATTCAAGTCTTGTAGGAAATGTGAGAAGGAAAATACACCTCAGTTCTTTCTTGGTGAAATTTAAAATAAAAATGATAAGAAAAAAATTTTTAATATTGAATATACATATTAAAATACAAATATAAAATCCAGGCACTGACTAAAATGCCCGAATAGTCCTAACACTGTTGAAGGAATTTAGGTTGAGTCAAATCATACAAATCTCTTATTATGTTTCACCTGCAGATTTTATAAATTCCTAGCCAACCAATATAATTCCAGGAACAGTTTAGAATATAAAATTTAACAAAGTACTCGATATTGTATGCCACAAGTGATTATAATTATCATAGCTCAAATATCAACGATTCCACATCAGATAAAGATAAAAGTTAAGGCAACGCATAATGATTTAATATTTTAAATGCATATATATATAGAGAGAAACATATTTATACACCCTATAGCTGAAGTTCTTACCCTTATTGAAACCATTTCCCTCTTTTTAAGAATCTTTGTAGCTATGTGTATTTGGTATTCTCTCCCCAAAAAAGGAACAGAAAATCTGTTTTCATTTTCTTTTTCCTCTTCTCCCTGTTTTGGTCCTAGGAATCCAACCCACAACTTCAAACATACCAGGAAGGGGTTCTACCACTGAGAACCTTTCTGAACCATCCCCGGCACATGGTTTTGAGAGTTTACCTACCATCCAGAAACTCACTGGTAGGGTTCTGGTGGGACTCTGTATTTGAAAATCCCCATAATTTGTGAATATTTATATAGGTATACATATTTGTATACCTATGACATAAAGCAAGTTCCCAATTTAAAAAGAGAATGCTAAAAAAATTTCATTTGGAAGCATACTGGTTTGACCGATTGATTCCCTTATTGTATAAATAATCACACTGACACTTTTTTGTTATTGTTGGGGTGTGTGTGTGTGTGTGTGTGTGTGGTGCTGGGGATTGAATCCAGGGGCATTCTACCTCTCAGCTTTACCCTAAGCCCTATTTTACTTTTTATCTGGAAACAAGGTCTTGCTAAGTTGCTGGGGCTGGCCTTGAATTGTGTGTGTGTGTGGGGGGGTGTACTGGGGGGTGAAACCCAGGAGCTTTCTACCTCCGGGCTAAACTCCCAGCCCCTATTTTATACTTTATTTGGAAACAGGGTCTCACTAAGTTGCTGAGAGCCTAAGTAGCTATTGCTGGCTTTGAACCTGTGTGATCCTCCTGTCTCAGCCTCCCAAGATCTGAGATTACAAGCGTGTGCCACCATGCCTGGCCTAGAGGCCTTGAACTTTTGATCCTCCTGTCTCAGTCTCCTGAATATTGGAATTACAGGTGTGCGCCACCATACCTGGCTGACTTTATGTTTTATATTTATTTATTTGTTTTTTACTCTTTTGCAGAACTGGGGATTTAACCCAGGGGCATTCTACCTCCTAGCTCTACCCCCAGCCTATGTTTTTTCCCTTTATTTTGAATCAGGGCCTCACTAAGTTGCAGACAGCCTTGCTAAGTAGCTGAGGCTGTCCACAAACCCAGGACCCTCCAGTCTCAGCCTCTCAAGCATTGCATCTATTGGGATTACAAGCTGCACCACCACACCCGCCTTATGAATGCTCATCTGACTTCCATGCTCCCTCAGCCAAAGTTCGCTTACCCAACAGTGCTAGAATAGTAATAGCAGGAATTCAACTGTCCTATTTATGATTCACAACTCAGATTGCTGGAAATGTATCTCCTCTGTCACAGAGCCCTTCTGAAAAGAGAACCCTATCTTGGCCTCACAGTTAAACATTCCAGAAGCAAGTATCTTCTTCTTATTCCTATGTTGTTTTATCATGATACTCATTGTCACTAAAGAGTTGAATGGTTCTTATCCTATGAGAGGGACACCTTTCTGACTAGCTACATAAATAAGACATTTGTAAATTGAAAAGAAAGTTCTTTCTCCCTCTTTCCCTTTCTCCCTCCCTCCCTTTCTTTCCTTCTTTCTCTTTCTCTCTCTCTCTCTCTCTCTCTCTCTCTCTCTCTCTCTCTCTCTCTCTCTCTCTCTCTCTGCAGTATGGGGATTGAACCTAGGGGCATTCTATGTAGCTCCAAGCTATATCCCCAACCCAACTTTGTATTCTTTTTTTTGAAACAGGGTCTCACTAAATTGCGAAGGCCTCACTAAGTTGCTGAGGCTGGCTGTGAACCTGCGATCCTCCTGACTCCACCTCCCAAGTACTGAGATTACAAACATGCACCACCATACCCAGCAAGAACTTTCAATTTCACTGCCAGATATTATTCTTAAGTTTCTTTTTAAGACATCAATTTCCGATATGTAAAAAAATAATTGTATGAGATTAGTCGGCCTTAAGAAACAGAGAAGATTAGCCAGGCGTGGTGGCGCACGCTTGTAATCCCAGCATTCGAGAGGTTGAGACCGGAGGATCGCAGCCAGCCTCTGCTACTTAGTGAGGCCCTCTGCAACTCAGTGAGACCCTGTTTCAAAATAAAGAATAAAAAATAGGTCAGGATGTGTAGCTTGGAGGTCAAATGCCCCTGGGGGGTTCCATCCCCAGACCCGCAAAAAAAAAAAAAAAAAAAAAAAAAAAAAGCAGAGAAGAAGAGATACATACCTCAAGAAATCAGAAATCGTTTCATTAAGTATGACAGAAATCCCAGTTCCTGAGACAGGACAGGAGGATCCCAGGTTTGAGGCCAGCCTCAGCAACCTATGAAACCCTGTTTCAAAATAAAAACTAAAACAGGATTGAGGATGTACTCAGAGGAAGATAACCACTGAGATCAATCCCTGGTACCACAATAAAGGGAAAAAGAAAGAATGATGGGGGAAAATAAAATATATATGTAGATATATTTGAAGTCATTAAGTGGTAGGATGCCTGCAACAAATCAGGTCCAGCGTTTTGTTTGGCAATATAGACAGGAAAATGAAATACTGTCATCAGCCCTAGGGAAAACAAGGCAAAAGAAGTAGGGAAGAGAGAGTCAGAGAGAGGAAAAGGTAGGAGGTTGAAAGGGACGGAAGTATGGGGGAGAGAGGAGAGGAAGCGCAATGGGAGAATCAGCTTCTGAAGCACAGTGAGACAGTGGCATTCTCTTATTTGTCATATTATGGTATCATTAGTTAAACTGGCAGGCGTTAACTATAAAAGGCAGGCAGCCTAATACTGGACCTCTACTAATTACTCTAACATATTTTCTTTTCTTTTTTGTGATACTAGGGTTGGAACCCAGGAGTATTCTACCACTGAGCTACATCCCCACCCTATTTTTATTCTTTATTTTTTGAAACAGGGTCTCACTGAGATGATCCTGTCTCAGCTTCCCAAATACTGGGATTACAAGCATGCACCACCACACCCGGCTCTAACATACTTTCTTGTTTAAATTTTACAACAATCCTGGAGGTTCCGCATATAATCAACATCTTACAAATGAGAAAAAAAGAACTGCTTTCTCTGTGTGTGCGTGTGCGTGTGCGTGTGTGTGTGTGCGCACGCGCACATGTGTGCCTGCGTGTATACGGGGGGGGGGGCACTTGAAATTGAACCCAGGAACATTCTACCTCTGAGCTATATCCCCAGTCCTATTTTTATCCTTTATTTTGATATGAGGTCTCTCACTAAATTACAGAGGGCCTCACTAAGTTACTGAGGCTGAACCTGCAATCCTCCTGTCTCAGTCTCCCAAGTACTGAGATTACAAGTGTGCGCCACCATGCCTGGCCTAACAAACCATTTAAAGATACTATTTCATTTCCCCCACTGTCCTGACAAACTCTAAGACAGAAAGAGCTTAATGCCAAACACATACACCCCAGATACTCTATTAGTTCCTTAAAATCAGATAAGGAGAAGAAACACAAAAAGAAAGAGGAAACACAAAAACACAAAGGAACCACCTTTGTTTGTCTCTAAGTAAAAGAAATCTTAGCTTTCCAATACAAGTTTAAGCAGCATTTTTTTTGGTCATCGGTAAATATCCTTGAGTCTCATTTTTAGTTATAGAGTCTTAGAAATTTCAACCTGACGCAGATCCTACTTGGGCACTAGTAGAAAAAAGCAGAGAGAAGTAGTTATAAGTGTGGTTGCCTGCACAAGATGAAATCAGACCAGAGGACTGAATAAACTCTGGCAGACAATCAAGAGCAGCAATCGAGAGCCAGAGGCAGCACTGAAAAGGCTCTGTGTGTGGGGCGTGGGTTGGTGCCTCTTGGGCTCGGTGGTAGACTGGCATATTAATGGCCTCCAATAAATCACGCTTCCTAGTATCTAGGCCACTCGGAGTCCCCTCCTGCACTGACTCTGGAACTAGTTCTGTGGCTTGTTTTAGCCAATGGGACATCAGTTAACGTAATGCAAGCAGAGGCTTAGTAGCCACTGTGCAGCAGTAGCACTTGACCTCTTGGAATCCAGAGATCAGGTGGAGAGGAAGAGGCAGCTGAGAGCCAGCAACAAGGGCAGGAGCCAGCCCACCCACACCGCTGACCTCCCAGACAAGACGGCAGGAGTGTGCCGGGACACCGACTCGGCTGAGGGTAGCCCACACTGAGGGTCCACGGGATTGTGCCTCGCTAAGCCACTAAATACGGGTGGCTCGTATGTACAACTGATAACTAACACAGCTGCCTACGCAAAGAAAACCAAAGTGTAGACACAGGCAACTTCTAAACAGGTAATCTGACTTAAGAGCTAAATGCCAAGAGAAATGACAACTCAGAGAGCTGGAAAAGATCTTAAGCTATTTTAAACCCAGACTAAATTTATAGATGAACCATGCCAAAGAAATAAGAGTGGCTTGTTAAAGGGTCACAGAGTCAGTGATAAGTTATGACTGAAATTCAAGTCTCTTACATCCTAGTGAAATTCTTTTATCTCTGTACAGTTCAGAGGCAAGGGGAAAGAAAAAAAAAAGCTGCCAACATCTACTAAGATAGCCATAATTTACTTCTTTGGGCTCTAGATTCCCTTGAAAAATAAAATAACTAGAAAAAAATATAAATAGTAGGAGGTGAAATATTTGCAGTTTAATTTCAGTATTATTAAAATACTCATTGGAAATAGAAATATATGCCTAAAGTTCTGTTCTTTTTTTCTCTTTAAGAAAAAGAAGACACTATACATTAGGAAAATATATCACACAATAAAAGATAGCTTTACAACTGTCTATCTTTTTACAGCATGGACCCTATGTCTCAAGTTTTTAATTAATCTACATAATCCAATTTTTATGCCAACTTTTTCTGACACATCAAGTACTGATATAAAAAATTATATCCTATTCTAATAACAATTATTACTTCAGGGAAGAGGTCTAGGAAGGCACGTTAGTTCAAAAGTAATGCAGGGCTGGGAGTATAGTTCAGTGGTAGAAAGCTTGCCTACCATTGTAAGGCCCTGGGTTCAGATCCCAACAGCATAGAAAAAATTCACAAAAAAGTAATTTAGCATTATCTATAATGCCATAATTACAATTTTTTAAAAAAAGTCTTCAAAGCTCACAATTTTAAAAAGAATTTTGAGTTAATAACAGAAGAAAATGTGTTAAATTAGAAAGAGCTTAAAAATGTGTAAGTAAAATGATCAAAACCATTTTCCAACTTGTTAACGGAGATATGCTGTGTTTACGTTAGTAATAATTTCTATATGTAAAAGGCAAAACCATCAAGGCTATTTTCCAGCCTTAAGTTAAAGCGGAAATACTATGTTTTCTTTTTTTTAATTTTGTATTGGTGAATAATGACTTCTATATACAAAAACTTTTCCATTAAATGTAGAAACTTTATCCTTTAATAAGAAATAAACATCTAAGACACCAACAGTTATGACTTCCTGATATCACTCCATAAAGAACTGATTTTGACTAAAAATTATTTTACTTAAAACTAATTTTTATCAAAGACAATTTTTTAATATCATAATTACAAACTTCACAGCCAGGCGTGGTGGCACACGCTTGTAATCCCAGCATTTGGGAGGCTGAGACCAGAGGATCGTGGTTCCCTCAGGTACTTAGGCCCTCTGCAACTCAGTGAAACTGTTTCAAATTAGAGAATAAAAAATAGAGCAGGGGTGTACCTTGGAGGTCAAATGCCCCTGGATTCCATCCTCAGACCCGAAAAAAAAAATGTACAAACTTCAACTAAAGACCTTTTCAAGAACTACTACACAAAGATTATAATATTATGTGGAAAGGGACAATGAAAAATCAGTTAAATTTTTTTTGGTACTAGGGATTGAATCAAGGGGCATGTTATCTTTGAGCTACACTCCCAGCTCTATTTTACTCTTTTATTTTGAAACAGGGTCTCACCAAGTTGCGGAGGGCCTCACTAAGTAGCTGAGGCTGGCCATGAATCTGCAATCCTCCTGTCTCAGCCTCCCAAATACTGAGATTACAAGCTTGTGGTACTAAGCCAGCTAACACAAAACTCAGGATAAGCCAGGCATGGTAGTGCATGCCTGTAATTCCAGTGCTTGAGAGGCTGAGACAGGAGGAGGACCACAGGTTCAGAACAAGCCTTAGCAATTTAGGAAGATTCTAAGCAAACTAGCAAGACCTCATTTCAAAATAAAATAGGGCTGGGGTATAGCTTGGAAGAAAATGGTTAATCCCCAGTGTCTGTCTATCTGTCTGTCTGTCTGTCTGTCTGTCTGTCTGTCTGTCACACACACACACACACACACACACACACACACACACTCTCTGCATGAGAGTAAGATGTTCAAAGTTACACACTCTCTCAAGGCTTGCTAATAACCACCAAACAACCTTGCCCCACTCTCCCTCACTCTAGGTGTTGACATTAAAAGATCCCCTCTCACCTTCAGTGACATTAATCTCTCTTCTTACATTCCTGGTAATTCCTTATCAGTGTTCACTGAGGACTGCTGGTCTCTGAAACCCTCCTTATCTACTCTCAGGTAATTTCATTCCAGCATACCCTTCAAGTATCTCTCAATGCTGACAGCGCTCATGCCTATGTCTCCAGCTCCTCCCTAAGCTTTAGATAGGTATTTACAGCCACCAACCAACGTGTCCACCATGATATCCTCAGATAATACATGTTTAAGTTGTGTGTGTGTGTGTGTGTGTGTGTGGTACTGGGGTGGAACCCAGAGGCTTCCTACCTCCGCGCTATATTCCCAGACTTATTTTCTATTTTATTTGGAAACAGGGTCTCACTAAATTGCTGAGAACCTAAGTAGCTGAGGCTGGCTTCGAACCTGCGCCATCCTCCTGGCTCCGCCTCCCAAGCGCTGGGATTACAAGCGTGCGCCCCCACGCCCGGCCATGTTTAAGTTTTCTGAAACCAAAGTCTCTTCACTCTTTTCACCCCACTCCAAAACTGAATGATCGTTTTGTGTTCCCCATCTCAGTCGGTGATGGCCACAGAAACAACAATGCCATTTCCCCTTCTCTCATCCTCTTTATCCCTTTGGTCCTTAGTCCTATTTGGAACCTCTAAAGGACATTCCCTCATTCACGTGTCCACTGTTACTGCCCTATTCACCTCATTTGAGGAGCCTCCTTACTGGTCCCCATGCCCTAATTTCTCCTCATTCTAAATCAGCACCTTCCTATGCCTACAACTTTCAATCTATGAATTCAACATATATAAACTACACAAAGCCCAGTGTGGAGGCACACGTCTGTAGTCCCAGTACTTGGGAAGCTGAGAGAGGAGGATTGCAGGTTCAAGGTCAGCCTTGGCAACTTACGAAGACTCTCAGCAATTTAATGAGACACCGTTTCAAATTAAAAATTAAAAAAGGGCTTGCAATCCCAGCATTCAGGAGGCTGACACAGGAGGGTCACAGTTCACGGACAGCCTCAACTACTTAAGTGAGGTCCTTTACAACTCAGGGAGACCCTGTTTCAAAATAAAAAATAAAAAATAGGGCTGGGGGTGTCACTCAGAGGTAGAATGTCCCTGGTTCCATCCCCAGTACTGCAAAAAATAAAATAAAATAAAATAAGGCCAAGGGTGTAGTTCAGAGGTAGAATGCCCCTGGGTTAAATCCTAGTAAGCCCCCACCCACACACAGCGTAGGTTACATAAAGTACATACACACAGTTATATATAGTGACATATATTCTTAGAAAGTTCAAAATCACTATCTACAGGATAAAGTCCAAACTCCTTATCATGTGAAGTGTGTGTGTGTGTGTGTGTGTGTGTGTGTGTGTGTGTGTGTGTGTTACTGATTGAACCCAGAGGTGTTCTACCTCTGACTTACACCCTAGTTCTTCCTATTTTTATCTTGAAGTAGGGTTTTGCTAAGTTACCACACACTGACCTCAAACCTGCAATCCTCCTGTCTCAGCCTCCTAACTATTTGGGTAGCTCTTATTTAGTTTAAAACTCTAGCATGGATTCTATTATGATAAAGTCTGAAAACCTGAAACCACAAATGCTCAGGTATCTGAAAGTTTTTGAACACCAACATGATGTTCAAAATTTCAGATTTCAGACTAGGGATGCTCAATTGAGAAAGTCTATGCAAATATTCAAAACATCCAAAATTCGAAACACCCTTGATCCTAAGCATTTTGGATAAAAGATACTGGTGTATGAGTTTTAGAGTACAAGTCGGCCCCTAAGTCTGTCATCTTATTAGTTCTATTAGAAAAGTCTAAAAAACAGATTTTTAAGATAGATCAATACTACAATCTTTGAATAAAAACATTATTTGAACCATTTGACAAATAGTACTTTTTTTTTTTTTTTTTGCAGTACCGAGAACTGAACCTATCGGGCATTCTACACCCCCAGCCTGATTTTTTATTCTTTATTTTCAAACAGTGTCTCACTGAGTTGCAGAGGGCCTCACTAAGTAGCTGAGGCTGGCCAGGAACCTGCGCTCCTCGGGTCTCGGCTTCCTGAAGGCTGGTATTACAAGGGTGTGTCGTCATGCCTGCCTTTGACAAATACTAACAGGAAGTCACTCTGAGACACAGCCCCTGCCCTCACAAGCACCACACTTAGCAGAGGACTGTGCTCCTGAATGACACGTGACACAGTGAGCACGGGACTGGCGAACGCCTCCCTGAGGATGTGTCAGAGAAACTGAACGTACAAATTCAAACTCAAATTCACAAACGAACAGTGTTTAGAGAAAATAATAAAAAATGTTGAGCATATGTTATTCTACAGTTTCCAACACTTCATACTTAAGATTAAGAGTGAATATAAAAACGCCAATGTTTTATAATTTAAAATAATTTTCAATAATACCTACCTATTCGAAGGTCTCTTTGTAAAACATTCTTATCATAAACATAGAAAGACAAATACTGGAAAGTTCTTGGAATCTCGAAATAAAATTCTTCACTGAAAAATGGGCTAGAAAGAAAAGGGAGAAAGCTCATTACATCAAATAATAACAAATAATAACTTACTACTATCATTATTAATAATAGTACTATTCATAGTCAATATCACCTTCAATAAAAATCAATGAAATGAGATAATGAAATTCCATTGAAAGAACTTCAAAAACTCCAAAATGTGGGGGTGCACACTTGTAATCCCAATACTTGGGAGGCTGAGACAGGAGGATGGCAGGTTTGAGGCCAGTCTGAGCTACTTAGTGAGGCTCTCCGAAATTTAGTGAAACCCTGTTTCAAAATAAAGAATAAAATAGGACTGGGAGTGTAGCTTAGAGGTAGAATCAGTATCTCAAAAACAACAGTAGCCGGGCGTGGTGGCGCACGCTTGTAATCCCCAAGCTTGGGAGGTGGAGACAGGAGGATCGCGCAGGTTCGAAGCCAGCCTTGCTGGCTTAAGAGACCCTGTTTCCAAATAAAAATACAAAATAGGTCAGGGAGTATAGCCCAGAGAAGGGTTCAATCCCCAGTACCACCACCACCACCACAATAAAAAAAAATTCTCAAACTAGGCGTGGTGGCGCACACTTGTATTCCCGGCATTCGGGAAGATGAGACAAGAGGATCACAGTTCCCAGACAGCCTCAGCTACTTTGAGACCTTGTTTCAAAAAAAAAAGAATAAAAAAAAGGTCTGAGGGTGTAGCCTGAAGGTAAAATGTCCCTGGGTTCCATCCCCAATACCACCAAAAAAAAAAAAAAAAATCTCCATGCTATACAGAATAAGTTGAACTCAGAGGACCTCAACTGCAATGAGTTCTCAACAAAGTGCTTCTCTGGAATCCATGGATATAAGATAAAATAATCTCCTGGGGTCAGGATGACTTTAGGTGACCTCCAAAGAGCTGAGGACAGCGGCATTTACAGCATCATTGTGTTGGAAATATATAAATCTGTAAAGCTGTGTTAATCCTAAAATGGAAGACCTAAAATAGGTGCTGTTATATGTGACGGTGAAAATATAAATACTAGCCAGGCGTGGTGGCGCACACTTGTAATCCCAGTACTTGGGAGGCTGAGACAGAAGGTTCACAGATTCACAGCCAGCCTCAGTTACCAAGTGAGGCCCTCCGCAACTTAGTGAGACCCTGTTTCAAAATAAAGAATAAAATATCAGGCTGGGGGATAGCTCAGAGGTAGAATGATCCTGGGTTCAATCCCCAGTTCGGCAAAAAAAAAAAACACCCAGTTCCACACACACACACACACACACACACACACACACACACAACTATGCTATTTTTAATCAACTTTATTGAGGCATAAATTACATACAATAAAATGCAACTGAGCCGGGTGTGGTGGCGCACGCTTGTAATCCCTGCACTTGGGAGGCGGAGACAGGAGGATCCCGCAGGTTCGAAGCCAGCAGCGCGCGCTGGCTTAGGAGACCCTGTTTCCAAAATAAAAATGTAAAAATAGGTCTGGGAGTGTAGCCTGGAGGTAGAAGGGCTTCCAGAAACCCCAGTACCACAAAAAAAAAAAAAAAAAAAAAAAAGAAAGAAAGAAAAGAAAAGAAAAGAAAAAAAAAAGAAAAAATACAACTGAAAGTAGAGAGGCTGATGACCTCTGATAAATTTATAAACCTAAATAGACTCCATCCTAATCGAAACAGAGAAGGGTTAACTCCCCAGAAAGCTCCCTTATGCCCCTCCAGTTACCCCACCAAACCTGCTGCTGGAAACCACCAAAACCATACAGTATCTACTTTTGTGCCTTGATTCTCTCCCTCAGCTTAATGTCTATGAGATGTTTTTATGCTGTATATACATATACAGTAGTTCATTTTGCTTTAATTGCTGTGAAATTAACCGTATGTATGTATGTATGTACGTACATACATATGGTTAGTGTTTACTGCATCCTAAGAAATATTTATCTCCCCTCAAAGTTGCAAAGGTTTTCTCCTGCTAAACTGTTTACTTTTATAAGTTCATTTTAAAAATTCTATTTTGTTATATTTATAAAGACATAGATCTCTGAAATGTTAGTAGATATTTTTTGTCAAGAGTACTTCTTTCTTGAGAATATTTTTTGGGGGGGTGTTTTTTTTTTTTTTTGGCAGTACTAGGGATGGAACCCAGGGACATCCTACTTCCAATCTATACCCTAGCCCTATTTTTTATTCTTTATTTCTGAAACAGGGTCTCACTGAGTTGCAAAGGGCTTCACTAAGTGCTGAGTTCGAGATCACACAAGCGTGTGCCACCACCCCTGGCTTCTTGAGAATATTTAGAGAACAAAAAGATTCTTTACAAATATTACAATGAGAAGCAGTATCACTAGGATGTTATAATTGGTGAGAAGCTCTGAAATGCAAGGTAAAATACTACAGAAGTCAGTCGGGCTTGATGGTGCACGCCTGTAATCCCAGTACTTGGGAGGCTGAGACAGGAGGATCAAACAGGTTCGAAGCCAGCCTCAGCTACTTAGTGAGGCTCTTAGCAGCTTAGTGAGACCCTGTTTCCAAATAAAATACAAAATAGAGCCAGGTGTGGTGGCGCACGCTTGTAATCCCAGCATTCGGGAGGCTGAGACTGGAGGATCCCAGTTCGCAGACAGCCTAGGCTACTTAGTGAGGCCCTCTGCAACTTATTGAGACCCTGTCTCAAAATAAAGAATAAAAACTAGGGCAGGGGGTGTAGCTTGAAGTTGAATGCTCTGGGTTCCACAGCTGACACAGCTATTTTAGCTGTTCCAAAACCTGTTCACTTTTACACTGCAGTTTTCAAATGCAATGAAAATAAACTTTTTAAAGTTGCTCTAGCAAAGTAACTTGAGTCTTCAAATTAGTCTTAATATAGAAATCAATACAAAAACAACTATTAGGAAAGATGTTACATGTAGATATTTCTTTCCTTTTATTGTTTCACGAACAATTATAAAATGAAGACTTTATGTATCACATATCCATATTTACAATTACCTTAAAGCTCATTCTAAAGCGAAATAAAATCATGAGTTATTAAGTTATATTATTTTAGCATTATAATCTCAATAACCTAACCTCTATATCTGATTGCCTGCATCTTTAATTAATAAATAATGAATGCTTTTTTCTTTTCTTTTCTTTTTTTTTGTTGGCACTGGAGATGGAACACAGGGACATTCTATCTCCAAGCTACACTCCTGGCCTGATTTTTATTCTTTATTTTGAACAGGGTCTCACTAAGTTGTGGAGGGCCTAAGTAGCTGAGGCTGGCTACGAATCCGGGTCCTCGTTTCTCAGCCTCCCAAATGATGGGATTACAAGTGTGCACCACCACACTGGGCTCAAGAGAGGGAAGAGGGGGTGTGTGTGCACATGCGTGCACTGGGGATTGAACCCAGAGGCATTCTACCACTGAGCTACACCCACTGGCCTGATTTTGTTTCTTATGTGAAACAGGGTCTTGCTAGGTTGTTGTAAGTTGCCAACGCTGGCTTCAAACCTCTGATCCTGCTTCCCAGTACTCAGCCTTCTTTTTTTTTTTTTTTTTTTTTTTTTTTTTGTGGTGCTGGGGTTCCTGGAAGCCCTTCTACCTCCGGGCTACACTCCCAGACCTATTTTTTATATATTTTTTTGAAACAGGGTCTCTTACGCCAGCTGGCTTCAAACCTGCGCAATCCTCCTGTCTCCACCTCCCAAGCGCGGGGATTACAAGCATGCGCCACCACGCCCGGCCTAGTACTCAGCCTTCTACATACTAGGATTACAGGTGTGAGTAAGTGATTTATATCATTTTTAGAACAACAATGTGCTGGTATCATGAACCTGGTCTCCTGAGGACACGTCTGCTGAGGGGGAGAGCAGCAAGTGCAGGCGTGTGCTGTCCTCTGTCTGTACCCACCTCTTTCCTAAAAGGACGTGAGGAGAGGCTCAGCTGCTCAGCTTGTTTCTTACATGGGATGTTAAAGTATTTTCAAGCCGGGCGTGGTGGCGCACGCTTGTGATCCCAGCACTGGGGAGGCTGAGACCGGAGGATCGCGATGCGCGGACAGCCTCAGCTACTTAGTGAGGCCCTCTGCAACTCAGTGAGACCCGGTTTCAAATTAAAGAATAAAGAGTAGGGCAGGGACTGTAGCTCAGACGTTGAATGCCCCTGGGTTCCATCCCCAGACCCACACACACAAAAAAAGTATTTTCAGTTTTATGTAATAATTTTCCTAGGAACTCAATAGATACTCAAAATGATAAAAACTGAAAATAAAGACATAAAGGGCAACTTGAGAGGACAAAAAAGGCAAGTATAAAGTAAAAAGATTATATATAGTATCAAACTCCTGCTTACATTAAAAAAAAACTATGATGTTCACAACCTATAAAAGATCTAAATGATATCTACTAACTTTTGGCTTAAAAAACTTATCACAATATCCACAAGTGTTAAGAGAACTGAAATAAAAATAAGGTGAGCAAGAGTTGGATGGAACCCAGGGGCATTCTACCTCCTAGCTACACCCCCTGCCCTATTTTTTATTCTTTATTTTGAAACCAGGTCTCACTGAGTTGCAGAGGGACTCACTAAGTAGCTGAGGCTGTCCACAAACTGTGATCCTCCGGTCTCAGCGTCCTGAATGCTGGGATTACAAGCGTGCGTCACCACACCCAGCTAAGAATTTTTAAATATAGATTCTTGCCAGGTATGGTGGCACACACTTGTAATCCCAGCCCTTGGAAGGGTTAAAAAAAAAAAGGAGGATCGCACAGGTTCAAAGCCAGCCTCAGCTACTGAGTGAGGCTCTCAGCAACATCGTGAGACCCTGTTTCCAAATAAAGTATAAAACAGGTCTGGGAGTATAGCCTGGATGTAGAAAAGCCCCTGGGTTCCACCCCCAGTACCACCAAAATAAATAAATAAAAATTAAAAAATATTCTTTTGTTCATCACATGAGAGAAAATGCTAGGGTCACCCTGAATCCAAGAAGCATCTAATCAACCTATATAGAAGTTACCTAAGGTAACTATTGCTAGCTTTCAATTATCTTCCAGAGTGGGATACAGCTAGAAAACTATAGATTTTAGAAAAAACTGATTTCATTATTTCCCTTACACACAAATGCAGAAAGGCAAGAGTAAAAAAGAGAGGGGGGGGGACCTAATTTTGGTTACTCATTTGTAAGGGTAGATATTAGAAAGTACTGCAGGTATCCAATTTCTGGACAGTTACTAGCCATTCTGTTATCACTCATCACTGTGTGATATAAAGTCAGAGGACATTAAAGTAGCCAACAGTGAGTGGTTTCAGGGCCTCAATCTCAGCTTCGCTTCTAACTTCCTTTATAACAGGACAAAATTATTCAGTCTTTCAGCAACTCAGTTTTCATCATTACAAAAATATCCACAAATTTATATTTACAATTATAAAGAATACTAAAATTCTAATACAATAGGGATGTTGACTATGACTCAGAATTTGAAATGTGCTCTTTTTTTGAGCACTCTTTTTGAGTTACTGAAGTACTTAAATTACTAAACTATAATATATATGTATGTATGTATGTATATATATTTTGCGGGTCTGGGGAAGGAACCCAGGGGCATTCAATCTCTGAACGACACCTCCCACCCTATTCTTTATTTTGTTTTTGTTTTTGTTTTTGGTGGTACTGGGGTTCCTGGAAGCCCTTCTACCTCCGAGATATACTCCCACGGGCTACACTCCCAGACCTATTTTTTAACCTTTTCATTTGGAAACAGGGTCTCTTAAGCCAAAGAGGCTGGCTTCGAACCAGCACGATCCTCCTGTCTCCACCTCCCAAGCGCGGGGATTACAAGCGTGCGTCACCACGCCCGGCCCCCTATTCTTTATTTTGAAACAGGATCTCACTAAGTTGTGGAGGGCCTAAGTAGCTGAGGCTGGCCGTGAACTGCGGGCTCCAGTCTCAGCCTCCTGAATGCTGGGATTACAAGTGTGCGCCACCACTCCCGGCAATAGTACCTTTTTTATGAAGAAATCAATATGTATTCAAAATTATAAAGACTGAAATTAAAAAATGAAGGCAAAGTTTATAGAAAAAAGAGGGCAAGTACAAGCAACAAACACATGAAAAAAAGTATGAAAAGACATTATCTCTGAAATACAACGTTCTGAAATATAATTCACCTAAATCCTGGCACACAATGTCATCTGGCACATCCTTATTTAAACACTACCACCCTGGACCCTTGGTTTGACTCTTATCTCTGAACAAGACTGTACCCTTCCAGCATACCTCAGAATTACGTCCACAAACACGGCTACAGGGCGGAAGTGACACGCTCTGATTTTGCAGATTGGGATTTACTATGATAATCTCAAAGCGCAGTTACACTTTCACAGACGAGAGATCTAAGAGCTCACTGCCTGGTAATGGACGATGAAGTAATCTGCATGAACTTTAGGAGTAATTTATTCGTTGGAGAAATCAAATAATAGTGTGCTTTGAGGAAAATTCAAACAAATGGGCAAAACGTAGCCTACAGAACAGACTGAGATATGATAACTGCTTTCAAAAACTTGAAAGTGTCATGTGAAGGATGAACTAAACGCGTCCCCCAGAAACCCAAGGGAGGGAATCAGGAACAATTAAGAGAAAGACGCATTCTGGGGCAGCAGAAGCCACATCAAAGTAAGCACTGTGCTACCCTGCTCTCATGGACACACCAACAGACAGAATCTAGCAGGCTCTTGGCCTATCGTAAGTTCTCATTTTAATAATTATTAACCAACTAAACATAAGAGCTTTCTAAGAGTCAGAGGAGTTCAAAGACCAAATGGTGCTTAGGAGGCCGTGAATTTCTTGGTGGCTAGAACATTATTAAGCAAATGCCACATGATCACTTATACTGTCCAGGAGGAGCCAGGCAGAAGGCGGTTAGTCCAGCTCAAAGAACATTCAGGCTCCTTCAAACTCTTAGGAGTCTGTAACTCTAAAAATCAATTCATAATGTAAGCCGAGCGTGGTGGCGCACGCTTGTAATCCCAATTTCTCCAATGAATAAATTTGAGAGGCTGAGACAGGAGGATCACAGGTTCAGGGGCAGCCTCAGCTACTTAGTGAGGAGTCCCTCTAAATTTAATAAGACCCTGTTTCAATATAAAGAATAGAAAATAAGGCAGGGGTGTAGCTCTGAGGTAGAATGCTCCAGGGTTCAATCCTCAGTATTACAAATTACAAAGAAGAAGAAGGAGGAGGAGGAGGAGGAGGAGGAGGAGGAGGAGGAGGAGGAGGAGGAGGAGGGGGAGATTCACAATGTAAAAAGAAAGTTTCAAATACAAATATAAATGTTTCAAGTAAAAGTCTTCTTGATGATCACAATCTGGAAAATGCAGAAAACTGATGCATCACGGCATGTATCTTACAAATGAAAATTTTCAGGTTTTTTTTACCAACCTTAAAGATTTTTCAACAACTTGGGTACGGTAAACTTCTTCCTGGTCCAAATTTATGGTACAGAAACAATCTCTCATTTTATTGGGCCCAAGATATGGCAATAAATTTTTTGCTTCACCTGTTGGCAAAAAAATTAAAATTCGTGTTAAACATTGCCAGCTGCTTCATGCTAAGCTTGTATACAATGAATTCAATCTGATGGAACATATTTATGTATAACATATTATTAAAAAAAAACAGCGATTATTGAAAGATCAATTGGTGTAAAGGAGACTGGTCGGAGTGAAGGGAGAGGCGGTGGGTAGAGGGGCCCGTGGGTCATCTACATCACTGCATCCCCGGCCCGTGCAAAGTGGCGTCCCCGCGTGTGCTCGCCAGCCTGTCCCAGCAGCACTACCACAGGGACTTGACTCCCCGGTTAATCACTCTTCCCAGAATCAGTATTAATTTCTTCTTTGACCAGATTGCTTCCATCAGCAGATGAACAAGTATGGAAGCTTCTCAATTTAAAAAAAGCAAACGAAGAAGAAAAAGTCTCCCTTGACTCTCCCTTGACTCTCCCCGTCCACATCACTCCACTTCTAGACTCCCTTTGCACAACTTCTCCAAAGCGTCCTTCCTAGTCAGCACCTCCACTCTCACTTCCCACTCATTCTGTGGATCCCATAATGACACTGGGATTCCTTCAGCAAAACCACCGATGCCTTCCGATGGCCAGATCCTATGGCTTGGCTCTGTTCGTCACACTGGCCGGCAGCACACCCGACACAGTGAGCCCTGGATCCGCTGTAGGACGCTGCCTTCCCTTGGCTCTCGCCACAGGACGCCTGGCTCTCCTCCTACGTCACCTTCTCACCTCTCCAGCGGCCTGTGCCTCAGCTCGGCTCTGGGCCACCTCCTCTTCTTCCTCTAAGCAAGCAGTGTATGCCGCAGCATGTGGGGTTAGTGCCTGAGCGCTCCCTCTTCAACCATGCATGTGAATATTCAGCTGTCCCTGGATATTCAGTAGGCATCTCAAATTTAACGAGTTCTAGACAAACCTTCTGATTTCCTCCCCCCAACAATGTTCGTCTCCCAATCTGCCACCATCCTTTCCTCCTCCTCACCACCTCCCACCACCTCCCTACCTCCATGCCCATCAGACCTCTGGAGCCGCCACCATCTCCCACACAGCACAGTGACAATTCCTGACTGGTGTCCTGCTTCCATGCTGCCCCGCCTACAGTTCACGCTCATCAGGAGCATGTCTTTCAAACACAGCATTCAAGTCAGTCACTCACTCGTTCTAAAACCACACATTTCACCCAGAATAAAACTCTTTCACACCACAGTCTTCATGGCCCCACTAAACTGTCCTTCTGCCCTCTTCCTCCCACTCCGCGGCGCCCACTCTTGGCCACTCACCAGCCCTGCCAGGCTCGCTCAGCTCAGAGCTCTGCCGGTGTCTACTCCCGCTCTCACGTGGCTACTGCCCTTACCACCACCAAGTTTCAGCTCAAATGTCGCTTCCTCAGAAAAGCCCTCCCTGACTAGTCTACCCAAAGCAGATAATCCTGCTACCATATTCTATTTCACTGTTCTGCCTCCTTGGTAACATTCATAACTATCTAAATTTCTGTTCAATTTTTACTTATCATCGTTTATACTTTAATAAAAATTATTATAGTTTTCTGGTTCTGATTCTTGAGGCCTGAGAACTTGCTGACCGCCAAGATCTAAAATAGTGCCTGGCATATAGCAAACACTTGAGAAATAGTCATTGAAGAAATGACCAGTAGCTGGGTGTGGTGGTGCACGCTTGTATTCCCAACATTTGGGAGGCTGAGACCAGAGGATTGCAGTTTGCAGACAGCCTCAGCTACTTAGTGAGGCCCTCTGCAACTTAGTGAGACCCTGTTTCAAAAATAAAGAATTAAAAAAAAAAAATAGGGCAGGATGTGTAGCTTGGAGGCCGAATACCCCTTGGTTCCACAAAAGAAAGAAAGAAGAAAGAAAGAAAGAAAGAAAGAAAGAAAGAAAGAAAGAAAGAAAGAAAGAAAGAAAGAAAGAAAGGAACATTAAAGAATATAATAGGTAGCTAAGCATGGTGGCCCACGCTTGTAACCCCAGTACCTGGGAGGCTGAGATAGAGGGATCTCAGGTTCTCAGCCAGCCTCCAGCTACTTAGTGAGGCCCTCCACAACTTAGTGAGGCTCTGTTTCAAAAAAAAATAGGGCTGGGAGTGTAGCTTAGAGGTAGAATGACCCAGGATTCCATTCCCAGTACCACAGAACACACACACACACACACACACACACACACACACACACACACACACACGGTCTAGTTTTGAAGTTCTTATATTCATGGACCAAGAGGAGGAACAAAAACATAAGAGCTGAAATTTAAGAAAGCAAGGTAGTTTGCCTAAGCAAAGAGTATTATTACCCTAAGAATCATGAAACCAAGCCACTGAAGCAGGATGAAGGCTGCGACTAGATAAACTTGACTCTTTTTGCTTATCAACTTTAAAACTAAAGGTTATTAAAAACAAATTTTTCATATGGTACTGGGGGTAGAACTCAGGGCTTTTCTACCTCCGGGGTACACTCCCAGACCTATTTTATACTTTATTTGGAAACAGGGTCTCACTAAGTTGCTGAGAGCCTCACTCAGCAGCTTCAAACCTCTGTGATCCTCCTGTCTCAGCCTCCCAAGCGCTGGGATTACAAGTGTGCACCACCACGCCTGGCTCAATTTTTAAAATTTTAAAGTCTATCAGAAACTTAAATGCATCTATATTAAAAAAAATAAACATTTTAAGCCGGGTGTGGTTGCACATGTGTAATTCCAGTACCTGAAAGGCTAAGACAGGAGGATCAGGGTTCGCTGCCAGCCTCAGCTACTTAGTGAGGCCTTTTGCAACTTAGTGAGACCCTGTTTCAAAATCAAGAATAAAAATATAGAGCTGGGGGTGTAGCTCAGAGGTTAAATGCCCCTGAGTTCAATCTCCAGTACCGAAAAAAAAAAAAAAAAAGTTTAATGATCCAGGGTTTTAAGTTATAATATTTATTTATTTATTTATTTATTTATTTATTTATTTATTTATTTATTTATTTATTTATTGTGGTACTGGGAATGGAACTCAGGGGCATCCTACTTCCAAGCTACACCCACAGCCCTATTTTTATTCTTTATTTTGAAACAGGGTCTGAGTTGCAAAGGGCCTCACTAAGTGGTACCTGAGGCTGTCCTTGAACTGTGATCCTCCTGTCTCAGCCTCCCAAATGCTGGGATTACAAGTGTGCGCCACCACGCCTGGCTTTAAGTTGCAATTTTTAAAAATGGGAAGGTAATAGTAAGATACTCACTGTTATTAAATTTGTCACCGAGAGATTAGAAAAATTAAGTGATCACTTAACCAAAATAGAAAACTCATGTACAGATCTGCATCTGGGAATTTAACCTGGAAATGACCTTGAACTTGCCTAAAATGAGTCAGTCCTTATAAACGATCCAATTCCCTACCAGGAAAAGCTATATACATCCAACTCCGTGCCCTCACCTGCCTCTTCCTTGAGGCTTGCCATCCCCCTCCTCTTCCTCTGCGCTGGCCCTTCGCCCCAGCAATCTGCTTCCATTGTTTTCAGTCTTCTCCTTTAGACTCTATTATTTAACATTATCTTCTCTGCATAATCTAGTGGTTTATTGTTTTATTTTTAAACCAAAAAATCCATCTAGGTCACTATAAAGGAGCTGTAATATAAAAGAATTTAGAATTGAATCATGATAAATATATCACCCAAATGTCTGTCTTTCTTTCTCTCTCTTTCTTTCTTTCTTTCTTTCTTTCTTGTGGCACTGGGGATGGAACCCAGGGGCATTCTACCTCTGAGCTACACACCCCAGCCCTATTTTTTATTTCTTTATTTTGAAACAGGGCCTCACTGAGTCGCAAAGGGCCTCACTAAGTGGTAACTGAGGCTGTCCGTGAACCACCATCCTCTTGTCTCAGCCTCCTGAATGCTGAGATTACAAGCATGCATCACCATGCCCAGCTCAAGTGAGTCATTTTTGAACACTAAATCTCTGCCCCGAACATGTCTTCTTTACCTAAGCCCATTTTGAAAAAATACTGACTTAGGCATGATGGCACACACCTGTAATCCCAGTACTTGGGAGCTGAGACAGGAGGATCACAGGTTCAAAGACAGCCTCAGCAATGTAGCAAGACTCTCAACAATGTAGTGAGACCCTTGTCTCAAAACAAAACATGGAAAGGGCTGGGGGTGTCGCTTGAAGGTAGAATGCTCCTGAGTGCAATCCCCAAGACCACACAAACACAAAAAAGAAATAATAATAATTAATAATAATAATAATAACAAAAAATATAAATGTGCATATAATCTACTGCCTTCTCCAGTAGAGAACAAACAATGGTTTTGTATACAAAATCCAATGATTTTGATATTATCAGATATTTACTTAGGATAAAAATGTATGTTTTATATAATATACAAATGTAATCAACATCACTTTCTGTCAAAGGAGTTCTTGTGGTCTGCACTTTTTAAATACCTACAACTGACTGAAATTCAAAATAATTGTGTTGAAAGTTAATTCATCGAATCAATGCCCAGCTCACCAATCATACAAATATGTTAAATAAGCTGTCAGAACTTTAAAGTGTAACCTCAAATACCGTAGCTATTAATTGGCATCTCATAAACATAATCCAAAGTGAAGTAACTAACAGAAGCATAATAAAAGTAATGTTGTAGCTATTATATCTCTAAGCAGTAGTGTCTTAAGAGCACACACCACTTCAGGTTACTCAAAAAGACAAAAAAAGGAGAACTTCTAAAGACTGTACTTGTTCACATGTGTAGGGCTTCACTAGCTCACTGGGCCAAAAAAAAAAAAGATTGTCCCTTGAAAACTTATTGACTGTTTCCAATCTCTCCCTTCCACTCACAGTCCACACATTCAATTTAGCTTCTGATCCTACTTGTTGTAGAGAACCTCCAAAAATACTAATTAATAAGACTGTTATCAAATTAAATGATTGTTTTTCTGTCCACTTTATCTGGCCACTCTTCAATATTTGACAACACTGACCTTCCCCTCAGTTTAGGTAAAGCATTCTTATTTTACTCCCTCTTTCAGGCTTTTTAGCTACTAAGCATATCTTAAATATGAGGACACTTTTGACAAAGACCACTTAATAAATCATAAGGGGGTGGGCTAATTTTAGGTATTTAAAAAAAAAAAAAAAGAGCCGGGCGTGGTGGCGCACGCTTGTAATCCCCGCGCTTGGAAAGCTGAGACAGGAGGATCGCACAGGTTCGAAGCCAGCCTCAGCTACTTAGTGAGGCTCTCAGCAACTTAGTGAGACCCTGTTTCCAAATAAAATATAAAATAGGTCTGAGAGTATAGCCCAGAGGTAGAAAACCTCTGGGTTCCACCCCCAGTACAACCACCAAAAAAAAAAAAAAAAAAAAAGAATCACAGCCGGGTGTGGTGGTGCACACTCCTAATCTCAGCATTTGGGAGGCTGAGACAGGAGGATCACAGTTCGAGGACAGCCTTAGCTACTACTTAATGAGGCTTTTTACAACTCAGTGAGACTCTGTTTCAAAGAATAAAGAATAAAAAATAGGGCTGGGGGTGTCTTGGAGGTAGAATGCCCCTGGGTTCTATCCCCAGTAGTATAAATAAATAAATAAATAAATAAATAAATAAATAAATAAAATGAATCATTATGAAAAACAAAAAAAAGTTTCTCAACACCATTTGATGGTGGTATTTCTCTCAACTTACCTATATCCCATTTAATAATGATCAACCTAAGGAGAATTAGATTCACTGGATCAGTGTTAAATCCATTCATTTTAACTTCCTTCAGTGTTTGCCTTCCTGTATTGCAGGGAATCAAAAGCTAAGCGCTACATTTCCCCGCCTCTCTTGCAGAGAGATTATAGTTTCAGTTCCACCAACCAGGTTCACTGACTAGGAAAAACTGGAGGACAGAAGAGAAGGGGGAGAGCTTCAGCTGCTTCTACCAGAAGCACTGTCATGGAGATGTCTAAACCCCACAGTAGCAGTTGCAGAAGTCCTGGGATTCAGTCACAGGCCTCGTGTGTACAGAGGAGGGCACATTTATTCCGCTGTACAGGTTGTCACAGGTAGAGGCAGCAGTGATGACAACTTAGTGATGAAGGTGTTTGCCTGCTCACAGCTGTCTCCTCATACTAGAACATTCCTAACCATAGCAGAGATGGCAAGGTTCTAAGATAAATGCAGCTACGAGTTTCAGCTTCCCAATTGTGCAGGAGCTTTCCTGATCTTAAAAGAAGTAGTAGCGTTTGGGGGGCTGAGACAGGAGGATCCCGGTTCACAGACAGCCTCAACTACTTAGTAATGCTCTTTGCAACTCAGTAAGACCTGTTTCAAAATAAAAAATAAAAAATGGGGCTGGGGCTGTAGCTCAGAGGTAGAATACCTTGGATTCCATCTCCATTACTGCGCGCGTACACACACACACACACACACACGCACGCAAAAAAAAAAAAACAAAGTTTACTTTAATGTCCCTCAGAGTTTAGCAAATCCATACATTAGATGTGGCTATTTGAATCAAACATGAACTCAGAAGTTACAAAGCCACTTCCAAAGGTGACTATTTCCATTTTTTCTATCAGATAGCGAGCTGAGCAGCCTAGCACAGGCAAAAGGTGAATGCTTCAATATGGGATGTGAAGACAAATGGATTTTCATTCTTTCTATGGTTGGTATGCCTTTGGAAAATATTTTGTCATTATCTGCTGCCCCATTTGGTTGAGAAAAAAAAAATACT
This sequence comes from Muscardinus avellanarius, assembly GCF_963383645.1. Classification (NCBI taxonomy): domain Eukaryota; kingdom Metazoa; phylum Chordata; class Mammalia; order Rodentia; family Gliridae; genus Muscardinus; species Muscardinus avellanarius. The sequence continues at coordinate 130,186,757 of NC_137790.1, forward strand.
GCTCAATAACATAGTATTATGTTTCCCTGAATTTGGAGTGCCAAGTTCAAAACATTCAAACCATGTGCAAATCCAAACTACCTCCATCTCACCCTTAAATTTACAAATCGTATATTGACCTAAAGTACTAAAATTAAAATATTCAAGATACGGTTGGAATATGATACTTGAGCAAGCCAGTTGAACAAGGAAAATCATTTTTATTTGCATTTGAATGAAAGGAAAAAATGTGTTTATAGCCCACCCTTCACTTTAGAAATTGCACATGTTAGGGAACTGTCATATGCAAAGGCAGATACTCTGACCTTACTGCAAAATGTGCACACTGATTTCATTCAGATCACTGACAAGCAGCTGCTAATCACTGAGGAAGGAAGCCAGACTGGACCAGAACTTCTTCCACTCTGTGTCACCTTTCCTTGTTGAATTCCTAACAGATACTCCTTAGACATGCATCTAGTTCACACTATGACTTTAACTGCTGAGCAGGGCGCAGTGGCAAACGTTTGTAATTCCAGTACTTGGGAGGCTGAGACAGGAGGATCACAGGTTCCTGGCCAGCCTCAGCCACTTGGTAAGGCCCTCGGCAACTTCGTGAGACCCTGTTTTAAAATAAAAAATAAAATGGGGCTGAAATGTGGTGAAGATGTAGAAGGCCTTTGGGTTCAATCCCCCGTGCCACAATCAAAAACAACCCCACATAACTGTTAACTAAAATTAAGTCTTCTTTCCTAAAGCATGGCTTTTCAAAGATGAGCAGAATAATCCTCCATTTTTTCTTTCACAAATATAGTGCAAGTGTGCCAAGAATATCATCACACTAAACATCAACAATTTGTTCCAATCATAAAATAAAATATCCTCTTGCCCACACACCATGGTAACTGCTTTGCTCAAGATGCGTATCATATCCTACAGTAGCCTGTGTACCTTACGCCAGTGTCTGTGTTTAGCTTTCTCCTCATCCTCCACACTGTGCTGCCAGTTACTTTTCTAAAAGGTAAATACTCCCCACTGGTAGGGGTGTGTGTGTGTGTGTGTGTGTGTGCGCGCGCACGTGCGCATGCACATATCATCCCTTGCTCAAATCACTACCTGCCATTCCCCACTTTGCAGGATAAAATCTAAGATTCTATAGTGTGACATGAAGACCCACCCGCTGCCTGTTTCGGTCTCACGTGCTTAATCCTCACCCCGTCACTCTGCTCGGGCAAGGCTGGACTTTGACTGTCCCAACGCACGTTCTCCGTGCTCTGCGGTCTGCAGCGCTACTTCCTCTGAATGGCAGGACCTCGTCTATTTGTTGTTGCTTTGTTTTACTGAGATGACTGGACCTGAGAGGAGATGAAATGTTGCCCAGGCTGGCCTCGAACCCGGGACACAGGTACTTCTGCCTCTGCCTCCCAGGTGCATGCAGCTGCACCTGGCTTCCCTCCGGTTTGTTTCCTCCAAACAGTTCTGTGCTTAAGGCATCTTTGCTTATCAAGTCTTCCCTCAGTGCTTAACAGTCTTGTAACTCTCTGATGTTCCTACTCTACCTTATGTGTGCTTCTACAATACTGGTCACATTATATCGTTCTTGTCGCACTTCATTCAAATATTTCTTTTAGTACAGGAGATTAGACCCAGGGCATTCTACCTCTCAGCCACATCCCATCCCTTTTATTCTGAAACAGGGTCTCGCTACGTTGCTGAGGGTCGCGCTACGTTGCTGAGGCTAGCCTCAAACCTGCGCTCCTCCTGTCTCAGCCTCCAAGTACTGGGATTACAGATATGTACCCCAAAATTGGCTCCAACAAATATTTACTAAGTGTCTGTAAATGGCAGGCACTGTTCTAAATGTTGGACATATGACAGTGAATAAAAATAGGTCTCTGCCCACATGGAACTGCTGTACAGTCTAGTAGGGAAACGGACATATTTATTACAATGGAAGAAATGAATACTTATTACATAGAAGAAAACAAAGCACAGTTTGAGAGTTAAGAAGTAGCAAGCATAGGAAATAAAGGAATGGCTGGGTGTGGTGGCGCACTCTTGTAATTCCAGCATTTGGGAGGCTCAGACAAGAGGATCCGGGTTCGAGGACAGCCTCAGCTACTTGGTGAGTCCCTTTGCAACTCAGTGAGACCCTGTTTCAAAATAGAGAATAAAATGTAGGGCTGGGGGTGTCGCTCAGAGGTAGAATGCCCCTGGGTTCCATCCCCATTTAAAAAAAAAGAAAGAAAATTATATAGGAAATCAGGAAGGCATTTCTATTAAGATATTTAAGGGTATATGCTATGAAGGTATCTGGGGAGAGATGGGCAGGCAGAGAGAATGAAAGACCTACGACAGGAGGGTCTGGCACACTGAAGGATGATCAAGGAGGCGGGTATGGCTGTAAAGCAATAAACAAAGTAGGGAGGAAGGAAATGATACAAGATGGGGTGGGGTGGGGTGGGGAGAGGAAGCGAATTAAATAGTTAGGCCACTGGAAAATATTAGGCTTTTGAGTGTAAGATGAGAAGTTGCAGGATGGAACGATTCTGAGCCTCAGAATGGCATTACCAACCTTTAACAAGAAGGCTCACTGCAGAAAGCACAGATTGGATGCAGCAGAGTGGACAAGAGGCCACTGTACTGTTCCGTACTAGATGGGGGAGCAGTCTTGGCTCAGAGAGGTTGACTGGGCATATATTTTGAAGATGGAGCCAACAGGGTTGCTATTTTGCGTGTAGGTATAGGAGACAGAGGGAACAAGAAACGATCCTAAGAAGTTTGGCCTGAGCAGCTGGATGAACGGAGGTGACATTTCCAGCGGTAGGAGCTCCTGTTGGGGAAGAAATTCAAGAACTGAGTCCGCAATGCCTGTGAGACGTCCAAGAACAGACGCCAGGAGGCCGAAGAGTCTCTGCGGGAAATAAAACTTGTGATTAATCAGCAAGTACCTAACACCGACAAAACCATGAGACGATAAGATCACAAGGGGAGTAAGTAAGGCGGAGAAGAAATCTGAACACTGAGCCTCAGGGCTAAAACTCTGAGGTGGATGAGAAGGAACCAAAAAGGAGGGTTGAGTGTGTCTTCTCTGAGCTCTGAACTTCGAGGGACAGCACCCATCCGTACACAGGCTTAGCTCATAACGCCTCATCAAGTATCTACTGAGAAAGTAAGAACGTGTTTATATAACTTTGGGACGAGCCAAAAGAGGCTCTAGTACCACATAGAAAACTAATACATCGCATGTCAGCTCCTCGTACAATGTGAAAGCTGATCTATGTCAACCCGCTCCAAACGTCAGAAGCACTCAAGTCTCCTTTTAGTGTCACTACACAGATAACCTGAAAATAAGATAATGCTGAAATTCACACATGCGAATATTTACTGAGAGCCTACTAAAACGTAGGGCGACAACCGTGAGCAAAATAGTCAAAACTTATGTCCTTGTTAGGCTAACACAGACGAAGAGACTGACAAAAAATACGATACTTCAGTAAGAATACATTTATGACATTTTTATTGCACTAGTAGTAAACATGAAGCAGGAACGGGCAGCACATGAGGAGCGGGGAGGGGGCAAGGGAGGCTTCCCTGAGAACCTCAAGTCTTGCATTAATACCTGAAGGAAGAAGGGGGACACAGAGCCATTTCTAAAGAACAGTAGATTTTCAACAGCTGTCAAAAAGTAAACAGTTAAAAGCAGGAAGATAAACAACACTGGAAATCAAAACTGGTAAGATAAATTAGCACAAATAGAACGGTGGCCAAAACTCTGTGCACAAGGTCAATGACTGTCAGCAAACTCATCAGATGGTAAATCCAAATCCTATCACATGAATTGTATCTAGCACGAGAATCCTAAATAGCAGGCTACTAAGAAGAGACGTTGGTGTATCTGGTTCTGTAGATGTACGTACGGATGCACCTATGTGCTTACGTGGAGGTCTGGGTATGAGTACATTCGTGTCCGCAGGCTTCTCTGTTTGGCTTTTATTTTGCTTTGTTTTGTGGTACGGGGGACTGAACAGGGGCATTCTATCCCTGAGCTACACCCTCCTCCAGCCCTATTGTTTTTCATTCTGAAACAGGGTCTCACTAAGTTGCTGAGGGCCTAAGCTGCTGAGGCTGGCAGTGAACCTGCGATCCTCTGGTCTTGGCCTCCTAAATGCTGGGATTATAAGCATGCACCACCATGCCTGGCTTACCTAGAGGGTTTTAATGTGTGTTTCTGTACGTCCTAGGTGAGAACGTTACCAGGATATGAAATGAAGATATTTATTAAGTAGCTGGATGCTCCAACACTGTAAATACGCTCTCATTTGATGTACACAACAACTCTATAAGGCTCTAAGAACAAGCACTACCGATCCTGTTTACACATTAAAGCAAAGTCACTTACACAGCTGGTGAGGTGGTTTTCGTTTTTTGCGGGTCTGGGGATGGAACGCAGCGGCATTCGACCTCCAAGCTACACCCTCTGCCCTATTTTTTATTCTTTCTTTTTTTGAAACAGGGTCTCACTGAGTTGCAAAGGGCCTCAGTCCCAAGAGGCTGAGGCTGTCCAGGAACCTCAATGCTCCTGTCTCGGTCTCCTGAATGCTGAGCTTACAAGCGTGCGCCTCCACGCCCAGCTTAAGGTGGTTTTGCATAAGTCCAACTCTCCAGCCTGGACTTTCCATCCCTTCTGAAGCTCTCTCTGAAGAGCAGTGTGAAGAGCCTACTCCTGTCTTAGGGGATCTTTAATACAGGGTAAGGGCCAACACACATCACAAAAAGGGAGACTGCGAAGGGCCACGATCCTGGGCAGGATGATCCTAAGATAAAAGCTATTTGGAGTAAGGAAAAAAGCCAAACCGTAGTAACAGCTACCTTTTATGAATAAATTATACATGTCTTACACATAGCATTCACTTAATCTTCATAATAACTCTTCAAGTGGTATATATTTTCAAAATATCGATCTGAGGAGTAGAAGGACAGCCCATCCTCCTCCATCCAGGAGGAGACACGATGTGAACAAGTTCTGGAGGTGGAACAGCGGGCACAGGAGGCAGAGAGCAGTACACAGGAAGAAAGCGACTGGAGGGAAGACGTCAGAGGGGAAGGCTGAGGTGAGGGGCAGCCTGCCAGGCTCAGGAGCTGAGGTGAGGGGGGCCTGCCAAGCTCGGGAGCTGAGGTGAGGGGGGCCTGCCAGGCTCGGGAGCTGCACGCCACTCTCTATAAGCTTTTGTGTGCTCAGAACTATGCTCAGGAAAATCACTCTGCTGCAAAGGCCCACCTAGGCAAAAGGAGGAGAGGAGAAACGGAAAAGAAGCTACAGAGAGAAACCACACAATCTGGCATCAACTGGCTTCAGTACTCAGGATACGATGTCCATTACAAAAATATCACCCGAAATAAAATATGAAAACTTCAGGTGTAGCCGGGCGTGGTGGCGCACACTTGTAATCCCCGCGCTTGGGAGGCAGAGACAGGAGGATCGCACAGGTTCGAAGCCAGCCACGCACGCTGGCTTAGGAGACCCTGTTTCCAAAAAAAAAGTAAAAATAGGTCTGGGAGTGTAGCCCGGAGGTAAAAGGGCTTCCAGGAACCCCAGTACCACCCCCAAAAAAAAAAATTTAAGGTGTGAAAGAAATGAAAATATGTAAACTTTATCATACATTTCCAACAACAAAAACAAAAATATAAAACAGAGAAAAATGGATCAAGCCAGGCATGATGATGCATGCTTGCAATCCCAGCATTTGGGAGGCTAAGACAAGAGGATCGCGGTTCTCAGACAGCCTCAGCTACTTAGTAAGGCCCTTTGCAACTCAGTGAGACCCCATTTCAAAATAAAGAATAAAAAATAAAAAGCCAGGCATGGTGGCGCACACTTGTAATCCCTGCACTTGGGAGGCTGAGACAGGAGGATCACACAGGTTCGAAGCCAGCCTCAGCTACTTAGTGAGGCTTTCAGCAACTTAGTGAAACTCTGTTTCCAAATAAAAATATAAAATAGGTCTGGGAGTATAGCCCGTAGGTAGAAAGCCTCTGAGTTCTACCCCCAGTACCACAATAAATAAATAAATAAATAAATAAATAAATAAATAAGTAAATAAAAGCTGGGCGTGGTGGCGCACGCTTGTAATCCTAGCATTCAGGACGCTGAGACAGGAGGATCACAGTTCAAGGACAGCCTCAGCTATTTAGTGAGGCCCTCTGCAACTCAGTGAGACCCAGTTTCAAAATGTAGAATAAAAAATAGGACTGGGGGTGGACCGCAGAGGTAGAATGCCCCTGGGTTCCATCCCTAGTACCACAAAAAAAAAAAAAAAGCATTATGTGCAGCCTGGCACTGTAGCACACGCCTGTAATCCCAGTACTTGGGAAGCTGAGATAGGAGGCGAGTCTCAGCAATTGTTGAGATCCTGTTTTAAAGGGGAGGAGGGAGGCTGGGGTAGAATGCCCCTGGGATCAATACCCAGCACCAAAAAATAAAGATAAAAAATTTAAACCCTGAACTATGTATCATTCTTGACACAGCATAAAGTCAAAATTACAGCACAAATTCAATTGCAACTCTTCAAAAATATCCCATTAGGTAAGCAGCAATTCCTCAGCAAGAAGGTCTACAGAACATGATTAGGGACCAGTTGCTGTGTACAAGTCATATACATAATAACCATCACACATTGTCTATATTACTATCATACTAATCACCCCTGAGTGAAGCTTAGTCTACAACAAGAAGTTAAGACACTTCTGTACATAAAAAGGCAAGTTTCACCAGGTACTGCCAGGAAGTGTCCATGGCTAATGGACCACCACGTGCAGGCAGGATCTCCTATTGGGCCCACTTCTGGTATCGGTTTTCATGTGTGCTGGTTGCTGGGGTCCCTACAGGCCCCTTCTCTAGGTTGCAAGCCAAATCCTAAAGCAATGATGGTGGGAATCTCTTCTAGACTGGACCAGTGGTCCCTGAAGCCACGCGAAGCTGAGCAAGGCTCCTAAGGAGCCGAGAGAGCCTGGGGTGGCAAGCAGAAGGCCTGGAGCCAGGCCCGGAGCTGGAGGCCCATGGACAAGCTGTATATGGGTCAGGAAGCCAAAATGGAACTTATTCTGATATAGTGTCTAAAGTGGGGGGCACCCAGACATAAAAAAGGTGTGTGTGTGTGTGTGTGTGTGTGTGTGTGTGTATGTGCACACACTTAAGCTATTCATTAGCACAAAGAATCCCACATGAACAATCAGGAAAACAAAAGAATATTGTGTGTGTGTGTGTTTGTGTGTGTGTGTGTGTGACTAAGGGTGAAACCCAGGGGCTTTTCTACCTCTGGACTATCCTCCCAGACCTACTTTTACACTTGTTTGGAAACAGGGTGTCACTAAGTTGCTGAGAGCCTCACTCAGTCAGTAGCTGAGGCTGGCTTTGAGCCTGTGTGATCCTCCTGTCTCAGCCTCCCAAGCACGGGAATTAACAAACATGTGTCACCACGCCCGGCTTCAAACGAATATTTTTATAAACCCCCAAACAGTAACTTTTATTGTATCCACACATTCTAACTTTATTACCTACCAATCAAATTAGACTTTAGTCTGTTATCAACGTCTTGACGACAGAAATGTACACATCAACCCCTTCCTATAGACTATCAGACAGGCAATGCGGCAGAAAAGGGACAAGGGCTTTGGTAACAGAGACTTCCTGAGCACCTGAGCACCTGGTCTTGCACCTTGACACTTACTCCTAGGAAATAACCCCCTGCTTTTCTTTCTTCCTTCCTTCCTTCCTTTCTTTCTTTCTTCTTTCGTTTTTTTTTTTTTTTTTTTTTTTTTTTTTGGTGGTACTGGGGGTGGAACCCAGAGGCATTCTACCTTCTAGCCACACTCCCAGTTCTTTATTTTATACATTATTTTCTTTATTTTGAAACATGGTCTCACTGAGTTGCAAAGGGCCTCACTAAGTAGCTGAGGCTATCCACAAACCATGATCCTCCTGTCTTAGCCTCCCAAGTGCTGGAATTACAAGCATGTGCCACCACGCCCGGCCTATTTTATATTTTCTTTGGAAATAGGGTCTCACTAAGTTGCTGAGAGCCTAAGTAGCTGAGGCTGGCTTTGAACGTCCCATCTCAGCCTCCCAAATACTCGGGTCTCAGCCTCCTAAATACTTGGATTACAAGCATGCACCATCATGCCCAGCTCTTTTAAGTTTTAAATAATAAAAAATATCAAAATAAAAAGTTACCAAAAGCCGGGCATGGTGGCTCACGCTTGTAAACCCCGCGCTTGGGAGGCAGAGACAGGAGGATTGTGCAGGTTCAAAGCCAGTGGCACTGGCTTAAGAGACCATGTTTCCTTTTTTTTTTTTTTTTTTTTTTTTTGTGGTGCTGGGGGATGGAACCCAGAGGCTTCTACCTCCGGGCTATACTCCCAGACCTATTTTATATTTTATTTAGAAACAGGGTCTCACTAAGCTACTGAGAGCCTAAGTAGCTGAGGCTGGCTTCGAACCCGTGCAATCCACCTGTCTGAGCCTCCCAAGTGCTGGGATTACAAGCGTGCGCCACCACTCCCGGTTCATGTTTCCAAATTTAAAAAATATATAAAATAGGTCTGGGAGTGTAGCCCGGAGGTAGAAGGGCTTCCAGGAACCCCAGTACCACAAAAAAAAAAAAAAAGTTACCAAAAAGCTGCACAGAAAGTTGACTTATTTATACATGCACTCAAAATGTCACCTAAACCTAATGTTGGTTATCTTTAGGACAGTCTTCAAAAGTAAAGCAAGAAGAAGCCGGGTGTGTTGATGCACACTTGTAATCCCAGCATTCAAGAGGCTAAGACTGGAGGATCACGGTTCGCGGACAGCCTCAGCTACTTAGTGAGGCCCTCCGCAACTTAGTGAGACCCTGTTTCAACAATAAATAAAAAATAGGGCAGGGGGTCTAGCTCGGAGGTCAAGTGCCCCTGGGTTCCATCCCCAGACCCACCAAAAAAAAAAAAGTAAAGCAAGAAGGACACACAGCTTAGGACTAATATCGTATTAAATTCATTTATGCAAATAGTCATTTTTGGTAACATAACCAATACACAAATATACTCTCTGGAGAAATTTAAACCCTTACAGGTAAGGCTAATTTCCTTTGTCTACTATTGAGGGAAAAAATGTTTGTATAACCAATTTTTAAATTTTTCATTATTTTCCTAATTAATTTTTGTTCAACACTTTAACACATAGGCACAGGTAAAAATTTTCTCAACAAGACCCCAAAGGCACAAGAAATGAAAAGGCAGATCAATACCTGGGATTGCATTAAACTGAAGAGCTTCTGTACAGCAAAGGAAACCATCAAGAACCTTAACAAAGAGCCAACAGAATGGGAGAAAATTTTTGCCAACAACTCCTCTGATAAGAGGACTAATACCTAGAATGTACAGAGAACTCAAGAAAACAGTATTTTGATATATTTATTGGACATCTGTACCTTCTTTCCTGTGAAATTCTTTTCTTTTTCCAATGGCCTTGTTCATTTTAAAATGTATATGAGCCGGGCATGGCGGCATACACTTGTAGGCCGGTACTCAGAGGCTGAGACAGGAGGATCGCAAGTTCGTGGCCAGTCTCAGCTACTTAGTGAGGCCTTCTGCAACTTAGTGAGACTGTTTCAAAATAAGGAATAAAAAATAGGGCTGGGGGTATAACTCAGAAGCAGAATGCCCCTGGGTTCTATCCCCAGTACCACACACACACAAAAAGTATATGAATGATTGACATATTCCGGGCAATAATAAATACAGTGACAGTTTTAAGAGTAATAGGATAGAATGGAGCCAGTCTGCCTAATTTAATGGCAGCAGGTCCACCACTCACTCACCCTCTGATCTTGGTCAGTTTACTTAAGCTTAGCTATTGTTTCTTCATCATCTACAAAAATGGGGATAGTAATGGTAGCTTAATATGCATAAAGTGTAGTACTGTGATGCCTCGCACAAAATAAATGTTATGTTGTAAATATTTCCTCCCAGTCTGTTGCTTTTTAATCCTTGTTTTTAAGTCAGCACTTAACTTTCCTCAAACAGTTCTTTTTCTGTCTCTATTCAAAATTAACACCAACGCTGGGCATGGTGGCGCCTACCTGTAATTCTAGTACTTCGGAGGCCGAGACAGAAGGATCACAGGTTCATGGCCAGCCTCGGCAATTCAGTAATTCCCTCAGCAACCTAGCCAAGACCCTATTTTTCAGAAACACAAATTTTTTAAAAAAGGGCTAGAGCTGGAGCTCAAAATTATATACGTTCAATCCCCAGGACCAAAATACAACAATAAAAAACCCAAAACTAACACTAGACATTATACAAGTTACTGGATCGCATAATAAATTTCTCAAGAATAAACCCAGGCATCAGCCAAAACATGTATTTGTGTGTGTGGCCTTGGGAATTGAACCCAGAGGCATCCTACCTCTAAGCTAAACCTTCAGCCCAATTTTATTTCTTATTTGGAAACAGGGTCGCACTAAGTTGCAGAGGGCCTCGCTAAGTTGTCAAGGCTGTCTTCAGACCTGCGATCCTCCTGTCTCAGCCTCCCAAGTACTGGGATTACAAGTGTGCGCCACCACACCCAGCAAAACATATAATATTTAAATATATTTCCACTAAAGAAAAAAAAAGCCAACTTCCTTATGGCATAAGGCATTCTTGCAAATCAACAAGACTAATTACCTGTGAGAAAAGGACAAAAGAATAAACAGAAAGGTACAAATGGCTCTTAAAAATATGAAGACTTCATCTTCTATTAAAAATGCCCATTAAAAGCTGGGCGTGGTGGCGCACGCTTGTAATCCCAGCATTCGGGAGGCTGAGACCTGGAGGATCACGGTTCCCGGACAGCCTCAGCTACTTAGTGAGGCCCTCTGCAACTCAGTGAGACTCGGTTTCAAATTAAAGAATAAAAAGTAGGGCAGGGGGTGTAGCTCGGAGGTCGAATGCCCTTGGGTTCCATCCCCAAACCCGCAAAAAAAAAGAAAATGCCCGTTAAAACTACAAATGAAAGGTTCGTTTTCATCTTAGAGACCAAGAAATATCAGGAACTTTTATAATACACACTACATAAGTGTAAAGAAATAGGCATTCAGTACAACTCAGTGGCAGAGTGCTTGCCGCACACGCAAGAGGTTCTGGGTTCAATCCCCAGAACTGCAAAGAAGGGAAAAAGCATGCCCTTAGCATTATACACTGCGGATGGGACAATTTGGCACTGTCTTTCCAAAATAAAAATGTATGTGTCCTTTTATTCACCAACATCTAATAACATCCTACAGAAAGACTCATGTACTTATATTAAAATGACACACATATCAAATTGTAATAATGTAGTTACCATAGTTGCAGTAAGGTATGTAACACCAAAGACTAGAAACAACCTAAATGTCAGTAAACAGGAGACTGGTTAAATAAACTGCAACATATCCAGACAGTGAAATGAATTCATTGTCTAGATATATAGATATTAAAAAATTGTCAAGCCATACTTAGTGTAAAAAAGGAAGATGCAAAACAACGTATATATTTTGCTATGATTCTTGTGTTGTTGGAAAATATATATTAATACACATACACTTATGTTTATGGATGCTTAAATAATCTTGGGAAGGATAAAAAACAAACTGGTGATGCTTGCTTCTGGGGAGGTACAGCCAGTGTATAATGGAAGGAAGGATACTTTTCAATGTATACCCTTTCATATAGTTTAAATTTTAAGCCAAGTATTTGTATAATCTAATCAATTGAATACATCTATTTAAGATGTATAAAACATCCTCGTGACACACCAACTTTGTGTTACTACCCCTCAGTGGTCACAAGTAGCAGTCGGGCAGAGTTTGTGGCTGGGCTGTTCAACTGGCAACAGCAGAGGTTAACCATCCGAGCTTCACAAATTGCACACTGAAAATGTTTAAACTTTCATATGCTCAGGCCGACTCCAGAAATTCTGATTTGGTAAGTAAGAGATAAAGCCTGGACCTCAGCATTTTTTAAGTTCACAGGTGATGATGATCGGCAGTCAAGACTGGAAAGGGCTGAGGTAGAGTATGACATAAATAAGTAAACATCCGGGTTTAATCTCCACCTAGGCTACAGCCATACTTTTATCATTCGTCCTAACCACTTACAAATTTCTTAAGAAATGATGAAAAGTGTATAGAAAGCTCAGTGGCAATCTAAGGCCACTTTGTGGGAACCACTAGGGAGGTAGGGCATCTTCAAACATTATATGCAGTACATGTGCAACACTCGAAGTAACACATTAACAGCGTGTGGCATTCTGGAAAGAATTTCCATAGTAGTGAACTAGTGCCCAACCGGCCCTAACTGTGTGACACCTGGATCTCTGGCTATCAGTCTTCATGTGTAAAATGAACTTTGCATGTAAAAGGAACACAGTTCTCCACCTTCCAGCTCTCCATTTTTATAATTCTCTGTAAATATAGAGAATAAAAACAATGATTGCTTAAGAGTGACTTTAGAATAAGAGAGTAAGGACCTTTTCATCTCTTGTATAGCGTAGACCTGTTTTACAGTCCAAAGGGCTCGTGGGCCCTAACATACTAAGATATGTATTAGGAACTGCTGAATTCTTTAATGATCATAATAAAAGTCAGGATTCAAACAATCCTACCTAATAAATCTTTAATATTTTAAAATAGTGAATCTTACATAACACAAGTATGCTATGCACATTTAAGCACTAAAATAAAAACATCCAATGCACTGTCTCAAAGCAAATGGTTCCTGTTCAAAGCAATAATCAAAGTGACAGAAGGGATGTTAAAAACCACAGCAGGGGCTGGGCACGCCAGATGGGGCCCGGGTCGCGGGACTCTGGGCCCCTGCCGAACTGCGCGTAGCACGCCAGACCCCTGGAGAAACCAGACCCAGTAAGACGCTGGGTTCTGGGCGGGGGTCGCAGGCTGGGCACGCCAGATGGGGCCCGGGTCGCGGGACTCTGGGCCCCAGACCGAACTGCGCATAGCACGCCAGACCCCTGGAGAAACCAGGCCAAGTAAGACGCTGGGTTCTGGGCAGGGGTCGCGGGCTGGGCACGCCAGATGGGGCCCGGGTCGCGGGACTCTGGGCCCCAGGCCGAACTGCAAGTAGCACGCCAGACCCCTGGAGAAACAAGGCCCAGTAAGACGCTGGGTTCTGGGCGGGGGTCGAGTACAGGGCACGCCAGCCGGGGCCTGGATCGCGGGACTCTGGGTCCCGGCCGAACTGCGAGTAGCACGCCAGACCCCTGGAGAAACCGGGCCCAGAACAGAAAAAGATAAAGAAAAATATCGGAGAGGTGGTAAGAAAGCCGTTATGGATGCCAGGACACTGGAGATGCAGACAAAACTTATCTAAATGCACTGGAACTTATGGAAAAATTCGCCGTGAAAGAGGACTGCTATTTCTCTATATTGTTAAGAATCTCAGACATCACATATAAGGAGAGAGTTTAGCGCAGACCAAGGAGAAATGCGGTGTTGAAAGAGTTCTTCGCGATGGTGGTAGAGACTTGTATTCAGGAGAAGCAGAAACCGGATCTTACCAACTTTATTTTTTTGGAGAAATTACACCAAATGTCGAATGCTACCATCACGCATGCTTAGGAACACTGGACAACATTCAGAGTGGAAAAAGAGCCTGGGAAGGATTTGAAACGGTGGAGGCAGTGGCAATGCCAGTGGCCAATATTCGGGGGAGGCAGAGATCTGATACATTACAACTGGAACCTTTGAAATACTAACCACAGAGACAGTGATCGGAACCTGCTGAGGGGTTAGGCGGGCGCCGGGGCCAGTGGCCGACATCGGAGCTTGCTGTGAGGCAGGGCCACTACTGAGGCCTCCGTGGCCGGGATTGGAACCTGCAGAGGGGTTAGACCGATGCTGGGGCCAGCGAGGCCGGCATTGGAGCCTGCCATGATGCAAGGCTTGTGCTAGGGCCTCCGAGGTCGGGTCCGGAACTCGCTGAGGGGTTAGGCCGGTGCTGGGGTCAGCGAGGCCGGCATCGGAGCCTGCCGTGAGGCAAGGCCAGTGTTGGGGCCCCCGAGGATGGGACCGGAGCCTGCTGAGGGGTTAGGCCGGTGCTGGGGCCAGTGAGGCTGGCATCAGAGCCTGCCATGAGGCAAGGCCGGTACTTGGGCCTCCGAGGCCAGGATAAGAGCCTGCCGAGGGGTTAGGCCGGTGCTGGGGCCTCCGAGGCCAGGATAAGAGCCTGCTGAGGGGTTAGGCCGGTGCTGGGGCCAGCGAGGCCGGCATCGGAGCCTGCCTTGAGGCAAGGCCGGTACTGGGGCCTCCGAGGCCAGGACAAGAGCCTGCCGAGGGGCTAGGCCGGTGCTGGGGCCAGCGAGGCCGGCATCGGAGCCTGCCTTGAGGCATGACCAGTGCTGGGGCCTCCGAGGCCGGGATCGGAGCCTGCCGAGGGGTTAGGCCGCTGCTGGGGCCAGCGAGGCCGGCATCGGAGCCTGCCTTGAGGCAAGGCCGGTACTGGGGCCTCTGAGGCCGGGATCGGAGCCTGCCGAGGGGTTAGGCCGCTGCTGGGGCCAGTGAGGCCGGCATCGGAGCCTGCCGTGAGGCAAGGCCGGTACTGGTGCCTCCGAGGCCAGGATAAGAGCCTGCTGAGGGGTTAGGCCGGTGCTGGGGCCAGCGAGGCCGGCATCGGAGCCTGCCTTGAGGCAAGGCCGGTACTGGGGCCTCGAGGCCAGGATGAGAGCCTGCCGAGGGGTTAGGCCAGTGCTGGGGCCAGCGAGGCCGGCATCGGAGCCTGCCGTGAGGCAAGGCCGGTACTGGGGCCTCTGAGGCCAGGATAAGAGCTTGCCGAGGGGTTAGGCCGGTGCTGGGGCCAGCGAGGCCGGCATTGGAGCCTGCCTTGAGGCATGACCAGTGCTGGGGCCTCCGAGGTCGGGATCGGAGCCTGCTGAGGGGTTAGGCCGGTGCTGGGGCCAGCGAGGCCGGCATCGGAGCCTGCCGTGAGGCAAGGCCGGTACTGGGGCCTCCGAGGCCAGGATAAGAGCCTGCCAAGGGGCTAGGCCGGTGCTGGGGCCAGCGAGGCCGGCATCGGAGCCTGCCTTGAGGCCTGACCAGTGCTGGGGCCTCCGAGGCCGGGATCGGAGCCTGCCGAGGGGTTAGGCCGCTGCTGGGGCCAGCGAGGCCGGCATCGGAGCCTGCCGTGAGGCAAGGCCAGTACTGGGGCCTCCGAGGCCAGGACAAGAGCCTGCCGAGGGGTTAGGCCGGTGCTGGGGCCAGCGAGGCCGGCATCGGAGCCTGCCTCGAGGCATGACCAGTGCTGGGGCCTCCGAGGCTGGGATCGGAGCCTGCCGAGGGTTTAGGCCGCTGCTGGGGCCAGCGAGGCCGGCATCGGAGCCTGCCGTGAGGCAAGGCTGGTACTGGGGCCTCCGAGGCCAGGATAAGAGCCTGCCGAGGGGTTAGGCCAGTGCTGGGGCCAGTGAGGCCGGCATCGGAGCCTGCCTTGAGGCAAGGCCGGTACTGGGGCCTCTAGGCCAGGATAAGAGCCTGCCGAGGGGTTAGGCCGGTGCTGGGGCCAGTGAGGCCGGCATCGGAGCCTGCCGTGAGGCAAGGCCAGTACTGGGGCCTCCGAGGCCAGGATAAGAGCTTGCCGAGGGGTTAGGCCGGTGCTGGGGCCAGCGAGGCCGGTATCGGAGCCTGCCATAAGGCAAGGCCAGTACTGGGGCCTCCGAGGCCAGGATAAGAGCCTGCCAAGGGGTTAGGCCGGTGCTGGGGCCAGCGAGGCCGGCATCGGAGCCTGCCTTGAGGCATGACCAGTGCTGGGGCCTCCGAGGCCGGGATCGGAGCCTGCCGAGGGGTTAGGCCGCTGCTGGGGCCAGCGAGGCCGGCATCGGAGCCTGCCGTGAGGCAAGGCCAGTACTGGGGCCTCCGAGGCCAGGACAAGAGCCTGCCGAGGGGTTAGGCCGGTGCTGGGGCCAGCGAGGCCGGCATCGGAGCCTGCCGTGAGGCAAGGCCGGTACTGGGGCCTCCGAGGCCAGGATAAGAGCTTGCCAAGGGGTTAGGCCGGTGCTGGAGCCAACGAGGCCGGCAGCGGAGCCTCCCGTGAGGCATGACCAGTGCTGGGGCCTCCGAGGCCGGGATCGGAGCATGCCGAGGGGTTAGGCCGGTGCTGGGGCCAGCGAGGCCGGCATCGGAGCCTGCCGTGAGGCAAGGCCAGTACTGGGGCCTCCGAGGCCAGGATAAGAGCCTGCCAAGGGGTTAGGCCGGTGCTGGGGCCAGCGAGGCCGGCATCGGAGCCTGCCGTGAGGCAAGGCCGGTACTGGGGCCTCCGAGGCCAGGACAAGAGCCTGTCGAGGGTTTAGGCCGGTGCTGGGGCCAGCGAGGCCGGCATCGGAGCCTGCCTTGAGGCAAGGCCGGTACTGGGGCCTCTGAGGCCGGGATCGGAGCCTGCCGAGGGGTTAGGCCGCTGCTGGGGCCAGTGAGGCCGGCATCGGAGCCTGCCGTGAGGCAAGGCCGGTACTGGTGCCTCCGAGGCCAGGATAAGAGCCTGCTGAGGGGTTAGGCCGGTGCTGGGGCCAGCGAGGCCGGCATCGGAGCCTGCCTTGAGGCAAGGCCGGTACTGGGGCCTCCGAGGCCAGGATAAGAGCTTGCCGAGAGGTTAGGCCGGTGCTGGGGCCAACGAGGCCGGCAGCGGAGCCTGCCGTGAGGCATGACCAGTCCTGGGGCCTCCGAGGCCGGGATCGGAGCATGCCGAGGGGTTAGGCCGGTGCTGGGGCCAGCGAGGCCGGCATCGGAGCCTGCCGTGAGGCAAGGCCGGTACTGGGGCCTCCGAGGCCAGGATAAGAGCTTGCCGAGGGGTTAGGCCGGTGCTGGGGCCAGCGAGGCTGGCATCGGAGCCTGCCTTGAGGCATGACCAGTGCTGGGGCCTCCGAGGTCGGGATCGGAGCCTGCTGAGGGGTTAGGCCGGTGCTGGGGCCAGCGAGGCCGGCATCGGAGCCTGCCGTGAGGCAAGGCCGGTACTGGGGCCTCCGAGGCCAGGATAAGAGCCTGCCAAGGGGCTAGGCCGGTGCTGGGGCCAGCGAGGCCGGCATCGGAGCCTGCCTTGAGGCCTGACCAGTGCTGGGGCCTCCGAGGCCGGGATCGGAGCCTGCCGAGGGGTTAGGCCGCTGCTGGGGCCAGCGAGGCCGGCATCGGAGCCTGCCGTGAGGCAAGGCCAGTACTGGGGCCTCCGAGGCCAGGACAAGAGCCTGCCGAGGGGTTAGGCCGGTGCTGGGGCCAGCGAGGCCGGCATCGGAGCCTGCCTCGAGGCATGACCAGTGCTGGGGCCTCCGAGGCTGGGATCGGAGCCTGCCGAGGGGTTAGGCCGCTGCTGGGGCCAGCGAGGCCGGCATCGGAGCCTGCCGTGAGGCAAGGCTGGTACTGGGGCCTCCGAGGCCAGGATAAGAGCCTGCCGAGGGGTTAGGCCAGTGCTGGGGCCAGTGAGGCCGGCATCGGAGCCTGCCTTGAGGCAAGGCCGGTACTGGGGCCTCTAGGCCAGGATAAGAGCCTGCCGAGGGGTTAGGCCGGTGCTGGGGCCAGTGAGGCCGGCATCGGAGCCTGCCGTGAGGCAAGGCCAGTACTGGGGCCTCCGAGGCCAGGATAAGAGCTTGCCGAGGGGTTAGGCCGGTGCTGGGGCCAGCGAGGCCGGTATCGGAGCCTGCCGTAAGGCAAGGCCAGTACTGGGGCCTCCGAGGCCAGGATAAGAGCCTGCCAAGGGGTTAGGCCGGTGCTGGGGCCAGCGAGGCCGGCATCGGAGCCTGCCTTGAGGCATGACCAGTGCTGGGGCCTCCGAGGCCGGGATCGGAGCCTGCCGAGGGGTTAGGCCGCTGCTGGGGCCAGCGAGGCCGGCATCGGAGCCTGCCGTGAGGCAAGGCCAGTACTGGGGCCTCCGAGGCCAGGACAAGAGCCTGCCGAGGGGTTAGGCCGGTGCTGGGGCCAGCGAGGCCGGCATCGGAGCCTGCCGTGAGGCAAGGCCGGTACTGGGGCCTCCGAGGCCAGGATAAGAGCTTGCCGAGGGGTTAGGCCGGTGCTGGAGCCAACGAGGCCGGCAGCGGAGCCTCCTGTGAGGCATGACCAGTGCTGGGGCCTCCGAGGCCGGGATCGGAGCATGCCGAGGGGTTAGGCCGGTGCTGGGGCCAGCGAGGCCGGCATCGGAGCCTGCCGTGAGGCAAGGCCAGTACTGGGGCCTCCGAGGCCAGGATAAGAGCCTGCCAAGGGGTTAGGCCGGTGCTGGGGCCAGCGAGGCCGGCATCGGAGCCTGCCGTGAGGCAAGGCCGGTACTGGGGCCTCCGAGGCCAGGACAAGAGCCTGCCGAGGGTTTAGGCCGGTGCTGGGGCCAGCGAGGCCGGCATCGGAGCCTGCCTTGAGGCAAGGCCGGTACTGGGGCCTCTGAGGCCGGGATCGGAGCCTGCCGAGGGGTTAGGCCGCTGCTGGGGCCAGTGAGGCCGGCATCGGAGCCTGCCGTGAGGCAAGGCCGGTACTGGTGCCTCCGAGGCCAGGATAAGAGCCTGCTGAGGGGTTAGGTCGGTGCTGGGGCCAGCGAGGCCGGCATCGGAGCCTGCCTTGAGGCAAGGCCGGTACTGGGGCCTCCGAGGCCAGGATAAGAGCTTGCCGAGAGGTTAGGCCGGTGCTGGGGCCAACGAGGCCGGCAGCGGAGCCTGCCGTGAGGCATGACCAGTCCTGGGGCCTCCGAGGCCGGGATCAGAGCATGCCGAGGGGTTAGGCCGGTGCTGGGGCCAGCGAGGCCGGCATCGGAGCCTGCCGTGAGGCAAGGCCGGTACTGGGGCCTCCGAGGCCAGGATAAGAGCCTGCCGAGGGGTTAGGCCGGTGCTGGGGCCAGTGAGGCCGGCATCGGAGCCTGCCATGAGGCAAGGCCGGTACTGGGGCCTCTGAGGCCAGGATAAGAGCCTGTCAAGGGGTTAGGCCGGTGCTGGGGCCAGTGAGGCCGGCATCGGAGCCTGCCTTGAGGCATTACCAGTGCTGGGGCCTCCGAGACCGGGATTGGAATCCTGCCAAGGGGTTAGACCGGTGCAGGGGCCAATGGTCAGCATCGGAGCCTGGCGTTAGGCAAGTTCACTCCTACGGCCTCCAAGGTCGGGACCAAAGCCAGCTTAGGGGTTTGACCGGTTCAGGGGCCAGCGAGACCAGAACTGGGTCCTCCCATGAGGCAAGGCCGCTGCGTGAGCCAGCGAGGTCTGGATCAGTCCACTGAGTAGCCAGGCCACTACTGGGACCATCAAGAGTGGGATTGGTACTTGCAACGCAGCATGCACAGAGAAATATCGCAGAAAATATAAATCAGACGCTTCTCTTAATCAGCAATAACTAGGAGGAAAAGGGCAACAGGAAGAGGTTGAGCTATAGAAAGGGCCCTATAGTGAAGCAACTAATGTGATCAATCAGAGGGTATGTAATACTGGAGGACGGAGCCTCTTTAAAATGCAGGAGGTACATAAACAAATGTATCAAAGTAAATCACCAAAGAAGTGTGGGATGGAGGGAGGGGGAGGGAATGGGACGGGGGCTGGAGGAGGGCTAATTGGATGATGTGTGCTTGTATATCCTCTCAAGTCTTGTACTCCAATGTGATTGATATATGACTACAATGCACCAATTTAAAAAATAAATTAATTAAAAAAAAAAAAGAAAAAAGAAAAAAAAAAAAAAAAAAAAAAGAAAAAAAAAAAAAAAAAAAAAAAAAAAAAAAAAAAAAAACCACAGCAAACCTCTCACTTTCCAAGTAAGGGTGCCTTAAAGTTAAAGAATTTGCCCCAAGTCATCCTGTTATGAACAGCACTGCTCACCAAACTCGCAGGAACACATTTGTCAATTATAGTTCACTAGTGTTTGCACATGTATTGATATAACCTTACAAGACATGACATTTTAGCTAGGAATTTTTGATGACTAAAGTGACATACAAGCTGGGCATGGTGGCGCACGCTCATTCGGGAGGCTGAGACCGGAGGATGGCGATTCACGGACAGCCTCAGCTACTTAGTGAGGCCCTCTGCAACTTAGTGAGACCCTGTTGCAACTGTTTCAAATTAAAAAAAAAAAAAATAGGGCAGGGGGTGTAGCTAGGAGGTCCAATGCCCCTGGGTCCCATCCCAGATGCGGGGGGGGGGGGGGGGGGGCGCAACCATACAAAGCTCAAGATATGTAAAAAATTCTTAATATATATCAATAATAAAATTCTTTAATGCATATTACATATATCATATAAAGTTTTAAATTTAACATTAATATATAACCATATAACAAAAGTTTTTAGTAGCTGTCAAGAGGGCACAGAACTTCATGAGCAGATAAAACACATAATCTGATATTATTGTAAAATAACCCCATAAAGCACATCAACAAGGAAATAGGATTAACAGCTATGATTAAAAGATAAAAACGATATGGCTTTATTGTAGCTACATTAGTCCCACAGTCACTTAAGAGTCTATTCAAAGAGGTCTTAGTTAAAAAACAAAACCACTCTATGAACTCACTGAGGTTTGCCTCCCGTCTTCCGCAGAGCAAGTGATTAGCAGGCCACTCTGTGAGCTTTTACAAAGAGCCCTTTTCTCTCCAGTTTCTATCCATGTCAAAGATGGGTTCTTCTTCTGTCCTAAATAACCCATCGTCTCATTTCAAGCTGCTGACAATAATGAATTATTAGCACGAACAACCCTTTTTAATCTCCCTCTATTAACTTATTAAATAACGTGTACCATTTCAAATATTTGATAGTAACGAATTCTTAGTATGAAAAAACTCTTTTAAATCTCTTCCTCTCAACTCTACTGGGTAGTAAATAAAATGTTTTGACTTATACTTTATTACCAAAAAATTCAAACCTGCCATGCCAAATATAAATGCTTAATGGATAAAGTATAATTATCAGATTTTCTTTTCCAGGCACCAGGACCAATTAGTAACAATATCCATGAATACCGCCAGGTAACAATATTCAAACACCCTAATAATAAGCCATTGGAGATTTAGAAAAATTTAATCCTTTTCCTAATGAGGCAACTTTGGCCTCAGTTCAAATCTAAGTTTAGTGGGCACTGTCATTTTAAAAGAAATGAACTTCCGGACAGATTTGTGCAGTTTTCTTTTAATAATACTAACAGCTTCTACTTTGATATTTATTTAGTTAATTATTTGTGGTACTGGAGATGAAATCCAGGGGCCTTCTACCTCTGGACTACACTTCCAGACCTATTTTCTATTTTATTTGTAAACAGGGTGTCACTAAGTTGCTGAGAGCCTCACTCAGTAGCTGAGGCTGGCTTGGAACCTGCGCGATCCTCCTGTCTCAGCCTCCCAAGCGCTGGTATTACAAGCCTGCGCCACCACGCCCGGCTAACAGCTTCTACTTTGTTCAGCTGTATAATTTACCAAACACTTTCCTACCCAGTGTCTCAAACTACCCTCAGGATAACATTGTAAGGTAGGGCATTCTCTAAAGGCCTATTCAGTTCTGGTTAAGACAGTTTAAAGGAAAGAAAAAAAAAAGAAGAACAAGAAGAAATTCTACATAGGAAGAGCGTATAGTACAACGGGAAATATGGAAGTGATTTCTCTGAACCGTGCTAGAGTATTGACTGATTCCCCAGCAGCGGGAAGGTCAAAGGCCCCCGGTCAGAGATGGTGGTGGGCGTGCCCCACAGAGGGCTTCAGCAGAAGATCACAAGGAGCAGGCTTTTGAAGGATGAGCTGGATGGAGTTCCCTGACATAAATATGGAGTGAGATAAAGGAGAAAAACAATCCCCGAGAGAGGAAACAACATGTACAAAATAGTGACGAAGCATTATTCCCATTCTAAAGATAAGGAAAGCCGGGCGTGGCAGCGCACGCTTGGAATCCCAGGCTTGGAATCGCAGTCCTCGGGAGGCTGAGACGGGAGGATCGCAGGTTCATGGCCAGCCTCAGATACTCAATGAGGCCATCCACAACTTGATTATTAATAATAAAATAAAGCTAAGAAAGATAAGCTCAAAGGTAAACAGGCTGCCTAAAATCACATGAATATTAATTAACAGTGTACAAAGCAGAATAGGGTCCTTGCATTTTAATCAGCTCCGTACACCAGGAAACACTAGTATATGTTGGACAATGGCAGATAAAAATGAGTTTTTATCTCCTACTGTTTTCTTCCCCAAGAGATGATGTGTGGCTGATCTGTCTCCTGGGGGGGGGGGGAACAGGCGTTTTACTGAATCCTTACAGCAACCTGTGAGGTAAGTACTCTTACTACCCCCATTTTACACGAGAACCTGGAGGCACGCAGAGGTTAAGAAACGCTGGAAATGAAGAGTCAGGCCCAGGTGACTACCTTCTCTGGGCCTCTGAGCGCAGGCACTTACCATACCCAACCTCCCTGCCTTGTCAGAGGAGCCTAAGTCACTGCCTGAAAACATGAGGGACGCCGAGAGAGTTCTGGAACACATCACGACCACACAGATCTCACACTGCACCGCCATCCACAAATTCACACCAGTCTTCACATTTGGTCTCTAGTCAATCTGGTCCCCCTTGGATACATAAACCCATGTATAATGCAGTCTGGGCCCTTTTGACAACATTTTTACAGTCCAATTTAACTGGACATAAGAAAAATTGAGCAAAAAAAGGTTAATAACAAAGGTCACAAAATATCAGTATGAAGCCATAAGATACGTAACAGAGCCCAAATCCTCCTTTTTTGGCTGAGTATGGGTTTTTTGGGAGGAAGAGCATGCAAATGTGCTTCAGGTATGCTAGTAGACCTACTCCTTACTGCACAGGAGTTCAGACCAGAGGGGCAAGTCTGCCCTGCAAGCTACTTTTCTTTATTAAGAGTTTATATAGCCAGGCGTGGTGGCACATGCTTGTAATCCCAACATCTGGGAGACTGAGAAATGAGGACCTCAGTTTCGAGGACAGCTTCGGTTACTTAGGCCGCTTGCAACTCAGTGAGACTCTGCTTCAAAATAAAGAATAAAAAATAGGAGCCAGGCGTGGTGGCGCACGCTTGTAATCCCAGCATTCAGGAGGCTGAGACAGGAGGATCACGGTTCGCGGACAGCCTCAGCTACTTAGTGAGGCCTTCTGCAACTCAGTGAGACCCTGTTTCAAAATGAAGAATAAAATACAGGGCAGGGGGTATAGCTTGGAGGTTGAAAGCCCCTGAGTTCGATCCCCAGACGCGCAAATAAATAAATAATAAAAATAGGGCTAGGGGTGTAGCTTGGAGGAAGAATGACCTTGGTTTCATCCCCAGTACCAGGAAAAAAAATAGGGCTGGGGGTGTAGCTCAGAGGTAGAATGCCCCTGGGTTCCATCCCCAGTATTGGGGAAAAAAAAAAGAGTTCATATGACAACTCTACCAACAACCAAGCTTGTCTCTTGAATACATTTAAAGGAAACAGAGCACTCAGAACCATTGTGGTTTCCCAGGACACCAAAATGACCTCAGAAAACTGGGGACCAGTGTACAAGACAAAACACTGTCAGCAACACTGGATTTGCTAACATCAGTTTATTGAAACTGGCCATAAAATGTTTTTTCAATCTGTCAATCTAGTATTTTCACCTTGTTAAGTATATGGGAAATTATTAAATACAGAAGAAGCCCTAAAGGTTGTGGACTATTGTCTCTCTCTAGAACTTTAAAAATCAGTCCATCCTCACTCTGCGCTGCGATGACCTAGAGGTGAAGGATTTGAAAGTGCAGGAATAGGAGGATTTCCATTCAGATATTTTTAGTGTGTGTGTGTTACTGGGGGATTGGACCCAAAGGTGTTCTACCTCTGAGCTACATCCCCCCCACTTTTATTTTTTTTTTTCCCAAAGAGGGTCCCATTAGGTTACTGAGAGTTTTGCTAACTTGCTGAGGTTGGTCTTGAACCTGTGATTCTCCTGTCTCAACCTCCCAAATACCAGGATTATGGGCATTTGCAACCACACCTGGCTTCCTTTCCGGCTCTTTTTCAGTTCTATGGATCTCTAACAGTCCAGATCAGAGGCTTCCAATCAGCAGTTTAGAATCTGGAGGCACATCTCCTGGGCAGCAGGTACTATAAGGCCTTCTTCCAAGGTAAAGAAACATAAGTGCCCACTTCCCCAAGCTGCCTCGTTAACATCTTCACTGTCAGGACCACCACAGACCCACATCTGCGACTTTAGCACCTACCTGCTGGAGACTCTTCCTCCCCTCAGCCCCCACCCTTCAAAAGCTACCTGTCAGTTTCAGGGAACAGAAAACAGCACCTCTTCACGAGGTTCTGAAGGACAACCGACTCTGGATTATACCAGATAAAAGGAGCAAAGAAATGGAAGGTGGAGAATTCTGCACATAAATATGCTAATAAATATGTCCTATGTCACTGTCACTCTTTGACCTTAGTGATAAGCTGAGCCATTTAGAGCAGGAAGCTAAGCCGGGCACAGCGGTGCACACTTATTAATCCTAATACCTCGGAGGCTGAGACAGGAGGATCAGAGGTTTGAGGATCACCTTGACAACAAGACCTTCAGCAACCTAGCGAGAGACCCTTATTCAAGCTAAAAAAAAAAAAAAAAATCAAATAGAGCTGGGTGGGGATGTGGCTGAGAAATAGAACTCCCCTGGGTTCAGTCCCCCATACCAAAAAAGAAAAAAGAAAAAAGCAAGAAGCTGACTAGAAAGATAGTTATAATACTACAATACCATATACCATAGAGTACCATTTACAGCAAGTAGATGATCCATAGTATGGGTAGTGCAGTTGGCTCTAAACCATAGAAACAAAGTTGTGCTTCTTAATCAGGAGACCCAAGCTTCACTTACAGCTAACCTTACCAAACTGCTCTCAGTGGTCTTTGCCGTGGGGCAAGTGGAAGTACAAAGCTCCCGAGTCCTTCTACAAACAGCCCTACCCTGGCCCTCAATTCCTAGACAAATGTATATATGGTTTCCGGTACAACCTGCAATTATGTATCTGTGAGGCTCCAACAGGGCAAGGCCCACTGCAAGTAACATTAAAAGGTAAGTAAAAGTAGCGTGGTAAAAATTTGGAAAACCAGATGGAGAGGGGCATTCTGACCCATGTAGTATTAATTAATAGTAAGTAAAATGTGTGCAAATATTAAATATAAGATTTATTCTAAGTCCTAAAAAGGCATTATATCCTAAAAATGATCTATAATGTTAAAAACTTAGAAAACATCTACTTCCCTGGTGTCATTGTCCATGTTTCAAAACTGCAATCTTGGCTGGGCATGGTGGTGTACTGCCTGCAATCCCAGTACTTGGGAGGCTGGGACAGGAGGTTTGCAGATTGAAGGCAAGCCTCAAATATTTAACAGGATCCTCCGGGATTTGGTGAGAACTTATTCAAAATGTGAAATAAAACAAGGATGCGGGTGTAACTGAGAGGTAGAATGCCGCTGCTTTCAATCCCCAGTACCACCAAAAAAAAAAAAAAAGTAATCTGAAAAGAAGAGAATTTAACATTTGCTTCTGGGGTATAATAAAACTCCAAATATTTCAAAGAGTAACCTGAAAAGAAAGTGGAAGGACCCAGGATCAACTAATAACATCTTTATTCAAGGAGGAGAAAATTTTACAACTCGCCCAAGAAAGAGCACAGCTGTTTTAGTGCAATCCCATTTACTTTAAAGAAGTATCCCTCATAACTAAGGGTTTTTTACACAAGCCATGAAGCACCTTTCCAACCTGAGAATAAAGAAAATCGTGTTAATTTTCGACAAAAGCAGAAGAAGTTGTATTGATCTTCACATAAGGGGGAGGAAAAAAAGAAAAGGAGACCTTCTTGTCTCAATAAAATGTGAAGACGTAAGAAGAAGAAAGGCAATATAATGCCAAAGAATCATTTTAAAAAAACATGTCCAGGTGTATTCATTTCGAGTCACCCCTCCACGCCAGTCTGGTATGGAGCTGTATTTCCATTTTCTGTATTTCTATCTTTCTAATAAACTTCTTTAAATTAAAAAAAAAAATGTCCAAATGAATGAACTCCAGTTGGTCGACGACAGTAATGCTCGGAGCCTCTGAGCAAAAAAAAAAAAAAAAAAAAAAATTTGCGTTTAGCCAACTGGTGCGGCTCGCTCACAAAAGCGGCAATTAAATGCCTGAGAAGGGAAGGAATTAAGTGGGTTAAGTGCGGATTGGATGACTGTGTTTTGAGACCTGCTCACCGGAAGCCACTACATCCTGCCCGAGCCCCTGTCAGTCACGCTGCCGGCCAGCTCCCGCCGCAGCCAGGCGGGGCGGGCACAGGTGTCGCCGCGCCGCCGCTCGGTCCCCGGGCCGGCCGCCCGCTTCCGCCCGCCCCCCGCGCGGCCCCCCACGGCCGCGCCCGCCCCCCGCGCGCCCCCCGAGCCGGGCCCCCCAGGGCCGCGCAGCCCCACAGCCGGCGCCCGGCGGCCGGAAGCTCCCCACGCCCCCGGCCCGCGCCGCGCCGCGCACGCGCACGCGCGCTCCCGCGGAGGGCGGCCCGGCCCACGCGCCCCGTCGAGGCGACGCCTCCCGACACACACACCCCCTCAGCCGCGCCCGCCGCCGCCCCCGCCGCCGCCGGGGCCCCCGGCCCGGCCCCCGCTGTGCTTACAGATCTTGCCCCGCAGGCTCTGCAGCACGCGGACCTCGCGATGGTCCTCGTCCCCCGCCTCGGGCTCGGCGGCCGCCGCCGCCGCCGCCGCCGCCGGCGCCTCGGGAGAAGAAGCAGCCGCCGCAGCAGTCACAGAAGTAGCAGCAGCAGGCGCCGCCGCCATGGTGCCGCCCGGCCCGTGCCGCAGCCCCGCCGCCTGCGTAGCCCGGCGAGGCGGAGCCCAGCGGCCGCCTAGGCCCCGGCGAGCGCCGCGCTGGCCACGCCCCCGCTCTTGACCACGCCCCCGACTCCGCCCCGCCCGACCAGGCCCCGCCCCGCCGCCTCCGACTGTCGACCCGAGCCCGGGCTGGTGCCGCTGACCGGCGCGGCGCGTTCGTCCGTCGTGGCTCGGAGAAGCCTTGGGACCCCCACCCCGTACACACACATATATGCACTGAGGAAGGAAACCCGGCTCCTGCGATCCCCGGCTCCTCTGTGGGCTCCCCTCGGGGAAATATGGGCCCCCGAAATCAGGGGACTTCCCGTGGAAAGCAGAGAGAATTTGACAGTGCGGTGGACCCCAAAACTATCTTAGGCAGAAGGAGCCCAATAGGTGCCCTAGACACTCCCCAACAAAATCCACGTGTCCGCACCACTGACCCACAGACCTTTACTTGTAGGAATAAACGAGGTGGGTTTTTTGGGTTTTTTTTTTTTTTGTAGGTCTGGGGATGGAACCCAGGGGCATTCTACCTCCGAGCGACACCCCCAGCTCTATTTTGTATTCTTTTATTTTGAAACAGGGTCTCACTAAGTTGCAGAGGACCTCACTAAGTAGTTGAGGCGGCTGGCTGCGAACAGCGATCCTCCTGGCTCAGTCTCCCAAATGCTGGGATTACAAGCGTGCGCCACCACGCCCGGCTAAAAAAATCGAGTTTTTGAACGAGCTGCCAAAGCTCGTTCCAGAAAAGGATCTTGAACGCCTGTTGAGGCGTGAGTGCAGCGCCCCGAGACCCTCCCACGGAGAAATTCCGAAGCCTTTGCTACCTCTTGGGAATCAGAAAGAGGGAAGACCACCGCAGGAAGTGGCCGTGTTAAAAAGATGTTTGGCCCTAGGAAATTCGTAAATCGTCAACTAATTGTTAGTTTTATCTCCAGGGAACCCTTTACAGTGAGTAAACTGCATGAATAATACCCTGGTTATGTGATGAGGAAGATGATTTCCTGGTCTTGAAGTTGTTAACTGCTGCCCTAAGAAGGAAGAGACTGTGACCTGAATAGGGCAGAGGAGCTCTTCACCAGGGCATCAGCAGGAATCACCAAGTCTTCTTCTGAGGGTCAGGATAGCCTTAGCTTTAGGGACTGGGCAGTCAAGGCAAAGAGCTCGGTCTGCAGGACAAAGACCAAAGACCAAAGGTCAGAGACCCTGGGTAATAGGGAGTGAGAAAGAGAAGCCGGGACTCAGGGAACTGAGGACCAGCAGGGAGATGCCGGTGTGTGCCAAGGAGTGGAAACCCGCTGGGGCAAAGGCCGGACAGCCCGAGAGAGTGGCCTGGGATACCTGGATATGGAGGGCAACACTTTCTGTCTGCCTCTGTTGCGGCTGAGCCCTGTTCCTCCTGGTGATTTTTATGTGTCTCAAAGAAAAGGAACGTAACTCTGTGGATGTGTTGCTGGCATTTCAAAGCATAAATCCAAAACTCTTCCCCCTAGCTTCCTTTCCAAACGCCGAGTTCACGTCCCTGTGATGGAGGGCTTGACGCTGACGCTATCCCTTGCTCCATTGCTGGTTTTAGTTGCCACATCCTCTACTGCGGAAATTCCCCCCTCCCTCCTTCTCTCTCTCTCTCTCCCCACCCCATTGCCATTTGCTGTCATTACCCTCGTTAAAATCATCCTCCTTTGAAGAGTACCAACATGCTATAGTTTTGTTTTGTTTTTTAAGGCCTGTCTTGTTTGACTCAGGCATGAAGACTGATTCCACACAGTTACATCTGTGACATCTGAGCAAGGGCCTCAACCTTTCTAAACAGTGCTTCTCTAATAGTAAATTGGAAAGGCTTTTTTTGTTCGTGTTTGCCTTGGTGACACATACAGAGAGTTGTACATATATGTACATACATGTTCCTTTTTTGTGGTACTTGGGATGGAATTCAGGGGCATTCTTACTCAGGGTTACACCCCCAGCCCCCCCCTTTTTTTTGGCGGGTCTGGGGATGGAACCCAGGGGCATTCGACCTCCAAGCTACACCCCTGGCCCTATTTTTCATTCTTTATTTTGAAACTGGGTCTCACTGAGTTGCAGAGGGCCTCACTAAGTAGCTGAAGCTGTCTGCAAACCGCGATCCTCTGGTCTCAGCCTCCTGAATGCTGGGATGACAAGCGTGCGCCACCACGTCCGGCTTCCCAGCCCTATTTTGTATTCTTTATTTTGAAACAGGGTCTCACTAGTAGTTGCAAAAGGCCTCACTAAGTAGCTGAGGCTGTGGGAAAACTTTCATCCTCCTATCTCAGCCTCCCAGGTGCTGGGATTACAAGTATGTGCCACCATGCTGCCACATATATGTTCTTAATAAAATACTAGCAATTGACATTCAAAACCTTATCAAGAAGACTGCACACTATGACCAAGCTGGTTTCATTCCAGGGATGCTGGGCTGGATCCACATATACAAATCAATAAATGTAATTGGTTATTCTCATGGGCTAAAAATATATTTTCTTCCTTGTATAGCATACAAATTAAATTCCATGTTGAAAGACAACATGTAGAAAAGTCTTCATGATGTCAGTATTGAACTTTTTAAATTTTTAGACAGGGAATGCTGTATCTCCCCCCCCCCCCAGCAGTACTAGGTATTAAACCCAGGGGAATTCTAACTTAGAGCTGTACCCCCCTCCCTAGCCCTTTTATTTGTTGCTTTGAAACAAGGTACTGCTAGGTTGCTGAAAGTCCTGCCACATTGCTGAGACTGTCTTCCAACCTGTGATCTTCCTCTCTTAGCCTCCCGAATACTGGGATTGTGTGTGCCACCGCACTTGGCTCCGACTCGTCCTTCTTTGAAAGGTTGTCAAGGTTTATTTCTTTTTTTTTTTTTTTTTTTTTTTTTGGTGGTGGTACTGGGGGTGGAACCCAGAGGCTTTCTACCTCCGGGCTGTACTCCCAGACCCATTTTATATTTTATTTGGAAACAGGGTCTCACTGAGGTGCTGAGAGCCTCACTAAGTAGCTGAGGCTGGCTTCGAACCTGCACGATCCTCCTGTCTCTGCCTCCCAAGCGCGGGGATTACAAGCGTGCGCCACCACGCCTGGAGTTCTGTCATAAGGTTTAAATAATTACTGACAGCACGTGTCTGAAGCATCTTGTAGGGTTATCTCATCAACTATCTCCTCGTGCTCTTATTAATAGGTTTCTCATCCCTCCTACACCCCACTCAGTCTTCCTAAAGCAAAACTTGGAGCTTGTTATTTACATGCTAAAAGAAATGATAATCAATGGCTTCATTTATCTCGCCAGCCAGCAAGCAAGTGCACATTAGAGTGGTGAAGAGCGCTAGAAATGACTGCGGAATAAAGTTCAAATTCCTCAGCCGAGTGCTCAGGGCTGGGACGGGCCCCACCTACCTGACTCCTTCTATCTCAGCCACACTGAATCACTCTTCCCAGCCACCTGACTGTGACAAGTGGTCTTCCTCCTGCCTGGCCAAGTATTGCTTCATTCTCCCGCACCTTCCCTCCCACACACGGGAGCTTGTTTGAAGATCTGTGTGACACCCATCACTTTCTATTCCGCATGATATGAACCTGTGTATATAATTCTGTTGGGGGTGGAGTGGGGTGGGGATGAGGCTTGAACCCAGGTAGAATACTAAAATACCCAAAACTCAGTACCTTTACCAGATTCTTTTTTCTTTTGTGTGTGTGTGTGTGTGTGTGTGCATGTGTGTGTGTTTTACCAGGGATAGAACCCAGGGACATTCTACCTCTGAGCTCCACTCTCAGCCCAATTCTTTATTCTTTGTTTTGAAACAAGGTCTCACAAAGTTACAGAGGGCCTCACAAGTACCTGAAGCTGGCCGCAAACTTGCGATCCTCCTGTCTCAGCCTCCCAAGTACTAAGATTATAAGTGTGCGCCACCACACCCGGCTTAGATTCTTCTGATTTTGAATTTCTTTTTTTTTTTTGTTGTTGTTGTTGTTGTTATTCTAAGGATTAAACCCTGGGAAATTCTACCTCTGAACTATACCCTCAGCCCTATATTATTTTTTATTTTGAAAGAGGATCTGGTTAAATTGCCGAGAATCTTATGAAGCTGGCCTCAAACCT
Source organism: Muscardinus avellanarius (assembly GCF_963383645.1). Classification (NCBI taxonomy): domain Eukaryota; kingdom Metazoa; phylum Chordata; class Mammalia; order Rodentia; family Gliridae; genus Muscardinus; species Muscardinus avellanarius. The sequence goes on from NC_137790.1 coordinate 130,217,664, forward strand.
ACCATTCTCCTGTCCCAGCCTCCCAAGTCCTGGGTCTTACAGGTGTGTGCCACCGGGACCAAGTTCCTTTCTTTTTCATTAGCTGATCCCCGGTACATAACCTTATTACTAAACTATTACTAAAGCTATGAGAACAATTTTACATAAAGTGACACTTTTTTTTTCCTCCCAGGCAATCTTCATGTTGTAAGTTTCAGAATTATCACACCGTTTCACTAAACCCCTCCCCAAATTCTCTTTATCTGACATCCCTAACCACTTCTAGTTACTCTACTTCTGAATAAACACTGAAGGACATGATATTTTAACTGATACTGGCCTGCTCTGCAGAAACCTTCAGTAGAGTCAGTGTTTTCTTAATGTCAAATATAAATTTTACAGACTAATAAGCCTTCCAGCACAATGACAAGACTGCTTGGACATCTCATTCCCTCTATTGGCCTCGGATTGTGGTTTTTTTTTTTTTTTTTTTTTTTTTGGTGGTACTGGGGTTCCTGGAAGCCCTTCTATCTCCGGGCTACACTCCCAGACCTATTTTTACATTTTTATTTGGAAACAGGGTCTCCTAAGCCAGCGCGCGCGGCTAGCTTCGAACCTGCGCGATCCTCCTGTCTCTGCCTCCCAAGCGCGGGGATTACAAGCGTGTGCCACCACGCCCGGCCTCGGATTGTGTTTTAAATTCACCTAGAGTTCCTCTCGTTTCTCCACGATGTTTGGTAACTGGAACAATATTGCATCATACACAAACTTGCGCTGGCTTCCTTCCTCAAATTATTAATGAATGTGTTTGAAGACGATGGCTCCTGTGGCTGTCCTTCTCCATTCTGATGGGCAGCCATTCACTACTTTGTCTTTTCCTATTTCTTCACCAGTTTTTAACCCAGTCATTCATTTTAACTCATACGTTGGCCTGCTTTGAGGTGGATAGCGTAGGAAAATCACCTCTCTCTCAATAAGATTATCTCACAGCTAATTACAGGAATTGTCAGTTCTTCCAGGAATTGTCATATTTTCCAATCAGCCTTTAACATGGTATTAGAAGGGTTATCTCCAGGCCCTGAGTTTTTTGTTTTGTTTTGTTTTGTGGTACTGGGGATTGAACTCAGGGGCATTTCTCCCAGCTACACCCCCAGCCCTACTTTTTATTCTTTTTATTTTGAAACAGAGTCTCACTAAGTTGCAGAGGGCCTCACCAAGCACCTGAGGCTGGCTGCAAACCTCAATCCTCCTGTCTCAGCCTCCCACGTACTGGGATTCCATGTATGCGGCCACCGTGCCTTGGCTTGGCCCTGAGTTATTTATCTTATTTTTTTTCTGGTGAATAGGAGAATAGAAATACCTTGTTTGAACAATATTTATCTTATTTGTTTATTTATTTATTGGTATGTGTGATTCTGAAGATTGATGGCCAGCCCTTTTTTGTTTAGCTTGTTTTTGGTTTGAAACATGGTCTCTCTGAGTTGCTGAGAGCCTCACTAAGTTGCTGAGACTGGCTTTGAACCTGGATCCTCCTGTCTGAGCGGTCACCCTTGCCATCACGCCCAGCTGCTATGTAAGCATTTTTATTTTTTTATTTTTGTACTGGGGATTGAACCCAGAGACATTCTACCTCTGAGTTACACCCCCAGCCCTATTTTTTGTTGTTGTTGTTGTTTGTTTTGTACATGTACTCTCGTTTAATGAGAAGTTCTTAAAATTTTTAAATCTCAAAAGATATGCTGCAAAATATTAGAAACACAAAGAGAGATCATATAGTATATACGGTAACATGTTATTTTATATTACATAGAGAGCAAGTTCGTCCACTCAATAAAACTTTAGAAAGATATTCTATAAAAAAAAGTTTAGGCTGGGCATGGTGGTGCAAGTTTGTAATCCCAGCAATTGGGAGGCTGAGACAGGAGGATCGCAGTTTGTGAACAGCACCGCCTCAGCTACTTAGTGAGGTCCTCTGCAAGTCAGTGAGACCCTATTTCAAAAAATAAAGAATAAAAAATAGGGCTGGGAGTGTAGCTCGGAGGTAGAATGTACCTGGGTTCTATCCCCAGTACCACAACAAAACAAAACAAAACAAAAACAGTTTAGTATTTGATTGGAAAGTAGACCCTACCAATTTCTACAGGTAAAGAGTTCCCATCTTTACTCAGGTTCTTATTAATTTTGAGAAAATTTAAAAGTACAAAAAATAAGACAAGATATCCACATACCATAATTCTGAGTTAGCCAGTAACTATATATTTAATTCCAGGCTTTAAGAGAAGTGGATGTCTATATAAAAGCAGAAGCCCCACCTTCCCTATACCACCTCTCATACTGATTTCCTTTCTTTCTTCTCTCTTCTCTCTCTTTCTCAACATATTTATATATTTTTTATTTTCTTTTTCTTTCTTACTTTTTCTTCTTTCTTTTTTCTTTCTTTCTTTTTTCTTTTACAGTACTGGGGATGGAACCCAGGGGTATTCTATCTCCAAGCTACACCCCCAGCCCTATTTTTTTATTCTTTATTTTGAAACATGGCCTCATTAAGTAGCTGAGACTAGCCACAAACCTGCAATCCTCCTGTCTCAGCTTCCCAAGTACTGGGATTACAAACGTGTGCCACCACACCTGGCTTATATTTTTGTTTTTGAAACAGGGTGTCATTAGATTGATAAGAGTCTTATCACCTGCTGAAACTGTCCTCGAACCTGCTATTCTCCTGTCTCAGCCTACCAAGTACTGGGATTACAGACGTGCACCACCACACCTGGCTTCGGGCTTTTTTTTTTTTTTTAATATTTAAGTGTACTGCACACTTGTAATCCCAGCATTCGGGAGGCTGAGACAGGAGGATCACGGTTCGCAGACAGCCTCAGCTACTACTTAGTGAGGCCCTTTGCAACTCAGTGAGACCCTGTTTCAAAATAAAGAATAAAGCCCGGGTGTGGTGGCACGCTTGTAATCCCCGCACTTGGGAGGCTGAGACAGGAGGATCGCACAGGTTCAAAGCCAGCCTCAGCTACTTAGTGAGGCTCTCAGCAACTTAGTGAGACCCTGTTTCCAAACAAAATATAAAATGGGTTTGGGAGTATAGCCCGGAGGTAGGAAGCCTCTGGGTTCCACCCCTAGTACCACCAAAAAAGAAAGAAAGAAAGAATAAAGAATAGGGCTGGGGGTGTAGCTCTGAGATAGAATGTCCCTGGGTCCCATCCCCAGTAAAGCCAAAAAAAAAAAGGGGGGGGCTAGGAGGTGTAGCTCGGAGGTGCTATTCCCTTGGGTTCCATCTGCAGTACCACAAAAATAAAAAAATAAAAACTATAATTTTTAGGTGTAGATCACTTCATACGCCTTTGTACTCACGAGACAGAACTCTTTCCAGGGGACAGGTGGGGAGGAAATTTCTTTGGTCATTGATGACTTCATTTCCCTAATAATCTCATCTGAGTACTATTTCTCCAGTAAACATCATGCATTCAGTTTCATTGTCTAAACAACCTCTGAATCTGGTCAGCATTTTTTTTTTTTTTTGGTAGTGTGTATTGAACCCAGGGCCATTCTACCTCCAAGCTATGCCCCCAGCCCTACTTTTCTTTAATTTTTCTTTTCAAACAGGGTCTCCTACGTTGAGAAGAGTCTTACTACTTGCTGAGGCTGTCCTCAAACCTGCAATTCTCCTGTCTCAGCCTCCCAAGTACCAGGATTACAAACATGAGCCACCATGCCCAGCTAGCATTTTGTTGTTGTTGTTGTGTTGTTAAGGTTGAAATGATGAAAGGTGGAGACTTCTGTATTCAGAGAACTTTTGCCATGACAAAGACATTTTCCAAACCGTGGGCAGATTTTTATCCTAAGGTCTCCAGCCCCTCTAATAAAAAATTCTTCCAAATGTGCTCAGATCCGGGGATGTTAAAGGCATGAATGTGGGAGCTGGGGACGTCAATGGCTGTAGACCAGCGTGACTTCCGTCGTCTCTCAGACCCCCCCCTGCTCTTGAGTTCAATCCACAGTACCACCAACAAGAAAAGAATGTTAATATTTACTTATTTATTTATTGCAGCACTGAGGATTGAACCTAGGGCATTTCACCTCCGAGCTCCACCCCCAGCCCTATTTTTTTATTCTTTATAACAGAGTCTCATGAAGTTGCAGGGGGCCTCACTAAGTAGCTGAGGTTGGCTGCAGAGCTTTGATCCTCCTGCCTCATTTTCCCAAGTGCTAGGATTACAGGGGTAAGACACCACAGCGGGCTAAATGTTAACATTTAAAAATACTTGCTAGCTGGGCGTGGTGGCGCACGTTTGTCATCCCAGCATTTGGGAGGCTGAGACAGGAAGATGGCAGTTCGCGGACAGCCTCAGCTACTTAGTGAGGCCCTTTGCAACTCAGTGAGACCCTGTTTCAAAATAAAGACTAAAAAATAGGACTGGGGGTGTAACTCGGAGGTAGAATGCCCCGGGTTCCATTTCCAGTACCTCAAAAAAAAAAAAAAAAAAAAAAGATTCCTTTTCCATCCCCTTTCCTAGGTCTTCCAGAGCCAGTTGAGAACTCCGCGGCCCCTCTACCCCTAAGTACTTGAGTGTACATTTCCTGAAAACAAGTTATCTTACAAGAACCAGCGCTCTTATCAAAATCGGGAAATCGATACACTAGGTTAGCTAATCTACTTAAGTTAAATTCAAACACATTCCTCCTCTTGTACTCTGCCTGGGGGATCAGCACTTTCACCCACCCAGCTATCAGAGCCGGAAACCAGGAAGGCGTCTTCCTTCCTCGTCCTCCTCCTTGCCTTTCGTGTTCATTACCACATTCTGAAGATGCTTCCCCTTGAATGTCATTCAAAAACCTGAAGACGGCTTCCTCATCCCCAAGTCCCTCCTTATCTCAGCTCTGGTCCTCTCCTCCTTGAGTTCCTAGGACACCATTCAAATAGGCTTTCTAAATCTTACCCCAGCAGGCTGGGCGTGGTGGCGCACGCTTGTAATCCCTGTGCTTGGGAGGCTGAGACAGGGGGATCGCGCAGGTTCGAAGCCAGCCTCAGCTACTGAATGAGGCTCTCAGCAACTTAGTGAGACCCTGTCTCCAAATAAAGTATAAAATAGGTCTGGGAGTATAGCCCGGAGGTAGAGAGCCTCTGGGTTCCACCCCCAGTACCACCTAAAAATTAAAAAAAAAAAAAATCTTACCCCAGTTTGTTATCAGAGTTATTTAAAAAAAAAAACACCTGATATTATTATACAGACATTGCACACTAGGAGTTTCCAGGCAGTGAGTGAGCATAACTCTGTACACAGCCGGAGCCGCTGTGACCAGTGCCCCGAGCGGGTCGGTTCCAATGACACACACTTAACTTCCCGCCTCCGAGGCCAGGAGGCCAAGCCCAAGGTGCTGGTGCATCTGGCTCTGGTGAGGCCACTTTTCCTGGCTGGCGATGGCTTCCTTTCTGCTGTGTCCCTCAAGTAATAGCGAGAGAGGAAATGTGAGCTCGCCGGTGTCTCTTCTCAGAAGGACCCTGATCCTACTGAATCGGGGCCTCGCTTTATATTTTTTGTTTGTTTTGTTTTGTTTTGTGTTTGTTGTTGTGCTGGTACTGGGGCTCGAACCCAAGGGCATTCGATTTCCAAGCTACACCCGCAACTGTTTTCTAATTTCCTTTTTTATCGTGTGTATATGTGGTACGGGGGGTTGGACCCAGGGGCATTCTATCTCCAAGCTCTACCCTCCGGTGTGATTTTATTTCTTATGTGGAAATAGGGTCTCTCTAGGTTGCTGAAGGCCTCACTAAGTTGCTGGGGCTGGCAGCAAACCTGAGATCCTCCTGTCTCTGCCTCCCAAGTACTGGAATTACAGGCCTATGCCACCATGCCTGGCTAATGTTTTGATTCAAAACAGGGTTTCTCCAGATTGTTGAGAACCTCCCTAAGTTGCTGAGGTTGGTCTCAAACCTGCTATCCTCCTGCCTCAGACTCCCAAGTAGTGAGATTACAGGTGTACACCACCACGCCCAGCAGGGTTCTCACTCTTCTAACTTTCTTTCTCTCCTTCCTTCCTTCCTTCCTTTCTTTCCTTCCATTTATTTATTTATTTATTTATTTATTTATTTATTTATTTTGCTATACTGGGGATGGAACCCAGGGGCATTCTACATCCGAGCTACACCCCCAGCCCTATTTTTTTATTCTTTATTTTGAAACAAGGTCTCACCGAGTTGCAAAGGGCCTAAGTAGCTGAGGCTGTCTGCGAACTGGGATCCTCCTGTCTCAGCCTCCCAAATGCTGGGATTACAAGCGTGCGCCACCACGCCCGGCTTTATTCTTTATTTTGAAACTGAGTTGCAGAAGGCCTCACTAAGAAGCTGAGGCTATCCACAAACTGCGATCCTCCTGTCTCAGCCTCCCGAATGCAGGGATGACAAGCGTGGGCCACCACGCCCCGCTTTGGGTCTTGTTCTTTGTAGAAAAGCTTTCCAACTCGACTCTTTAGAGCCTCCAAGGGAAGCTTGGACAGACAGTGCCTTTACTGCACTGGTTCCCAAACTAAACTAACATGGCCGGTTTCTGGCAAACGGTCTGCCTGACATGGCGCTTCACTCCGTGTGCTGATACACGGAGCTGCCTGTGGCTTCCTAAAATGCCAGGCGGACTGACCACGATGCCACTGAGATCCCGTGACTCCCCCGTCCAAACTTCCCATCCCGTCCTTCATGGCACCCACCGGGAGACTTTGGGCTGCAAACTACAGGAAAACCGTCAGAAAATGGTTTAAAATACTCTATTTTTTTCATAAAAATTCATTAGGTTCCTCAAAAACTCTAAAAATTGAATCACGGAAGCCAGGCGTGGTAGCTCACGTTTGTGATCTCAGCGCTTGGGAGGCTGAGACAGGAGGACGGCACGGGTTCGAAGCCAGCCTCAGCTACTGAGTGAGGCTCTCGGCAACTTAGTGAGACCCTGTTTCCAAATAAAGTGTAAAACAGATCTGGGAGTATAGCTCGGAGGTAGAAAGCCCCCTGGGTTCTACCCCCAATACCACAATAAACAAACAAACAAACAAACAAATAAATAAGGCTGGGGTGTTGCTGGGAGGTAGAATGAATGCCCCTGGGTTTCATCCCCAGTACCACCCAAAAAAAAAAAAAAATAATAATAATAGAATCACCGAATGAACCAATAATTTCTCTTCTGTATATATCCCCCAAAGAATCAGAGACAGGGTCTCGTAGCGATATTTGTACATGTATCTTCACAGCAGCTTTATTCACAACGGCCCGAAGGTGGAACTGACCACGCGTCCATCGAGAGATGCATGGAAAACTAACTGTGGCGTAGACGGGCGGGGGAATGCTGTTCAGCTACCAAGAGGAAGGAAATCTTGACATAAGTTACAATACAGGTGAACCTCAAAGACATTATTCTAGGTGAAAAAAGATACTGGTCACAAAAAGACAAAAATAATAGTATGATCCAATTTCGTACAGGCATAGCTAGAATGGCGGTTGTCAGGGACTGCAAGGAGAGAGGAAAAGGAAATTATTGTCTGACTGTTACAGTTTCAGTTTTGCTAGATGAAAAAGAGTTTCAGAGATGGGTAGTGGTGTTGATGGTTGCACAATAATATGAATGCACTTAATGCCACTGAACAGTACACCTTAAAATGGTTACGGTGATAAGTCTTGTTATGTGTATTTATTATACAATTAAAAAAAATTAAAATGCCCTGATGAAGGGGAAAAAAGAAGTATCCAGGGAATTCAACCGCTCAACAAGAACAAGGTTAGCATCTTTTTAATTTTCTTGGCTTTTGCCTTATGGTAACAAGATGGCTGTTGTAGCTCCAGATACCACAGCATCCGATGGCAAGGAATATTTGTTTTCTAACATGTCTTTTTTTTGTGTGTGTGGTACTTATAGGGATTGAACCCTGGCCACTCTACCTCCAAGCTCCACCCTCGGCCCTATTTTTTTTATTCTTTATTTTGAATCAGGGTCTCACTAGGTTGCAAAGGGCCTCCCTAAGTAGCTGAGGCTGGCCTCAAACCCAATCCTCCTGTCTCAGCCTTCCAAATGCTGGGATTACAAGTGTGCACCACCACGCCCGGCCTGAAAATATTTCAATACATTTAATGGCCACGGTTTACCTCCTGAATTAAGTACAGAGACCTGGCCTCTTCTTTCTTAGGACCAGCGTGGTGCCATGCATATAGGCACATTCACTATAATGCTTATTACATTTTATTATTCCAACTTGTGTGTGAGATTCTCAAAAACTCGACTGTATTTTGTCTTTGCCTCACTAGTGCATAGAAGACCTAGAAGGCACACTTACTAGACATTTGATAAATGGCGGGGCGTGGTGGCGCCCGCTTGCAATCCCAGCATTCGGGAGGCTGAGAAAGGAGGATTGCGGTTCGCAGACAGCCTCAACTACTTAGTGAGGCCCTTTGCAACTCAGTGAGACCCTGTTTCAAAATAAGGAATAAAAAAAAAATAGGGCTGGGGATGCAGCTTGGAGGTAGAATGCCCCTGGATTCCATCTGCAGTATAGCAAAAAAAAAAAAAAATTTTATAAATGAGTAGATTGATGGATGCATGAATCAATGAAGCGGCCTGTTCCAAGAAGCTGCTAATGAACGAGCCCAGGATTCTGCATTTATTTTTTATTTATTTATTTATTTTGGTGGTACTGGGGATGGAACCCAGGGACCCTTTACCTCTGGGCTACACTCCCAGACCTATTTTATATTTTATTTGGAGACAGGTCTCTTAAGCCAGCTGAGGCTGCCCTCGAACCACGATCCTCCTGTCTCAGCCTCCTGAATGCTGGGATTACAAGCGTGCGGCACCACGCCTGGTTAGGATTCTGCGTTTAAAGTCCACGTGGAAGCCAGACCACAGCACATAACCAGCTGGGCTGCACCCGGACTTCGCTGCAAGCTTTCACGCAGAGGAAGGGCACTGTCCCCGAAGTCAGATGAGGAAGGAGAAAGAGAAAAAGGCAGGGCCTGGGCTTTGCAACCCTCACCCTGGGCTGTGTGTGTGTGTGTGTGTGTGTGTGTGTGTGTGTGTCACAAGCAGCTTGTTTGGGGCAGAAATAGCTGAAGAGAGAAGCAGCTTACGGGTTGTGTGCTGTCTTCTAGTAGCGGCCTATATAGAAACTTTTTTTTTTTTTTTTGGTATGTGTGGTTTGTTGCAGAAGCTGGGAAAACCAATTTCAAAATCGCAAGCTTTTTTTTTTAACTTGTCATCCTGAGCAAATCTCCATATAGCTACAATCAACCTGTGGCTACCAATGAAGTTCCATTAACATCATTTCTGCCCAGGATTCTCTCTCTTCTCCCACCTGCCCAAAAGACTCAGCCTCCTTCCAGTTTCAGGTCTCAAGGGGTCCCCCGGGGGTGGCCATTGGCACAGTGGGGGTAGGGAGCCAGGCAGGAGGTTGCTGCAGTTGTTCGGTTCTTCCTCTCCTGCGCTGGCTCCAGCTGTCACTGTCAAACAGAGAGACCCTCACCTCTTAGGTAGGAATGTCAAAGCCGGGCGTTGGTGGCGCACGCTTGCAATCCCAGCATTCGGGAGGCTGAGACAGGAGGATCGTGGTTCGAGGGCAGCCTCAGCCACTTAGTGAGTCCCTCTGCAACTCAGTGAGACCCTGTTTCAAAGTAAAGAATAAAAAAATAGGGCTGGGGGTGTAGCTTGGAGGTTGCATGCCCGTGGGTTCCATCCCCAGTACTGCAAAAAAAAAAAAAAAAAAAAAAAAAGTCAAGACTGAAGCCAAGAGCATCGTCCTTCAGAACCCACAAGGCTGCCAGGGGTCGGCAGAGCTGCAGGAACGGCTGTCTTCTTTGCAGACTCAAGCTCTACTCTTTGGGCTGAGAGTCGCTCCTGAGATGAGCGCTCAGCTTCTGGCTCCCCTCTCGTGCTCCATCAGAGCCAAAGTACTCGAAGATTCCAGGCTAGGAACAGAGGGGAACTTTTGCCTTCTGGGTAATTCAGCGGACATTCCCAGCCTTCTCCCTTGCTGCCTCTAGAGAGACCAGTAAAGCTAAATATTGACGCTGCCAGCTTCTGTGGCAGGTAGCTTTGCTGAGCTGACCCAGTAAGACTGGAGAAGGAGTCTACTTTGGACTTCCCAAAGGCGTTTGCATTTTCTGGTAGAAGAGACCACTGTGGCTGCCGTCATACCTCTCCCTATGGCCTCTACCTTCTTTATTGAACATGGACAGAGGGGTCTGGCAAGTCAGCAGCCATCTGTGACTAAAAAGGCTAAGAGAATCCCTGACTCTGGATGCTTCAGCCTCTGGACCAGCTGCGGACTGCGTTCTTCCTGTCTTTTTGTTATGAGAGGGAAAAAAAACTGGATGCCTGTTTAAGTCACCCTTCATGGATGATTGAAGCCCAAATTATGCTCCTCGGTGTTGCAAGTGCGACTTCTGCTGCTACTGGGAACCTAGCTCCTTATCTACCATTCAGGTCGTTCATTCACAGATCACCTGTTGGACAGTGGTTTTGCGTCACGCTGTGTGGCGCTGGAGGAAAGAGGCCGGCCTCTCCCCACAGCAGGTCGACGCCTCTGAAGCCTTTGGAGCTGCGACCAAACCTGACATCAGGCCCCTCTGGCACCGCGTCCTGCCTTCCAAGTGTCAGGCGTGTTCCTACAGAGACATGGAGAGGTTTGGAAAGGCCCAGTCCAATATCTCACAGCTGAGAACCCAAAGAAGGAGAGATGCCCGAATTGATCTTCACAGGCCAGGATTGTGCACAGCCCTCTCATAGGCAGCTGCCTTCTTCTTGAGTCTAAAAGGGGGATTGATAGCCGGGCGTGGTGGCGCACACTTATAATCCCTGCATTTGGGAGGTTGAGACGGGAGGATCGCGGTTCGCGGACAGCCTCAGCTACTTAGTGAGGCCCTCTGCAACTCAGTGAGACCCAGTTTCAAAATAAAGAATTTTTTTTTTAATAGGGCTGGGGGGTGTGGCTCAGAGGTAGAATTCCCCTGGGTTCCATCCCCAGTACTGAAATAAATAAATAAATAAATATATAAAAGGGGGCTTGATCAGGAATATAAGGAGGAATGAGCCCCTCCTCCCTTACAACATACACAAGGATAGTATTATTTGTACACGTTGGATTTTACCCAGTTCTGTGTTTTGTTTTCGTTTTTGTGACACCAGGGATAGAACCCAGGGGCATTCTACCTTGGAGCTACATTCCAGCCCTATTTTTTTATCTTTAGTGTTTGTTTTGAAGTACTGGGAACGGACCAGGTGCATTCTACCTCCGAGCTATACCCCCAGCCCAATTTATTTTATTCTTTATTTTGAAACAGGGTCTCGCTAAGTTGCAGAGGGCCTCACTAAGTAGCTGAGGCTGGCCGCGAACCTGAGATCCTCCTGTCTCAGCCTCCCAAGTACTGGGATTACGAGTGTGCATCACCACACCCGGCGTATTTTATCTAGTTCTAAAAATGTTGGAATTTATTTTATAAATACATGACTAAATTTCAGAGAAAAAGACAAGACTATAAAACCAGGAAAGAAACAGGAATTTTGATAAGCTGATGGCCTGTTTGAGAGAACTGAATCAAAAGGACCACTCACAGTAATAATAACTCTAGCTGTGGGATTTTGTGGGGGTTTTTTTGTTTTTTTGTTTTTGTTTTTGGTTTTTTGTTTGGGTATTGGGGATAAAACCCAGGGGCATTCTGCCTCCAAGCTACACTTTCAGCCCTATTTTTTATTCTTTATTTTGAAACAGGGTCTCATTGAGTTGCAAAGGGCCTCACTAAGTAGCTGAGGCTGGTCACAAATCCGGATCCTCCTGTTTTGGCCTCCCAAATGCTGGGATCACAAGTGTACACACCATGCCAGGCTTATTTTATTCTTTATTTTGAAGCAGTGTCTCACTGAACTGCAGAGGGCCTACCAAGTTGCTGAGGCTGTCCGCGAACTACAATCCTCCTGTCTTAGCCTCCCGTATGCTGGGGTTATAAGCATGCACCACCATGTTGTTGATTTAAGTCATGCAAGGTTAAAACACATTCCTAGGTCTGAACCCTGGGGCTATCCATGCATGAGATGGAGCTGGGACCTGAGCAGGAAAGGGTTGACCAGGAAAGGCCAGAGAGATTGGAATTAAAATCCAAAAGGCAAGCCGGGCGTGGTGGCGCACGCTTGTAATCCCCGCGCTTGGGAGGCTGAGACAGGAGGATCGCGCAGGTTCGAAGCCAGCCTCAGCTACTGAGTGAGGCTCTCAGCAACTTAGTGAGACCCTGTTTCCAAATAAAATATAAAAAAAAGGTCTGGGAGTATAGCCTGGAGGTAGAAAGCCCCTGAGTTCCACCCCCAGTACCACCAAAAAAAAAAAAAAAAAAATCCAAAAGGCACCGAATACAGCATTTGGCTGGAGGGTCAATATACCTCCCTCTCTCAACACTCCTACCCCAGTAAGAGTGAAGACAGTTCTTGTGTCCTCACTGTAACCGAGTGAAGAAGTTTCTCAGCAGTGCTCTGAAGGCGTGGGGAAGATGGGTAGGAAGAGAGCTAGATCCAGAGGGTTCCCCAGCAGTGAGCAAAAGCCCACCGCGACCATGTCACGCGCGTGGTAACTCTTCCATTTGGTGTGCTAGTTTTATGTTTCTGAACTGAGTCTACACATATGGGTAAGGGCTTTTCATGAATTCTCTGAAGGCTTCTTTATTCAACTCCATGTTTTTCCCCCCACGGGTTCTGGAATCCTTCCATAGGGATTCTCCAACCTTCATGGGTTTTTAGGAAGCTGAAATTTCCGTGATTTGGCTGAGGTTACCGTCTCTGTGTGCTTTTGTTACTGGAAAGGCAGGATATAAGGAAGCAGCTTCTCCTTCCCTTTTCTTTTTCAGGCTTTTTGTGATGGCGGCACTGCTGACATTTTGGCCAGGCGCTGCATTGTGGTGATGGGCCAGCCTTCCAATTGCAGGATGCCTCACAGTATCCCTGGTGCCCGCTCAGCGGAGGCCGTAGCATCTCCCAAGACAATCAGAAAGGTCTTCAGATACTGCCAGATGTCCCGTGGAAGACAGAAATCACCCTTGGTTGAGAGTCCCTGCTCTGTATGGATACAGTTTCTGAAGAAGAGCAGGGTCCTATGGGTAGAAACCTGTCAAGGTGGAGACGTGCATTGTTTATTGACTGAGTGGGGTTTAAAGAAGCGGTCTTTATACTATTCTCCTCTCAAATATGCAGGTGTATAAATGAGACCCAAGTATGTCATTTAGTGGAGCTGTTAAGAAAGTGCTTTTCTTCTTATCTTCTCTAATATCCAGAAATAAGCCGGGTGTGGTGGCGCACACTTGTAATCCCTGCACTTGGGAGGCTGAGACAGGAGGATCGCACAGGTTCGGAGCCAGCCTCAGCTACTGAATGAGGCTCTCAGCAACTTAGTGAGACCCTGTCTCCAAATAAAATATAAAATAGGTCTGGAGGTATAGCCTGGAGATAGAAGGCCCCTGGGTTCCATCCCTAGTACCACCAAAATAATAATAATAATAATAATAATAATAATAATAATAATAAATATCCAGAAATACCAGGACCTCTTGCTCTCTTGCCCCAAAATAACACACTCTTTCATTTCTACATTTCTCTCTGTCCTTCTCCAGTCCCCCGCAACATGCCTCTGGACACATGCATTCCCCTGCTCCCCACAGCTTCTTGGAAGCCTCTTTTCCCTTTAAAACCTACCCACGTGGCCGTTGCCATCTCTATTCCCCTGGTTTTGCAAGTCTAAAACCCAAAGCTCATGCTGGACGCTCCGCGCTCTCCTGTGCAGCCGTGTGTGGGTGGGTAGGAGGAACTGCAGAGCCCAGGCAGCACCCAATTTAGCAGCGGGGAGGACGCTGGGAAAGGCTGCCAACACTCATGTGTGCGGAGAGCTACAGATTTTTTTTTCCCCCATCCTCCTCACAGAGGCAAAGATGTGCCAAGATGTAGCATCTTCATTTCTCTAAGATGGCTCTTCTCTTTCTCTGAGCCTCCAGTGACTGAATAGAGAGAAAATATTCTGATGAAACAATTTAAATATTCACATTAGGTAAATGATCCATCTCTTTGGGCAAAAAAAAAAATTAATTTAATTTAAAAAGAACGCTCAGTCTCTTAGATTTCTGCATCTTTTTCTGTCTCTTGGAGACGGCGTCTGGGTCTGGGATGGACTTGTGGCTAATGAACAGTGGAGATATGAAGAGAAAATGGGATCCTCGGATCCGTGCAATCTCCCTCTGCGCCTGCCGCTTTCTGCCGCGGCGGGTGGTCTGGATACTCCCGGGGTTGACCGTGGGCGGCTGGGACTGGCCTGAGAGTTTTTGTGCACCTGCTATTGAGGCCACGTGTCTGTGGTCTGTCCCCCTTGGCTCGGAAGGGCCTGTTGTATTTCCTGGTGACTCAGCCCCTGATCTGGCTGCTGCTCTAAGACCCCACATCCTCCTTCTGGCTCCTCCCTAGAATGCCCACCCCAGCCCCACTGGGATTCGCCTCTTCTTCGTGATGGCCAAGACCTATGGGCCTCTTCTCTGATGCAGGTAGGAAGCCCTGAGTCTAGTCCATATCACACTGGTCCTGGGCACAGCCCAGGAAACTATATTTAGCCCTTCTCTCTGCCTGACCATGCTGTGGCCACTTCTAAGGGGACGCCAGGCAACCTGTAAGTTGGTCTCAGATTCCCAGAGAGGAGGTCTTCAGAAACCCGCAGCCTCTCCCGTCTCACTAACACACCTCCCTGCTGTGGGCAGAATCTGGACCAGGAGCTGCCACCTTCTCTCTCCTGCTACCTTTCTGCTCTAGAGAGTCTTCTGGGATATCCGGGGCGGGCTCGCCAGGTGTAGAGACCCATGACCAAGTTGGTTCTCGTGTGAAGAAACTAGAATATCTTTTCTCTCTCTTACCAAGCCTAACTTTTTAAGCTCCCGTCTGGCTGGAAAAGTCTTCAAATCCTATTTGGAAGCAGATGACTCACTTCTATTCCTTTTACTCGGGGTCTTGGCATTTCTACTGTGACAATCTTAAACCTCCCTAAGGCGTATGGGGGAGGGCCAGCAGAGAAAAATAACACAGGATATTTCAAAAATTCTATCAGCCCATTACATACACTGATGATTTACCTAACACGTACCGTGTTGTAATGTAGCTGTTCCATTGAGGTCAACAGCCTGAGACCACAGCTGTGTGGGTAGACCGCGTCTGTCCAGTCAATGGCCAGAAAAAGCAGAGGCCCCCAGACCGGAAAGCAGAACTCTGAGGTTAAGTCTTAACAAAGAGGAGAAAGGGAGCTTCGCTGTGCTCAAGGTCTGGGACCGCAGGGCTGGGGAGCCACCCAGGTGTGGGCTGCTTTTCTCTCCCCATGGAATCAAGGCAGGTTCTTTGCAGTAGGATGTTTCAAAGGGCTGTGCTTCCCTGACTCTACAATTCTAAAACATCAGAAGAGTGAAAACAAAATCGTAATGGGAGAACTAGCATAAGGTGGCAATCTTTTATTTTGTCAAGTAAGTATGTTTATAACAAACCACTAGCCAGGCGTGGTGGTGCACGCTTGTAATCCCCACGCTTGGGAGGCGGAGACAGGAGGATCGAAGCCAGCCTCTCTGGCTTAAGAGACCCTATTTCCAAATAAAAATATGAAATAGGTCTGGGAGTGTAGCCCAGAAGTAGAGGGGTTTCCAGGAACCCCAGTACCACCAAAAAACAAACAAACAAACCACTATTTTTATGGTTGCATCATGGATGTGTGTGTGTGTGTGTGTGTGTGTGTGTGTGTGTGTGTGACTAGGGTTGGAACCCAGGGGCATTCTACCTTTGGGCTATACCCCCAGACCTAATTTTTTTATATTTTATTTGGAAACGGGATTCTTGGCAGCTTGCTTTCCGCAGAGGCCAGATGCTAGGCTAGCGCCACCTACTGGACAAAATGAAAAAATCCAGTGTTTTGTTCAATCCCACTTTTCCTTTGACAAGATCTTTGTGTTTTCATCTAGAATTTGCAGATCAAGAATCTCTTTTGAGCCAGGGATGGTGGCTTACACATGTAATCTCAGCACTTGGGAGGCTGAGACAGGAGGATCACAGGTTCACAGCCAGCCTCAGCTACTTAGTGAGGCCCTCTGTAGTAATTTAGTGAGACCCTGTTTCAAAATAATTACAGCCAGGCGTGGTGGCACACGCTTGTAATCCCAGCATTCGGGAGGCTGGGACAGGAGAATCGCGGTTCGCAGCCAGCCTCAGCTACTTAGTGATGCCCTCCGCAACTCAGTGAGACCCTGTTTTATTTTATTTTTATTATTTATTTATTTATTTATTTTTGGTGGTGGTACTGGGGGTGGAATCCAGAGGCTTTCTACCTCTGGGCTATACTCCCAGACCTTTTTAAAAATATTTTATTTGGAAACAGGGTCTCACTAAGTTGCTGAGAGCCTCACTAAGTAGCTTAGGCTGGCTTCGAACCCGTGCAATCCTCCTGTCTCAGCCTCCCAAGCGTGGGGATTACAAGCGTGCGCCACCACGCCCGGCTTGAGACCCTGTTTTGAAATAAAAAATTAAAAAATAGGGCAGGGGTGTAGTTCAGAGGTAGAATGCCCCTGGGTTCCATCCCCAGACCCTGCCCCCCACACAAATTAATAAAAAGTAGGGCTGGGGGTGTAGCTTGAAGGTAAAATGCCCCTGAGTTTCATCCCCAGTATAAAAAAAAAGTTTGGAGATGATAAAGCAAGTTGATCCATACTATTAGAAAAGAAAGTTAAGCCAGCAGTGGTGGCGCATACTTGTATTCCCAGTATTTGAGAGGCTGAGACAAAAAGATCGCAGGTTCAAAGCCAGCCTTGGCAACTTAGAAGGCCCTCAGCAACTCAGTGAGACCCTGTTTCTTCTTTTTATTTTTTAATTTTTTTTTCCAGTTACAGTAGCTGAGGCTGTCTGTGAACCGGGATCCTCCTGTCTCAGTCTCTCAAATGCTGGGATTACAAGCGTGCACCACCACGCCTGGCTGATTCAATTCATTTTTAAAAGTTATCCTGACATTAAAATATTATCTATTAGCTGGGCGTGGTGGCGCACGCTTGTAATCTCCGCGCTTGGGAGGCAGAGACAGGAGGATCGCGCAGTTTCGAAGCCAGCTGTGCTGGCGTAAGAGACCGTTTCAAAAATATAAAATAGGTCTGGGAGTGTAGCCCGGAGGTAGAAGGGCTTCCAGGAACCCCAGTACCACCAAAAAATATATATATTATCTATTAGTGATAAAAATGAATATACATTACGTATATTCCCCAAATTTAAGCCGGGTGTGGTGACACACGCTTGTCATTCCAGTACTTGCTAGGCTGAGACAGGAGGATCACGGGTTCGTGGCCAGCCTCAGCTACTTAGTGAAGCCCTCTACAACTTAATGGAGAATAACGATACCTACATTTTTTTTTTATAAAAAAGAATTTTTTGTGGTGTTGGGGATGGAACCCAGGAGCATTCTACCTCTGAGCTCCACTCCCAGCCCTATGTTTTTATTCTTTATTTGGAAACCGGGTCTCACTGAGTTGCAAAGGGCCTCACTAAGTAGCTGAGGCTGTCCGCGAACCACGATCCTCTTGCCTCAGTTTCCCGAATGCTGGGATTACAAGCATGCGCCGTCGCGCCCGGCTCTGTTATACACATTTTGAGTGACAAAATACCCCAAACCAAAGGTGTACTCCTGGATTCACCTGCACGGTAGAATAGAGGTGTTTTCTGTCAGAGGATTGCTTTCAAATGCTGGAGCCTCCGGGGCCAGGTGGGGCTGAGGGACGGATTTTCTCCCTGTGAATCACAACACAGCTACAACGACAAAAACACCAAATGTGGGAAACATTTCGTGAACTTCTGTGATGTGAACAATTTTGTCACTGGGGAGAGGGGGAAGCCCAAGGAGGAGCCTGAAGAAGTTTCTAGGTATTGTTGATGGGGAAGGATTTATGGTTTTACTTGGAAGCACCATAAAGCAGATTTGGTGAATTCTTTTTTTATTGTGTGTGTGTGTGTGGTACTGGGGATGGAACCCAGGAGCTAAGCTACACTCCCAACCTTATTTTTTATTCTTTATTTTATTTTGAAACAGGGTCTCACTGAGTTGCAAAGGGCCTCACTAAGTAGCTGAGGCTGTCTGTGAACCACAGTCCTCCTGTCTCAGCCTCCCAAATGCTGGGATTACAAGCGTGCGCCACCACGCCTGGCAGATTTGGTGAATTCTTTCTTTCTTTCTTTCTTTCTTTCTTTCTTTCTTTCTTTCTTTCTTTATTTATTTATTTTTGTGGTACTAGGGGTGGAACCCAGAGGCTTTCTACCTCCAGGCTATACTCCCAGACCTTTTTTTATATTTTATTTGGAAACAGGGTCTCACTAAGTTGCTGAGAGCCTCACTAAGTAGCTGAGGCTGGCTTCGAACCTGCGTGATCCTCCTGTCTCAGCCTTCCAAGCGCGGGGATTACAAGCGTGCGCCACCATGCCTGGCTTTTGGTGAATTCTTTAAACTCAGAATTAGAGGAAATTTGTTTTTCTGGGGACTGCACCACCACGCTAGGCTATATTATTTATTTATTTATTTATTTATTTATTTATTTATTTATTTATTAGTGGTACTAGCGATGGAACCCAGGGCTTTGTACTCCCAGGCTACATCCCCAGGCTACACTCCCAGACCTAATTTTTATATTTTACTTGGAAGCAGGGTCTCATTAAGTTGCTGAGAACCTCACTAAGTAGCTGAGGCTGGCTTTGAACCTGTGCGATCCTCCTGTCTCAGCCTCCCAAATCCTGGGATTACAAGAACCACACTAAGTTGCTGAGTTGCTGAGGCTGGCTTGATCTTCCTGTCTCAGCCTCCCAAGCACTGGGATTAAAGGCACATGCCACCCCACTCAGCTGAAAGACTTATTTTTCAAAGCCATAGATGAAATTGGCATTAGAAATCACATTATGTCTGGCATGGTGGAGCATGTTTGTAATCCTAACATTTGGGAGGCTGAGATAGGAGGATCGCGGTTCGAGGACAACCTCAGCTACTTAGTGAGGCCCTTTGCAACTCAGTGAGACCCTGTTTCAAAATACAGAATAAAAAATAGGGCTGGGGGTATTGTTTGGAGATAGAATGCCCCTGGGTTCCATCCCCAGTTAAAAAAAAAATGGAAAAAAATTGGAAAAAAAAAAAAAGAAATCAGGTTAGAACCCAGCTCCCTACATCCCCCTCTAAAGAGCAGCCCTGTCCATTGAGTCAGTCATAAGAAAATTTGTGTTCATGTAAAACTAGAAAATGCACCAGACAAGACAAACATATTTAACAGAAATGTAGTGTAGAAAGAAAAATCAATGGCTTAGAAGCCCAAGAACCTGATTTAATCCTGAAATCGCTGCTTTTATGCACTTTGAAGCCATTCAAACCCTGACACCTCTCTCTGTCTGCATGTGTGTGTCTGGGCTAAACTTCGAGCTCCCTCTCTAAGTGCAGAGAAAGAGTAGGAATAAAAGGCCGATTGTTAAGCCAGGAGCCTTAGGGGACATTTTTGGTACTTCCTGGGCAATCACCCTTTGCCCTTGCCTCTCCCCTGAGGGTCGCTGCCCACCCCGGCCCCTCCAGGGGAGCCAGCCAGAGAAGATGAAGGGTCCTAGGCTCTGTTCCCAGGCGGCCTGATTTCATTGAGGAGGGCTAAGCCGCAATGCGGGGCTTTCTCCCGGACCCTGACCTCCACCAGGAAGAGGCTGCATGCCTGTGATCACTTGCAGGGACAGGCTTAGAAAACCCACTAAGAAGGCAGGCACCGTCGTCATGAAAAGCTGGGGCTTTTCACACAGGGCCTGGGTTGCCTGGCCAGTGGCTGCAATCCAGTTTTACTGTGGGAATGGAATACTTGAAGTTAAAATGGAACTTAATTAGTTGCATTTGGACCGGCCTGCGTGATCGCCCATGACTGCCAGAGTGGAGAATCCGTGGCGAACATGGCGGCCGCTCGCCTGTAATTCATGTCTCACAGACCCCGATTTTGTACAGCCATTTGGTGTACAGCCAGGAGCCCAGTCATGGAGGGAATCTTTTAGGGGTATCCTTCTCCCTTTTGCTAAAGGATTGGCCTGTTGTGGATAACTGAGGACTCTAAGGGAGACAGAGTGTCTCACTATTCTGCTTTCCTTCTTGTGTTTAGTGTGTGTGTGCGTGTATGTGTGTGTGTGTGTGTGTGTGTTACTTGGGGTTGAACCCAGGAGTATTGTGCCCTCAAGCTATACCCCCATCCATTATTATTATTATTATTATTATTATTATTATTAATACTGAGGATTGAACCCAGGGACATTCTTACCTCTGAGCTACACCCCCTGCCCTATTTTTTTATTCTTTATTTTGAAACAAGGTCTCACTGAGCTGCAAAGGGCCTAAGAAGCCGAGGCTGGCTGTGAACCAGGATCCTCCTGTCTCAGCCTCTCGAATGCTGGGATTATCAGTGAGCCCCACCACGCCTGACTCTTTATACTTTATTTTGAAACAGGGTCTCAGTAGGTTGTGGAGGGCCTCACAAGTTGCTGAGGCTGGCTGTGAGCCTGTGAGGCTCCAGTCTCTGCCTCCCAAGTACTGGCCAAGCGTGCGCCACCACGCCTGGCTTGACATGTCTTATTTCACTAAAAAAAAAAAAAGCCTACAGGAAAAGAAGAAGAAAAAAAGATCCTAAGTATTTTTACCATTATTATAAGAAAGAAATTAGTATTGTGAATTAAGGGAATATTAACGATACTTTACACGTTTTAGTAATAATAAGACTGGTCCACTTCAATTGTACTTTTTGTCCCTTTCTTGCTGGTGGGAGCTCATCTAGATTTTGGGTTAAAGTTTCAACTTTGTTTTCATAAGATGCTCCTAAGTGTGTGTATTCTTTTCTGCATGTGATACGTGATGGGGTTGCTATCTCTGCAAATCTCAGCATTCGGAGTCATGTCTTCACATCACTGCCTTCCAGTCTGCCTCAAAGAATGGTCAGAAAGACTCAGGATGTTTGTATAGGAACAGGCCTTGGGTTCCTTCTGGACATGAGCAGCTCGCTTTGGCCAGTTAAGTTTATCACAGTTCTATCCCCCCAAAAAGGAGTCTCAGAGTAGCAGATGCCAGACACCTGCCATATTTCTCCCATCCAAACATGTGCAGGAGTACAATTCCAATCAGCAAGAGGGGAGATTGTTGGCTCGCTGAAAACGCGGGTGGAGCATGAGCTTTCGGTATGGATGGACTCTGGGCTCAAAAATGTCCAATATCCCAGGACTCGCTGTCCCTCCACCTTGAGCGTAGGCATACCTCAGCCCCAGGGTGGCCCCAGGCAGTTCTGGGTGTCCCTTGTGTTGGCAAGATGTAGGCGGGGTCTCCAGATTCTGTATCCCCTTAGAGAGATGGGCACCTTTTCTCTTAGAGCATCCCCAGCAGAGCCATCCAGTCTCATTGGCTCTGATTGGGTCACATGCACATTGCTGGGCCAATCACTGTGACCCTGGAAACGCAATGTGTTGATTGGCTCAGCCTAGGTCACATGCTCCTTTCTTGGGGTTTCTCTGGAGCCCCTGTGCCCCCGGCCCCCCAGTTTCCTAGGATCTTTACACACCCGCTGTCCAGTGGCTGAGAGGCACAGTTCTTTTTTTTTTTTTTTTTTTCTTTTTTCCGGTACTGGAGATGGAACCCAGGGGTATTCTACCTCCAAGCTACACCCCAAGCCCTATTTTTATTCTTTATTTTGAAATCGGGTCTCACTAGGTTGCAAAGAGCCTCACTATGTCCCTGAGGCTGTCCACCAACCGCGATTGAGAGGCGCAGTTCTGTGGCTGCCCGATGACCCAGTTGCCTGGATGGAGAATAGACCGCAGGTCCTAATGGCTGCTGGCGTCATTTCCACCTGGGCACCGAGGCTGGCCAAATTTTAGCCCTGGCTACAATATGACGTGGTGCTGTCCTGTGGCAATGAATGGCGGTAGGTACCCTCCAGCTCCCCCTTCTCAAATATACACAGTCCCTTCTCCTTCATCTCTAACAGGTGGGCGAGCCGTGGTGACATCTCTCTGCTGTTGGCCACCGGAGAGGGCTGGCTCGCCAGTCAGTCCACTGTACACAGCCACCGCTCATGACTATTCTTTGCCCACAGATGGCTCATAGACGCTTCTCATTGGGCATAGAGGGTCCACATGGCACCCTTCCCTCCCCAGTAGGCGTGTGTGTGTGTGTGTGTGTGTGTGTGTGTGTGTGGCTTCTCTGTCTCGCTCTGAGTATTAACTTAATGTTGAACACCCTTTGGTCAGGGATGTCAATGGGTAGGCCCTACTAAGAGAAACTGCTGGAGACCACCACTCACTCGGTTAGCTCTCTGGGGTGGGGCCGTCCCGCCCCGGCTGCTCCGGCTTCCAGCCGGTGCCGCAGCGCCCTCTGCTGGCAGGATTTGCCTTTGCGCACACAGAGGTAGGAGCGCCGCTCGGCCTGCCTGTGGTCCAGCGTCCTTCAGAGATGCCCAGGGACGCGTGCTTAGCGAGGGGAGGGCTGGCGGGGCGTCCAGGCTAATGCTTTTTCTAGGGAGCTGGAGCGACAGCCGTCCAGAACACGAACAAGGAGCTTATTCCTTCTTCCACAGGCTTCCCCTCCCCTCCCCTGCCAACTCGTTCATTACCACTCACTTTTCATTAAAAAACAACAACAAAACTTCCTCAAGACCTGGCAAGCCTGTAATCCCAGTACTTGGGAGGCTGAAACAGGAGAATCTCAGGTTTGAGGCTAGCCTCAGCAATTTAGTGAGATCGTCTACAACTTAGTGAGACCTTCCTTCCTTCCTTCCTTCTTTCCTTCCTTCCTTTCTTCTTTCATTCTACCTCTGAGCTACACTCTCAGTCCTCTTTTTTATTTTATTTTTTTGTGGTACTGGAGATTGAACCCAGAGGCATTCTACCTCTGAGCTACAACACCAGCCCTATTTTTATTCTTTATTTTGAAACAGGGTTTCACTAAGTTGTAGAGGGCTTGCTATGTAGCTGAGGCTGGCCACAAACCGCGATCCTCCTGTTTCAGCCTCCCAAGTACTGGATTACAAGCCTGCACCACCACGCCCGGCTCGGAACACTTTATTAACTGATCAGAGCCGTCATGGGAGACTCCGTGCTGGAAGGCTGGACAGCCGAGCAGGGCCACTGTGACCAGCCTTTAGGATCCTGCGCCCGTGGAGACCACGTGGTGGCACTTGGGAGCCATCCTGGCCCAAGCAGTTGCTGTGGGTGGGGCCTCTGCAGCCATCTTCCACTGCGGGTGTGTTGGGGGCGGGAGGTCTATCCCTTTAGCCACAGATCATTGGTGGAAAGGACAACTCCTGACCACTCTGGGAACCAATCCCTTTGACGGGGCGGGGAGGGGCGGAGCAGATTCCTTGGCCTGCGAGGTCCTATGGGGCTGGCATCTTCCACGCACAGGCCCGCCAGAGGCCATCAGCAAAGAGAACCAAAGAGAGGGACCTGAGGGGACACAGAGAGATGTTCTGCAGAGAGGGTTCTGCATCCTGGCTCCAAGTTTTGCTACTTTCCCTTCGGTTTTACTCTCTGTCTCTGTTTCTCTCTGGGCTGGAACCCAGGGGCATTCTACCTCCGAGCTACACCCCACCCTATTCTTTATTCTTTATTTTGAAATAGGGGCTCATTGAGTTGCAAAGGGCCTCACTGAGTAGCTGAGGCTGTCTGTGAACCGCGATCCTCCTGTCTCAGCCTCCCAAGTACTGGGATTCCAAGCGTGCCCACCACGCCCGGCTCCATCTTACCCTCTCTTGCTTTCTTGCAATATGCGGTTTGGTCTAAGCAACGGAAGATCTCTAAGATGTGAACTTCTGTCTACTTTGTGTTGAATATCGAGCAAAATAATTCTGGAAAGCTCCATGAGACAGCTGAGAATTTGAGTTATGTTCCTGCAAGCTGCAAAAACCCCTCAGAACAGAGTGGGGCCTCTGTTGACAGGATTGTTGGTTTCAATGAAAAGCAAGCAGACAATGGCTTTCTGATTTTTACACCTTTGCTATAAAAATCTGTCTAAAACACACAAACACACACACACACGCTGGGTGCGGTGGTGCACACTTGTAATCCCAGCATTTGGGAAGCTGAGACAGGAAGATCGTGGTTCATGGACAGCCCCAGCTACTTAGTGAGGCCTTTTGCCACTCAGTGAGACCCTGTTTCAAAATAAAAAATAGAGCTGGGTGTGGTGGCGCACGCTTGTAATCTCCACGCTTGGTTGGCCAAGACAGGAGGATCGCACAGTTCAAAGCCAGCCTCAGCTACTTAGTGAGGCTCTCAGCAACTTAGTGAGACCCTGTTTCCAAATAAAGTATAAAATAGGTCTGGGAGTATAGCCAGGTAGTAGAAAAGCCCCTGGGTTCCACCCCCAGTACCACCAAAAAAAAAAAAAAAAAAAAAAGAGGATTGGGGGGTGTAGCTCGGAGGTAGAATGCCCCTGGGTTCCATCTCCAGTACAGGAAAAAAAAAAAAAAAAAAAAAGCCGGTCGTGGTGGGCACGTTTGTAATCCCCTCACTTGGGAGGCAGAGACAGGAGGATCGCGCAGGTTCGAAGCCAGACACGCTGTCTTAGGAGACCCTGTTTCCAAAAATAAAAAAGTATAAAATAGGTCTGGGAGTGGAGCCCAGAAGTAGAAGGGCTTCCAGGAACCCCAGTACCACCAAAAAAACCACAAAAAACAAAAAACAAAAAACAACCCCCCACCACCAACAAACAAAAAAACCAAACACACACACACACACACACACACACACACACACACACAAGCAGAACCCTAGAAACAAACGCTTCTCAAGAGGAGGCTGGTTAACATTCATCCATTAGAACACGACGTAGTGGCGACAGTTTCTCCACAGCCTGTTGGTAAATAATGTACTGAGTGGTACGTGTAGTATGTTCTCATTTATATTAGAAAAAAGAAAAGGGAACAAGCTTACAAGTTCATTTATATAAACACATATATATTTGAACTGGCATAGATATCTGTGGGAAAATACCCAAGACCAGGTAACAGCTCATGTATTCAGAGAGAAACCTGGGGACAGAGTTGGAGAAAGACCTGTTTTTCTTTTTGTATTCTTATGCACTATGTGAAAACATTTTTTTTTTTTACCATGCTCATGTATTAGCTTTTCTTTTTCTTTTTCTTTTTCTTTTCTTTTTTTTTTTTTTTTTTTTTTTTTGCAGTAATAGGGATTGACCCCAGGGCATTCTACCTTTAAGTTACACCCCCAGCCCTATTTTTTATTCCTTATTTTGAAACAGGGTCTCACTAAATTACAGAAGGCCTCACTAAGTAGCTGAGGCTGGCCATGAACCCATGATTCACCTGTCTCCATCTTCCAAGTACTGGGATTACAAGCGTGCGCTACCACACCTGGCTAGCGTTTTATTTATTATTATTATTATTATTATTATTATTATTATTATTATTATATTTATTTTGGTGGTACTGGGGTTCCTGGAAGCCCTTCTACTTCTGGGCTACACTCCCAGACCTATTTTATACTTTTTTATTTTTGGAAACAGGGTCTCTTAAGCCAGCGTGTCTGGCTTCGAACCTGCGCGATCCTCCTGTCTCCGCCTCCCGAGCGCGGGGATTACAAGCGTGCGCCACCACGCCCGGCTTAGCTTTTTATATACACACAATGAAACCGACTCCCTCCGAAATTAAGAATTCCAGTGAAATCAAGGGCAACTTCTCCATACTAAGAATGAAAGCCCCAAACTCTTTTTAACTACTGAACTTCCTGATAACATCTTCTTGCCTTTCCTCATACCAGGAAAAAAGGCTGAAACTACTGAAGACTGAGCCCAGGGCCGTTCTATCTCCCGGCTACACCCGCAGTCCTTTTTCTTTTTATTTTGAAACAGGGTCTTGCTAAATTGCTGAAGGTCTTGCTAGATTACTGACAGTCTGGCTAAGTTGCCGAGGCCGGATTCAAACCTGTGATCCTCCTGTCTCAGTTTCCCAAATACTGGGGTTACTGAGAGAAGAGCTCTTAAATACGTTTTATTCTGAAATAAGGAATTTTTTTTTTTTTTTTTTTTTTTTTGGTACTGGGGATGGAAACTAGGGGCCTTCTACCTCCAAGCTACTCACCCAGCCCTATTTTTTATTCTTTATTTTGAAACAGGGTCTCACTGAGTTGCAAAGGGCCTCACTAAATAGTAGCTGAGGCTGGCCTCGAACCGTGATCCTCCTGTTTTAGCCTCCCAAATGCTGGGATTAGAAGTGTGCGCCACCACGCCCGGCCTTGAAGAGCATTTTTGAAGTGGGAATGTCATTTCCTTTCTTTCACTGGAGGGGCTCAGATGGGTCTAAAGTGACCGATGACCTGGATGGTCAGATCACATTACAGAGTGGTGGCACTGAAGGAGCTTGAAGACCCTTTTGGAGGCTGGTCTATACCTCACATTCGAGCTTTCTGCTCCAAGCGTTAGGCTCCCCTGTATCTGACCCTTCTGAGTGGCTAAAATCTTCAGGTTTTCATTAGTTATAAAGAAAAACAACAACAGCCGCAAACACACACACACACACACACACACACACACATATCATTTGCATTTTTTCCCCTTTTTTAAAATTTTCAAACAGGGTCTTACTAGGTCGCTGAGAGTATCGCTAAATTACTGAGACTGGTCTCAAACCCAAGATCCTCCTGCCTCCAACTCCCAAGTCCTGGGATGACAGGCTTGTACCACCACGCTAGACTTACATTTCTTTCCGATTCAACAGGGAAAAGCAGAAATGTGAAAGAAATTGTCCATTGGCTTCAGGCCACACGAGACCATGTTTTCACCCCCAGCAGGAAAGAGACTTGTTTAGAAAATCGTTGAAATCCTTTTCCACTTAGAGTGTTTTCAGAATTTCTCTCACTCTCTCAAAATACCTGGTAGAAAAATGGCAAACAAGCCGGGCGTGGTGGCGCACGCTTGTAATCCCAGCATCCGGGATGCTGAGACAGGAGGATCGTCGATTTCGGCCAGCCGCAGCTACTTAGGGAGGCCCTCTGCAACTCGGTGAGAACCTGTTTCAAAATAAAGAATAAAAAATAGGGCTGGGGGTATAGCTCGGAGGTAGAATGCCTCTGGGTTCCATCCCTGGTACTGCAAAACAAACAAAAAAAACCCAACCCAACCAAACCAAAACCAAACCAAAAAACAAAAACCACACCTGGTAGACCACTCTGCAAGGCGTCTCAGCGGCCTGGGGTGAGCGCTGTGTCTCCGCAGAGCGGCTGTGCGGCTGTGGGTCAGTCACTTGACTTCTCTGTGCCTTGTCTTTCCCGATGGGGATCATCTCTTGCTGTAGCTTATGTATATAAAGATGCTACCAGGTTTTTTTTTTTTTCTGTCCCTGTGTATGTCTACCACTTCCTCATTGAGGAGGACCCCCTCCCTACTGTTAGAAATAAATTTCCACGGCATCTTAAGAAAAGACGTATATTCGAAAGCTTGGCAAGGTGAATTTTACTTTGCAAACAGGGATCTGCCACCGAGTCCGGTCAGGCGTGCAGGGTCAGCATGGCGGAAAACCGCTGGGTATCTTATTTCTGGCTCTTAGGGGCTTCTGTGCTGGGCTCCCATTGGCCAGCCCAGCCCTGAAGACCCTCCAATGGCAGTCTATCACACATTAAGACCAATGTGCCTGAAATCCAGAGTCCCCTCTCCAAGGATGGCTCCCTGCGCTCCCAGGCTGGGCCGAGGGCTCCGCCCGTCCTCAGGGCTCCTGGCAGCTCTCCTCCCTGCACTGACGGCCAGTGCCATGGCGTACCTTTGAGTGTTCCCCACTTGGTCGTAAGCACCGGGGACTATTTGTCGTGACCCTTATGTGAGTCTAATACATAACTCAAATTTGTTTTGAATGAATGAAGCATACTTTCAAAATCCGTATCTCAAACCAGTCCCTGTTCCTGAGCTTCCGACCCGTGCGTTTAGTTGTTGGCTGATAACTCCATCCCCTATTGCCCAGATCTCAAACTGAGAGCCATTTTTGACTTATTTTTCTCACCTGTCGGTGCCTATCAAATCTGTCTTTCAAATATCTCCAAGGTCTCATCCAGATATTCTGTTCTTCCTAGTGGAAGAACATTAGCCAATTTGGAAAGCTGCCTGGCTACGACCCACACTGTAGCCAACTAATCTCTTTAAAACTAAATTGCATAGCCGGGCGTGGTGGCGTACGCTTGTAATCCCCGCGCTTGGGAGGCGGAGACAGGAGGATGGCGCAGGTTCGAAGCCAGCCGCGCGCGCTGGCCTAGGAGACCCTGTTTCCAAATAAAAATGTAAAAATGGGTCTGGGAGTGTAGCCTGGAGGTAGAGGGGCTTCCAGGAACCCCAGTACCACCAAAAAAACCCCAAAAAACTAAATTGCAAACAGAAAAAAGTAGCAACAGAGAAAAAATAACTATAAAAGACAGACATACCAACTAATTGTAGTATGGGACTTCAATAGTTTCTGATTCAAGTTGTAAAAAAAAATTACAACAGTTATGAGATAAGCAGCTATTTTAACTGATGGAATCTGATGTTAAGAAATTATTACATTTAGCCGGGCGTGGTGGCGAACGCTTGTCATCCCAGCTTTTGGGAGGCTGAGACAGGAGGATCACGGTTCACAGACAGCCTCAGCTACTTAGTGAGGCCCTCCGTAACTTTGTGAGACCCTGTTTCAAAATAAAAAATAAAAAACAGGGCAGGGGGTGTAGCTCGGAGGTCGAATTCCCCTGGGTTCCATCCCCAGACTCTCAAAAAAAAAAAAAAAATGATTACATTTAAGGTGTGATTATAGTAATCTTTTTTTTTGAGATTTAAAGAAGTTTATTAGAAAGATAGAAATACAGAAAATAGAAATACAGAAAATAGTCACAGCCCCATGCCAAAATGGCATGAGGGGGGAGGGTAGCCCAGGCCAACTCACCACCCCCCTATAGTAATCTTTACAATGCTTACTTTGAGCTGGGCGAGCTGGCACAGGACTGTAATTCCAGTACTCAAAAGGCTGAGACAGAAGGATCATAGGTTTGAGGGCAGCCTCTGCAATTTGAGGGCAGACTCTCAGCAACTTATTGAGAACCTATTACAGAATACAATGCCAAAAGGGCCGGGTGTGGTGGCACAGGTTTGTAATCCCAGCACTTGGGAAGTAGAGACAGGAGGCTTGAGGGCTCTCAGCCAGCCTCAGCTACTTAGTGAGGCCCTCCCCAACTTAGGGAGACCCTGTTTCAAATAAAGAATAAAAAAATAGAGTTGGGGGCATAGCTTGGTGTGTAGAATGCCCCTAGTACTGGAAAAAGGAAAAAAAAAAAAAAAAAAAAAAGCAAAAGGGGCTATGGATGTAGCTTGGAGGTAGAATGTCCCTGGGTTGCATCCCCAGTACTGCAAAAATAAATAAATAAATAAATAAATAAATAAATAAATAAATAAATAGTACAGCACATCAGTGTTACATTCAGTTCTTGCAACGGTGTCTCCATTTGGAGTGTCTAAATATTGCAGACCAAAGAGCTTGCCCACTGACCATCTCACTTGAAACACTGGGGTGAGAGATTGCAAACTGGGGGAGGGGGCTCAAAGGGGAGTTTCTCTCTCCAGAAGGGAAATAAATTGATAGCCAAGATTTGGGAAGGGGGAAGTGAATAAACTGAAGTAGAAGAACCGTTGCTTCTGTAAAGAGAAACTTATGCAGTCAGGAGTGGTGGCACACACCTGTAATCCCAGGATTTGGGAGGCTGAGACAGGAGGGTTGCGGGCTTGAGGCCAGCCTCAGCAACTTAGCGAGACCCTGCTGCCAAAGAAAAATAAAAAAGGGCCGGGGCTAGCACCCAGAGGTAGAGAGAGGGCCTCTGGGCTCCACTCCAGGTGGTTTGAGATCAACCTCAGGAATGTAGTGAGACCCTGTTTCGAAAAGTAAACAAATAAAGGTAAAAAGGGCTAAGGGGATAGGTCAGAGTAGAATGCCTCTGGGTTAAATCTCCAGTGAGAGAGAGAGAGAGAGAGGAACTGATGGAGACAGAGGGAGGAGAACAAAATCCATCAACATGTTAAGAGCAGAGGAGAGCACCCAGGAAGGAACAGGCCCCCAGCTAACTAAAAGAGCGTGTACAAACAGTATTGTCACACATCACTTATTTTTATGCTTTCAAATCAGGCACTTTCCTCAATTGTTACAAGTTCTTTCAATATTAAACCTGTTGTCTGAGCAGATAAGAAGGTTCTTTTACACAGATAAGAGTTACCAAGTTTTCAGTGAGTCTGGTTTGGATTGCCCCGGAATTACAAAACCGAAGTTACGGCCAGCGTTGTGTATGCGTGTGCGTGTGCGTGCATATGCGTGTGCATGTGCGTGTGCATGTGCATATGCTTATATGTATGTGTATGCGTGTGCATGTGTGTGCGTGTGCTTATATGTATGTGTATGCGTGCGTGTGCGTATGCTTATATGTATGTGTATGCGTCTGCGTGTGTGTGTGGGAGGGGGGCAGAAATTGGAATGATTTCCCCTCTATTGGTGATGGATTATGCCGCCAGTTTTGCTGACACCAGCCATTAGATATTTGTGATTCCTGTATTTCCAAGGTGATTAGCTAAGGTTAGGAGCACAGTCTGTGACAATGGGACAGATTTTCCCCTTTTATGTGAAAAATGACTAGCTTTTAATAGCATTGAATAATTTTACTCCATGTCCTTTAAAAAGGGGGTTAAAAAACTCAACTCTTAGAAAGACTGGTTTTATAAGGCAAAATCTCTATAAAGAGAAGCCCTGGCCAGGTAAAGCTGAATCTCCCACAGCCTCCTCCCAGCCTAGAATAAAAATGGCCAGCCCTGGCTGGGTATGGCGGCTCACGCTTGTGACCCTGGTACTTGGGAGGCTGAGACAGGAGGATCGCAGGTTCGTGGCCAGGCTGTGACTTAGGGAGGCCCTCTGCAACTTAGTGAGACCTTGTTTCAAAATAAAAGAATAAGATAGGGCTGGAGGTATAGCTCAGAGGTAGAATGCCCCTGGGTTCCATCCCCAGTAACACACACACACACACACACACCACCACCACCACCACCCCAAAGCCGCATGGCTTTGCCATGATTCTTCTCTTACTCTCCATTTGGTTTGTATTAAAATTTTTCCTCTAAGATGTTGACAAGTAACAAACTCACAGGCTTTGGAGTCAGGCAGACCTGGATTGAAATCCTGGCTCTGTCTGCAACCTTCTTGGTGTAATTGTTAACTGCGGGCGATGAGCCTGGGCATGGTGCCGCACGCCCGTAGTCCCAGTACTTGGGAGGCTGAGACAGGAGAATTGCGGTTTGAGGACTTCCTCAGAAATCCAGGGAAGCTCTCAGCATCCTAGCAAGACCCTGTTTCAAAATAAAAATAATAATAAAAAGGAGCCTGAGTTCGATCCCCAGTACAACAATAACAAAAAGCTTATGTAAAGAAATTGCCAAATAGCCGGTACTCAATAAATGAAATTTTCCTGTGGATGAGTGCAGCAAAAGTCTTCCAGGACAGCATTCCACTTTCTGATCTATTATTATGAAATCAGGCCTATTCAAAACACTCAATTATCAAAATATTTCAATGTCTTACTCTGCTTTAAAAAAAAACAACAACAACAACCTCATAATCCATTTGAGTTCTAAGCATGTAAGTAGAAACCATGAAATGTAAACAAAGAAACAGTAATGTAGGGAATGAGTAAGGTAACAATAGATATCTCAAGCAGATGAAACAGCTTTGCCAAAGAATTAACAACGAAACATTTAAAGAGAGACTGAGTGTAGGAATAAGCTATTTTAATCAAGCAAAAACAAATTTATATTCATTATTTCTAAAAATAAAATTAGACTTTTTCAACCCTTCACGTCTGCTTTTAATAATATCTTCTAATCAAAATACAGATGCTAAAACAGCAAATTACAATATATCTTGTACAGCATACAGTGTGTTCACTGTTTACAATTACTTCAATTCTAGTTGGTCATTATGTACTTGATGCATACTGAAACATCACTCATAATAAAGTTTTCACAATTAACAAAAAAAAAGTGACAAGGTTGTCTTAAAACGGCTCTGCTATAAATTGTATAGAGTGTACAGAATTACAAAGTCAAGTATTTTTTATCAAAATATACACCCCTCCCTGAAACTAACACAAGCTATCAACATTTTAAATGAATAATACAATTATAGAAAATATTTGCAAAATTATTTTTTCATGTATAAATATTCTGCCATATTTACTTTGGTCTAGAATTATCAGCATACAAGTCCACTTAAAAAATATCCACATGTAAGGGCTGGGAGACATCACTACATGTAATAATTTTATATTTGTAGTTCAGTCAAAATAACTCAAATACATGATCGATTCATAATGCTAACAGAGAGAAAACAAATCAGCGGATCGCAGGACTGCTTATTCAGTAGTCTAATTACCAATTCAAATGTGATTTTTCCATAAGCCCTTTGTGACTGTCTCCTTAGCAAAACTCAAACGGATGGTGCAGGTATACATATATATACAACATATAAAATGAAGTTGAATCTGCTTGCGTTTTTTCTGTTTTCCTCTACTATATAATACTGTATGTAAGTGACAGTCGATGAACAAAGGATAAATGCAGATACAATACTGGGGTTACTTAACAGCAAATTACTACAGTATAAAAAGGTCAACTTGAATCATGTCCTTTTCTGGGTGTTTAAATGTCTTCTCGCCCACCCGAACCCACACTGTGTCTTCTCCATGACGACAGCACTTGTTAGAAGGAACCAGAGTCCTCTGCGTTACTTCTTCCTAAGGGCAGCCTTCTGACCTTGGATGACCTTGACTTTCCACCTGTCCGATCCAATCACTGGGAGTGGCTGCCGGTCACCGATGGACTCGGTTCTGACTTCTGCTCATTCTGGCGATCAAAGGGTAGGAATGTGTTTTTTTTTTCTTTCTTTCTCTCTCTCTCTCTCTTTTCTGGCAGTTTTAAAAGTAAGAATCTTGAGTTCCAGCTTCCCAGGGACCTGGAGGGCGATTTGGTTTTTTTCAGGGCAATGTTGATAGGAAGGAGCAGTGTGTAAAAGAACGTTAAAAAATGGGTTTTTAAGAAAGGGGCTAGATGTCTACAGATATAAACACAAAACATCTGGCTCTGGGGACAGATTCCGGGGTCACAGAAAGAAGGAAGAGAGCTCCATATTCTACCTTCCAACTTCCTTGGAAACAAAGCCACTGTGAGAGGCAGAGAAAGCCATGCGTCCTCTTGCCTGCTCAAGTCACCAGTGTGCGTGTGTGTGTGTGTGTGCGCGCGCGCGCGCGCGCACACACATCTTCTATTACTCTTTTGTTTTATACTAGTATATGCTTGTGGACTGCAGAATCCCCAGGAGGCTAGTAATGGTGGGGATCAGGCTTTCTGACACTTTCAAGGGCCTGGGAACCCCCCCGCGTATGTGCCCTGCGCAAAATCCCCCGGGACCCTCCTTCAGCGGAATAGGAAATGTCAGGCTTGCCAAAACCTTTAGGTCTATCTGGAATGGACTTGGACATCCATGGCCTTGTGACGGCTGGAAGACTGCAGAGAGTTTCAGGAGAATTTCACCCTGTCTCATTCTCTGAGGGCAGGACATTGCAAAGTAAGAGACAGCACAGGTGATCACAGGTAAATTCCGGGAAGGCTCTCCCCCCTAGATAAGGCATGACCTATGTTTTCTGTGACTTGAGTAGACCGGTTCTGTGATGGCGTAGTCATACTTCAAGAGACCAGCACAGCATTCCATGTAAGCGCACGCATGCTCTTGAGTCGGATTCAAAACGCGTCCTCCTGAGTTTTGCACCAGCTCTCAGGGTTTGCGGATCTATTGCTCGTCAGAATTCTCTACAGGGGATATAGACAGTTAAAAGGTATCGGGATTTCTATCTGTATTTTACAAGGTGTAGGCTGCAGAAAAGTAGTTCTCACGAGACTGTATGAAAGTCCTACGTTAGGTTCTTCATTACTCACACATCTTCAGCTATATTGTTACCTCTTCCATGTGTATCCGTTTAATTTATACACTTTTTTTTTTTAAGAGTGCAGAAGCCAGATGGGAATAAATACTGTCAGAGCTCATTTTCCATTTCACATATTTTGAAGATGCCATCTTCAAATCTAACCCTTATTTTCTCCAGTGACTAAAGACAGTTTAGCAGCCAGCTCCTACTAGCATTTTACTAGAAAGTTTTAAATTAGGCTAAAATGAAACTCCTCTCTCACTGGGCAGAAATACCACAGCTAAGAACTTTATTCACTTTCACAAACAAGAGACTTGGGATGCTGGAGGATCAGCTTTTTTTTTCCTTTAGTTATTATTTGTTTGTTTCTGTGCCCTTTGCAGAAAGTGAATGCTAAAACTCAAAAGCAGATATTAGGATCCTTTTTCTCTGGAGTCTTCAAAACTTAGACATTTATTTATTTATTTATTTATTTATTTTTTTACTCCTTCATGACTGTTAGGTGAACAAAACAAAACTCTAAACTTGGGGGGGGGGACTAAAAAAACAAAACAAAACCCACCAATTTATCTTTTGGAAGATTTTTTTCTAACCATCGCCACTCAGGGGCCATTTTCAACGACGGTGTGTACGCAATCCTTCTGACCACTGTCTTCCGAGTCAACGCGCCGCTGACGCTCTGGGGGGCTCGAGTTCGCGCCATGCGAGTCACCTATTTTCTCCTGCTGACTCGGGCTTTTGAACAAGTGTTTCTTTTGGTGCATTCCGAGGGCCGCGGCCGTTTTGCAAATTTTGGGGCACTGGAAGCAGGCGAAGCCTTTCCCGTCGTGCTCCCGGATGTGCCTCTGCTCGTGGTTCCTTTTGGTGGAGAGGTACAAAAAATTCTGCAAACAGAACTGACAGCGGTACCGCTTCTCCCCGGTGTGGATCCTCTCGTGGATCTTGAGGGTCTCGTTCAACGTGAACGCCTTGTTGCAATACTGACAGATGAACTCCTTCACGCCCAGGTGGATGCGCTCGTGTTTCTGTAAGTTTCCTTGCACGGAGAAGCACCGGCCGCAGGTCTTGCACTGGTACGGCTTCTCCCCGGTGTGGCACCTCATGTGCATTTTGAGCGTGGAGGGGCTCTGGAACTGCTTGGCGCAGAGCTCGCAGATATAAGGCTTAGAAGTCAGGTGCCGGTGCGGCCGCCCAGCCCCGGGAGCCTTGTCTCCATCGCAGAGCGCGCACTGCAGCTTGGGCATCTCCTTGTTCTCCTCTTCCTCGCCCGTCCTGTCCGGGGGCGGCTTGCCCACGGCACAGTCCAGCTCTGCAGGGAACCGGCACCGGCCGCCCCGGCTCCCGCACTCCTTCCGCCAGCTGACTTCCCTCATTTTCCTCAGC
This sequence comes from Muscardinus avellanarius, assembly GCF_963383645.1. Classification (NCBI taxonomy): domain Eukaryota; kingdom Metazoa; phylum Chordata; class Mammalia; order Rodentia; family Gliridae; genus Muscardinus; species Muscardinus avellanarius. The sequence goes on from NC_137790.1 coordinate 130,253,066, forward strand.
TGTCTGGATTTCTTCTTGGGCTTGTAGTTGTAGTACGGGCGCCACGGCTTGTCGGTGGAGTCCTGGTCGCTCGCTTCATCAAGCGCTTCGCTCATCTCCACGCACTCGGACGGGCAGAGCCCCAGCGGGCTGTCTCCCTGGGTGTCGGGGTGACTGTCCTGGGGCAATGTCTCCTCCTGTGTTTGGTACTTGGGTCTTCTCCCTCTCTTGTAAAACAGTTTAGATCCCAGGATGTGCCTCTTCACGATGGCCTCGTTGCCAATTTTCACTGTGATCTGGCAAAGGGGGGCGACGCTGCTGTTCGTGGAGGTCCCCGGCAGCGCGGGCTTGGCGATGTAAGTTTCGATTTTACCGGTTTCTTCGGCGACACCCGTGGTCTTGCTCAACGGCCCTCCAGGATCAGCAGCGTATTTGGACTCCTCCGGGCTCTCTCCGTTATTAAGGAGGATGGTTTTCTTTTTTTCCTTACCGCCTTTGGGTCTGCTGGCAGATCTAGCCACTTTCTCCGTATCGGGCTTGCCGTCCTCTTGCAGGGACTGGCCGCCAGCCGGGTCCGTCGGGGCCCCCTGGCTGCTGCTGGTCACGGCGGCAACGGCATTGCTGTGCCTGATCACCGAGGAAAACTGACTGCTGTGCACGATCACCGAGAGGCCCGGGCCGCCGTAGCTGATCACGGAGGCCGAGTTCTCACTGCCGTTACTCAGCGCCGAAACGGGCCCAGCCGCGGCCTGGAGGTTGGAAGCGCCAACATTTTCGCTGGAAGAAACTGCCATCTCTGTGGAGTAAAGGCTGCCGTCAAGATCGACCTTCAGTGTCTCCTCTCCCCACCTGCTGCCCTCCGGATCCTTTCCACTGGCAGAAGCGGGGTTGTCCTGGCACGCAGGCATTTCCAGCGGGATGGCCGGGCTGCCGGTCAGGGCGGTCACCCCGTCTTGGAAATTCAGCGTCGGTAACTCCGAGCCGCGTGGGTTCTGAACGACATAGGCGCCAGCTGCGGACTCATTCATCTGGCTGCTTCTGCGAGCGCTCTCATAGGAAGAACTTCGGTAGCTCTTGTAGGGTGCCCGCTTGCACTTCATGGGTAGGAGCCGGTAAAGTTTACACGGATACACAGTGGGCTTCAGGCCCCCGTTGGCTGTCTTCTTACCGATGGAAAGCCTATGATCTATGGCGTGGAAGGACTTCTGGTGGTTTTTGAGTATGTAGTAGGTCATGAACGTTTCAAGGCAGAAGATGCACTGGTACCGCCTTTCTCCCGTGTGCCAAATCTCGTGTCTCGTCCGGTACTCGGCCAGCGCGAACACCTTGTTGCAGTAGTGGCATGGGTATGTTCTTCTCCACGAGTGCACGTTCGCGTGCCTGCGGAGGCTGGACAGAGTCACGTAACTGCGCTTGCATACAACGCAGCTGTAGAACATCTGCCCGTTCACAAATTTAAGCATGTGGTCCGGGTCTGTCAGGGTGCCCCCAGTACTGGGAAATTCACCCATCCTACTTCCAGATAACAGAGATTCTGGACCGGCGAACGAGCCTCCATTTTGTCCGATGGTGGGGTAGTTCTCTAAAAAGCGCTGGCTGCCCCCCGGGATGGGCACGTGGCTGGCCCGCATGCAGATCTGCTCGTGCCGATCCAGCCTGTTCATGGTGGTGAACTGTTTGTTGCAGTACTTGCACACCAGAGGTTCCTGGGTTGGCTTGTGCAGCTGCATGTGGGCCCCCAGCAGGGCGCTGTTCTCGAAGGATTTGGAACAACAGCTACAGTTGTAGACGAGAGGCGGGATCTCTTCTGCTGCCGCCGCTGCCACCGCCGCTGACGCCACCGCCGGTGGTCCAGGAACCCCAGAAGCTCCATTTTCTTCTTCCCTGGAGAAATGGGCATCGCCCTCACTGTGGGGAGATTTTGGGTGAGAGAGAACGGCGGCCGGCTGTGGACTCTTTTCTGGAGTTACCTCTAGGTTGGTTACTGGAAGAGGTGGTGTGTTTTCTGTGGCGGAATCGGAATCTTGGGGGACGGAGACCGTCTTTGGCTTTCGGCACGTTTTCGGCTTGGCGGCAACAGCCTCGGCATCGTCTTTACCCGCCTTGCCGGGCGGGCTGCTGTCCGCGGGCTGACTCCGGTAAGCCTCGGTGATGGAGGAGACGGCGTACGAGTGCTCGGCCAGCGTGCGGACGGGCTCGGCCTCGTGGCAGACGTCGGTCCTCTCCAGGCACAGGCTGGCGGTTCTCATGGAGTCGGAGACTTTTTTGAAACTTGCCCGCAAGTCCAGCGGGGAGAACATGTTATTACTATTTTCTGTCTCGATGATGGAAAACGCGTTTGTGATCCTGGGCCCGTTGGTGATGGCTGGTTCTTCGTGCCTCTTTTCATCCTTGACCACGCCCTTCTCCGTGATGCAGAATACATAAGGGCCTGGGGAACTGGAGAAGCTGCGGTCGGTAAGATCTTCCAAGAACGATATCCCCAGCCTTTTCCCTGCGGCGGCGAGGTCGGTGACCGTCTCCTGTCTCTTGACGACCACGGTGGAGCTGTAGATATAATTAAGTATTTCTGTAAACACTTCCGCTTTGAGATCGTCCAGCTGCAGGACGTGGCTGGAGATACAGATGGTATGGCTCCAAAAGATGTTTTTGAAGTACAGGCTTGAAGCAGCCAGGACATTGCTGTGGGCTTTAAACTTGGTGTCTTCCACGATGATCGTGACATCACATAAAATGCCCCGTATGCGCTGCTCGTTTAGAATGGAGAGCACCGTGTCACTGTGGAAGTCGTCCTTGAAGTCCCTGGAAAGGGACATGACTGTCATCTGAAACAAGAGGAGACACAGCATCAGAAGCCCTCCCGCCAGCGCTGTCTTTATTTTTAGACTGTAACTTTGGAGAGACAACTTTCATTTATTTATTTATTTATCGGTATGAAAGTCCAGGTTTTTAATCTCATTCTGATTTGGAGATCAAGACCCGGCATCAAATTAGAAGCAAAATCCTTTCCTCTCCCTGGCCTGTGTCTCGAGCCACCGCCAATACTTTTCATAGCTGGGGATCCTCTCAGAACGCTCTCCCCTTCCCTTCTCCAAGGTCCCATGTCCAGATTGGGGGGAGGAGGGCGTAGTTTTTGTTTTTCCAAGTGGTAAGGGTTTTTATCACGATTCCAGGCTGCTGCACTGAGCTCTGGGAACTAGGTAATAGCCTGATCCTGCTACACCAGCCTCCTGCTTTTAAAGGTGACCTTGATAATCTCATCCAAATATAATTTATGAGGCAGAAAATTAATTAAAACAAAGTTTGCCCAGCCAGGCACACACCCATAATCTCAGCATTTGGGAGGCCGAGACAGTAGGATTGCAGGTTTGAAGCCAGCCTCGGCAATTTAGTGAGATTCTGTTTCCAAATAAAAGTAAAAATAGGGATGGAGGGGGGTGTAGCCTAGAGGTAGAAGGCCCCTGGGTTCCATCCCCAGGAACTAACACACACACATACAAGTTTTCTCTAATTAAGTGAAATATGTTTCTCTAAGGGTGGGAAGGTATCTCTTGCTCAGAGAAACGGCCCTCTAATCCGAGGCCAATAGGCCTCTCTGAAGTCACAGTCTGTGGGACCGAGCCTGCCCACCAGGGGCATCCTGACTCTCTGGTGGGGAGCCCTCCCCATTCCTGGCCTGATTTCCTCTTCATGATAGCCAACGGAGACTAGCGTTTTCAAAAAGAGCTCTGTGCGTTACCGAAAGGAAACAAGGAGACACCACGAAAGCAGGAAAGTATGACTCTGTTTATTACAGCTAATGCCTGTTACTGCAGGTTCATAAATTAGACCAATTTAAAGGGGGTCTTAAATTAGGACAATTTATTTTTTTATTATTTTGCGGTACTGGGTATGGAAACCAGGGACATTCTACCTCTGAGCTGCACCCCCAGCCCTATTTTTATTCTTTATTTTGAAACAGGGTCTCACTGAGTTGCAAAGGGCCTCACTAAGTAGCCAAGGCTGTCTGCGAACCGCGATCCTCCGGTCTCGGCCTCCCAGATGCTGTGATTACAAGCATGGGCCACCATGCCCGGCTTGTAATTAGGACAATTTAAGGTTGTGGTCTGAGGATTCCACTTTGTCCTTCCCTTATAAATGTTATCCTCTTACACACACACACACACACACACACACACACACACACACACACACTCATGTGTGGGGGGAAGGGGACGTTTCTCATTATTCTCTATATAAATCCTATACTGTGAGCCCCGGGGGCCAGAGAACATTAACTGATTCTCTAGCAAGGGAAGACGGAAGCAGTGGCTTTCACACAGAGAGAGATGCTTGGCACAGAGTGACCTAGACACGAATTGATTCTTGCCCTGGCTATGTCTGATGTTCTAGTACCTTGCATTAAAAACCATGCTTACGAAGCTGGGCGTGGTGGCGTGTGCTTGTAATCCCAGCATTTGGGAGGTTGAGACAGGAGGAAGATCACGGTTCGCAGCCAGCCTCAGCTATTATTGAGTGAGACCCTGTTTAAAAATAAAGAATAAAAAAATAGGGCTGGGGGTATAGCTCGGAGGTAGAATGCCCTTGGGTTCCATCCCCAATACTGCAAAACAAACAAACAAACAAACAAAAAAAACCCCTTACAGCAACTCCCTATTTTCACTACTCACTAATAGACCATCCCTGCAGTTAAAAATAAAACAATAAGCCTCTGGCCCGTGGGATGTGCTACCCAGCCATTCGCCCAGTCCCTCGGTGCTCCGCAGTCCTGGCCGTCTCCAGAAAGTCACAAACGTAGCCATCATGATACTTCTCCAGCTGCCGCGGGCAATGTCTTCCTAGCACAGAGACACAGCATTCGACCCACTGCATCTTTCAGCTGGAGAGAAAGACCAGATGGCCAAACAAAAGAACCTCTCTTCACCTTTCTGTAAAGCTGCTATTATAAGTTGGGGTCCATTATACTATTTAGCGGCCTCTGTACAAGCAGCCGTCCAATAACTTCTTGTATTGCATTCAGCCACAGGAAAAAAAAGCACCTTTCTACCAACGGATTCTCTAGCGCAGATGAGAACAATATATTCACTATGTTTTCCTCTTATTCTTGAGACAAGGAAGCTTAGAAATAACTTTTATCACTGATTGTTGTAACCATTCTTAGCCTGAGTTTCTGGTCTAACTCTTGTCTGCTCTCCTCTGTCCTGTCTTTAATTGTATGGGGTTTTTCTAGAAGTGTGGAGGGCTTGTTTCTATCAATAAAAATTGAATTCTAGCTGGTGTGGTTGTGCACACCTGCAATCCCAGTTCTTGGGTTTGAGACTTGAGTACTTTGGTTTGAGTACTTGATCCTAGGTTTGAGACCAGCCTTAGTAACTTAGCGAGGCCTTTACCCGTTTCAAATTAAAAAAAAAAAAACAAAATAGGGCTGAGGGTGGAGCTTGGAAGCAGAATGCCCCTGGGCTCAACCCCCAGTACCAAAGGGGAAGGGGTAAAAAGTTCAATGAAATGGAAACCTTATGGCTTTCTCTGTGTCCCTAACGGGAGAGAGGGTCTCCCCTGAAGAGACAGATCAGTTCTTCTCTGGGTTAGAGATCAGGAATGGTCCTTTTTGATGTTTCTTTCACTGGCCTTGAGGTCTCTCTGCTCTGGGCCCACGTAGGACTCATTCTTTCACGTACTCATAGATTCTTATCCTGCTTAGCTTCTTTGAAGCCCAGATTTCATTTTGATTCTTTATCCAGTGTGTGTGTGTGTGTGTGTGTGATACAGAGCATTGAACCCAGGGACATTATACCTCTGAGCTTCATCCCCAGTCCTTTTATTATCTTTCTTTTCTTTTCTTTCTTTCTTTCTTTCTTTCTTTCTTTCTTTCTTTCTTTCTTTCTTTCTTTCTTTTTTTTGGTACTGGGGATGGAACCCAGGGGCATTTTACCTCTGAGCTATATCCCCAGCCCTATTTTTGATTTTTTACTTTGAAACAGGGTCTCACTGAGTTGCAGAGGGCCTCACTAAGTAGCTGAGGCTGTCCTTGAACTGCGATCCTCCTGTCTCAGCCTCCCGAATGCTGGGATTACAAGCGTGTGCCACCACGCCCGGCTTAATTTTTATTTTGGAAAAAGGTTTCACGAGGTTGCTGGGGCTGGCTCACACCTGCAATCCTCCTGCCTCAGCCTCCCAGGTCCTGGGATGACGGCCATGGGCCACCACGCCCAGCTTGGAATGAGTTTTCTGAGGGGGCTGATGGTGACGTCCACGAATTGTGACTACTGGATATTATGTAATGAATGCACAAGCTACAAGCTCAGATTTGGAAGATCAGTCTAGTTCAGTGAACCAGTTTTTTTCCCCATGACCAGTGCATACTGTCATACACACACACACAGACACACACACCACACAAACACACCACAAGCTAAAATCTGCAAAAGGAACTAGTAGAATTGACTCTAACAAAAAGTTCATTCAGATGGTTTTAGGTTCCATGTTAAAACTAACTTTTAAGAAGCTACCACTTGTCGAGTTTTGGTGTAGTACTATAGAATATCTACAGTTGGCTGGAAAGCCTACTTAAAACACCTCCCTTCTCCCCACTATCTGTTTCTATGAGGCTGGATTTTGTTTACTTTTACAAACACAGTATGCTGTATTGCAAATGTATGCAGGAGCAGATACAAAAATCCAAGTTGTCTTTCTCTTAAGCCAAACATAAAGATATAAAAATTATTTATTTATTTATTTATTTATTTATTTATTTATTTATTGCGGTACTGGGGATGGAATCCAGGAGCATTCTATTCTACCTCTGAGCTACACACCCAGCCCTATTTTTTTATTTTTTATTTTTTTGAAACAGAGTCCCACTGAGTTGCAGAGGGCCTCACTAAGTAGCTGAGGCTGTCCACGATGCCGGATCTTCCTGTCTCGGCCTCCCGAATGCTGGGATTACAAGTGTGCGCCACCACGCTGGGCTTAAAAATATATAAAACAATACTACTCTTCTATTTTTATCTTAAAAATAGTCATTTTTAGTAAAATATTATTTTGTCATATCACTGGTTTTATCCTAGTAAATTTTATGAATTAATAGGCTTTAATCCGAGCATGGTGTGGTGCACGCTTGTAATCCCAGCATTTGGGAGGCTGAGACAAGAGGATCGTGGTTCCCGGACAGCCTCAGCTACTTAGTGAGGCCCTCTGCAACTCAATGAGACCCTGTTCCAAAATAAAGAAGAAAAAATAGGGCTGGAGATGTAGCATGGAGGCAGAATGCCCCTGGGTTCCATCCCCAGTACCACACACAAAAAAGGCTTTAAGATTCTCACTTAAAATTTTGAATATGGGCCAGCCGTGGTGGCACATGCCTATAATCCCAGTACTTGGGAGGCTAAAACAGGAAGATTGCAAGATCAGGCCAAACTCTGCAATTTAGAGAGGCCCTCAGAAACATAGTAAGATCCCGTTTCAAAATAAAAACTAAAATAGGCCTCAGGTGTAGATCAGAGGTAGAATGCCCCTGGGTTCAGATCAGAGGTAGAATGCCCCTGGGTTCGATCCCCAGTACCACACACAGAAAAACTGAATATGGTAGATACTGATAAGCAAAACTCAGATAAACAAAAGTTCAATGGTTTGTAAAAGGAGGAGATCCTGGAACCAAAGAATTTCAGAACTGCTAAGTTAACCGGTAAGAAAACATTTATTTTATATATATTTGTGTGTGCGCGTGCGCGTGTGCGTGTGTGTGCGTGCGTGTGTGTAAGTAACTGGGGATTGAACCCAGAGGCATTCTACCTCTGAACTATGTAGCCCTTTTCCCTAGCTCTTTTTCTTGTTTTGAAACACCACCTTGCTAGGTTGCTGAGGCTGGTCTCGAACCTGCTATCCTGCTGTTTCGGCCTCCCAGGTTACTGGGATTACAGGTATATACCATCGTGCTGGGTAATTTTTAATATCTGCCTCTAGGAAATAATTTCATTTTGCTCAATAGAATCAATCACAGAGAAGCTTAAAAAGTGAGCACAATTGTATACAACACGAAGCAGAAAGCCCAGAGAGCTAGGGACGGGAGACCCAGCGATGGAGAAGCGGATGAACACGCCTCGTCAACCAGGGAGATACGGGCTCTTCGTACCTGTCACTGCCTTCCCAAGCCCAAGGCGATGACTAGCTATCTCTTGAATTTGAGCCTGGAGCAGGAGCCAGTCGGATGGACAAGCCAGTCCATGCTTACCGAGAGAGGGCTGTTCTGTGATTTGCAGGGTGGCCGTCTATATTATTTCCACCCTTGCTCACTAAGTCTCAAGCATTAGTTCAGCCGCAGTAATCAACCTGATACGACGATTCTATCCACTCATGTATGAAAAGCCAGCATCCTACCCGTTATAGCCCAGAGCGCAGATCCTGCCTCCTCAGCACGGGAGTCTAGGTGTGCGCCACCACGCCCGGCTCCGGGTGCTGCTTTTAAGCCTTGTTTTCACTCGCTTGAATCCGAAAACCAGACAACAGTTCTTGGTGAAATGATCTGACCAGCCCCTTCCCAGTATTTCCAGCATAATTAAATGTCCTTTCTTACCAATTAGTTAAGGCAATTTTCCTGAAACACACGGACGCAAAAAATCCTTACAACAATGGTTTCCACATAAAATACATATTTACTATGTGGTCCTTTATAGAGATTATTAGTATACTGTGACGTATTTTGTTAGTAAATCTTTACGACAAGACAGAAGAGGACAGCGCAGGAACCTTCCAGCGTGCTTCCCTAGCGAGAACTGGGAGCCACTCGTGGCTGTTCTCCAGGGCCAGACTGAACCCCATTTTTCTAACCCTCCCGGGCAGCGGACGAGGCTAATGGCCCTTTTGCCAACACCCTGACTACTCGATTCATAAGATAAATAATAAAATGGAATCCACTGAACAACTTCCTCCTCTCTCGACTGCAAGCCGTCTTCTATAAAAAGAAACTTAGAAATAAACCCTAACTAAAAAAAGAACGCGCTGTATTAGGATACCGACCTGGAGTTCTGCAAAAGTCCGACTCACAGTCCATATCAGGCCGGTGTGGGGCCTGTGGGGAAGCGGCGACCGCGTGGGTCTGCTAGTCCCGTGGGGAGTTTTCTCACAAAGGAGATTTTGCTTCAGGGAGCCACCAGCCCACACACATTTTTGCAGGCCATTTTCTCCTAGTCATGTTGGGAGCCTACGTCAGACCTCACGTGATGGAGTGTTAGAAACACACACACACACACACACACACACACACACTCGTCAGATCTCGAAAATAGATTACCAGACAGAAGCCCTTAAGAGAGGTGAGCCGTGTCTAGGATGAGGAAGACCCTCTTGATTTCGTCTTCTAAGTACGGCCCAGAAAAGCTGCCTTAACAGGCTTGCGTGCATTTAAGCGATCAGATTCAAGGTTTAGTGAGACAAGAGAGGTTTTTTTTTTTTTTAACTGAGATTCAGGCTAATCTAAGGCCAAGACTGGAGAGCCAATGCGGGGCCAGAGCAGGAGGCGGGCGGGTGGGGGGCGACCTGACCCAGGACCTGGGAAAGGTAACCCGCCGCCCAGACTTGTCCTCTCCCGCATACGGGCTGGGCAGAGGACTGCCTGACTCGTGAACGCTGCAAGGGGCCCAGTTAAACATTTTAAGTTGCTTATTTGCAAAGATGAAAGGAGGAACAGGTCCTTGTTTTCTTCTTTTTCTTTTAGAAATCCTGCAGTGTTTGGGGGTAGCCTAGGGTTCATCTCAGGATCAAGCTTATCCGGACACCTGCTTGCTTAAGAAACCTGGCCAACAGGCTTAGAGAATCTCTCTGAAGCCCTCAAGGGCTGTGTCCTTGTTTCAGACAAATTCCACTGACACTCAAGAGTCCAGATGTAGGCAGCGCGCTCGCTCTCTCTCTCTCTCTCTCTCTCTCTCTCTCTCTCTCTGTCTCTCTGTCTCTCTGTCTCTGTCTCTCCCCCCCCCCCTTCTCTGCTAGGGATTGAATCCAGGGGCATTCTACTTCTGAGCTACACCCCTAGTCCTTTTTATTTTTTCATTTGGAAACAGGATCTCACTAAGTTTCTGAGGACCTAAGTGGCAGAGGCTGGCCTGGAGCCTGTGATCTTCCTGTCTCACCCTCCCAAGTACTAGGATTACAGACGTAAGCCACTGCACCTGGCTGTCGAAGGCATATTTAATCTGAGTGATGTAGGGAGTGAGGACAGGGTTCTGTCCCCTGAAAGTTCTCAGTGGAGAAGTGAGCTTATCCTTAGGAGAGTTGAGTTTAAAGGCCAAATGTTTCCTAGTGAACCCAATGGGCTGGCTGACTTAATGGAGGGTGGCTTGTTTTTCTCAGCAGACCGCTACCTCTGGGGGGAGGGCAGGGGGAAGAACTCTTGTGCGTTCTGGCTTCTGAACAAGGAGTCTCCAACTAGTGGCCCAGACAGGTTATCCTAAAATGAACAAGTACCAGCTACTGCTCTGGAGCTGGACCGTCTAAGTCCACCTCCCCACAGCTTCCCCGGCCCGGCCGCGCCTGGATCTGGAGATGCGATTCCTGGATGAACCAGACACTGGGTAGAGAGAAGTGGAAGAGGTGGTGCACGCAGAGAGCACCTAGCACAGCACTCAGCACACAGTAGGAGGTCAATGTGTATCAGCTGCAAGTAGCCTGAGAATGGACTGTGTCCTCCCAGGCTGTGGCTGTGGGCAGAACCGCTCAGGCCGCCCACCCGTTACGGGGCGACTGCCATTAGACACACAGGTGAGGGCCAGCCAAGCCCACTGAAAGCCGCCGCCGTGGCCTCCCCAGTCGAGGCCTTGCTAAGTTGCAGAGGCTGGCTTCGAACCTGTGATCTCGTCCCTCCCTTCAGACTCTCCCGGCGCACCCGGGCCCCCTCTGCTTACCGTCCTGGCAAGGTCTCACGTGCTCAATCTGTACCATCCAGATAAGTGTTCACAAATCAATATGGCATTGAGGCCGTTACCGTAAGGTCTCCTCCTTACAGTTTTCATCTGTCCAAATTCCCCAGCCCATTCTGAATGAAACTGATCCAGCGGATGCCTTTTAAGTTGGGAAGCACTGCGTGTGCCAGTTCACCAAACGCCCTCCACGGTCCTGGGGCAGGCACACGCAGTGGAAACCTGACTGCGCGCTCACAGGACCAAACGGGTTGACAGCCGCCGCTCACTGAACGGAAGCTGGAAGCTGATATTCTACCACGCCAGAGTGCGGGTTAGAAACCGAGCCCAGGGAAGGGCCCGCAGCCGCAGGGCGTGGCATTCTGAACGGTGGGACGGCGTCACTCCACTGTACTCTGCTGCGTCTTATGCACGGACACACACAGCAGTCATTGAATCAGAGCAAGAGGCTTGTTCGAGACAGCACAAAAGGTGCTCAGCACACAGTCCAAACTACAGACTTTTTTTTTTTTTTTTTTTTTTTTTTGCAGTACTGGGGATGGAACCCAGGGGCATTCTACCTCCAAGCTACAACCTCAGCCCTATTTTTTATTCTTTATTTTAAAACAAGCTGTCACTGAGTTGCAAAGGGCCTCACTAAATAGTAGCTGAGGCTGTCTGTGAACAGCGATCCCCCTGTCTCAGCCTGCTGAATGCTGGGATTACAAGTGTGTGCCACCACGCCCAGCTCTGCAGGCTTCTTATCATCCCTGAAGAAGCTCCAGCCTGGAATAGACCTACCTATCCTGGGATTTAAGAAGTAAGGCTTTCAGGGACAGCCGGCCCCAAGTCATGTGCCTGGAAAACTCTAGAAGATAGTGAAGACGGTAAAGAGTGTTCCAGAGGGGACCTGGAGGCAGGGAGCTGAGATCCAGAGCTCCCTTGACCCCTGACCATGGCGGTGCTCCCATGACAGTCTGGGCCTTGCTGAATGATGGGCCTGGGGCCCTGGATCTTTTGTGTCTGGTCAGGTGTCCAGCAGCTACGCAGCAGGTGCTTTCCAGGAGCTGCCTGGCCTGCATTGGTCACTGTGTTTGTCCAGCAGCCCAGAAAACATCCCCAGAGCCAGGGTTTGCTGCTCACAGGTGAGCATACCAGGTAGGCGGAGCCTCGGCTCCCCACAACCAGCCTGTGGCTTGCTCCTCTCCAAGCTCAGGGACCCTGAGGTTTATACTGGGGACCAGCTGCTCGGGTGCAGTATGAGACCCAAGGGCATGAGCCCTCAGGGGGCCCTGGGGGAGACTGTCTCCAGGGGGAGCCAGCTTCTGGCATGAGCCTTAAGAGGTCAATATGCAGCAAGGTCATGTTCGGGGAGGCTGGGCAGAGCCGTACCTCCAGTCCAGTGTCCGTACCGAAGCTTATACAGTTCCCTGAGGCGTGACCTCATTTCCTGCTATTCTAACCCACACCTGGCTTCTTTCCACTCCCAAAATGTGCTATGTCCTTCCCACCCCGGGGCCTTTGCACATGCTGTTTCTGCAGCCTGGAGTGCCTTCCAGCCAGGCAGCAGCCTACCTCATTTCCATCCCTCACCCTGGCCCCCAACAGGCTCATCTTCCGGGTGCTCACAGCATACTTTTTTTCTAGCACTTATTATGATTATATAAACACACACACACACACACACACACCCATCATTTGACAAATGTATGCCTTACCACAAAGTAAAAATTCTGTGAGGGCTGAGACTGTTGACCACAATCTCCCAAGCAGGCAGGTCTGCAACTGACGCGTCCTGGGTGCTAATAAACATTTCTGAAATGAGCACATAAACCCAAAGCACACGAGAGGGACAGGCTTTATCGGGCCGGCACCCGGGCCCGCGGCAGGCTTCAGGCCCCGCGCGGGTCGGCGCAAACTGTCCTGCTATTTCCCACCCACGCCACTGGGTCTGAGGACGTGTGTTGTGTATAAAGGAGTCAAGAAGGCTATTCTGACACGGAGAAGGGAAAAACAAAAAACACCACGCACAAGACAAATGGGCGTCGCTGAGCAGGGCAGGACAAGCCAGGGCTATCCACTATCCACAGAGGATCCCTGGCCAAACAAGCAAAAACGCTGAAAAAATGGTTTCTTCTCCCACTTGGGATCGAAGGAAGGAAAGGAGAAATCCTTCCAGTTCTACTGACACTTTTTTTTGTTTTGTTTTGATACTGAGAACTGAACCCAGGGGCATTCTACCTCCAAGCTATACCCCCAGCCCATTTTATTTATTTGAAACAGGGTTACTGAGGGTCTCATGAAGTTGCTGAGGCTGGCCTTGAACCCTGAAATCCTCTGCTCTCAGCCTCCCAACTACTGGGATTACAGGTGTGTGCCTGGCTTCTACTGATGTATTTTGTTCAAAATCCAGGGATTGGGCCTTTGTTTTGTGTACTTGACAATAAACTTTAATTTTTTTTATATTGGAGATTGAACTCAGGAGCATCCCAGCTCTGAGCTATCCTCCCATCCCTTTTTGACTTTTTATTTTGAAACAGGGTCTCAGTAGGTTGCTGAGAGTGTCACTACATTGCCGAGGCTGTCCTCGAACCTGAGATCTTTCTGTCTTGATCTCCCAAGTACTGGGATGTGAAGTGTGCACCACTATTCCCGGCTTAAAGTTGTTATCTTTAAAACTACAACTGTGGGGTTGGCAGCACATGGGTGTAGCGTCAGGCCTGGAGGGAGGGCGTTGGTAAAGAACTTAGCGGCCGCAGGGCATCCTTCCTTCTGGGCACACCCCAGAGCCCCACTCCCTGTAACTGCTGTTAAATTCCTTCTGACCTCGCTCTCACCCTCCCAGGGCCACTGCCTCTCACAGGAAATAGTACTGGGCCTGTGAAGCGCTTCTGGGCTAAGGAATTATGGATGACTGTGTGTCCCAGTGCCGTAATACATGACCCACTCCAAAAAACAAACAACAACAACAAAAAAAAAAAACACGCGTAAGCTCTCTCCTTGCCCATCAGGCCGTCCACAGCAAGAGGGAGAAGGCAGAGGACTGTGTGCTTGCTGGGGCAGTTCTAGTACCAGGGTGCATGCCAGACACACCCCAGGAACCTCCAAAAGGATTTGAAACAGAGCCATCACTGGCGCTCAACCGGTGATTTGGGAGCCGGAGTTTGGGTGGGTGTGCTTTTTGTATTCCACTGAAAATTACTGGATACGTAGTAATTACTGGATACACGGTACACAGGGGGCGGCCCATGACTGCTGAGTACATTGTGAAGGACGGGTTACCACGTCTCCTGCTTACGCGGGAGCTCCGCTGGGCAACTTTGCCAAGGGTTCCTTTAAAGTGCTGTCCAGCCAGGTGTGCGGGCACGCACCTGTAATCCCATTACTTGGGAGGCTGAGTCAGGAGGATCATGCAGATTCCAAGCCAGCCTCAGCATCTTAGTGAGACCCTCTGCAACTTCGTGAGACCCTGTTTCCAAATAAAATATAATAGATCTGGGGGTATAGCCCAATGGTAGAAGGCCCCTGGGTTCCATCTCCAGCAACACACACACACACACACACACACACACACACACACACACACACGCGCACACACAGACTTCCAGCCAGGTATGGGGCTGTACACCTGAAATCCCAGTACCTGGGAGGCTGAGATAGGAGGATCACTGGTTCAAGAATAGCCTCAGCAGTACAGTGAGACTCAGGAATTTAGAGAGACCTTGTTTCAAGATAAAAAAATAAAAAGGGCTGGGGTGTAGCTCGGAGGTAGAATGCCCCTGAGTTCGATATCTAGCACCAAAACATTACTATTATTATTATTATTATTATTATTATTATTATTAATCAAATGCCTGCCATCCATAATTTAGTAAGTGTAATACAGGGGTCACCATAAAAAAGAGGTATGGGAAAGGAATAATAATGAGGTAAAAGCTATTAACCAGGAGAACAGACAGCCCCCCAAAGTTTCACACTAGTCCACTAATCAACAGGGCTCTGCCAGTGATAACTTAGGAAAGGCAGACTGTGTCTGGTACAGTAGCTAAGAGCCTGAACCTTGGTGGCAGGTGGTCCGGGTTCTCGCATGACCTTGGGCAAGCTTCATTAACTCTTTACACCTTGGTCTCTTCATCTGCCAAGTAGAGCTATTAATAGACCCGACGAGGGTTGGGCTGAGGACTGGATGTGTTGCCTATCAAGTGCTCAGCACAGTGTACGGCACAGAACCAGGCTCCCTAAGCGTTAGCTAGCGTGACTATCGCCACTGCCAATAAATTACTATCAGTTGTGAATGTCAGTAGGAGAGAAGTTGGTATGCCTCTGCCTCAAATCCCCCAAATCAGGGGATTTGCTCAAAGGCAGGAAGAAGCGTGGTATGTCACCGTGTGGCAGAGCACCCCAAATCCCTCCACGGCTCCTAACACCCCGGAGATCCCACAGACTAATGATTATTCCTTAACACGGAGAGCACACCTAAGCCCGAGACGCAACTCACGGGGCCATCTAGTTACAAAGAGCATCTAAATGATTTTTTTTCTTTCTGCAGTGGTATTGAGCGTATTTCTTGTAAGCCTGTGGGAAGAGGCATTAAAGATTTAAATAAAAGCACCTCAAGATGACTATTTATTAGCTCTTCCGGTAAAAAGCCTGGTGAGACAGAGGCAGAAATAATCCAGCTAAGACACATCCACGGATCGTCAGTAAGTTTCCAGTATATGGACTTCTCAAGTCAGAAGGTCACTCCAATTTGGGTATAAATTTGCAAATAAAGACAATGCTGGTGAATTATCCGCTTATTGCGTTTGTGCCTGTCTGGGATGGAGACATTCTCTTCCGCTCCCTGCCTTCTGCATTCCCTTGGATCTGTTCAAAGACTCCTAGCAGACATTTGTTCCTTTTTCTTCAAAGGGGATTTTTAGCGTGCAATGTCTTGGGACCTCCTTCCTACCTCTTTTTTTTGTTTGTTTGTGTGGTCCTGGGGATGGAACCCAGGGCGTTCTACCTCCGAGCTACACCCCCAGCCCTGTTTTATTCTTTATTTTGAAACAGGGTCTCACTAAGTTGTGGAGAGCCTAAGAAACTGAGGCTGGCCTCGAACCTTCAATCTTCCTCTCTCAACCTCCCAAGTACTGGGATTACAAGCGCGCGCCACCACACCCGGCTCCCTGCCGCCTGTTTTAAAGTAGAAACCTAAGAACCTACCGGTTGGGTTATGATTTGTTTTACAGAGCACTTTTATGTTTTGTTTTGCTTTTTTCCAGCTTTTTTTTTTTTAGCTTGATTCTCAATATAAAGGATTCCTTACCTTGTATTCTGTTCAGTATAAAAATATAAAAATTGGGATTCAGTGTGGGATGTAACACATGTACAGATGTGTTATTCTAGATGATGGGTCAGACTTCCATCAAAGTCCTTGATTGAGATTGTGGAGGGGCCGGGATGTAGCTCAGTGGCTAAGCGCCTGCTTTGCAGATATGGTGCTCTGGGTTCAATCCCTGGTTCAAAAAGACACACACAAAAAAGAACACCTTTGAGATTGTTGGAAACTAGCCAGGTGTGGTGGCACACACCTATAATCCTAGTACATGGGAGGTTGAGACAGAAAGACTGCAGGTTCAAAGCCAGCCTCAGCCACTTTGAAAGCCTCTCAGCAACCTAATGAGACCTGCTGTCAAAATAAAAAAAAAAAAAGAAAAGAAAAGAAAAGAAAGGTCTGGGGATGTAGCTTGGAGGTAGAATGCCCCGTGTTCAATCCCCAGTAGCACACATACACACACACACTGGCAACTGTTAGATGTGGTCAGTGGTTCCAGGCTTTCCTTTTCCTGCCTTAACAGGCCATCTATTTTTTTTTCCCTTTTTATATAGTTGGTTATCTTTATCCTCTGAAAATAAAACAGGGTCTTTGCTTACAGGGCCTATGCTCAAATTCTGGTTTTGCTAACTTACTAGCTGCATAAACTTGGACAAGTTCATTAGACCTATTTTAAAAAATGACACGCCGGGCGTGGTGGCGCACACCTGTAATTCCAGTACTTGGGAGGCTGGGACAGGAGGATCGCAGGTTTATGGCCAACCTCAGCTACTTACTGAGGCTCTGCTTCAGAAAAAAAAAAATTAAAAAGAAATGAGGTTGTAATTCAGAGGTGGAAGACCCCGGGTTCAATCTCTAGCAACACACACACACACACACACACACACACACACACACACACACACACTGGATGTGGCAGACAATATTATTCTTATGAAGATTAAATGAGATAATAGAGATAAATTATAGTATCTCCTTCTATTGTTCTTTTGGGGCCTTGATAATTTTCCATAAAATTTTATTATTTTATTTGTGGTACTGGGGATGGAACCCAGGGGCATTCTACCTCTGAGCTACACCTCCAGCCCTATTTTTATTCTTTATTTTGAAACAGGGTCCTTCTAAGTTGCAAAGGGCCTCCCTAAGTACCTGAGGCTGGCTGTGAACTTGCAATTCTTCTGTCTCAGCCTCCCAAGTATTGAGATTAGAAGTGTGCACCACCATGTCTGGCTCATTTAAAAATTTTAGAAAATAAAAAAGAAAATTTATTTTAGAAAATAAAAAAAATTAGAAAATAAAAAAGAACAATACATACAACTCCTCCCCTCAGTTTATCTTACTATGATACTAGCAAACAATCTAATGCCTGATGGTCGAAAGGGTCTTGGATACAGGGTCACAGGGCCAGTTTGTGAGTGGGGACTTCCCTAAAAGGAGCGAGGAGGCCTGGAGCCTGTCAGGCCCTCTGGGTTTCCAGGAGGTCCAGGCGAGATAAAATCTGGCAGGCTGCGTGGCCAAGAGCTAAGGGGCTTGGGTCAGGCTGACCCCCAAAGAAGTAAAGCCAGCTACAAACCACTCATGGAAGATAAGTACAAAAACAAATATTCAGCAAAAGAGGCAGCAAGTAAGACAAGACAGGCTGCTGTGTTAAGGCCTTGGGAGAATCTTTTAGTATTTTGATACAATAACCTAAGAAGAACACTGTGTGTGTGTATGTGTGTGTGTGTGTGTGTGTGTGTGTGTGTGTGTTACTGGGGATGGAATTCAGATACCTCCTAGCTATACCCCCAGCCCTATTTTATTTCTTTTACTTGGAAACAGGGTCTTTCTAAGTTGCTGAGAGTCTAAGTTGCTGAGGCTGTTCTTGAACCTGCAAACTGCCTGTCTCAGCCTCCCAACTCCTGGGATTACAGGTGTATACCACCACGCCCAGCTAGAACACGTTCTTATTTTTATTTTTATTATTACTGGGTATTGGGGATTGAACCTAGGAGCATTCTACCTCCAAGCTATACCCTCAGTCCTATTTTTTTATTCTTTATTTTGGAACAAGTTATTGCTAAATTATGGAGGGCCTCACTAAGTAGCTGAGGCTGGCCGTGAACCTGTAATCCTCCTGCCTCAGGCTCCCAAGTGCTAGGATTACAGGTGTGTATCACCATGCCTGGCTAGAAGAACACTTTCAAAGAATAAATAAATGAACATATCATAATGTAATATTATGATAAATATAGCCAATAACTATGTATTAACAGACACAAAATCAGCATCTATATGGCCCATTAAAGACATGGGCCCTGTACCCCAACTGTGAAGACTCAACAGAGAAGTGAGTAAGTTTGAGCAGCCAGAGGGGAGTGTCTCCCCCTTGAGGGCCTTCTGTAGGCTCACATGTCTCACTTCCCATCTGGACTGAGGATGCCCTGAACCATACACTAGATTGCTATCCTCCGCCTCCTCCTCTTTTTTTTTTTTTTTTTTTTTTTTGGTGGTACTGGGGATCGAACACAGGGACATTCTACCTTTGAGCTACATCCCCAGCCCTATTTTTTTATTCTTTATTTTGAAACAGGGTCTCACTGAGTTGCAAAGGGCCTCACTAAATAGTAGCTGAGGCTGGCCATGAGCCTGCGATCCTCCTGCCTCCGCCTCCCAAGTGCCAGGATTACAGGCATGTGCCACCACGCCCGGCCCTCGGCTCTATTTTTTTATTCTGTATTTTGAAACAGGGTCTCACTGAGTTGCGGAGGCCTCACTAAGGAGCTGAGGCTGGCCGTGAGCCTGCGATCCTCCTGCCTCAGCCTCCCAAGTACTTGGATTACAAGGGTGGGCCACCACGCCCAGGCTATCCAGCTTCTTCACACACAATCTAACTTTGCCGGCCTTGATGTGTCTATGTGAAGAAGTTGAATGAAGAACGCTAGGAGTCAGGGTTGGGAAAGCCAGAAGCTTCTGCCATAACAGGAGTTCACTGTTCTCTTTCAATTCCATCTTTCTCTGGGTGGGGAAGCGCCTTCTGTGCACAGTAAGATGAGATATGCTCTGAGAGGCATCTGTGCCAGCAAGGAGGAGTGGAGGCGGGGCAGAGCGATGCTCTGGACCTGGGAGGCGGGGCTGGATGTGGGATACAGAGACAGGGCGAAAAAGGCGGGGGCTCCGGGCTCCTGCCCAGGCGGCCTCCGTACCAGTGCCCTCCCTAGTAAACAAACTTGGTGTGCTGTCCACAGCTCTGGGGAAGGCCTGGCTGCTTCTGCGTTGCTGAACCTGTCTATTCCTTTCTTGCAGGTGTCTTGGGCTTAATAATAGGGTTAGAGTCTTTTTTTTTTTTTTTTTGGTGGTATTGGGGTTCCTGGAAGCCCTTCTACCTCCGGGCTACACTCCCAGACCTATTTTTACATTTTTATTTGGAAACAGGGTCTCCTAAGCCACCGCACGTGGCTGGCTTCGAACCTGTGCGATCCTCCTGTCTCCGCCTCCCAAGCGCAGCGATTACAAGCGTGCGCCACCACGCCCAGCTGGTTAGAGTCTTTAAAGTCAGCTCCCTAAAGCAGTTCCTGGCTCTGAGAGCAGGCAGTCTCTCTTAGAAACACGATTCTTTGGGCAGAGCCTTCCCTCCAGCAGCAGCTTGTTCTGCACGTGTGTTTTGGGGGTTCCTTCCCAGTTGGTGAAAACAGTCCCCCCTCCAGTTGCCGGTGCCACAAGATGGTGCTGAATCCACACAAAGAAATGCTCTCGGGCCCCCAGGAGGTGCTAAACCTGGCCCCGAAACTGTTCTCAAAAAGATACATGAATAAACATCTTTAATATGAACCAAGTTTGGGCTGCTGTCAATAACAAAGGCGTGTGTGCTAATCAGTCTTAATTTACTGCAAGTGGATTTCAGAGCTTGTTGGGATCAGGGACACGCAGGGAGTGCTCCACCCGGGTGGGAGCCTCCTCCTAGAGAGTCCTCACCCAGGAGGAAGAGATCCAGGGACCCTCGGGTGCAGCCTCTGCCACACCGCCGTGCTTTGAAGGTTCAGCCTGCTTCTCTCCTGGCCCCACAGCTCTTAGCCCTTCAGCTCTTCTCCCACAGAGAGAGTTTTATAAGAAAGGTAGAGATCGCTTAGGAAAAGAGAACAGGTTTCTGGATTTCTGGTTCCAGGAGCCTTACTGTGCCATGATCCTCAAATGGCAGGTGCCGGGACCCCACTCACTGAGGGTGACTTTGGAAAGTTCTGGATCTCATTGAGCCTCAGTTTCCCTCTCTATGAAAGGGAGATAATAACAGGTTCATAGAGTATTGGGAGGATACAACAGGGGTGGATGAACACTCCGCAAATGCACAGCACACATTAAGTGCTCAATTATTCATTTTTTAATTATTTTGTTTGATTTGTGGTGCTGGGGATAGAACCCAAGGGCATACTACCTCTGAGCTACACCCCCAGCCCAGTTTTTTTGTGTGTGTGGTATTGGGGATGGAACCCAGGGACATTCTACCTCTGAGATACACCCCCGTTCCGATTTTTTATTCTTTATTTTGAAACAGGGTCTGAGTTGTAAAGGGCCTCACTTAAGTAGCTGGCTGCGAACCGTGATCCTCCTGTCTCAGCCTCCCAGATGCTGAGATTACAAGTGTGCGCTACCACGCCCGGCTTCCCATTTTTTGTTCTTTGTTTTGAAATAGTCTAAGTTGCGCAGGGCCTCACTAAGTAGCTGAGGCTGGCTGCGAACCCGGATCCTCCTCTCTCAGCCTCCCAAGTACTGGGATTAAAGCGTGCGCCACCATACCCAGCTTCATTTCATTTTTAATATACAGACTTTTTTGGGGGGGGGCACAGACTTCTCCTTTCTTTCCTTGTTTTCTGTTATTCCTTTGCTTCCAAACTTCCAGGACTGAATTTTTAATATTGAAACTCAAAAATGTACCTGCTTAGTCTCACGCAATTTCTGACATGGTGGCACACGTCTGTAATCCCAGTACTGGGGAGGCTGAGACAGGAGGACCGCAGGTTCAAGACTGACCTTAGTAACTTAGCGAGCGTCTCAGCAGCTTAAGCAAGACTCTCGGGAACCTAGCAAGTGCCTGATTCAAAAGTTAAGAATCTAAGCACCTGGGGATGAAGCTTGGAGGTAGAATGCCCCTGGGTTCAATCCCCAGTACCCCCTGCCACACACACAACTGTGTACATTTGGACTATTTCTTTTTTCTTACTGAAATAGATCAGGCTGTTGATTCTATCTTAAAACACATCTACTGGTGACTGAAATGTGCTACAGATTCCTGGTCCATTTCAGGATGGTGGTGCCTGTGACCAAGAGGCAGGATTGCAGCTGAAACTGAAGGTTCTTCTGACCCACTCAACCCAGACAACAGTTCTGCTGCTGGGCATGGGAGTCCACGCTTATAATCCCAGGACTTGGGAGGCTGAGACAGGAGGATCACAGATTTGTGGCCAGCCTTAGCTACTGAGACCCTCCACGACTTAGTGGGACCCTGTTTCAAAATAAAAAGAATAGGGGGCTGGGTGCTTGTAATCCCAGTGCTTGGGAGGCTGAGACAGGAGGATCGCACAGGTTCAAATCCAGCCTCAGCTACTTAGTGAGGCTCTCAGCAACTTAGTGAGACCCTGTTTCCAAATAAAGTATAAAATAGTGTCTGGGAGTATAGCCTGGAGGTAGAAAAGCTCCTGGGTTCCACCCCCAGTACCACACACATACACACACACACAAAAAAAAAAGTCAAATAAAAATAATAAAATAGTGCTGGGGGGTCTAGCTCAGAGGTAGAATGTCTCTGCGTGCCATCTCCAGTATCTCTCACACACACACACACACACACACACACACACACACACACACACACACATGGCTGGTACTGAGATAGCAATGGCTACTTAAGAAATCCTTTTTAGTCTACTAGAATAAACAAGATAAAAGCCTTAGCTTCCTCTTTAAAGGAGGAGACTGGACACATACTGTGACCCTGTGAGGTGTAGCCCTCGCTGTGATCACACCCATATACTGAGACCCCGAGGCCACAGGGGAGCGAGCCTGAGGTCACCCCAGAAAGCTACAGAGTCGCTGGGCCCAGAATTGTCGGGAACAACTTAGTGTTACCGCGTGGGGGGTTTAAAATGATTCCGCACTCAGCTCTCGCTTACCTGCTTTGAAAGCATTCAAACGGAAAGCACAAATGGGGAATGCAGGCAGGCGGTTTATTTAGAGAACTGAACGTACCATATGAGTGCGGCTGTGCAGACAGGGGCGGGGAGGGGTGACGTCCCAGAGGAGAGCGTCCGGAAGCGGCCATTCTTTTTCTGGGGCAGAAAATGGCGTAGACTCTTCCACAGGTCTTTGTTTGTTAGTTTCTTTCCTTTGTGTGGTCCTGGGGCATTCTACCTCCAAGCTACACCCTGCCCTATTTTTTTATTCTTTAATTTGAAACAGGGTCTCACCGAGTTGCAGAGGGCCTCACTAAGTAGCTGAGGCTGTCTGTGAACCGCGATCCTCCTGTCTCAGCCTCCCGAAAGCTGGGATGACAAGCGTGCCCTACCACGCCCGGCTGGTCTCACCTCCTTTATATGTATTCCATTTTGTTGTGATTGAATGTCCTGTGCCAGTGGTACCTTAGAGGCCCTGAGTTGTTTCTACCTCCTTCCCACAGGGGTGGGTCAGGGTGAGCGAGCCCTGCTGGCAGACTAACTTCCAGCTGGTCCAGGCCACCCATCTGCTAGCGTCCGGTTAGCTACCTAACAGGAGGAGCATAAGCACCGGATGCTGAGCTTCCCGGAGCTGAGCCAGGTCTCCGGTGGGCCTGGGGTTAGAGACTCAGTGCCAGGCCCTGATCAGCTCCACCGACTCTGCTCTGCTGCTTCCACAAACAGCGCAACTGCCTCTTCTGCCCATCCTCCGTCTCCATTCCCTCCTGCTCCTAAGCCGCCTGGCTACTTGTTTTCGTAGGGCTGCACCCCAGCATCCTCGGACCCCTGCCATTGTTCCAGCTCACTCCCCCTTACCCAGCAGACCACCACCTTTCCTCTCCTGACTCTCCCGCAGGCCGACCTTCTGGACCCAGACAAAGACCAGAAGGCTTGGCCTTATTCCTGTAAGGCCCCTTGCCATTTGCAAACCGCCCTCCGAGGCTGTGAGCTGATGTTTCCATGCAAAACCAAGACACCGAGGCTCAGAAAAATTCAGCCCAAGTCCCAGCACCATAGAGCTTGCAACTGGAAAGGCTGGCTTTGTAACCCTGATCTTGTGACTTTGGGTTTCAGATGAACGGCTGACACCCTTAAAAGGAAGGCTGTATTTGTGAGATCTAAACGTTAGCAAATACAAACCAACCTCTCTTTGGATTGGTATGTGTTGTTCATGCTTGTTTTATGCCAAATTCTGAGTCAAACATGTATTTGCCACTCAAAAAAAAAAAAAAAAAAAAAAAAAGCCATATGGTACTAGCTATACTTACTAATAAAACCGGTTTTTCCTGGTCGGCGCATACTCAGTTACCATCCTGCTGACCAAGTGATTTCCTATGCATTCTGCTTCCTGTGCCCTGACATTTTGTGTGTGTGTGTGTGTGTGTGTGTGTGTGTGTGTGTGTATACATACACGTGTCTGTTATTAGAGATAGAACTCAGAGGCACTCGACCTCTGAGCTATACCCCAGGCCTTTTTTAAATTTTGTGGTAATGGGGATTAAACCCACTGGTATTCTACCTCTGAGCTACACCCCCAGCCCTATTTCCTTCCTCCCTTCCCCCTCCCTCTCTCTCTTCCTCCCTTCCTTTCTCTCTCTCTCTTCCCTCCCTTCCTTTCTCTCTCTCTTCTCTCTCTTTCTTTCTTTCTTCCTTTCTTTCTTTCTTTTCTTTCTTTCGCAGGTCTGAGGATAGAACCCAGAGGCATTAGACCTCACCCCCTGCCCTATTTTTTATTCTTTATTTTGAAACAGGGTCTCACTGAGTTGCAGAGGGCCTCACTAAGTAGCTGAGGCTGTCTGTGAACCGCGATCCTCCAGTCTCAGCCTCCTGAATGCTGGGATTACAAGTGTGGGCCACCATGCCTGGCTTACTTATTCATTATTTTGAGAGTCTCAGTAAGTTGCAGAGAACCTCACTAAGTAGTTGAGGCTGCAAGAACCTGTGATCCTACTGTCTCAGCCTCCCAAGTGCTGAGATTACAAGTGTGCACCACCATGCCAGGCCCGTCCCAGCCCTTTTTATTTTTTGTTTTGAAACAGGGTCTCACTAGGTTGCTGAGAGCCTTGCTAATTTGCTGAGGCTGCCCTTAAACTTGTGATTCTTCTGTTTCAGCCTCCCAAGTACTGGGATTACAGGTGTGACGGCGCACGCCTGATGGAATTTCCCTTCTTGGAAACCCTGTAGCAACAGTTTTCAGAATCAGATTCTTACTGTGGTCAAAGTCGCCCTATCATAGGATTCTATGGCAGAACTCACAAGGCACACCTCCTAAGCCACACCCCCTAAGACTGTCCCTAGCACCTGCCTCCTAGTAAATCAGCAATCTCATTTGGGTCAACACGTCTGTCTTTATATTTCACTGCAATATCTACAGCAGTGTCTGTAAGCGTCGACATGCTTGAATCAGGGAGTTCCTTTTTTCTTTCTTTTCTTTTCTTTTCTTTTCTTTTTTTTTTTCAGTACTGGGGATGGAACCCCAGGGGCATTCTACATCGGAGCTACACCCCAGCCCTATTTTTTATTCTTTATTTTGAAACAGGGTCTGAGTTGCAAAGAGCCTCACTAAGTATCTGAGGCTGTCTGCAAACCACCACTCTCTGGTCTCAGCCTCCCAAATGCTGGGATCACAAGCGTGAGCCACCACGCCGGGCTTCGGGGGTTCTTACGTGCGTGCCTTTCCCAACCCAAAGGATCAGCATTTGAAACGGGCTCCCGACTTACGCCCATGCCACCAGTCTGAGGACCACACCCTGTGAAGCAAATGTGAGGACTGTCTGATGGCTTTTCATCGGCCAACTTCCCCTGGAACAAATTCCTCCTTAATTCCACATCCCCGGGCCCTGCATGGCAGAAACCCCTCAGTCTCGCTCATAATGGCAGGAACTTGTCTTTGCTCATTACCAGAGCTCCGTGGGAAGCCTAACTCCTACAAGAGAAGCCGATGAACAGGATGGACCCTGGGAAGGGGTCTTGCCCGTGTGGTCTGTCTGCACCTGTGTCAGGGTGGGGATGGTTGCAGGTCCCTAGCCGAGTTTGGGGAACCGTTGGAACAATGGTTCTAATGAAGATGGTGATGGTGCTAATGACGACGAAAGTTTACGCACACTGAGCAAGGTCTCCGCGCGAGGCCCTGGCGAGCCGCTTTACAGATATGACCTGGCACGGAGAGGGAAGTGGGAGTGGCCAAAGATGTTTAGCAAAAAGAGAAGCCATTGTAAATTCTGGGGTGTGCAGGAGGTCAACATGGAGCCAATGGAGAGAGAGAATAGCTCTCATACTGTCTTCATCTACAGCTATTTAGGAAGTTGCTAACTTGTTTTTTTCTTTTGTTCTGGAGACTGAACCGAGGGGCATTCTATCGCCAAGCAGCCCTTTTTACAATTCTTTTTTTTTTTTTTTTTGAAACAAGGTCTTGCTAAGTTTCTAAGAGTCTTGTTGAGTAGCTGAGGCTGGCCCCGAACCTGCAAACTTCCTGTCTCAGCATCACACATACTGGGATTATAGGTCTGTGCCACCATGCCTGGCAGGAAGCTCCTAACTTTTGATATTTCAGAAAACATCTTTGGACCAAGTAGGGCGATATGATAGACCAGATCTATCAGGAGATGCTCGCTGTTCTTCATCCTGCTGTGGTACGGGATGCCTGATGCCATCCAGGTTAACCCAAGGGCTGCCTTGGGAGTGACAGGCCCAGATAAGGAGTTTCCTTCCATGATTCTTCCTGTTTCATCCTGGAAACCCAGCCCTGGGCAGCTCAATGGAGTTTACTATCTTTGGTGCTTTTCTAGGTATCACCTTAGACATAATATCATATTCAGCTGCTGACTCTACTGATACAATTACTCTACTTATATGAGATTGACAGTTTATGTGTGTAGTGGCTGATTTATATGCCATGACATGGAGAGGGCTCCATGGTCTTTTTTTTTTTTTTTTTTTTGCCTTGGGCTGGGTCTTGGAGAACTTTAAGCCCAACAGCCTGCAGGAGAACGTGGTGCAGGCTGCCACACAGGAATCCTGGGAGAGTTCAAAGGGTATATTGGTCTGTAGTTGAACATGGCCTGCAGACCGATACGTTAGGCGCCCATAGTATTTTTAAAAATACTAATGCAGCTGGGCAAGGCAGTGCACGCTAGTAATCTTAGTACTTGGGAGGCTGAGACAGAAGTATCGTGAGTTTGAGGACAATCTCAGCAATCTGGTGAGACCTTGTTTCAAAACAAAAAATAAAATAGGACTGGGGGTGTAGCTTAGAGGTAAACTGCCCCTGGATTCAATTCCTAGTAGTTTGCGCGTGCGCGTGTGCACACGTGTGCACACACACACACACACCCCTAACCCCTCCAGTTTGACACAATCTAACTATTTTCTAGGTTCCTATACCTAGCCCACATTTAATGTTAATGTTACTTTTCCTGCACCTGCATGTATGTGAGTTTTTCTTTTTCTTTTTCTGATACTGGGAATTGAGCCCAGAGGCATTCTACCTTCAAGTGACACCCCCAGCCCTAATTCTTTTACTTTGAAACAGGGTCTCACTAAATTGTGGAGGGTCTCACTAAGTAGCTGAGGCTGACCTCAAACCTGTGATCCTCCTTTCTCAGTCTCCCAAGTACTGGGATTACAAGTGTACACTACCATGTTTGGCTTGTATATGAATTTTTGACCTATATGTATGTGAGTTTTAGACTCTAAACAATATAACGCAAGAATAAAAATCACTCAGAGATTTTGTTCTGCCTATAACATTTCAATCTCTCTACAGTGATTCATTGTTCTCCTAAAATTTAATGATAAGATGTCCATATTCAAGCTCTGAAAACTACTCTAGTAGTCGGACTGTGGTGGTGCATACTTGTAATCCTAGTACATGGGAGGCTGAGACAGGAGGATCGCAGGTTCGCCGCCAGCCTCAGCAACTTAGTGAGACTGTTTCAAAATAAATAAAAATAGAACGGGGTTGGGGGTGTAGCTCACAGGTAGAATGTCCCCAGGTTTAATCCCAGTACCAAAAAGAAAATGAGTAAACCACTCAAGCGTTCCACCTTGTTGAAGGGCAGGAGTGGAGAACCCCTCTGGTCCATACACGGTTCCTTCTGGATCTCTCCGGTTTGCCTGTTCTCACGGGGAAGATTTTAATACATAAATACATAATAGGAGCCATTATTAATACATAATATTAATAATATTAATGTTACAATTATTAATACATAATATTAATAATTAATACATAAATAGGAGCCATACGCCGACAGAAATCCTTTGTGTTTTGTGCCAGTGACTTTAACAGTGGGCTCTGTTCAAGCTTCCAGAAGGTGACCACCAACTCTCCATCAGCACTTAATGAAATCGGACTTGCTGTCGGATGTCCAGCCCCATTTTTAAAAGCGAGCCCCCTTCGGGTCATTCCCAGTTGTCTCTTGGGGAAGCACTCGTGCTGAGCTAGGCACTGCCTTTATCAGCAGCTCCTTACCAGGTCAGAGGACTCTGAGCTGACATCGTCTTGCTCCATCGCGGTGGCGTACAAATATAACTATGCCAAAAAGAGATAGTGTTGAGCTGGGCGTGGTGGCGCACGCTGGTAATCCCAGCGTTCAGGAGGCCAGAGGATCGCTGTTCCCGGGCAGCCTCAGCTACTTAGCGAGGCCCTTCGCAACTCAGTGAGAAACCTGTTTCAAAAATAAAAACACTAAAAATATAGGACTGGCGGTGTAGCTCGGAGGTAGAATGCCCCTGGGTTCCATTTCCAGTACCGCAAATAAATAAATAAATAAATAATAGAAAATAGGGCTGGGGGTGTAGCTCGGAGGTAGAATGACCCATGGATTCCATCCCCAGTACCACAGAAAACAACAACCAAAAAATAACAACAATAACAAAGGTGATCGTGGGAACGTAGTGTGGGCCGCCTGGCCCTGGCTCCATGCACTTCCTTACAATGGGGTCGACAAACAAGCACGCCTACCAAGCACAAGTACCCACAAGGAATCCTCAGCGCTGCTCTGGACAACCATGGCAGTCACCTCCAAGATGCAAATTCCTGCTCTGGTGGTACTGGGGACCGGAAGCCGATCCCTTAGTTTGGGAAGGTATCCTCCAGGTCAGGAGGACTTCCTGGGGAAGGCTGCTGGTACTTTCTCCCCGGTTTTCTCTCCCCTCCTGCTTACCATCGGCAGACAGCCTTGTGCTTGCGGCAACTTGCCTCCGGGTTCCAGACGCAAAGTGCCCCTGTACAGAGATCACCTGTGCGGCTCTGGGCCCTGACTGTTTACTGGATTCCTGACTTCCTAGGGTTTAGGAGCCGCAGCCAATTGCAGAGCCGTGGAGCGAGGCCACGCCGGTAGGTCACGAGGTGAGAGGAGAGGCGCAAGGGCCTTTCTATTACGGAAGGCTGATGGACAGAAACTCGGGCCAGTCTCACAAATGAACGACAGTAATAGACGGAAGAAACTGGCAGGGTGGTGGGGGGGAATGGCTGGGAGCAGAGGAAGAATGTTCATGAAATACATTCCAGCTAGCTTCTGCCGATTCATCCAGACATTAGTTTGATTGAAACAGAAGGCAGGGGTCTGGCTATTGTCGGGTATCTAGCTCCCCCCGCTCACCTGCTCCAGGGTGGACTCATCTGGGAGGAAGGCGCGAGCGTATCAATATATGGAAAAAAGGGGAAAACTCCCAGGATGAACCCCAAACCTACTTGGAGAGGAAACAACACAAAACAAAACTCCGCTCGAAGCTGTTGGGAAATGTTATGCTTTAAAAACACTCGTGTAAAAACATCTGAGGAGCAGGCTGTGCTGTGGGGCAGCCGAGTTTCTGCTGTGCTTTCATTTTAGAAAACAAATGCTCGCAGGCTGTGGAGTGGGAGGAGCCTGCTCGACCAAAGCTCTCAGAAAATGGCCACCCCGTTAGGATCCTGCGTGAGACACAGGGGCGCCCAGAGACCCTGGGGAGCGCGGCACTCACCTCGCGCGTGGTGAGCGCTGGGGACACCCAGGACCTTCTCTTTGGACCAGTCACCTTAATCATTATCTCCAAAGCCTTTGTTCGCTGAGCATCACAATGACTAATCACTTGGAACTTTCATCATTCTCCCTGGGCAAGGGAAACCTCGAGGGGGAAAAACAGGCCATTTCTAAATGGGAGGGGAGGCCCTCTCTAAATTTCGTAAAAGGAAAGAAAACAAAACAAAACAAAAACAAAACAGGCCTCAACAGGTATTTTTTAAAAATAGAAGCTTAAATCATCTTATCAGAAACTCATTATAAATAGAAAAGGACGTCTAAAAATAGACCACTCGGGTGTGGCCAAGAGCTGGCAACTGGTAACCCGAAAATGTTAAAAACAGAAACAAATATCGAGAAATTAAATATACAACACAACGGGATAAAAAAGTCATTATGAAGCGTATTTTCACCCGGGAGAAAAAAAGACGTGTCTCCCAGGAGGCAATTTACAAGCTCAGAGCAAAAAAGTCAACCTGCAGCGTGCGGCGGCTGGAGATACTCCCGAACTGGGAGACCTTGACAGGGAAAATTTTAAAGGTCAAGGTTTTTGTTTTGTTTTTTTCCACCGTGGTTAGCATGGCGGCACACCGGGCCGGCCAGGTCTCTAAAGCCCCAGTAAAACCCCACACAGGTAAGGGCCACGTCGTCACATTCGCTTCTGTCCAGATCCTGGTGCCTCTGCTTTCTCAAAGTGGTCCTTCGGTCCCCTCACATCAATGCAAAGGTGGAGGCAGCCCTGGTCCAAGGGAAAGGCTGAGCACGGCTCGAGGTGTGGCTCAGTGACAGGTGTCCACCCAGGAGTGAGGTGAGACTGACATTCCAACAACTTCCACCACAGAGCATCAGACCCAGCACGTGCGTGTGTGCATGTGTGCGCGTGCATGTATGTGTGTAACTGAGAGTTAAATCCAGGGGCATTCTACCTCTGAGTTACACCCCCGCTGCACCTTATTTTATTTTTGTGGTACTGGGGATGGAACCCAGAGGCATTCTACCTCCGAGCTACACCCCCAGCCTTATTTTTTTATTCTTTATTTTGAAACAGGGTCTTCCTGAGTTGCAAAGAACCTCACTAAGAAGCTAAGGCTGA
This sequence comes from Muscardinus avellanarius, assembly GCF_963383645.1. Taxonomy (NCBI): domain Eukaryota; kingdom Metazoa; phylum Chordata; class Mammalia; order Rodentia; family Gliridae; genus Muscardinus; species Muscardinus avellanarius. Next base: position 130,283,533 of record NC_137790.1, read on the forward strand.
TCTTCCTGCCTCAGCCTCCTAAAGTACTGGGATTACAGGGGTGTACCACCACGCCTGGCTGGAATGCTGTGTAGTACTAGGGGTAGAAGCCAGGGCCCTTCTACCTTTGGGCTCTACCCCCAGACCTATTTTATTTCTTTATTTGGAAACAGATTCTCATTAAGTTGCTAAGGCTGGCTTCGAACCTGTGATCATCCTGTCTCAGCCTCCCAAGTAGCGTGATTACAAGCGTGTGCCGCCACGCCAGGCTATCTTTAAAAAATACTTTAGCTGGTACGTGAGAGCCTCACATCCTAGTGCAGGTCACAGTGATATCGACCTACACACAGCACTTGGAGAGCTCCCCCTCCCAGCCCATTTCCCCTTCCCCATACAGGACGTTGAGGTTGGAACCGGTATTCTCACATGTGTCAATGACAGCGATTCCTCCGTTGAACCTCTCCCTGCCCCATCCCCAAGCCCACCTCCAAGGATTCCCTGGAATGGCTCCTCCATGATCCAAGGTCCCTCTGGATCCCAATTATTCCCTGGCTTCCACATATGAGAGAAAACACAGGACCCTTCACTTTCTTTTCTTTTCTTTTCTTTTTTTTTTTTGAGGTACTGGGGATGGAACCTAGGGACATTCTACCTCCGACCTACACCCCCAGCCCTGTTTTTTATTCTTTATTTTGAAACGGTCTCACGGAATTGCAGAGGGCCTCGCTAAGTAGCTGAGGCTGTCTGCAAGCCGCGATCCTCCTGTCTCAGCCTCCCGAATGCTGGGATTACAAGCGTGCGCCACCACGACCGGCAGAAGTTGTTCTAATACAGACAGAAAAACAAAACAATACATATAAAATCGGGCCTAGAAACACTATCCAACTCACAAAGCAGGAAGTGACGGCCCAAGGGTGTCGCACCTTGCACAAAGCCTGCCTTCCTGGGCTTAGAACAGCAGCTGGACTTCTCATGATGACATCCCAGAGTCTGGATGAATACACTCATGGGCGCAGCCAGGAAAACAAGGGTGTGAATGCTGGGTTTTCTTCTTTATACGCCTTCAGGAAATGTTTAGTTCCTCTTCCAACTGCACTACAGCATAGCTGAGTAACTTCTATAACATAAGAAGTCCCCCCACTTTTTTTTTTTTTGCAGTGCTGGGGATTTAATTTAGGGTCTTATACATAAAATGCAAAGGCTCTATTACTGAGCTCTACCCCCAGACTGTGAAAAATAGCCAACAAGCTGGGCGTGGTGGCACATGTTTGTAATCCCAGTACTTAAGAGGCTGAGATAGGAGGATCGCAGGTTTGAGACCAGCCTCAGCTACTTAGTGAGGCAATTTGCAACTTAGTGAGACCCTGTTTTGTTGCGGTGAGAATGTGAAAATGTTACGGGCCCCTGTTGGGCTCCCGAACTGTTATGGTGAAATGTAGCTGCGGGTTCTTGTTCTGAGCTATGTGTAGAAAACAATAGCCCGAACTCTTCTGCTGTTAGCTTAAGCCATTTTATTATTACAAAGATGGACAGACAGGACAGAACTTAAAGCACTACGCTATAGAGGGTGACACGGTGGGGTGACTTGAAGTCATCGAAGGTTTTTGGATACAGAATAGTTTTATACAAAACCAATAGTACCCGACTAGATCCGCCCCCTCTCAGGGCAGGTCTTTTGACGTGAGGATTCCTTCCTATAGGCCTGCCCAGTCTCCAGTACAGACCCCAAGCCTTTTGTTCCACCCCAAAATGTGTTAATTGGCCTCCTCTATTTTCTTGCTAATCACCCTTGGTGTAACTCTGCAGGGTCTTTTCCCTCTGAATGCCTGTCCACATTCAAGCTTCTGGGTTTTTTGTTTTTTGTTTTTTTGTTTTTTTTTTTTTTGGTGGTACTGGGGTTCCTGGAAACCCTTCTACCTCCAGGCTACACTCCCAGACCTCTTTTATACTTTTTATTTGGGAACATGGCCTCTTAAGCCAGTGCGGCTGGCTTCCAACCTGCGCTGGCTTCCAACCTGCGCGATCCTCCTGTCTCCGCCTCCTAAGCGTGAGGATTACAAGCGTGCGCCACCACACCCGGCAGCTTCTGGCTTTTTTAATACCAAAGTCATTTTCATGTGGTGGCCCATGCTTGTAATCCCCGTGCTTGGGAGGCTGAGACAGGAGGATCGCTCAGGTTCGAAGCCAGCCTCAGCTACTTAGTGAGGCTCTCAGCAACTTAGTGAGACTCTGAGTCCAAATTTAAAAAAAAAAAAAATATATATATATATACATACATACATACATACATACATACATACATATATATATATATATATATATGGCTGGGAGTATAGCCTGGAGGTAGAAAGCCTCTGGGTCCCACCCCCAGTACCACACACAAAAAAAGTCATTTCCTAATACCAGCACATTAATACATTTTGAAGCCCCTTGGCAGTACCGGCACACTACTTTATGTGTGTTGGAAGCCCTACCGGCACACTACTTTATGTGTGTTGGAAGCCCAGCAGGTGTTGGTCAGCTTTCTCCTAGGGAACAGCCCCAGTGCTTTCAGGCTGCATTGCTGGCTGCCAGCGCCTGCCCCTCCCCACCCCCGCCTGCCAGGTGGCCTGCCGGTGTCCCATAGACTGAGCTTGGGACACTGGGTTCTGTTCTTGCTTTCACTAGCCTTGTGACCTTGAGCGCGTCCTCTGCCTTTTCTGGGTTTGTGTTTCCTTATCTGGAATGTGAAAGAGGTTGGGCTCCTTTATTTCCAAGGTTCTTTTCAGCCCCCAAAATTGAAATCCGTGCAGCTTGCTCAGGAGGCTGAGGCAGGAAGACCACAAGTTTGAGGTCAGCCTGGGGTAATTTAGCAAGACCCGGACTCAAAATCAAAAGGGCTGGGGGCGTAGCTTTGTCGTAGAACAGTGGTCTAGCATGCACGTGGCCCTGGGTTCAGTCTCCAGTACCAGAAAACAAAACAAAACACAAACCCTGAAAACCATGATTCCCTCCCTCCTTCCCCAGCTATTGTTAATCTTTTTGTAAGAACCTTTACTTCCTCCAAAGTGGACATTCTCCTACACTTAAATGTACGTATGTACTTTCCTTGAAAGTACATAAGGTAGGTGCAAGCCCTACAGCCTGGCTAGTGTTAATGGCGTATCCATGAGGATAGTCAGAGGGAACTATGAACCTGGGATGCCTGGAAGATCACAGACCGGGCTCCTCCCGCTTTCTATATGCCTGCCCCAGCACCTCTGCCTTTCTGCTGCAAAGGAAATGACTGCGCCTGAGACCAGGAAGGAAACTGGACCATCCCCGAGTCAAACCTCTGGTAGCAGGTGAGCAAACCAAACTGGCAAAGTCAAGACGTTCTTTCCCAGTGATACACAATGGTCTCTAAGAACAAGTCCCAGGCTTTTTATGTTCCCCTAAATCTACCTCTGCAGGGACTCTGGGCTCTTCCCCGATCTTCTGAAGAATTCTCAGACCCTAGTGGGTAACCAACAAACATTCAAACATTTACTGAACACCTCTGGGAAAGTCCCAAGGAGCTGTTTTTTTGTTTTGTTTTGTTTTTTCAGTACTGGGGATGGAACCCAGGGGCATTCTACCTCCCTGCTACCTATTTTTTTTTTTTATTACACCTCTAGCCCTATTTTTTATTCTTTATTTTGAAACAGGGTCTCACTGAGTTGCAAAGGGCCTAAGTAGTAGGACAGCTGCGGCCATCCTTGAACCGTGATCCTCCTGTCTCAGCCTCCCAAATGCTGGGATTACAAGCGTGTGCCACCACGCCCAGCTAGGAGCAGGGTTTTGTTTATTTGGTTTTGGTACCAGGGATTGAACTCAGGTGCTCTGCCTGTGAGCTTGTTTACAATCCCAGTCTTATTTATTTATTTATTGCAGTACTGGGGATGGAACCCAGGGGCCATTCTACCCCCGAGCTACACCTCCAACCCTATCTTTTATTCTTTATCTTGAAACAGGGTCTCACTGAGTTGCAAAGGGCCTCACTAAGTAGCCGAGGCTCTCTGTGAACCGCGATCCTCCTGTCTCAGCCTCCCGAATGCTGGGATGACAAGCGTGCGCCACCATGCCCTGCTCCCTTTCTATTTTTTTACTTTAAACAAGATCACACCAAGTTACCATCTGTTGGCCTCAAGCCTGTGATTCTCCTGCCTCAGCCTCCCAAGTACTGGAATTACAGGCATGTGCTACTATGCCAGCCTCTGAGGAGCTGCTTTAGACCTTCAGCTGGCATAGTGATTTGGGGAACACTTAGCCCAGCATAGAAGAGTGACAACTGTCTAAGACACCAGTGGATGGATCTTCTCAACGAAGAGACCCGGGTGGATTTCTCTAAGAGAAGTCGACAGGGCCAGGCTAGGGAAATGGGGAGCCTCTTGTGGTGGAGCCCTGATCTGGCATCTGGCGTGTGTTTGAGTTGTTGCACCAACTCAGGTTTGCACTTACCGCTTATCTACTTGCTTATTGTCAAAAATTCTATGGTCACAATGACATCAGGAACAAGAGGCTCTAGACCTCTGAGCTGAAGTCAGGGACAAATACTTCCTGCGCCCTCACTACACGCTGAGGAGGCGGCCGGGGTAGAAGAGGCTGGCCCCCGGAGAGGACAGACCTTGGGTCCTGAAACGCTTATCTCTACAACTGAGGCTGCAGCTCTTGGGCTCTCTCTTTTTTTATTTTATTTTTTTATTTTTATTTTTTGGTGGTACTGGGGTTCCTGGAAGCCCATCTATCTCTGGGCTACACTCCCAGACCTATTTTATTTTTGGAAACAGGGTCTCCTAAGCCAGCGCGGCTGGTTTTGAACCTGCGCGATCCTCCTGTCTCCGCCTCCCAAGCGCGGGGATTACAAGCGTGCGCCACCACGCCCGGCCTTCTTTTTTTATTTTTTAAAATTTTTTGGTGGTACTGGGGTTCCTGGAAGCCCTTCTACCTCCGGGCTACACTCCCAGACCTATTTTATACTTTTTATTTGGAAACAGGGTCTCTTAAACCAGCGCGGCTGGCTTTGAACCTGTGCCATCCTCCTGTCTCCGCCTCCCAAGCGCAGGGATTACAAGCGTGCGCCATGCCCGGCTTCTTGGGGCTGTCTTTGCAACTAGGTCGTCTGAGGTCCTAACCGACGGCTGGTGATGCCTGATGATGCCTTTTGGGAGTGTCCATTTCCTCCTCTTCTTCGGGGCTGTGGGTACAGACAGGGAAACTCTGTCTCTAGGAGAGGCTCCCGGCCACTGGCGTCCTCCTCAAGTAGAAGGAAACCATCAGCAGTATGCTGATGGCATTTTGAAGTGACTTGATATAATTATTTTTTTTAAACGGTGTCTAAGTTGCTGAGAGTCTTTTAATTTTCAACTGCTGAGGCTGTCCTTGAACATGCAATCCTCCTGAGGTTGTCCTTGAATAGGCGGTCCTATCTCAGCCTCCCAAGTACCGGGATCACAAATGTACATTATCAGGCCTAGCTATGATGCAATTTTTTGTTTGTTTGTTTTTGTGTGTGTATGTGGTACTGGGGAATGAGTCCAAGGGCATTCTACCTCTGAGCTACACTCCTAGCCCTACTTTTATTTCTGATTTTGAAACAGGGTCTCACTCAGTCGCTGAGGCTGGCCATGAACCTGTGATCTTCCGGTCTCAGCCTCCCAAGCACTGGGATTACAAGCATGCACACCACGCCCAGATTTTATGTAATTTTAATAAACATAGTTCTCTTATGCCCTTGGGTTTTAAAATTATATACATGGGACATAAAGCATAACCTAATAGCCACAAGCAGAATGTTTTATATTCTCCATACCTAGCTCGCACACCAAACACACATCTGTGTCTTGAGTTTTTATTGTTAAATAAGCAGAGAGTAAGGAAAAGGCAGAAAAAAAGGGCTAAACTATTTTTCATCTAAAATGAGGTTGGGTAGAGGAATAATCATAAGATAGTGAGATGTAGAGAATGAGGGAAAAGATATAATGACATGTTTGTCCATTAGAAGACAGATAAATGCGGCAAAATGTTTTACTGGTGTGACCATGTAGCGTAGCCACCATTAAATATGTTATCGCTAATGACTAAAATTATACCTGCTTTTATAAACTCTGGGGCTAGGGACAGAGTGTCATCATTCAATCTACAGCAAAACAAAAAACAACACACACACACACACACACACACACACACACACACACACACACACAGCTGGTCTGAGGGCTGCGTGCTTTCTGCTCTGCTGCTGTGGTTACACTACAGAGAGCAGTGGAACGGTGCAATATTACCAACAGTCACTGGCTAGCCGGAATTCTGGCTAGCTGGAATTCTTCTGTTTTTATCTGATTAGAAATAAAACCCATAAACACGAATGATACAAATATAAAACTTTTGAGTATAGATATGTTTCTAATTGAAATAGTATTTGAAATCAGCATATTAAATTTCAGATTCAGGCCCTTTGTGGCTTCCCAGAATTTGCTAATTCTCATTGATAGCTATGGCAGTGATTATTTAAATAGCGGATTCCCTGGCCCAAAACCAAATCCAAGGAATCAGAATCTGTCCCTGAGATTCTATGTTTTGACACGTTCCCCAGGGCCATTTCTGTCCATACTAAACTGTTTGACACCTGAACTAATACAGGACAGAACAGCTATAACGGGAGGCATGTACTTTTTTATGATAAAATGAACACATTTTATCTTAGCTACTTAGTGAGGCTCCTTGCAACTCAGCGAGACCCTGTTTCAAAAATAAAGAATAAAAAATTAGGGCCGGGGGTGTCACTCAGAGGTAGAATGCCCCTGGGTTCCATCCCCAATACCGCAAAATAAATAAATAAATAAAATGAGTCCGTACAGATAAAGCTGTGCATTTCGATGAGTATTACGTACAAATTTACCTATCTATACAAGGTTCTGAGGGAAAGAGAACCAACATTTGTTAATTGTGCACTATGGTACAATTCCTGACTAAACTGTGTTATCGCTCAGTTTTCAAAATAAACCTAGATGAGCTATAGATGGAAAAAGCTGGGCTTAGGATAACTTTTTCTACTGTCAGATGCTGGACAAATGGCTGGCTGGGTTGTGAAACTAGATTTATCTAACCCCAGTCTTCCTATTCCATTGTACTGGGTTCAATGTATGTTAAGACACAGCTACACACATGTTATATGAAAGCCATATAGTTAAAAAAGCAATATAAGTAGATTTCTTTTAAAAACTTTTTTTCATCAACAGAAATGCAACTTTTATTTATTTATATATTTATTTTTTGTGGTACTGGGGATAGAACCCAGGGTCATTTCACCTTTGAGCGACACCCCCAGTCCTATATTTTTATTCTTTATTTTGAAACAGGGTCTCACTGAGTTGCAAAGAGCCCCACTAAGTAGCTGAGGCTGTCCTCGAACTGCGATCCTCCTGTCTCAGCCTCCCGAATGCTGGGATTACAAGTGTGTGCCACCACGCCTGGCTAGAAATGCAACTTTTAGAACATTCATTCTATTAGAGGATGTTCTTTGGTCTGTCTGCTGAGGATGGAACAAGGATATGGCTACTATCAAAGCCGCATCGAAGAGTACAAATGTTGGTAATGAAAAATATGCTTGGAAGCGTGCTTGGGTCAGATTTTATAACAGTGAGTCTTGACTTGTGCAAACTACAAAGTTGGGCAAATGAAACCGTATTCATTCTGCATGTCATCTTATCTTACAAAGGAAAAGACCAACCAATGATAATCTGGCACTTGTTGACCTACTGGTCTTCCCGCGCTCACCCCTCCCGCTCCCGACACGCCAGGCTCCTTCCATTGGGAAACCCCATTCTGCCGGCCTCTGGAATCCTGTATCTCCGGGGCTCTTCCCTGCTCTCCCGCCAGACTTCTCTTTGCCCCTCTACATCCTTCTTTCTTCCCTAAAAAGCCTCTACCCTCAACCCTTTTTCTCTCTCTACTCTGCTGAAAAGCCTCCTCTCCTACTTCTTAACTTTTTCTGATATATCAAAGAGTCCCAAGCTAGCCCCGGCCTTCCAGTGGAGCGCACAGCCCCATTATTATGGAAGATAGCATGCTTCAACACTTCAGACTCAGCACCCCTGAAATGCAGCTTCTCACCCCCTTCTGCAAGTGTTGCATGAGCACCAGGGCTCTGGAAGACGCAGCATCAGCACTGATACATTCTCCAGGGGCTGTTTCTATCCGTGCTAAATTGCCAGTCAGTGAACCAATAAAGGATAGAACAGCTATAATGGGAGGTATGTGCTTTTGTGATAAAATTAACACATTAAAATGAGTTGTACAAGCCAGGTGTGGTGGCGCACGCTTGTAATCCCAGTACTTGGGAGGCTGAGACAGGAGGATCGCAAGTTCGCAGCCAGCCTCAGCTGCTTTGTGAGGCCCTCTGCAACTCAGTGAGACCCTGTTTCAAAATAAAGAATAAAAAATAAGCCGGGCGTGGTGGCACACGCTTGTAATCCCCGCGCTTGGGAGGCAGAGACAGGAGGATTGCGCAGGTTCGAAGCCAGCCACGCACGCTGGCTTAGGAGACCCTGTTTCCAAATAAAATATGTATAAATAGGTCTGGGAGTGTAGTCCGGAGGTAGAAGGGCTTCCAGGAACCCCAGTACCACCACAAAAAAAAAAAAAAAAAGAAAAAGAATAAAAATAGGGCAGGGGGTGTGGCTCGGAGATAGAATTCTCCTGGGTTCCATCCCCAGACCTGCAAAAAACTAAAAATTAAAAATTAAAAAATAAAAAATAGGCCTGGCATGGTGGCGCAAGCTTGTAATCCCCATATTTGGGAGGCGGAGACCGGAGGATCACTATTCAGGAACAGCCTCAGCTACTTAGCAAGGCCCTTCGCAACTCAGCGAGACTGTTTCAAAACTAAAAAGACTGAAAAATAGGGCTAGGGGTATAGCTTAGAGGTAGAATGCCCCTGGGTTCCATCCCCAGTACCACAAAAAAGTAAATAAATAAAATAAAAAATAAAAAAATAAAGAATAAAAAATAGGGCTAGGTGTGTAGCTCGAAGGTAGAATGCCCCTGGGTTCCATCCCCAGTACCACACAAAAAAAAAAAAAAAAAAAAAGAAAGAAAGAAAGAAAGAAAGAAAAAGAGTTGTGCAGATAAAGCTGTGCATATAAGGCATCTTATGCACAAACGGACCTATCTATACAAGATCAGGTTTTTTAATTTTTCTGCTGAGTTCTCCATTTTCCCAAGCATAATGCCATACTTGCAGTAGGTACCGAATTATTTGCCAGAGAGCACTGATTCACTGCGCCGTGGATCCTGTCAGTTCTTCCCGCTGCCTGGCTCCTTCCCACCTCACTCTCCGCTGTCCTGACTGGATTAGCAGCCTTCTAACTGGTCTCCATGCCTCGGCCAGGCTCCCCCATGCCACGCGCGCGAGAGAGAGCAGGCCCCTAATGCACTGCCAAGCGCTCCCTGCTCCAGCAGCGTTAGTGACACCCTGCGGATATCGCATCCGCGTTTCCTATTTGCCATTCGAGACTCTGGTGGATATCGCATCCGCGTTTCCTGCTTGGCATTCGAGACTGTTATTGTTGGGCACTGAACGTGTTCTCACTGGACGCCTGTATAGACCAGTTCTAACTCAACAGGACTTGACGTTCCCCCTGTACACGCCCTGTGTCTTCTCCAACTCCCTCTCTGCCTCCTGTTTCAAATGCCTCCTCAAATGACCAGAATCGCTTCTTTTTTGCCAGGTCTCACAGAGTTGCTGAGGGCCTGAGGCTGTCCGCAAACCACGATCCTCCTGTCTCGGCCTCCCAAATGCTGGATTACCAGCGTACACCACCACGCCCGGCTACCTCTGGATATCTATATATTTCTTTCAACCACATGAAGGTCCGAGAGGAAAGAGATCAGGTTTGTTTTTTGGTGTTCCCTTTGTTGCTGTGTTCTGTATTCTCGCTAGCAGGGTGTCACACTTATGGTAGGTATTCAAATATTTGCCATAAAAACTGATAGAACCCCAGAGTTTACAAAGCACATTCACATTTGACATCCCATCTGCTTTTATTTGGGACTCAAGTTATTGCCAGTAGCCTTCGAGTCTGACGATCTGATTTCTATTGTTTAATGGAACTCTTTGAGCTATCTTTAACTTTCCATCTTATAAATCAAACAAAAGTATATTTCTTCAGTTGCTTTACTTATTTAGTACTGGGATTGAACGCAAGGGTATTCTACCTCCAAGCTACATCCCCAACACCTTTTAAAATGTTTATTTTATTTTATTTTCAGCACTGGGGATGGAATCCAGGGACATTCTACCTCCGAGTGTCACCCTCAGCACTAATTTTTATTCTTTATTTTGAAACAGGGACTTACTGAGTTGCAGAGGGCCTCACTAAGTAGTAGCTGAGGCTGTCTGCGAACCGCGATCCTCCTGTCTCGGCCTCCCGAATGCTGGGATGACAAGTGTGCGCCACCACGCCCGGCTCGGTAACTACTTATTCTATAGCACATTTCTTCATCCGAGCATTTTGAATCAAAGAAAGCCCCCTTGCCAAACTGCACTGTCCTCTGTCTGTAAATTGAGTGTATAAATAAAAAGGCCTCCACGAGCAGGCGACAGTACTGAAAAAATGAAAATCTAAAAGAGAAGGGAGAAATTTAGTTCAAAAGATTTTAAGATTTTTTTTAATTGCCTTCCTATTTAATCCACTTGGAATCCTACCTGAGTGGACCCCCAACATCCTTAGCGCTGCTATTCCAAGCATGTTAACAGAAGAAGATTGCTAACAGTTGAACAAATAGTTCCTTGCCAAGACAGCGGGATGTGACTAACATCAGAACTGTAAGAACGTAATAATCTGTTTGAAAACCCAAATGCCTTGTCGGAGCTCAAAGAAACATTTGTCTAGTGAAAAATACGTGAATTCAGATAAGGCTTTACTACTGCTTGTAAACCGAAAGCAGCCGTTTAATAGATGGATGGAGGTATATTTGAAGGGGAGAAAAACTACAAATTGCACGGAGAGGCAAGAAGTTTGCTGTGTGCGTCACCCGGGTTGCTGCTGTGACAGCTGTCACTCCATGGCCGCCTGAGAATCGGAAAGGAGAGGGGGGAGCGGCAGGCGGTGTCCCTCTGTCTCTTTAACAACAGATCACTCGAGTCATGGAAGCGTCGTAATCCTCAAACCTGATGGATGGCTATCAAAATCAGACACCTTGTGGGAGTCCCCCAGTCCCTCAAAAACAAACATTTCCTACTTCATACAGACGAAGACCACACACACCCAGTTACCTCAGTCAAAACAGACCAGCCTTAACAGAGTTCGTTTTTCCGGCTTGGGAAGAAATCACTTGGAGGTCCTTGGTTCTGAGTCCTCCATCTCCTCCACAGCAAGATCTAAAACCAGAAAGAAAGAAAGTACAACATCCCGTGACCAGCTGCCAGGATCTGGTGTTTCAGCAACCCGCCATTGCGATTAACATACACTGAGCAGTTACTTTAAGGCACGGGCTGCATGCAGGATCGACACAGGTGGCCTGCAGGACACCGGGGAGCACTGCCTCTCAGTTGACGGAACATGGCCCCCACGTTACAGCCGCAAACATAAAGACCTGGAGAGCTGCCGGAGCCTGCTTCAGGCCACACAGCTGATTTGAGAGCTGGGACTCAAACCCAGATTCAGCTGATCGCCACGCCTGAACTCCTACCCAGTAAGTCAGGGTCTCAAAGAGTAACCCTCTAGTATTTTTAAAAATCACATTATAAAAATTAAAAAAATAGACAGTTTCATAAAACAATGCTTACCCTTACTATGTGCGACACACATTATTTTCTATTCTATTCTTCTCTACGGTACTATAGATTCTAAATATTTATTTTTTTGTGGTACTGGGGGTGGAACCCAGGGGCTTTCTACCTCTGGGCTACACCCCAGCCCTATTTTATAATTTATTTGGAAGCAGGGTCTAAGTTGCTGAGAGCCTCACCGAGTAGCTGAGGCTGGCTTCAGATCTATGCGATCCTCCTGTCTCAGCCTCCCAAGCACTGGGATTACAAGCGTGCGCCACCACACCTGGCTAGATTCTAAATCTTTTTTTTTTTTTCTCCAGTGGTACTGGGGTTCCTGGAAACCCTTCTACCTCCGGGCTACACTCCCAGACCTATTTTTACATTTTTATTTTGGAAACAGGGTCTCCTAAGCCAGCGCGCGCCTCTGGCTTCGAACCTGCGCGATCCTCCTGTCTCTGCCTCCCAAGCGCGGGGATTACAAGCGTGCGCCACCACGCCTGGCAAAACAAAAAATTTGCCCCAATTGCAACCCACTAAATAGATTCCACAATTTTTTTCTTCTCCTCCTCCTCCTCCTCCTTTTGGTACTGGGGGATCAAACCTAGGGGCGTTCTACTTCTGAGCTGCACCCCCAGCCCTATTTTATTTTATTTTAATTTTGAAACAGGGTCTTGCTAAATTGCAGCGGGCCTCGCCTGTCTCTAGATCTGTCCTCTAGCCTGCTATCCTCCTGTCTCAGCCTCCCAAATACTGGGATCGCAGGCGCCAGGGCATCTATCTGGCTAGATCGCACAGTCTTCTGACGCCTCCTTGCTCTTGGGAAAACACGGATACAGCCCCTCACAAAAAGTTTCTCCGAAACGACGACAACTCCACCCCCCCCCCCATTCTTCAAGCCATGAGAACCGAAGTAGTTGGACTTCACGATTAGGAGAAAAGTCTTTTAAGCGTTAAAATATGTACAGGGCACCATAACACGTATCATCTCTGACTGATCCTTAGAAGGCACAGTCGATCCGAGCCGCTCCAGAAGGGAAGCGGGCACTTACCCACAGCGGAGCAGGAGAGGTAAGTGGACCCGGGCAGACTAAGACCCCCGCGGCGGACTAGGGACCCTGCGCCGGACGCGCGGCCAGCGCGCTCGTGCTGTGCCGTCCACACCACCTCGCTGCTGCAGGGCAGGAGGCTGGGCTGCAGCCCCCGGGCAGGCCTGCCTCTGCAAGTCACCTCGGCTGCGCCGGGAAGCCGCCGCCACGTTCCGGCCGGGTCGGGACTGGGGTCGGCCCGGTTCCGATCCCGGGAAGGGGAGGGAGGGGCGGCCGCGCAGCCCTTAGCCGGCAGGACCTGCGCCCCCGGCCCCCGCCGCAGGTGCGCACCTGTCCCGGGCCGCCACCTGCAGCGCAGACCCCCCTCGCGGGTCGGGAGCACCCCGGGGCCCCGCTGCGGAGTGGAGCCCCCGGCGCCGCCCGGCCCCGCCCGCGACACCCCGCCAGGGCACTTACGGGGCTCGGCTGCTCGGCCGCCGGCGCGCTCCCCCCGGGGGTCCATGGCGCTTCCGGACCCGCAGGAGTCCGGCTGCAGCAACGCACAGCGCCGCCCAGAAAATGGACGCCGGCGGCTCCGCTCCACCGGCCCGGCCCGCCCCCGGCGCTGCAGCCCGCGAGGAGGTCGGCCGGGCCCGGGAGCGCCGCGCCGACCCCGCCGCCGGGCAGCGGCCTCCGCGAGGCCACGACTCCGAGCTCGCCCTCGGGGCGACCCAGGCGGGGGAGCCGGGGCCAAGCCCGGCGCTGTCAGAGCGAGGCCCGGGCCGCGGGAGGCCTGCGCCCCACCCGGACCGAGCGCGGAGAGCCTGCACCCCCACAAAGTCCTGGGCTGTTCTCGACAGCGACTTCTCAGAAATACGGTGTTACCTGTGTTTCCCCCTTGGCTGTCAGGAGAGGCCTAGGCTGAAGTTCCCAACGTGGTATAAAAACTAATTCATGCAAAAGACCCAGCCCGCTTCCTTAAATAAAGGGCACGGGCTGCGTAGGTGCTGGGATCCTTCTTCTACACAACAGGACATGTACGCTGAGAGTGTGTTTGCGGAAAGGCCTGGCGCAAACTTGCACTGTGGAGCTAACAGTCGCGTGCACGTGTGCACAGGTGTTTGCAATTCTGTATCATACGCCAGACCGAGTTTTAAGAATGTGATCAGGTCGGGGCTATGGCGCTTCGGTTAAAATGCCTGCCGAAGCAGATGGGAGGCCCTGCGTTCAATTTTCCAGTATCAAAAAAGAAAGAAAAGAAAAAGAATGTGATCATTTTGACGAGTTGAGTAGACTTCAACAGTAAATGCAAAGCTAGTAAACACATTTTTAAACCATGCAAGAAAAATAGCTCGGCTGGGCGTGGTGGTGCACGCACTTGTAATCCCAGTACTTGGGAAGCTGAGACAGGAGGACGGGGGTTCACAGCCAGCCTCAGCTACTTAGTGAGGCCCTCCGCAACGTAGTGAGACCCTGTTTCAAAATAAAGAATAAAAAATAGGGCTGGAGGTGTAACTTGGAGGTGGAATACCCCGGGGTTCAATCTCCACTACCGGAAAAAAAAAAAAAAAAAAAAAAAAAAGAGAGATCGAGAGAAAAAGAAAAGTAACTTGATTGCAAGTCGAATTAAAGAACCATGTCATTGAAAAATCAAAATCAAGGCAGAGTTTTGAAGGCCGCCAGGCTGGGCTATGTTCAGATACACGCACCGGCACAATAGCAGTTCCCAACCTCAACAGTGAGCACCCTTTATACACCCTCCTTAGCTCACATGTTCACAGAGCTCTACTCCACTAAGCTGCATTTATTAAGTAATGATTCATCTTGCTGCTTGGAAAAAAAAAAGGAAGAAAGAAAACTGCAACGTGTGTGTATGTAACCGCCAATCAGAACGTCTACAAAACCCGAGTGAACCTGTGGGCCACCGTGGCTTCCAACCTCAAGCAAAACCCAAACAAAGGATGCGCTCATGGTCTCACTGCATGTCCCCATGTTTCCCATTGAGGTTATTTTGGAAACTAGGATTATTCAAAGACCTCTAGGAGAACTGAGACTCATGGATGGGAACCCTGGTAGGGAACTGTCAGCCTTCCAGATTGCTGTCTGTGCTTCCCATGGCTGGAAGGTAAGGGCTGGGAGGTCTTTGGGTTCCGCTTGTCTAAGTGTAAAAACCCAGTTTTGTGGCTTAACAAAGCCATTTTAGGCCAGCTACTTAATCTCCCAGGCCTCACCCCATTTTTCTTACCTGTGAAATGGGGCTCTTTTTTTTTTTTTTGCGGGTCTGGGGATGGAATCCAGGGGCATTTGATATCTGAGCTACACCCCCTGCCCTATTTTTTATTCTTTATTTTGAAGCTGGGTCTCACTGAGTTGCGGAGGGCCTCACTAAGTAGCTGAGGCTGTCCACGAACTGCGATCCTCCGGTCTCAGCCTCCCGAATGCTGGGATTACAAGCGTGTGCCACCACGCCTGGCTGAACTGGGGCTCATTTTAAAACTAGTGCCTACTGTAGGGCTTTCTGAGAATTAAATAATACCTGCAAAGCGTTTACAAGAGCACCGGAAAGTGCTCTTTGTGAGCCCGTGCAGCTGTTGTTAGTATTGGACATCACGTGTGCAGAATTATTCATTTGTTTGGTGTTAGGCATTGAACCCAGGGCCCCGCACCGGCCAAGCCCAGGTTGCTACACCCCCAGCCCGAAGTATTCAGAGTTTTAAATTCCTACCAACGCAAGCAGTCCCAATCATAGCTAAAGTGTGTAAAACAAACTCTACACTCCAGGAACTGTTCCTGGGCAGTCTGCGGGGGTCACATGGTAAAAGACAGAAAGGGTTTAAGCACAAGTCTGACTCGACAGGCACCTTGATCAGACTCGGCCAACAGCTCGCTACCGGTGAAATCGCGAAGTCGGCTCTGGCTTTTCTAAGAGGCTTAGCGAGTGAATGGCTCCTTACATACGCTTGGGGATTCACAAACAGTGGCCTTTCTTTCTCACCGGAGCCAAATGTTTCTCCAGAAGCGAATAGATTTCCCAAATTGTTATTAATAACTAAAATATCACAGCAACCGTTTCAAACGCCACAGCCTAAAACTTACATAATCAGCCAGTCCTTCAAAAATTTTCCATCCTTCCTCATAACCAGTCACAGATTCTCTCTCTTAATCATTCTTCTGAGTATGGGGAACTATCTGGAAATTTCCAGAATGTCCCACCCTGTCATAATTATATTCTTTTCTGTAAAGTTTTTTCCTCCTCATGATAACTAAACACGATACCTTTTTTTTCTATAATAATGTTTTTTTAGGTACTGGGGTGGAACCCAGGGGCATTCTACCTCTGAGCTACACCCCCTACCCTATTTTTCATCTTTATTTTGAGACAGGGTCTCACTAAGTTGCAGAGGGCCTCAGCTGAGGCTGTCTGAGAATCGTGATCCTTCGGTCTTGGCCTCCCGAATGCTGGGATTACAAGCGTGCACCACCATGCTCGGCTCTCTATAATAATTTTAACTTCAAAAGCAAAAAAATAAAAGTAAAAAAAAAAAAATCCCAACAACATTTAAAGCCTCCCTGTCTTTGATTTCTCCTGTTTCTCATCCTCCACACTGCACGCTGTGGGTCCTTTTCCAGGGGTCTTTTTGGTTTCATGACATTTAATTCTCACACAGTTTCTGTGATGCTACTGTTACCTGCTTAGGCTTTCTGACCTAGACTACTGATCTGTTTAACATGAACGGTCCCCTTCTTTTTCTTTATAGGTATTCAGTGTTATCATAGTATCACACAAAAAGACTAAAATGTCTGTCTGTCTGTCTGTCTGTCTGTCTGTCTCTCTGGTACTGGGGATTGAACCTAGGGGCATTCTACCTCTCAGCTATATTCTTGACCCTTTTTATTTATTTGTTTTTTATTTTGAAACAAAGTCTAAGTTACGAGGACCCTGCTAAATTGCAGAGGGCCTCCTTAATCTGCTGAGGCTGGCCTTAGCCTTACGTTCCTCTGTCTCAGTCTCCCGAGCGTCTCCGTTTGCTTTGTTTCTCAGGTTAGGAATCCAGAGCTCAGCCTGCCCCCTCTGCTTACGGCCTGCTCCGTTCATTTGTGGTTTGCTTTTCCCATCCTGGAATCTCACCAAATTCTGCCAGTGGGCCTCTCCTCCTATGGCTGGTCATCTTGTTCTCTTTCGGTTCTGTAAGAAAGTCCCTTCCCACCATCCCATTTTCCCCCATCTCTGACACATCCCTGAAAGGCCTCTTGTGTGTGGTGTGTGTACCAGAGTCTCTGAAGAGGCATTGTTTAGGATCGGGTGTCACCCTCGGATGCCTGTAGGAGCCTGGCAGACAAACACGTGAAACTGTTCACCCGAGGCAGTGTGAGCTGGGCTAAACTACCTAAATCCTGGTGGGAGATAGCCAGTGGGGGTGCTTACGACCTAGCCCCAGAAATAACCATTGCCAGGTGGGAACACGGAGTATGCCAAGGAAGCCCCAAATCAAGATTTTTATATAAGATCTATTAATTAAATGTTTACTTTTTTTTTTTCAGCACTGGGGATGGAACCCAGGGGAATTCGACCTCCAAGCTACACCCCCAGCCCTATTTTTTATTCTTTATTTTGAAACAGGGTCTCCCTAAGTAGCTGAGGCTGACTGCGAACCTGCGATCCTCCTGTCTCAGCCTCTCAAGTACTGAGATTACACATGTGCACCACTACGCCCGGCTAATGTTTACCATTTTAAAGAAAGAGTCTGGCCAGGCGTGGTGGTGCATACCTGTAATCCCAGCACTTGGGAGGCTGAGACAGGAGGATCGCACAGGTTCGAAGCCAGCCTCGGCTACTTAGTGAGGCTCTCGGCAACCTAGTGAGACCCTGTTTCCAAATAAAGTATAAAATAGGTCTGGGAGTCTAGCCTGGAGGTAGAAAAGCCCTTGGGTTCCACCCCTAGCATCACAAAAATAAATAAATAAATAAATAAATAATAAATAAATAAATAAAGAGTCTGGATGTGATCAAGCCTCTAGATGTAACTACCAATTGACAGGAAATCTCTGAGCCTGGAACATGTAAGATAGCTCCAAAGAAGGCAGTCGTCAGTTTCTGATGGGGGAAACTGTAGCCAGAGTGCTTCTTCAACAATAATTATCACTATTCCAAAATAATATATTAAGTATAATATTTCATATTATTTAAATAATTATTGATTATTCAAAATGTTTATTATTTATTGCTTTAAATACCATTTTTATTAATCCTCAGAGCTTAAGTTGATGAGAGGCTCTCGGCAATTTAGCAAGACCCTGTTTCCAAATAAAAAAATAAAAAGGGTTGGGGTGTAGCTCAGAGGTAGAATGCCCCTGGTTTAATTTCTGGTACCATCACCACCAAAAAAAAAGGGGGGGCATAATCATAAAGTTTATTTTTTGCTTCTACATATGTTTAAATTTTCACAAAGTTTCAAAAGATTACATTCATATATATATGTATTTTTTTTATCTTGGTACTGGGGATCAAACCCAGAAGCTACACCCCCAGCCCTATTTTTTTACTCTTTATTTTAAAACAGGGTCTCACTAAGTTGCGGAGAGCCTCACTACGTAACTGAGGTCGGCCACGAACCTGCGATCCTCCTGTCTCAGCCTAACTTAGTGAGAACATGTTTCAAAATAAAGAATAAAAAAATTGGGCTGGGGGATATAGCTTGAAGGTAGAATGCCCCTGGGCTCGATCCCCAGTACTGAAAAACAAAACAAAACAAAACAACAAGAAAAACACACACACACACAAAAAAACAAAGTAAGCCAGGCATGGTGGTGCGTGTTTGTGATCCCAGTTCTTGGGAGGCTGAGACTCCGAGTCAGCCTCAGCAACTCAGTGAGACCCTGTTTCCAAATAAAGAGCTAAAAAAATAGGGCTGTGGGGATAACCCAGAAGTAGAAGGCCTCTGGGTCCACCCCTAGCAGCACAAATAAAATAAAATAAAATAATAGTCTGCAAACTACAGCTCCCAGGTCAAACCAGCTTGCCACCTGTTTTGGTACGGTCCAGGGACTAAGGATAGCTTTCATGTTTTTAAGTGATTAGAAAAAAAAAAAAAAAAAGACTATTTCACAATGTGAAAATGACATGAAATTCAATTTTAGTATCTCTAAATGAAGAGACCCAGCCACAGTCAGATGTGTTATTACTATTTTTCTCTATCTTATTATGCTTTGATTTTCATCAATACGAAATGTGCAGGTACTTGCTTTCTCCTTTGTTACATATTTATTATTTATTTTCTTCTTGCAGTCCTGAAGGTTGAGCCTAGGGGCATTCTACCTCTAGCCCTATTTAATTTTATTTTATTTTGAGACACGTTCTCTTGAGGTTGGTGAGAGGCTCACTACTTGCTGAGGCTGTCCTCAAACCTGCGATCTTCATGTCTCAGCCTCCCAAGTACTGGGATTAAAACAGTTTGCCACCGCACCTGGCTCTCCTGTTATATAAGAATCTACACACTATCCTGTTTTGCGTCAGCCTAATAAAACATATGGGAGACCATGGACTTGGACGGTTCTCTTGGGCTGGGCCCAATAAACCAAACCAAAATGGAGTCACTCGTGCTTGAGGTCTTCATTGCTAAGTTGCAATTGTTTATCTGATCCGTGGAGGAAACGGAAGATCGGGTAATGACAGAATCCCCAAACACACCAGTTCTGGCAGCATGATAGAGTCCCTGGCTTTCGCCCTCATAAGGAAGGCCATCTGAAGTGACCCAGGGGACCAGTCTGCGTTTTGTTTTATGTTGTGTTGTCATTCTCGCTCAAACTATACTTTCCCCCACTGTGGTACTGGGAATTGAACTCAGGGGCATTCTACCTTCAAGAGCTACACCCCAGCCTTATTTCATTTTATTTATTTATTGTGGTCCTGGGGATGGAACCCAGGGGCATTCTACCTCGGAGCTACACCCCAGCCCTATTTTACTTTTATTTGGAAACAGGGTCTCACTAAGTTGTGGAGGGCCTGGCTAAGTTGCTGAGGCCGGTCTCATACCTGCAGTCCTCCTGACTCAGCCTCCTAAATCCTGGGATTAGGTGTGGGCCATCACACCCAGCTTCAGGCTACTTTTAAAACATGACTTTACCGCCAGGCCCAAAAGAATGCCTGGTGTGTGTGTGTGTGCGTGCGTGTATATGTGTGTGTGTGTGTGTTTAATAGATGGGGTGCTGTTTGATTTATGAATTTCTCTTAGAAGACAATTCAATCTCAACTCAATTTGTTGAGAGTTTGTCTTCTGCCAGCACAAAAGCCTAAAGTAGTCACGATCTGACCCTTGAGAAGGTCGGCCTGCCCTGGCTTAGGGACCGGGTTTCCCTGTGACCTAAGAGCAGCTTAGTTTAGCAAAAAGAGCACTGAACAAGGAGTCGAGCACTTCACTCTCCAAAAGACTTGGAGAAATTTCCACTTCTCTGGCCAGGCGACCCCCTTAATGAAAGAATAAAAAGGGGGGAAGTCTAGCATGGCAGACTGGCCTGTGGTTTGATTTCCTCTAGGCAAGTACAAGGACAACGAGAGCTAGTGCCACCCAGGAGTGGTTCCCCTGGACACCAACAGATCTGAACAATCAACAGGCCCCTGGGGAAGGAGGAGGGAGGGAGAAGGAGGGAAGGTTGGTTGGTTTCTAGGGGGGAGGGCCGCTGAAGCCAAGCAAACACGCCTGCCATGGGCAACAGGGCTCTGGGGAAGATTCCTCAAATCGAATCATGTGGCGTAGAAGAAGTGCGTGGCCGCGGCCCCTGTCAGAGCTCTGCTCTGTTCACGTACAGTTCATTCCAGATCTAGAGCACGGGGGGGGGGGGGGGTTCTTTGTCATCCTCAGCCTAGAGAGTAAGAAAGAACCCTGGGGTGGAACTGGACACCTGCGTGGACTCTGAGTTAAACCACCTTCCAGGATGTCGGCCTATCCACAGGCCACGGGCCGGCTTACAGACCCTTCTTCTCCAGCCGCACCCTCTCCACTCTCTCCCGCGCTCCACATCCAGCCTCAGGGTGCAGCGTGCAGCATCTCCTTCGGTCCGCCCCAGCTGTCCCTTGGTCCCCTCCCTCTTCTGCACCCACACTTGCCCCTTGCCGCGCGCTCCAGTCTCCATCTTGCCTCCCTAGCCAACCTCACTCTTCTCTTCCACTCCGCTTCCCCAACACCCTGCGTACTTTAAACAGGCTTCCCAGGCCTCCTTCCCCTAACCAAAGGCCCTCCTTTTCCCTTCCTCAGCTCCAGAAAAAAAAAAAAAAAAAATGGGGGGGATTACAAGGGCACCACCCTTCTGGGATTTAACCACATTCTCAGCTGGTGGCTTTTGTTTTCTGTCTCGCTGGTTTGTAAGGCCCTCAGGGCAGGCACTCTGCTCAGGCTCAGCCTCAGCGCAGGGGAAGAGGGGCAGGGATGAGAGGCCTTAATTAGAACAACGCCTCAGACAGGATAGGGGAGTTGAGTATGCAAAAGGAAAAGAAATTTCAAAATATCCATTTGACAGCACTGACCACAGGCCAGAGAAGAGGGCTGTTTTATTATATAAAGCAAATAATGAAAGCCGACACTGACTTTCATGCATGCAAAAAGAATACTTATACTGGTGGTTTTTTTGTTTTGTGTTGGTTTTTGTTTTTGTTTTTGTTTTTGGCGGTACTCAGGATGGAACCCAGGGACATTCTACCTTTTAGCTACACCCTATTTTTTTTTTTTTCCGGTACTGGGGATGGAACCCAGGGGCATTCTACTTTGAGCTACACCTCCAGCCCTAGTTTTTATTCTTTATTTTTGAAACAGGGTCTCACTGAGTTGCAAAGGGCCTCACTGAGTAATCGATCGCTCGAACTGCAATCCTCCCATCTCAGCCTCCCAAGTGCTGGAATTACAAGCGTGCACCATCATGCCAGAACATTTTTTTTTTTTTAAACAAACAAGACCAGAAAACAAACTCCCTTTCAGGCCAAACATAGTGAGCAGAATCACAAGGGCTGGTCTCGAACACTGAGCAGAAATAGCGACAGGAGGAGGAAAGAGGGTAAAAGAAAAGATGTCGAGCGGGGTGTGGTGACCCTGGCGGCAATCCCAGTACTTGGGAGGCCAGACAGAAGGACAGCATCCTTAGCACTCAGTGAGGATCTCAGCAACCTCTGAGACCCTGGTATAGAGGGAAAACTCAAAACAAGGGTTTGCGGGTATAGCTCGGAGGTAGAATGCATCTGGGTTCAATCCCCAGTACCACACCAAAAAGAAAAGAGAAGAAAAAGAAAATCACAAAACCAGTTACAAGATCAAGAGAGCACTGGTTCATGAAACCCATAGGCCAGAGCAGGGCATGCTGGGATCAAGGAACCAAACACAAGGGTTTTGGCGACTATCCTCTGACTCATCTGCTGCCCAGAGGCCTCCCGCAGGACAGTCGGCCAGGGACCCCCCCCAGCGAAGGTTTAAAAAAAAAAAAAAAAGCAAAAGCAAAATGCTTGCATCACCAATTCAAATTTCCGCATTCAGGGGCTTCTCGGCTTAACATCTGCTCATGAATGCAAAAGTGGCAGCCGTGATTGGGGTCACCTGGCAGTGCGGGGCGAGCAGCTTGGGGAAGGGCAGCCAGACAGACGGTGGCTTAGTAGGCGCCAAGACATCTTGGGAAGGTGGCGAGGGTGAGACGCGACATCCCGGGAAAGAACCGTCCCTGCCATCGCCCCCCCAACTGAAGGCTGGACTCAGGGGGGCAGGAACAGAGGTCCCGAGGGGGATCTTTTTCTCTGCAACCAGGAGGAAGCATGATTGTGACAGTCCATGTCCTGCTCTGGCCTGGCGGGTGTGGGGATCTCGATGGGGTGCTGTGTCACGGCTCCTTCAGCCCGGTACACAGCAGCGTCCGTCCCTTGGTAGACGCTTCACAAATGCTGGGAGAAGTGACCTGAACTGTCACCATCCCCTCCCCCAGGACTGTGTCAACACTCTACCTTCAAAGACCAGAAGAAGCTTGTTCTTAGTTAGGCAACCGGGTGTTTCCCAAAACCAAATGGAGGGAAAGGAGGCAGACGGGACATCTCCACGGTGCCAAGCAATGCCTGCTACATGGCGACTCGATTGTAGGAGGTGCTTCTGGAATGGCCAGAAGGCTTCGAAGACACGTGTAGACTCTAGCTTGTATCACAGACCCATCCCTTGTTCTCTGGCCCCTAAGCATCAGCAGACGAGCCTCATAGGCACGCAGAGAGTGCTTACTGTCTCGGAAGAATTTTCTAGCATTGTTTGCTGTAATAGAGAAAAATCACTCTAAGCAGCAAGGTCTTTATAAAAGGAGTCAGGAGTGCCAAAGCATTTTAGTGAAATCCGAAAAGCAAACCTCACAGACGGGTGGGTGAGAGACGTTTTAAAAACAAAGGCAACTTATTGATCAGATGGGACAGGGCCTTTCTGCCATTTTGCCTTTGGGAAAAGAAAAAAAAAATTAAACAGCTATCTCTACGTTTTGTCGCTAAATTCTAGAGTTGTTATGGCAAAGCAAGGGGCTTCCCAGAAATTCCCTTGCTCCAAGAGGCCTTTCTTGGGTTGGCACTGAGGTTGTGCCGGGATTTCATCACCATGAAATGGTGCCAGTGGGGTCAAAGGTAACAACCCCGCTGGCACTAAACTGGAAGGCAGATTGGCTAAAGCCTGCCACGGGCGCCTGGGCCACCCTCAATGGCTGCTGGAGACGCTACCTAAGAAAGGCTTGACCACGACGCTGCCGGCCAGGGCTCCCAGAGAGGGGCAGCCCACCAAGAAGGGGAAGCTGGCGGCTTGCGCTGAGGCTCCGTGACCTCTTCACCTGCAGATCCCCATAAGGGGCCACCGCTCCAGGAAGCCCTGGCCCGACACCAGTGGCTCTCCTCCTGCCGAGCTCTCCCTCCCACCCTCCTCTTGAAAGGTTTTGTCTTAGTGTCCTTCTTGATGCTTGTCTCCCGCAGTTTTTCACCTGCATATTTTTTTTTTTTTGGCCTTTTTCTCCCACCTCCTGCCCGCCGTACGCAGGCAGGTCCTCGAGGCGCAGGCGCTGATCTGTCTTGTGACTCCATTTCTAGCTTCTGGAATATGCCTGGTATATAGCAGGTGCTCAGAAATGTGCCGAGTGTTTACCAAGAAAGCTTTTTACAACAGCATTTCCCTCGGAAGGGAAAGGTTAAGGCTGAGTCGCACACTACTGAGAGGTACTAGAGTTGTTGTTGTGTGTGTGTGTGTGTGTGTTAGAATGTCCCTGGAGATTGAATGCAGGGGCAGGCTACCTCTAAGATATGAGCTGCACGCTCTGCCCTATTTTATTCTTTCTTTCTTTCTTTTTATTTTTTGCAGTACCTGGGATGAAACCCAGGGGCAGACTACCTCCGAGCTACATACCCAGCCCTATTTTTTTATTCTTTATTTCGAAACAAGAGTCTCACTGAGTTGCAAAGGGCCTAAGTAGTAGCTGAGGCTGTCCTCGAACCACAATCTTCCTGTCTCAGCCTCCCAAATGCTGGGCCTATAAGTGTGCGCCACCATGCCTGCTCTACTCTTTAATATTTGAAACAGGGTCTCACTACATTGCTGAGGACCTCTCTAGGTTCCTGAGGTTGGCTGCCAAACTCCATCCTCCCGTCTCCGCCTCGCTAGATCTTTTTCGAGATCTTTTTCCCATCTCAAGCAAGAAAGAAATTGTAAGTCATGGTCTGACTGCAAGTCCATTTGTGGGAGGGGGGAGACCCATAAACATGGCTGAGGTAGACCAACATTAGCAAGGGATGAAATCTCATATTCCCATTAAATTAAAGCTTGAGAAGAAAAAAAAAAAACATTTCCCCTTCTGGGGGCGGGGTGGGGGGAGAGTTGAGAATCTTATAGTATAAATCATTCAGGCAGAAAGCCACACGTTTGCCCATTGCATTTTGGTGAGAACAAAGCAGTCGTTTGCACGGTCTTTCTCTGCACCTGCTCTGGCCTGCCCAGCACGAACACCTTAGCCCAAACGTGTGAATGGGTTAAGCACAGTCTTTTAGACAAGGAGAAGGGAAAAGTGCCATCTTCAATCGGCAGGAAGCATTGCGGGCTAGTCCAGGAAGTCCAATATAGTTGTAAAGGGGTAAGTTTAGGAAAGCTGTGTGCCTCGTAACAGTGCTGTGAAGCAGGATGGCCAAGTGTTAGGCGAAACACAGCAAAGTAATAAATAATAATTATTCTTCCATTCGGCCTCCTTTTTATTAGGATGGCAATGGTGCAGTATACCTCCCAACAGGCTTCTGTGGCTTTCTGGCTCTTTGAACTGTGTTTAGAATCCTTTTCGACGAGATCAAGAGCAACACAAGCGAATAATGTCATAAAAAAAATAATTAGGTATGAAAACCTCCCGGATGACGCAACCATGCTCGAGTTAAAAACAAAGGGATCGACCTTCGCTGGATGCCGAATCTATTGGGCACCCATTTTATGGGGGGAAAAAATCCAATGGCACCGCACCCATCTAATCTTGTCATTCCGATTCAGATGGGTTCAGAATGATTGATTTGCACTGGCCTATCAAAACTGAAGACACTGTACTTCTGATCTTCCTGAAGAGGAGTAATGTTTTAATTATAAATGCCCTGCTCACAATGAGCCTGACCCCATTACAACCGTTCACGCTCTTGGTACTACAACAAATGTCAACGCTGCACCGGGTTTCTGACATTTCAGTTCACAATCGGATGGGGACGGGGGTACTTGTATTCAAAATGTACTTAGGCACGTTCACAGGCAAGAAAGGAAAATGGCCCCCAAACAGCTTTAAAAAAAAAAAAAGGGTGTTGCAGGAAGGGTATTTCATGGCAAGTCCAGAGCATGAAATTACTGGGAGATGAATCATCTTCTAATATCATTGAGCCAGTGAAAGAATCCAAACAAAATACTTTACTTGGCCTCAAAACAAGAGAGCAGCCACCGTCACCCCTCTGAAACCCCAAAGAGGTTCGACTGCACAGACAATGCTTTGGAATCTTAGACAGGGTGCTAGAATCAAGCAACTGTGCACACAAACGTCTCTGCTGCGCGCTCTTCCGGTCAGAGCAAACCTCAAGGAGGTGTCAGCGGAGCGACATCTTCCTAACATACCTGCAGAACCTCTCCGTATAAGCACAACGTGCTCTTGCCACGGGCGGGGGGTGGGGGGGCAGCTGTGGCTTGAAGCCCCTCTTTACCCAGAGCTCCCAGGATCCCCATGGAGGTGTTGGGAGGCTCTAGGAAGACAAGCATTTTTCTGATTTTCAGCATTTCTGAAATACCTTTTGTCTCAGAGGCACTGGCGAACTTGTGTTAATGACGCCACACTTCTGTGCACAAACCTTGACCTGCATTCTGGAGCATACTGCCGAGCAAACCTCGATTTTGAAAATATTGAGCACAAAGGAAAAAGAAAAAGCTGGCTGCCACTACGCAAGCTTTCTCTAGATGTGCAGAAATAGGGCTTAAGATTTAAGGCTTGAAGAGCGCATGTTGAAAATACCTGAAATCAGCTCAGAGTCTAGAGGGGAGGAAACAGAACTGGAGATTTTTCATTCAACGTTTGTTTCCTTTTTCAAAAGACATCCCTTTGCATATCTGTTATTGCATTTTAAGATACGATTCGGTTACCAAGGAAACAGGTTCCGGCCCAGTGTTAATTTGAAACTAAAATATATTTGAGAAGTTGAGCTCAAAGGAAAGAGCTCATTGACATTATTTTGAAAAAATACCAGAATTTGGTACTTAAGGAACTCTAACTGTATGGTCTGTCACGAGCCATTCTAGGGGTTTGATTTCATTCAGTGAAACTCTATTTCTTCTAAGAGGGCCATCTATATTTAATATTTCCTCCTTTAAAAATTATAACTCCTTGTCCTCTTAAATTTTGCATATATACAGATATACAGACAAATAGTGGTTTTACCCTTATATATTGCCCCCAATTGCTTTCGGAAACATAGAAGGTTTTTCTTTTAATCATCCATATAACACGTTTAAAGACCGCTTCTTAAAATTTAAATATTTTTAATGTTTCTTATTAAGCTTATTTGCGCTCTTTGAAATTATCTCCAGAAATCTACTTATTTTTAGTTTTAAGCAAACATGGAAGCAAAACATCAGACTTTTCAAAAAAATTCTTTTGTTGTCTCGTGGCGCCACACCTATCAAATAACTGTTTTCTTTCTTTTACCAAAGGAATCATCTCAGTTTGATAGCAGAATCATTTTATAAGTTCATAAGAGCTACATATTTATATAGTATCTGAATAGGAGAGGCTACCCAATTTAACCCCCTCCCCCAAGACTACAACTATCTTATTATTTTTTTTTAAATTTTAAAAGTCACAGTTTAATGCATGTAATGCTTTTGCTGCATGGCTTAAAAAAACTATAAAACATGCAAGTTTCAACCTACCTGTATGTATCACTTAATGCAGTACTAGTATGACAAGACCCTCAGCCATTTTAATGTAAGGCGATGGAGACCAACTGATTTCTCTGTCTTCTTGCTCCCAAGTTTTAGATGCAGTTCTCACACACACCAAAAAAAAAAAAAAAAAAAAAATCCTACGCAGGACAGCTCGGATACACCGTGATCATGAGAACCGAATTTATCAACAGGAAAACAGTATCGAAAACAGAAGTTTTTCATCCCAGGTTTCTCTAAGGCTGCAACGAAGGAGGTGGTGTGTTGAATTTTTTTTTTTTTCCTCTCGCTCCTCTGAGAGTTCAAAGCTCGGAGCTGACCACTGCAAAGGCCACTGTCACATTTGTTGAAAATCAAGCCACTAATACCGGCACTGAAAATACAAATTTGAGAAGCCAAGTTGGCTTGCACACGACGCCGGCGTGCATAAGCGTTAAAAATAGATTCCACCTTGCCTTCTACCTGCATAATAAACATGGAAGTTTCGAGTGTTTAATTTGATATTCACATTAATTAACAATACAACATACATTATTTAAAAGACAGCAAATGCAGGAAGAAAGGGGAGACACCATCTGGTAGCAGAGTTTGGTTGTTTTTCCCCCCTTTGGTTTTAGGGTTCTGTGGGGTTTATTTGGCTTTGTTAAAAAAAAAAAAAAAGGAAAAGAAAAAGGTAGAATCGTATCTGAATGTGATGAAAGCAAACATCTACTAGCAAATGAAATCGGAAATGAAAGCGATGTCGCAATCTCTCAGGCTGTAATGAGGCAAAAACAAGTCTTCTTCGCTCCCGGATGATATAGCACACAGAGCATTTACATACTCACATCGGAAATACTAGGCAACGTGTAATGAATTCTGTACACAGCACGCACACACAGCACCAGCCCGGCTAATCCTGCCTGCCATCTTAGGCTCGCAGGAGCCAGCTCGCACGGCATGCAGCACACCAGCGAGCCAGGGAAGGAGGGGCAAGGACAGCTCACCTTAAATGCAGTATCTGATTAGTGTTGTAAGTGACATTGCATATCAGCCCCAGAGTCCTGGTTCAACTGGGTAGGAGGGAACAAAGAAAAATGTCATCAACTGGTGAAGATGAGCCCAATCACTAAACACTGTTTAGCAAACTCCGGATTCTGCAAGCAGACAGTAGAAGGCATTTCAGGCACTTAGGCAGAGCTGCTGCACAACGAACGTGTCCTTCTGCTTCTGAGAACCAATCCTTTTGCTAAGGAAGAAAATAAGCTGGAACGAAATACTGTCGTATCCTCTTCTTGGAGAAAGCTTTCCGTGCAGTATGTATCCGATCCGGGGCGCATTTGATAGACTGTTAATTTCATAGAAGCGCTAAGAACAAAAAACCAAAACTGTTAACAGCTATTGCAAAGCAAAGACTGGTTTCTGATGAAGGGAAGAGCGTTTCTGGATGATTTTTCAGAATCCTTAATGGTGCCGGCAGGCTTGTAGAATGCATGATCAGCTGTCTGTATCCGTTCTATAACCTTTAACCACAGCCTGTAAATGTATCCTGCTAAAACTATCTATCTGCAGTCCAGAATGGCAGATATCGCTTCAGACGGAATTGTCTTAGGATGGGAATGAATTTCCTTGAAATTAGAAGCAGAATAACATCAGCACAGAACAATAAAATTGCTGCTGAGTCCTTTGGATATATAGCTGATGGTGGTGAACAATAAAAGCTATCTTTAGGATCCTGACCTAAATAATATTAAGACTTACAGCAGCCTACTGTACGTGTGTAGACCCTAGAAAATGCAAACCGATGTTTCTTCTCCCTCCTCCCTCCAAAAGCTAAATTTAAAAGCAACCATCCATTTATAGGAATACCAAAAGGCTTTAGACAGTGCAGACTGTAGGAGAAGAATCGCGCGGTGCCAGAAAGGCAATGTTTCTTTGTTTTATTTTGAGGCTTATTTTAGCTACGCTTGCAGGATGACTTAAGACATCAGGAGGTCAGAGCTGACACTGGCTTGCTATCCGTTTTATGAGCGAAATGTTTCTCGAAAATTAAATCTCATCTACTCAAACACCAAATTTCATGTCTTCTTCAATACCACGTCCCTCCCCCCGCTGCTCAAGATGGATGGGATGGAGTTGGGCTGGATGTTAAAAATCGGAAGCACTTTCTGCAGAGACTTCAACGCATAACTGAGGATTTTTTGAAATAAAAATCTTCAAGAATTCTTAGGCACACCATCTTTCGTGTCTTCCTTCCTACACACACACACACACACACACACACACACACACACACACACACACACACTTGAAGCTCAGATTGCAATGCACTGTTTAATATGTGGAATAAAAACCATTGAAAGAGCTGCTTATTCAGGATTTTGAAGAAATGCCTAATAAGCTAATACTGTTTTGCTGCAAAAAACAGTGTCACCATGTCCCCAAAGAGCAAAAAAGCATAGCTCGATAGAAACATTTTCTCCAGATCCTGCCGGCAGGTAAAAAGCAGAAAAGCATTTCACTTACAATACCATATAAAATAAGAAGTCATTTATTTTAAGGAAAGAGAACATATTCTTTTCCACTCTGTTCCTTTAGCTACAAAGAAATCATAGCACCCCCCGCCCTCAGATCCTGGATATCAGCCAACATTTTAGTAAAATGCTATGAGATTGATTTCAAATATGGAATATTTACATGTTCATTGTCTTATCTGTCCCAAAGTCTTTAATTGCCCATTGCACCAACGAATATGCTAACGTCAGTTAATTTTAATACATGCAAAAATGAATGAATATTTCCTAGTTTTTCTGTGCCTTTCTCTTCTCTAAGCAATGGCTGAAAATAATCAGGTTAGCAAAAATGGTCAAGCTCCCTGGAATTTTTTTTTTTTTTTAAAAGGAGAAAATACATTTGAACATCTTAACCTAGGTGCTAGGTTTCACAACTGAATCTTTTGTTTTCTCGCTGGTTTTCTGCCGTCTTCCCCGGAACAGAAGCGATGGTTAGCTGGATGTTGGCAAAGTACCCTTCCTACCTTCAGCCCATACGCCTCAGCCTCTAAGTTGGCTGGTCCAAGTGGAGGTCGTACCTGAGCCACGGCGGGTCCTCTTCCCTGTGGAGCACCTCTCTCTCCCACAACTACTCCAGAAATAAATGCAGCTCTACCGCAAACAGGAGCTCCTGGTCTAACCCCAACGGTGGAGCCATCTTCCCCACCCCCACATCGCTGCTCTGTGAGCCCTGGCTAACACTGACAGCGCCAGAAAATTAGAATGGAGTGTCCTTAGGCCAATTCCTCCTTTACCGGGGGTGTTGAGAACTAGAGAGATTAGCACGCTGAGTTGCAGGGCGCTGGTTTTAAGTGTGGCCATCCATGAAGCGGGTCCTGGGAGTGCAGGTAGAGGGAGTGGAAGCAGACATCTCGGTGTGTGGCGCTCTGTCCATTGAGCGAGTCCCCACGAATCACAGTGGAAAGCCAGGCATTGTGTTAAACAGTCACCAATTATCATTAGGTGGGCTAAAGATACACAATATGGAATCAGCCCCAGTGACATCGAACTAAGTCACTGCCTCCTCTGTCTGGGATAATAAAAATGACAGCATCAAGGGCAGAATCCATCTGAGTCTCCCTGGAGATGCGTGAACAGTGTTATATCCCTTAACAGGCAAGGG
Organism: Muscardinus avellanarius; assembly: GCF_963383645.1. NCBI lineage: Eukaryota > Metazoa > Chordata > Mammalia > Rodentia > Gliridae > Muscardinus > Muscardinus avellanarius. The sequence continues at coordinate 130,314,399 of NC_137790.1, forward strand.
TGGTAGATGTTGACCCGTCCCCTACTGGTACTTGTAAGCCAGCTGCCAGGTTTCCAAGCCTTCCCATGGGGTTCTCTGCCCACCTGGGTCAAAACAAGCCCCAAAGCCATAGATTGGTTCATTTTATGATGTTCCAAAATGCTCCAGGGCACACATGGTATGTTTACCAAACCTGCTTGTGTTAAACGCGCGTGAACTATGGCTCAATATACTCAGGAAGATGAGTTTGTTTAGGCAGACATTCTCAACTAGCAAATCCTGTTTTGTACTAAAAAAAAAAAAAGAAAAGAAAAGAAAAGAAAAGGCCCTGCTCATGCCGGAACTCCTCAAGGTCTGTCCTAATTAGAAGTGGCAAGATACGCATTCAACTATGATTTTTTAAAATCTGTGTGTACCTCATTAACCTCCTCTGGGCAGATGCACAGACACGAATGTAAAAGACCAATCCCTTTTCCACAATGAAAATCTGAGTGTGTTTCTGCCACTTTGAGGAGTCAAGTACCCAAAATAATCTGGCAAGAGCGTGCTGGGGCCGAGCTGGCCGGCAGCGAGGCCCAGGCCTTTTGCTCTGATTAACATTCTTGTTTGCTCACGGTCGCCTCGTTCTGCAGGCTGAGCTCATTTTAAAATAGTCCTGTGGGTTGAAGTTAAATTGCATGGCTTATGCAAAGTATATAATTCAAGTATGAACAAAGCTTGACTCGCTACGTTAAAACAAAACAAAACAAAACCCAAAACGTCTAAAATCAGGGCGCCCAGCCCCAGAGGAATCCTTGGTTGTTAAACATTTGGACCGGTTTGTGCATTTTTTTATGCCATTCACCACATTAAAAATTACAGTTGGTTTCCTTTTACACCTAATATATTTGTGGGTGAATTTGTTATCACGTTAGGTTATTCTAATGGAAATAAAAAACACTTATCAAACATGTGTCTTAATTCTGAATTTTGTCTAAATTCTTAGAATCTAAAAGGCTTAGATTTTTTTTAATTTATTTTTTTGTTTATTTTTTGCGATACTGGGGATGGAACCCAGGGGCATTCTACCTCCAAGCTACACCCCCAGCCCTATTTTTTATTTTTTATTTTGAAACAGGATCTCACTGAGTTGCAAAGGGCCTCACTAAGTAATAGCTGAGGCTGTCCATGAACCGCGATCCTCCTGTCTCTGCCTTCCAAATGCTGGGATTACAAGTGTGTGCCACCACGCCTGGCTGCTTAGATTATTTTTATGAGGTTTGTCATTATATCTGTATTCATCCCTGGAAACAATAAAATGACTTATAAGTGATTAAAAGTACCTTTGGATGATATTTTAGCCAATTTTTTTTGGGGAATGCCAATCAGACTTTGAACATCTACATCTAGCCTGAAGATCAAGGCAGGAACTTCTGATTTCTATGTGGATCAGAGCGGAAAGTCTGTAACAGCTATCATTTATGGAGACTCTACTACATACTTGATATTTTAGCTACATTATTTAATTCTAGTGCAATAATCCTGCAAGGCCAATATTAGTTAGTTTCAGGTTAGGAACTAATAATGATGGCCTGTTGCACAGTAAATAGCGGAGCTGGGATTCAAATCTAAGTCCAGTTGATTGCAAGTTCTGTGTCTTTCCAGCGACCCTAAGAAGATAAAACTTCCTGTGCCATCAGCACTCACACCTAACATCGGTAGACCTCGTTCTGTGCAGACACCGGGTGGAGGGACCCAGCTCCTGTGAGCCGCAGCTACTCTTGTTTAGATGAGCCAGGCTCTATTCTCTAGGTCCTGAGAACTGGGGTCCCTAGGATGCCACCAACTGCAAACAGGGTGGGCCCAGCAGATACAAAAGACAGAATGAAAAGGCACAAGTCAACCAGACTGCATTAGGAAGTTCAGGGGAGAGAGCAGGATCAGTTTTGAAAGGAAATTTGTCACATTTGGGAATGGGAGCCTACAGCTCCACATACGCCAAGATTTCGCCTAGGCTAGGTTTTCCATATCACAGACGGAGAAACTGAGGCTGAAAGATCTGGTGATTTCCCCAAGTTTACACCTTAATAAGTGAGGTCACGGCCGGGCGTGGTGGTGCATGCTTGTAATCCCAGTAATTGGTAGGCTGATTGCAGGTTCGCAGCCAGCCTCAGCTACTTAGTGAGGCCTCTACAACTAAGTGAGGTCCTGTTTCAAAATAAAAGAAAAAAAAATATGACTGGGGGTGTAGCTCGGAGGTAGAATGTCCCTGGGTTCAATCCCCAGCACCAAAAAAAAAAAAAAAAAAAAAAATGTGTGTGTGTGTGTGTGTGTGTGTGTGTGTGTGTGTGTGTGTACCCATTCAGTGTGTTAAAACTTACAAACTAGGCACAGTGACACACATCTGCAATCCTAGTGCTTGGAGGCTGAGACAGGAGGATTGTAGGTTCAAGGATAGCCTTAGCAACTTAGTGAGGCCCTCTGCAATGTAGTGGGACTCTGTTTCAAAATACAAAATAAGATAGGGCTGGAAGCATAGCTCAGTGGTAGAATACACTGGGGTTTGATCCCCAGAACCGTAAAAACATAGAATTTTTATTTTTAATTAATTAATTATTAATTTTCCCACGTTGGGGATTGAACGCAGGACCTTATACATGCTAAGCAACTTTACTGACTGACATCTCCAGTTCCAAAGAGGATGTGTGTGCTGTGTGTGTGTGTGTGTGTGTGTGTGTGTGTGTGTGTTGCTGGGGATTGAACCCAGGGGTTCTTTACCACTGGGCTGCACCCCCAGCCCTTTTGATTTTTTATTTTGAAACAGAGGCTCACTAAGTTGCTCAGGCTGGCCTCCAACTTTCAATCCTCCTGCCTCAGCCTCCTGAGTTGCTGAGATGATAGGTGTGTACCACTGCCTAGCCCCAAAATAGCCTTTCTAAAGGCCTAATTTTGGGGTTAAGAGATGGTTCTCAGCCCAAGTTAGTCTTTTATTTGCATCATCTTAATAATGGCTCCACGTGTTAACGTTTGTTCATTTTTCTCCTGTCTGAGGTCCCTTTATGCTCTGTGAATTTGTGATTCTAAAAAATGCCAGCCCAGCTTGCTTTCTGGGTTGGGGAGGCCATGAGCTGGACGCCACGTCTCCTGCCTGCTGGTGTTTGTGGCTGCCTGTCTGACTTCACTGGCAGTCATTTTATATGGTAGCCAGATGGCTCTCAAAGGGCTTTCTAATCAACCAGCCCTGCCCTGCCTGGAAAAACAAGATTTATTTAATTTTTAATTTTTTTTAATTTGTTGGAGGTACTGAGGATTGAACCCAGAGGCATTCTCCCTCCAAGCTACACGTTCAGCCCTTCTTATTTATTTATTATTATTTTGTTGTTTTGAAACAGGCTCCCCTGTAAATTGCCAAGAGCTTCTCTCTGTTGCTGAGACTGGCTTCGGCAGGGATTGGGAGAAGCAGCGCAGGGGACCAAGTGGGGCTAGTTCTCCAGGAAAGGGCGAAAAAGGGGACCGTGAACCATACGGTTTTCAACAGAGAGCCAGAGGCGAATGACAGCGGCCAGCCACTCTCAGCCCACTAGATCCTCTCACGGGGACATCCCAAAGCCTTCACCACCGCGACGGGCCATCACAACCCCAGCTTGACCAACTGTATGGTCCCGGCTTCCATTACTCATGGCACCACAATGACTTTGAGTGTCCTTGGCCATCAAGACTACTCCCTCCTCTCTCTGCTCATCTGTCGCCCTGACCATATACCGCTCACCACATGGGGAACACGTAAAGCAACAGAATCTTCTAGATCCTGAATTGGCAAAAAAGAACAAACAAAACAAAAAAACAAAAACACGGTCAGTGAGAAAGTTGAGATTTTTCTTCCTAGAGAGCTCTCACAGATCCATAGGAGCCACCTCTCCTCCTATCTTTCTTTGCCTCAGGGAACATATATTCCCATACTCAATCTGGGAACAAAATTCCCTGCTTTCTCTTCTCTCAGACAAAAAGTCTGCAGCTGAGAAGAGCCGCAGCCCCGAGTGTTTTCAGCCAGAGCAGCTTGCTAGACCTCAGCGTGTTTTCATTTTCTCTGCACCACGGATAAAAGTGCGGTACCTTTTTGTTGTATGGGACAGGCTACCTTTATCCGTACCCCTGGCTTGCCTCCTGGAGAGGTCTGCATCTCCCCTGGCTTGGAGCTCGTCCTCCAGCAATAGAAGGGCTCCCTTTAGTATGTCCCTGACGTTGAAACCAATCCTGGGGCCCTTCTCTACTCCACCATCTCCAGTGGCAGCTTCAGCTCTGGCTCACAAAGCCACTTTCGAACAGGGGAGAACTTGCTCCTTGAGCTAAGGAGTGGCGCCAGGCGTGGTGGCGCACGCCTGTAATCCCAGGACATGGGAGGCCGAGACAGGAGGATCACCGGTTTGATGACAGGCTCAGCAAGAGAGACTCTCATCAACTTCCAAGACCCTGCTTCAAAGTGAAAATAAAATAGGGCTGGGTGAGTTCTTGGAGGGTTTGTGGTACTGGGGACTGAACAAAAATAAATGAAAGAAAGAGAAAAAGAAAAAGAAAAAGCCTATGGCTCAGAGGCTGAAAATGCCCCTGGAAGTCTACAAGGGCTTTAGTGCTCATTTATCAAGGGAATCTGCAAGAAATGTGTGCTCCCTGGGGTGGGGGGAGGAGAGACAGAAATAAGAGAAGCCTGACATTCCCACTACAGCCTCCATAATGGTGCTCTGCCATTTCCTCAAGCCCTGGGCGGCAGAGTGTTTTGGAGAATTACAGAATGAGAGCAATGCTTTAAGAAACGCCGCCTGGCTGGCCTGGGTGGCACGCACCTGTAATCCCAGTACTTGGGAGGCCGAGACAGGAAGATCACAGGTTCAAGGCCAGAGTGTGCTCACATAGTTGTGTTTCAAAATAAAAGAAATAAAATACGGCCGGGGTGTAGCTCAGAGGTGGAATGCACCTGGGCTCAAGCCCTAGTACTACAAAAAGAAAACAAAAACAACAAAACCAAAAGCCACCTATACTTTCTGTTTTTTCCGGTACTAGAGAATGAACTCAGGGGTGTACTACCACTGAGCTACATCCTCACCTCTTTTCATTCTTTTTTATTCTGAGACAAAGTTTTTCTAAATTGTCTGGGTTGGCCTGGTTCATACTCGCTAAGAACACAGCCTCTAAATATCTGGGATTTTAAGTTACTGGCTATCTCCTTTTTAATTTTTTTTTTTTTTTTAGGAAGAAGAAAATCAGGTTCAAAGACACTGTCATGCCTGAAGATCCCAGCAACCAGGATAGACATTATATTTCTTAATTTCCACGATTCTGCTTGCTTTGATACCATATACTAGCTCAATTCTTTAAAGAAAAAAAATCTAAACTATCTGTTAAATACTTTTTTCTTTTTTTGGCTTGTATGTGGTTCCGGGCATTGAAATGACGAGCATTTTACCTCTGATCTATACCCCAATTCCTATTTTATTTTTTATTTTGAAACAAGATCTCGCTAGGTTACAGAGGGTCTTGCTAAGTTGCTGAGGCTGGCCTTGCCTTGAACCCGTGATCCTCTAGTTTCAGCCTCCCAAGAACTGAGATTACAGGTGCATGCCACCAGGCCCAGCTAGTTCACTTAGATATTTAATGACTACAGATTGAGTGAACAATGAATAGATGCCAGTAGCCAGGTGTGGTGGAGCACGCTTGTAATCCCAGGGCTTGGGAGGCTGAGACAGGAGGATCACAAAGGTTCGAGGCCAGCTTCAGCTACTTAGTGAGGCTCTCAGCAACTTGGTGAGACCCTGTTTCCAAATAAAAAACAAAATAGGTCTGAGAGTATAGTCCGGAGGTAGAAAGCCTCTGGGTTCCACCCTTGTACAACCAAAAAATAAATAAATAAATAAGTAAATAAAAATAAAATGTTTTACATTGCCTCTCAGAAGAAAATGTTATAGTATAAGTAATTTTTGTAAAAGCTCAACTAAAAATAATTTTATGCAAAAGAGTAAATGATGGTCCCAAGTCACCTGGGACCAAGTGTCACTTGGGACAAATACCAGAACCAGGCTTAGGAGCTATATTAAGTCAATCGGACTAAGTTTAGCCAGCAAAGGCTGCTCTTCTTCTATTTGGTTTGCAAAGAAAAATCTCATGAGTTAGCACAAACAGCTAAAAATAAGCTGCAAGTTTCATTTTCCATTGTTCAAGATGGTTTCAAAAGCAGAGGGTGCAAAAGTAGGAGACTTACCAGCATTCATGCAAAGTCAACAACTCAAATCGCCACCTTTCGGACCCACTGGCCTGAAGGCCAGCTCAGTGCTGGACAGAGAGATGTGCACCTCTCTTCCTCCCACCACAGTCTCTTGAAATGAGCCCCCGAGTAGATTAGGCAATAGCAGGCAATTGGGGCCTGGGTCCAGTCATGGGGGACAGTGGCTTGCTTGTGTGAGAGTGTGTTGTTGTATTTGGACAGGATGCCACATCAGTGATAGCCCGTAAGCTGAGCGCTGATCTCAGGTGATGCTGGGGACCCCTGAGCACAGGAAGGTAGATAAAGCGCACATATCATTACGACGGCGCTGTGAAGGTAGCTAGCGCAGCGAGTTCCCCTTCACCCAAATGCCCAAGGCCTTGTGCAATTCCATACTGCAAACCCAGGCTGCTCACAATAAATTAAATTTCAAAACCATCTTTCTAGGGCCAAGTTGGTGCAAAGGTGTTCTACAGTGGTGGTGTGCTCTGAGGAAGGGCAGCGCTCAGCGCTCACTCAATCAAAGGCCTCGCTGGTCAAGAAGAGCCCTCCAGAGCCGGGCGTGGTGGCGCACGCTTGTCATCACAGCATCCGGCAGGCTGAGACAGGAGGATCGTGGTTTGCGGACAGCCTCGGCTACTTAGTGAGGCCCTTTGCAACTCAGTGAGACCCTGTTTCAAAATAAGGAATAAAAAATAGGGCTGGGGGTGTAGCTCAGAGGGAGAATGTCCCTGGGTTCCATCCCCAGTACCAGAAAAAGAGCCCTACACCGAATGAGATTGGAAGGGGTGAAGAAGGGCCGATCTCCTCCATCAAAGGAAGGGCCAGTGGGTGAAGGTAGAGAGAATAATCTATATTAACAGCAGGGCAGACAAGAACCACTGCAGGAAATTAATGACCTTGTGGGGGGCCCAAGGACGATTTCTCCTGTATTTTCACTGTAACACCATTTCTTAGAGCTCTGGGTCTCTACCTGCTTCGAGGTCAACATTCCAGGGAAGGGAAGGAAAGGAGGCATGTTGACTCTCAGTGCTGATGCCAAAGCTTCCAGGCCAGCTATGGAGGCCTAACCACAAATTAGAAGGCTGCCCAATCAACACAGGATGCCAGGTGTGGTGGCACACACCTGTAATCCAGTACTGGGGAGGCTGAGACAGGGGCATCGCAGGTTCCAAGCCAGCCTTGGCAATGTAGCGAGACTCTCAGCGATCTAGTGAGACCTTATTTCAAAACAAATAAATAAATAAATAAAATAAGACTGGGGGTATAGCTGAGAGGTAGGATGCCCCTGGGTTCAGTCCCCAGGACCACAAACAAACCAACACAAAAGCAGTAGGAGTTGCTTCCCCGGAGGTAGAGAACACCGTCTCTTTCTTACTCTTAAAGTTATTTTTCTAAACATATCCTTAAGAACTTTTAAAAAGTCACACTTTTTCAGTAGATTTGCAAGAAGCTGCAAAACTAGGACGGTAAATATAAACCTTAGGGCTCCCTTCCACAATGTCTTACAAACTCTAGTACCTGCCTAAATCAAGCCATGGGCATTGGTACGTTATTAGGTCAGGTGCGAATCGGATCTGATTTCGCCGGTTTTTACACGCACGCTGTGTGTGTGTCTCCAGAGTTCTGTGAAATGTTACCACATAGACAGCAGTAAGCTTCAATGCAATCAGGTCACAGAACTGTCCCGCCAGCTGTCAGAATATAATTAGATCTTTTCTATCAAAGGAGTAGCTGGACTTGGGCGATTCCATTTCGTAAAACTGTCATTGTGTAACCTTATGTGCGCTAGTATTTTTGTAAAGACAGCATTTCCTGGCAGTCTTGTGAGTGCTAACTCGTCCCCAGCATCCCCTTCAGCCAGTGGCACAAAGATGGTGAGGCTGTGTTCCCACCAATAGGAGTGCAGCACAAAGGCCCCATGCTGAAAAGAAAATGGCCAGCAATTTTTCATCATGCTGGGGTGTGTGTATGTGTGTTTTACTGGGGATTGAACTCAGGGGCATTCTACCTCCGACCTATAACCACAGCCCTATTTTTTCTTTTCTTCCTTCCTTCCTTCCTTCCTTCCTTCCTTCCTTCCTTCCTTCCTTCCTTCCTGTGGTACTGAGAATGGAACCCAGGGGCCTTCTACCTCCGAGCTATACCCTCAGCCTGATTTTTTATTCTTTATTTTGAAACATGGTCTCACTGAGTTGCAAAAGGCCTCACTAAGTAGCTGAGGCTGTCCATGAACCTCGATCCTCCTGTCTCAGCCTCCCAAATGCTGGGAATACAAGTGTGTGCCACCACGCCCTGCTTCTTATTCTTCATTTTGAAACAAGGTCTCACTAAGTTGCAGAGGGCCTAAGTAGTTGAGGCTGGCTGTGAACCTGCAATCCTCTTGTCTCAGCCTCCCAAGTATTGGGTATCATAAGCGTGCCATTACCACACCCAGCCACCATGCTGTTTTTGCATGCCAGACTCATGGGTGGCCGGATTTCTTTTGGCAAAAAGTAAAAATCGTCTTGCCGAGGTGCTTTCAAATATGTGTCATTTTTTTTAAACAACACTATAGAATTTACTTCTGACACAGCACAGATCCCCAAGCCACCCCTTTCTAGTCATCACCTTTTCCCAACCCTGAGCCTGCCTGCCACTGAGCTGTTCTCTATCACTGTAATTTGGGTACTCTGAGAATATTCTAGAGATGAGATCATGGAGTATGCAACCCTTCGAGACTTTCGCCCAGCAGAGCGATCCGTTCACGTTGTAGATCCGGTGTGCACCTTTTCGGATGAATAGGATTCCAAGGTGGGGACATGCCACGGCTTATTATCCCTTCGTTGGCTGAGGGACATTTGGCTCATTTCTAGTTTTTAGCTATTACAAACAAAACAGCTATGCATGTTCAGGTACAGGACGTGGGGTGAACCTAAGTTTTCATTTCTCTTGTGTCAATACCCAGGGTGGGGTTGCTGGGTAGTCTGGCCAGCATGTGCTTAACTTTAGAAGAACCTAATTGTTTCCAAGAGGGACTATGCCGCCGTTTACATTCCCATCAGCAATTGATGAGCAATCCAGTTTTTCCACATCGCTGTCAGCATTTGATGGCATCAGCATTTTTTACTTGATTCTTTCTAATTTAGATGCTATGAATTCCTTTTGATGAGTTAGTACAAATGGCAGTAGAGGTTGGGGTCTTCAGATCCCTGAGTGGGGGGGGGGGCGCCAGATATTGCTGTTTCAGCTTTTCTGATAGCTGTCTACACACCAGTTTGTGTTGTCTGACATTTAGATGATGAAGAATGGGGTGGGAGGTCGTCTCTTTGGATATGAGGAGAGCTTTTCCTGACAGAAGTGCTGGGGCATTACCATCTGCAGATGCTGAGCCTTTTGGAGGCGATGGCCCTTATGCAGAAGGCAGGCCTGATACAGTGGCGCACACGCCCACGGTGTGAGGGAAGTGATATTAAACTTTAGGGAACGGGGAGCATTGGCCTGGGCCAGAGTCCTCCTGCAGCTACAGCCTGAGAACCTGAGATTTACAGAATATTTATATAAGGTTTTTTATTCCAGAGCTTAGTCAGTTAGTAGAGTAGTCGAGCGGACTTGGGACATGGAGTCAGCACAGACGGGTAAGGGTGGGGACACCAATGGTCCTCTCCAAACCACAGGATGTTTTGTCCTTGAACTTCCTAGTCTGTGACCACTCAAGATTTTCCAGGAGGACTTGGATACCCTGTCTGGATGTCATGAAACTCCCATCTCTGTCTAGATCAGGAGGCACCGCTGTCACCACACACAGGCTTCCCTGGCTCTGGCTCAGGGACCCAGGTCCTGCGAGCAGCCAGAACTTCTCCCGAGTACCTGAAGGTGCCTCAGCTCAGGAGCTGTGCCAGGCAACAGTTGTGCCAGTCTTTGCCTTGGGCACAGGTAGCGAGAACTTGAGCTGCCCCAGCTGTTTGCAGAAAATCACTTCTCTATCCATTCTGCCTGAGATTCATGGGGGATTGGCGACCTTGCCAAGTCTAGGGTCATGGTGACCCTGGGTGAATTGGGAGAGGAGCCTCCTGAGTGCGGACAGCCATGGGACAATGGAGGTGTGCGCAGGACTGGCAAAGCTGATGACTTCAGGCAAGCTCCTTGGTGTTTGAGTGTGGAGGACGGGTAGAGTTCGTTGGCTTCTGACTCTCGTGCGATGGTCACGGTGGAGGAACGTGGACTCAGTCATGGAGGAGACTCAATGGTGATTGGCAGAACTAGACATGAACTGGGGACTGTTGGGAGCTGAGCGGCTGAGGAAGGCAGAAGGTGAAAGTCAGATACTGCCCTGGGGCCCTCCACCCTGGGGCCCTCTATCGGCTTTGGAGGTGGTGGGGTGAGAGAAAGCTGGGACCTCAGATAATAGGAGCTGACTGGTGGGTGGGGTTTGATGGTTTTAACTGCTATCTGTAGGCAGGAGAGATAGTGGCACTTCCTTTTGAAAGTGCCGAGCATGTTTTTGCCCCTTTGGTCCTGTGAATGAGCCCAGGGGCATTTTATATCTCAGCTTCACCTCCAGCCCTTTTTATTTTTTATTTATTTATTTATTTATTTATTTATTTATTTATTTATTTATTTTTGGTAGTGGTACTGGGGTTCCTGGAAGCCCTTCTACCTCCGGGCTACACTCCCAGACCTCTTTTTACATTTTTATATTTGGAAACAGGGTCTCCTAAGCCAGCGCGCACGGCTGGCTTCGAACCTGCGCGATCCTCCTGTCTCTGCCTCCCAAGCGCGGGGATTACAAGCGTGCGCCACCACGCCCGGCGCCCTTTTTATTTTTAATTAATTTATTTTTATTTTTATTTTTTTCAGTACTGGGGATGGAAGCCAGGGGTATTCAACCTCCGAGCTACACCCCCAGCCTTGTTTTCTGTTCTTTATTTTGAATCAGGATCTCATTGAGTTGCAAAGGACCTCACTAAGTAGCTGAGACTGGCGGTGAACCGCGATCCTCCTGTCTCAGCCTCCTGAATGCTGGGGTTACAAGCGTGCACCACCACGCCGGCTTGTTCTTCCCTTGTTTTCTAAGTTTCCATGTTCAGATCCCCGGCTTGGCTCTCCGGCCCCTTGTCCCCAATTCCCTGAGGTCAAGAAGCAGCCCAGCCATGGTGCCTTTCAGCTTGGAAAGGGAGTCACCTCCCATGACTGTAAAAGTCCCCTCTCGCCTTAGTTCATCTTCTTTTTTGGCTCCTGCTTGCCTGGGCCTGTGACTGCCCATGCTTCCGCCCTCCCCTGCTCTGCCATCTTGATTTTGGACCCAGCTCCTGCTGTGCCCTCAGCGTGGGTCTTGTGGCTACTTCCTGCATGGCTGTCCTGCGTCCTCCTGCATCCACCTCAGTGCTGCCACCTCGGGGCTCCGGGCTCTACCATCAGTGGGTGACGAGACAGGCCCCCAGGCCCCTCACGGGATCCTCACAGGATCCCGGGATCACATGTCCTGAGATAGGGCCTTGCCCATCAGGAGGCAGATAACTGTTCCCTGGGTTGCTTCAGGAGCTAGTCTTCATGTTGGTCCCTTTAGTCTGCTACCTGGTGGTTGGGGGGTCTCTGTGCTCTTGTCTAATGCAGCCTCTGGCACTAAATCTCTGGTTGACCCACCAGGGACCATGCTGGCTTGAGGACCTCATAATTACAATAAGGTTTCCTGACTCCCTAGTGAATAATAAGCTTTTTGCTAATACCACATACAGAGAAAAACCTAAAATGCAGAAGCTCAAAAGAAGCTTTAAGTTAAAAAGTTGGCTTAGATGTGTGTTATGGTTTGGCTAGGGCTCGTGCCCCAGGGGTTCATGTGCTGGAGGCTTGGTCCTTGAGGTGGTGGGACCTTTAAGGGGCAGGGCCCAGGGGAAGGTAATTAGGTCATGGGGGCACCACCCTCAGAAGGGCTAAAGTGGGATAGGGCTGTAGGATAGGGTTGTTTCCCCTGAGGATGAGCCTTGTGAGAGAGCCCGGCACACCCTGAGTGCCTCTGCTCAACGCTCACGTCTTACTCCTAGTGTCTTCAGCAGCGCCGAGGAGATGTCGGTGCCATTCTCCTGAACCAGCAGAACTGCGAGCTTTACAAATCTCTTTACAAAGCACCAGCCTCGGGTATTTTGTCATAGCAACACAAAAGGCTAAGACAATACACTAGCTTCGGGGTCCTTAGCTTTTTTTTTTTTTTTTTTTTTAAGTCATAAGTGTTTGCCAAATTGAATGTGTTTTAAAATGAATGCAGTAGGTCAATAGTTGTTAGGCTTTAATGTGCATAAGAATTGGGAGGGAGGTTAAACAGATATTCCTGGAACCCATCTCAGAAGTTCCGTTGTCATTGGGGCCTAGAAGTCTGTATTTTTCTTTTTCTTTTTGGTGCTGGGAATTGAACCTGGGGGCATTCTACCTTCAAGCCACACACCCCAGCCCTATTTTATTATTTTTATTTTGAAACATGGTCTCCCTAAGTTGCTAAGGGTCTTGCTAAGTTGCTAAATTTGACCTCAAACCTGTGATCCTCCTGTTTCAGCCTCCCGAGTACTAGGATTACAGGCCTACAGCACCATACCTGCCCCGAGGAGCCTCCATTTTAATATAAGAAATAGACACTGACACCATTCTGGAGACTAATTCGCCGATATACATTAGAAACTCTAATAATCGGCTAGTTAACCATATTCTTCAATTCCTAAGACTTTTTTCTAAGATGTTCCCAAGGATTTCTCTATAAGAATGTTTACATATTTATAACAGTGGAACACTAGAGGTAATCAAGATGTCCATCAAAATGCAATGGATGAATTAGGATGTGTCAGTGCAGTGAAGGTATAAATATTAAAATCACATTTTCAAAGAGCATTTAAGTGACTTAAAAAGATGCTCCCAACAGAATGTTAAGTGAGAGCAAAAATATGTGTAAATACCATCTCAAATTGTAAAGGAAGGAAAAGGCAAGTTGGGTGTGGCAGCATATGCCTGCAACCCCAGTACTTGGGAGGCCGAGACAGGAGGATATCACATTTGAGGTCAGACTCAGCAACTTAGTGAGACTCTCAGTAATTTCAGAGTAAAAAATTAAAATAGGACCGGGGATGTCGCTCTGAGGTAGAATACCCCTGGGTTCGATCAATCCCTAGCACCATCAAAAAGAAGATGATGCTGATGACAACATTTGTAGAAAAAAGTTAAAAGAAATGTTACATCAAAATGCTTGTATTAAAGCCAGGCGTGGTAGCACACACTTATAATCCCAGCATTCGGGAGGCTGAGACAGGAGGACTGTGGTTCGCGGACAGCCTCAGCTACTTAGTGAGGCTCTCTGCAACTTAGTGAGACCCTGTTTCAAAATAAAGAATAAAAAATTGGGCTGGGGGTGAAGCTTGGAGGTAGAATGCCCCTGGGTTCCATCCCCAGACTCGCAAAAAAAAAAAAAAAAAAGGTTGTAGCCAGCCTCTGCAAATCAGTGAGGTCCCGGTTTCAAAATTAAAGAATAAAATGGGGATATAGCTTGGAGATAGAATGCTCCTGGGTTCCATCCCTAGTACCATACACACACAAACATGCTTATATTGAACTGTGGCTTGATGTTGGCTTCCTGGTGATTTTATTTTCTTGACATTTTTTTGTATTTTCTGGATTTTGTACAATGACTGGTTGTGACTATTTTAAATAAAAAGATAGTCTTTAAAAAAAGAAAAGAGTTTGTCTCATGTAGAATGAACTGAAGGAAGAAAGATCTCTTAGGAGTTTGACAGCCGTGGCGGGGCTGTGGCCTAAGGACAGTCATCAGGTGCGTCCTGGGCCTGGGGTCGGTCCTACACGCCTCTTTTTGCCCGCTAATTTAGCATAGTTGAGCTTATGTCCACGAGGAAGTCCTTTTCACTACATACTACCCCCTGCTCCAGCTTACAGTGTCCGCTGTAGGGTCTGGAACACAGAGCGACGTCGCCCCCTCCACACCGAGCAGACGAGAGCGCACGATGCGACGCTTCGAGACAAAAGCCGTGGGCTCGAGACAAAAGCCGTGGGCTCTACCGTGGCGCTTGCGGGCGCCACCTGAGGTCGGCAGTGGAGGTTTCTAAACCTCCTTGTCCCACACTCTGGGAGACCCCCTAGAATTCCAGGAATCTTTTTTTTTTTTTTTGGCAGAGAGATGACTCATCCATTCTCCCTGTGGAAATTGCAGCGAATCTCAGGCCAACCGTCCTTCGGGAGGAGAGTAGCAGCCTCTCAGCAGCCGAGAGTCAAATCTTTCCAAGGAGGTGTTAAAATTTTTACAGCATGGTCTAAGGATCTGGATGAAAGCAGCCAGGTTGGGTGGAGCATGCCTGTAATCCTAGCATTTGAGAGGCTGAGACAAGAGAATTGAAGGTTCAAGGTTCGAGGCCAGCCTCAGCAACATAGCGAGACTCTCTGCAACCCAATGAGACCCTGGCTCAAAAGCAAAACGTAAAAGGGTCTGGGGGTGTAGCCTGGAGGTAGAACGCCACTGAGTTCAATCCCTAGTAACACACACACACACACACACGCACACACACACACATTTAGAAAGACAAAATGGGTACATATTTCAAAACGATGCTTCTTCATAGCAATATCAAGAGCCCAGACGCCAGCAGGTAGCTCTTTTCATGAGTGCATTGCCGTGACATGTGCTCTTCGAGTTGCCCAAGCCATTCGGCAGCTCTGCCTTCCTTATTCTGACAGAATCACAGCGCTGGGATGTCACCGTGGAGGTGGGAAGAGCAGTAAAGTTCTGACGGAAACCGAGAGGCTGCTGGAGGTAAGAAACCAACCCTGACGCTTTCAGCGTGGTGTTTTCCAAGTCCTTTTCTTGATGAGAAATTAGGGGATTTTGGTGAGAGAAATTACAAAGCCCTACTTCCATGAACTCTTAACTTGGGGGACTATGACGTGGGCTCGTTGCAAAACCCTCTAAAGACAAGAGCAGACTATTTATCATGTTGACCCAGGGGAAGGAGTTAGCACTTCTGTGCTTCAACAATTAGAAAAACTCTGGAGTTAAAATAACCATTCGGTCCAGGTCCTGCTGTCTGGCTGCTGTGTGTTCTGCTGCATCTGCTCAACAAAGCCAGGCTAAGGTCTTCAGAAGGCCCAGGCTCTGAAAAGAATACGGTGGAGCCGGGGGTGGCAGTGTGCCCTTGGAATCCCAGTATTTGGGAGGCTGAGACAGGAGGATCCCAGATTTGTGGTCAGCCTCAGAAACTTAGCGAGGCCCTCTGCAACTTAGTGAGACTTGCTTCAAAATAAAGAATAAAATAAAATAAGGCTGGGGGTTAGGGCTTAGCTTCCTCTGTAGCTCTGAGGTAGAATGCTTCTGGGTTTAATCTCAGGTACCAATGGGGCAGGGGAGAGAGAAAGAAAGGAGAAAAAACCACTACAGTGTCTCAAATTTGAATTATGTACCTTTCCAGGCATAGTGGTATATGCTTATCATCCCAGTACTTGGGAGGCTGAGATAGGAGGATCATAGGTTCAAGACCAGCCTCAGCAACTTAGAGAGACCCTGTTTCAAAATAGAAAATAAAGAGCTGGGTGTGGTGGCACACGCTTGTAATCCCAGCGCTTGGGAGGCTGAGACAGGAGGATTGTGGTTTGCAGCCAGCCTCAGCTACTTAGGCCCTTTGCAACTCAGTGAGCCCCTGTTTCAAAGTAAAGAACAAAAAATAGGGCTGGGGGTGTAGCTCAGAGGCAGAATGCTCCTAGGTCCCCCCCCCCCCACCAGTACTGCAAATAAAATAAAATAAGATAAAATAAAATAAGGTTGGAGGTGTATCTTGGAGGTAAAATGCCTTTGGGTTCAATCTTCAGTACCAAAAGAAAAAAGAAAAAGAAAAAAGTATAAGAAATGAATTATGCACCTCATGGGTGATTAAAATGTAAAACTAATAAAACAGAGAATTAAGATAAAGCAATGTCAAGAGAGTAGAACATTTTCCATGAGATCTACTTTGATGCTATTTTGGAAAATGTCAAATATCCAAATAAACATGTGCTTTACCTGGCCTGCGTGCTGGTGCTGCCTGTGCGGTCACCCTATCTGTGCGGTCACCCTGCCTGTGCGGTCACCCTGCCTGTAGGGTCACCTTCCTGTATGATCACCCTGCCTGTGCGGTCACTCTGCCTGTGCGGTCACCCTGCCTGTAGGGTCACCTGCCTGTATGATCACCCTATCTGTGCGGTCACCCTGCCTGTGGGGTCACCCTCATGCTGTGCTGACACTGTTGGGTGGTCGTGGTGACCTAAAGCTTTCTCTCAATCACCAAGCGTAGACATTCGTGAGATTCTGGTTACCCGATCTGGTGGCCTCACGCCGCTCCCTATGGTGTTAGAACGAGAAATCAGGAGGTGGCCCCCTCTGCCACCCTTAGCACCACTCACGTGCCAATTCCAGCAGACTGGGCTCTCAGGAGTCGGGCCAGATGGCAGTTGAATTAAAAAGTTGTGAATGGCTGGTGCTTCCAACGAAGGGATGCAGAACTCTGTCTTCCTGGGCTGTGGCCTTTGGCTTTCCCCCTCCTGGAAGACCCTGTTAGGCTCAGACTTTCAGTTACAGATCTCACCATTTGGTGCCAGAGCTTGAAACTGGCTCAACTTAGTCTTTGAGATGCTTCTAGGAGACACAGTATTCCCTCTGTTCAGCCTGTTTTCATTTGTTTGTTTGTTTTGGTACTGGGGATTGAACCTAAGGGCATTCTACCTCTGAGCTATATCTCCCAACCCTATTTTTTTAGCTTTCATTTTGAAACAGGGTCTTTCTAAGTTGCTGAGGGCCTGTCTAAGTTGCCGAGGCTGGCCTTAAACCCGCGATCTCATTATTTCAGTAATGTTTTGAGCCGGGTGTGGTGGTGCAATAATCCAAGTACTTGGGAGGCTGAGACAGGAGGATCACGGGTTTGCAGCCAGCCTCAGCTACTTAGTGAGACTCTCTGAAACTGAGTGAGACCCTGTTTCAAAATAAAGAATAAAAAAACAGGGCTGTGGGTATAGCTTGGAGGTAGAATGTCCCTGGGTTTCACCCCTAGTACCACAAAAAGAAAAAAGAAAAATGTTTTGAAACTTTCCCAGAAGAGAAAGAGGTAGATTTATGTATCAGGTCCTTTGGGGGGTGGCACTAATGTCTCCAGCTTGAGTCTATCTTAATCCACTTTAAAATGTTTCTTTAATAACTTAGTTTGGACATTTTTCCTCAGGGAATTTGCCCCCTGATTAAGTGGCCCAAGGCCTGGACCAGAGGAGAAGGGACAGTGTCCCAGTGTCCCCAAGAACAGACAGAACCTGGAGCGATGGAGAGTAAGAACCTTCCAGTAGGTCGCCGTGGCTCTCAGCTGGGGAGCAGAAGTCTATGAACAATTCTAACTAGACTTTTTCTTCTTCCGTCAAGGAGCGAAGATATCTTCAGATAACCACGTGCTACAGAAGGCAGGGCCTCTCTCGACCTGTGAATCTCAATTTTTGTGGTTGTTGGTGGGTTGAGATTTGTTGTTTTGTTTTGCTTTGTTCCCGGTGCTGGGGATTGAACTAAGGGCCTGTGCGTGCCAGGCAAGTGCTCCGTCACTGAGCTACCCCCCAGCCCTGATTCCGAATGCACGCGTTACAGAGAGATGCCCCACTGACTCATAATGCCTCATAAGCAAGAAACAACCTGATTCTGCTTGAACCATTAAACGTTTTGGAGTGTCTGATAACAACTAGCCAATTCTATTATATATCCTCTTTGATATAGGGTTCTATGTCCTGTGCAAAACTCTCTGTACCGTTTTCTTTAAGTCTTACCTTGAAACAAAATAAGCAGCGTTGTGGACTGAAACAAAAGCACCACTAGAGACTAATAACACTCACCAAATTAATGGTCACACTGGGGCCGCTGGCCTTGGATCTCGCCGCTGGGGTGTTGCATGAGAGAGCCTCACTTTGGGATGACCTGATCAATTAAAAAAAAAAAAAGACTTAAGACCTACGAAATACGCTCCTGAACTTCAAAGAGTGTTTATAAAGGAACTTGCCACTGTTTCCTAGTGAACGACAAACTTTCTTATTGCCTTTAAATTAAGACTCGCTGGAAACCTCCCCTACAACGTTTTAACGTAGTATTTATGTTAGAAAGAACGGATCATGCTGGGCGTGGTGGCCCACGCTTGTAATCCCCCCACCCCCCCACCCCCGCTTGGGAGGCGGAGACAGGAGGATTGTGCAGGTTCAAAGCCAGCCGTGCTGGCTTAAGAGACCCTGTTTCCAAATTTAAAAAGTATAAAAATAGGTCTGGGAGCATAGCCTGGAGGTAGAAGGGTTTCCAGGAACCCCAGTACCACCAAAAAAAAAAAAAAAAAAAAACCCCAAAACAACAACAACAACAACAAAAAAACAAAAACAAAAAAAACCGGATCTGTTCTGCAAAGTAAGCTATAAAAAGACTAGATGCTGAGTCGGGGTAACTTTAGAGGCCAGGAAATCAGCCTATGGCTCTGCAATTCATATGTATACCTCCACTCTCCCCCAACCCCTTGGAGAAACTTAAATTTCTTGAGTGGGAACTTCTAAAGCTTGTAAATTATAGTTTATGCAAAGACCGAAGAGCTTTTAGGCAAAGCTGAAACAGACACATCATAATGTGTCTTTGTTTTAATATCATCCCGGATGCAGCGGCCCGAGCAGGAATGAAAATAAACCCTGCGAGTTGAGTGTGGAGGGGCACGTCTGTGACCCAAGCTACGTACTCAGGAACCTGGGCCAAGAGGATCGCAAGTTTGAGGGCACCCTGGGCAATTTAATAAGACCCTGTCTCAAAATAAAATAAAACAATAAATAAAATGGGCTGGGGGTATAGCTCAGTGTAGATGCTACTTAGCATTGTGAAGTCCTGGGTTTAACCCTCAGTAAATCCCCGCCCCTTACACATACACCAAAGGGAAACCAAGCCCTCTGTAAACAGAATGGTGAGATAATGAAGGTGCGCACACCAGAGTGACCAGAACGTCCTCTGGACAGGCAGAAGGGGCGCAGGCTTTCTTTTCCTCCCCCTGGGGGCCGCCATCTTTGATCAGGTTAGGTGTGAAAATACCACTTGGCGGCACAGGGCCAGGATTTGCCTAGAACAGGGTTTCTTTTTATGTCTGATGCAGGATAGGATCCAGGAAGCGAACTCTGAACAAACGTTCTGGTATTTCCAAAACAGAGTAGTCAGGCGGGAAGAGAGATCGCAGACCAAACAAGAGGCCTGGCAGAGAAGAGACCAGGAGGCCGTTTCCCCCAGGATTTCAGCACGACTGCCTATCCTTTTCCCTTTTCTTTTCTGCAGGTTCTTATCTGGTCCTGTGGAAGAGGAGAGGTCGGTGCCTCTGGGGCTCTATTTAGGGGGCCTCCCTGGGCCCCTCTGTCTGGGCCTCCAGGCCTTGGGTGTCAGGGACCAAGATGGCAGCCTGGTGCGGTGCGGAGTGAGGGGCCCGGGCGGGCCTTCACTTACTCGAGGCGTGGGCTCCTCCGAAGCCCAGATGCTGCCCGCTCCCTGGGCTCAGGAGTCGCCTTCTTGCCGCGGGTTCTCAGCTCCTAGTCCAGATCCGCTCCACATACTTTTCCGATGATGCCACCACGCACTCTTAACTTCCTACGTGTGCAACGTGGATCTACAAGTAAGACCTTCCGTGAGGCTTAAGACGCAAAAACAAAAAAGGAAAAGAAAAGCAGCAGAAGCGCAGACGAGGAAGGTGTGCTATGGAGGGATGGAGAGGACAGAGGCCCGCGGCCTTCCTCCGAGACTGCTGTGGCTGGAGCCGCTCCCCAGCGTTTCCTGGCTGCGGGGCCGGCAGCCAGGCCCGGGTGACGTCAGGCCAGGCCTGAGTCACCGCCAGCAGCCTCCGCCGGCCCTGCCCTGCCACTCGGAGGGGACAAAAGGGACCTTTGATGTCCAGAGGCCCTCCTCTCGGCAGGCCAGGAGCTGCGGCCAGGAGAACATTGCCTCCCCACCCCTGCCGCCCTTCCTACTCCCGGAACAGTCCCGAGGGGTCCCACAGGGCCGCCCCAGAGGACATCACTGTCCTGCACCAGGGGACAGGCATGGGTGCTCCCGCTCTGAGAGAAAAGAGGGGGAAGGAGAGGGGTGTTTCCTTGGGAGCTTCTGCTTTCCCTCTGCATCGGCCATCACCCCTTGGTGCCCACCTGACCCAGGGAGCCCAGGGAGCCCAGGGGCACTAAAGAGATGTGGGAAGGGTGGGTGGCATTCTTGTCGCCACCCCAGGGCGATATCTGGTGCTCGGTATCTCTTCTCTGTCTTGTGCTAGGACCACAGGCCTCAGCTCCCTGCTCTTGGGGTGCCAACGTGAGCTAGCTCCAGGATTCCTAGCTGGATTTTTAGAATTCATTCTCTGTCTCTCTCTCTCTGTCTCTCTGTCTCTCTCCCTCTCTCCCTTTCCCTCCCTTCCTCCTCCTTCCTCCCTCCTCTCTCTCTTCTCCCTTCTCTGTCTGTCTGTCTGTCTGTCTGTCTGTCTGTCTGTCTGTATTGGGGCCTGAACCCAGAGGTGTTCTTTCTCCAAGCTATACCCACAGCCCTTTTTCCAAAATTTAAAAACTTCTGAGCTGGGTTTGGTGGCGCACGTTTGTATTCCCAGTATTTGGGAGGCGGAGAGTGGAGGATCACAGTTTGCAGACAGCCTCAGCTACTTAGGCCCTTTGCAACTCAGTGAGACCCGGTTTCAGAATAAAGAATTAAAAATAGGGCTAGGGGTGTAGCTTGGAGGTAGAATACCCCTGGGTTCCATCTCCAGTACCAAAAAAAAAAAAAAAAAAAAAAAAATTGAAACAGGGTCTCGATAAATTGCTCAAGGTCTTGCTGAGTTGCTGAAGTTGGCCTTGAATTGTTGATCCTCCTATTTCATCCTCCCAAGTCCTGGGATTACAGGCTTGTACCCAACTTCTTCCCAGATTTAAGAGGGTCCTGGGTTCCTACTCTTTAAGAAGGAAATTCATACCCCATTGCCCGGCACGAGATTCCATGAACACAAGATGAATGAATGAATGATAATTTTAGAATAAAATAGTAGAGCACATTATAGTGATTTTTTTTTTTTTTTTTTTTGCTGTACTGGTGATAAAACTCAGGCCATTTTACCTCCGAGCTACACCCCCTGCCCTATTTTTTTTTTCTTCATTTTGAAACAGGGTCTCACTGAGTTGCAAAGGGCCTCACTAAGTAGCTGAGGCCGTCCACAAACCATGATCCTCCTGTCTCAGCCTCCCGAATGCTGGGATTACAAGTGTACGCCACCACACCCGGCTTAGAGTGAATTCTTTTTTTTGTTTTTAATGGTACTGGGGATGGAACCCAGGGGTGTTGTACCTCCGAGCTATATCCCCAGCCCTATCGCTTGGTTTTTTTATTTTTTGAAACAGGGTCTCACTGAGTTGTAAAGGGCCTCGCTAAGTAGCTGAGGCTGTCCACAAACCGCGATCCTCCTGTCTCAGCCTCGCAAATGCTGGGATTACAAGCGTGCGCCAGACACCACGCCCGGTTTATAGTGAATTCTTAAGTGAATGTTTATGCCTCTATGTTCAGTGCTTCAGGAGGATTATTTCATTTATTGGCATTATCATGACAAACCTATACTTTCCAATTCTCTAGATGAAGAAGTGGAAACACAGAGAGGTAAGACATTGCTCTAAAGTCACAGGAGGAGAGCCTGGGCTGTGTGATCTCAAGTCCTGAGTGGCTGGGTTGAAGTCATATTGTCCCAGGGCACCATGTCCAGGAGAGGGAAGAGAAGACAAAAGCACGGACTTGAGCCCAGATCCTATGAGGAAGCCGCGGGGCAGTTGGGGTGTGCTGCCTAGCTTGGCGGATGAGCGCCAGGCCCGAGGCTTGGCAAGAAGGTGGGTCACTTGGGGTGGCTAGGAGAGTGAGTCTCTACCAGGTCCAGGTGGGATACAAAGCTGGAATCAGCCAGGGCCACGCCTGCAATCCCAATACTTGGGAGGCTGAGACTGGAGGATCGCAGTTTGTGGACAGCCTCAGCTACTTAGCGAGGCCCTTTACAACTCAGTTCAAGGCCAGCCTCATCAACATAGTGAGCCTCTCAGCAACTTAGCCAGACTGTTTCAAAAGAAAAAATAAAAAGGGCTCAGATGTGCAGGTATAGCTTGGAGAGAGAGAGAGAGAGAGAGAGAGAGAGAGAGAGAGAGAGAGAGAGAGAGAGAGAGAGGAGAGCGCGCGCATGCATGCATGCATGAGGTTAGGGGCCCAGGATAAGGACAAGCTCAGAGGTTCACCCTCTCACTGCAGCCTGTGATTCTGCGGTCTGTACTTTTCCATGATTCTCCTAGGGTAAACGTCTCATTCCAAGAGGAGGAAGACAAAGGCCTGGAATAGGGAGGTGTTGTCCTCAACCACGCAGGCCCACGGCTTTCCTGCCTACTCTGGGGTGGGGTGTCTAGCCACGAGGATCCCTCTCCCTGGCCCCCTCTCCTCCACCTCTGACGGCTGGGGACAGGGCGCGGGCGCCTGGCGGCCGGTCACCACTCTGAGGAGTTGCTCTTGACCTGTGGGGTCTGAGTCCCTTGCAGGCAGAACTGGAAAAGATGAATTTCAGAAGCCAGAGAGAGCCGCACGCTTCTCACGGAGGGAAGAAGCCACGACCTATGGGGCTCACCATCCACATCCACAGAGCCTGACCTTGGGTCACGGAAAGTACTTGAAGTTCCAGGCATTTTTTGGCAGAGGCCTTGTTTATTCTTCTCTTTCCTCTCTGCAGAAAATGCCTCTGGGTGCCTCCCTGCTCTGCTTCCCCAGAAGCCGGGCAGCCTTGCTTCGCTTCACGTCCGCAGGTATTTACTTCTCTAAGATGAACACGGGCTGATTATTTTTTCTCTTGGCCTGCTGGTACTGTGAACAGGAAAAGAGAGAGAAAAGCAGAACGATCGGTCAACTTAGGGGAGATGCTGCGCCTGGTGCTGCGCACGCTGCGCCCAGGAGTGAAACAGAGAAGCAAGTCCGCGCCAGCTCCTCGCCTGCAGCCCTCCTGGATCATCCTCCTCCTTTGCTACAGCAGATGCAATGCTGTGCTGGTGGTGTTCCCCCAAACCTTTAAAGGGTCAAGGAATTCCTCAGGACGCTTGTCTATACTCGCGACCACCTCTTTCTCACGTTTTATTGTCTTTTTATTTGTTGTTGTTTTTTGTGGGTCTGGGGATGGAACCCAGAGGCATTTGACTTCCGAGCTACACCCTCCTGCCCTATTTTTTATTCTTTATTTTGAAACAGGTCTCACTGAGCTGTAAAGGGCCTTGCTAAGTAGCTGAGGCTGTCCGTGAACTGAGATCCTCCAGTCTCAGCCTCCCGAATGCTGGGATTACAAGCGTGCGCCACCACGCTTGGCACATTTTATTGTCTTAAAAAAAAAAAAAAAAAGAAAGAAAAGTAGGGCTGGGCATGGTGGCGCAGGCTTCTTGTAATCCTAGCATTGAGGAGGCTGAGACAGGAGATCACGGTTCAAGGACAGCCTCTGCTACTTAGTGAGACCCTTGGCAACTCAGTGAGACCCTGTTTCAAAATAAAGAGTAAAATATAGGGCTGGGGTGTAGCTCAGAGGTAGAATGCCCCTAGGTTTCATCCCCAGAAACGTTAAAAAAAAAAGTAATGAAGATATAATTTACATGCCATAAAGTTTACCCACTTAAAGTATATAATTTCTTTTAGTACTAGGAATTGAACTTAGGAGGTGTTCTATTTCTGATCTACAGCCCTAGTCTCATTTTATTTTTATTTATCTATTCTTATTTATCATTACCCCCCAAAGAGACATTTTACCTCTTCACCACCATTCCTCATTTGTCCCCATCCCCAGATAACCACTGGTCTACTTTCCAGCTCCATAGATTTGCTCCCTTTGGACAATTAATTCAAATGGAATCATACAAAATGTAGCTTTTTGTGTCTGGCTCCTTTTACTTTGCTTTTAAGGTTCATCCATGCCAGGTGTGGTGGTGCACGCTTGTCATCCCAGCATTTGGGAGGCTGAGACAGGATCACGGTTCGCGGACAGCCTCAGCTACTACTTAGTGAGGCCCTTTGCAACTCAGTGAGACCCTGTTTCAAAATAAAGAATAAAAAATAGGGCTGGGGGTATAGCTTGGAGGTAGAATGCCCCTGGGTTCCACCCCCAGTACCACAAGAAAAGAAAAAGTCCAGTCACGTCATAGAATATTTCAGTATTACAATTCCTTTTTTTTGGTGGTACTGGGGTTCCTGGAAGCCCTTCTACCTCTGGGCTACACTCCCAGACCTATTTTTACATTTTTATTTGGAAACAGAGTCTCTTAAGCCAGCGTGCACGGCTGGCTTCGAACCTGCACGATCTTCCTGTCTCTGCCTCCCAAGCGCGGGGATTACAAGCGTGCGCCACCACGCCCGGCTACAATTCCTTTTTATGCCCAAATAATATTCTATTGTGTGGCTATATGGGTGTGTGTGTGTGTGTGGTGGTACTGGGGATTGAACCCACTCACTAAAGTTGCAGATGGCCTCTCTGAATAGCTGAGGTGGGCCTTGAACCTGTGATCCTCCTGTCTCAGCCTCTTAAGCACTGGGCTTGCAGGTGTGACCCCGAGGCCCGGCTGCTATATGGCCTTTTGTCTATCAGTTGACAAACATTTGAATGTTTCACTTTTTGGCTATTGTGAACATTTATGGACAAGATTATTTTTGGTCAACTTTTGCTTTCCCGTCTCTTGGGTAGACACCAAGAAGCAGGATTGGTGGGTGACATGGCAAGTCTACGTCTCACATTTTGAAGAGCTCACAAACTGCTTTGTAAAGCACCGTGCTATTTCACATCCCCAGCAGCCACGTAGGAAGGTCCTGCTCCCGACACATCCTCACCAACTCTGCTATCGGCTGTCTTCCTAGCGGGTGTGACGTGATACCTCGCTGAGGCCTTGAATTGCGTTTGCCTGATGACTAATGATGCCGAGTGTCTTTTCATGAGCTGACTGGCCATTTGTGTATCTTCTTTGGAGACACGTCCATTCAAATCCTTTGTCCATCTTCAAGGCCCGTTTTGTCTTCTTATTTTCGAGTTGCAGGGGCTCTTTATAAAGTCTAGATACAAATACCTTACCAGATATATATATTACAGATGTTATCTCCCTGCCTGTGGGCTGCGTTTTCATGTTCTTGATGGGGTTATTTGAAGCATAAACATTTTTAATGTCAATAAAATCCAAGTTAGTGTTACTTTTATTACTCGTGCTTTTTTTTTTTTGGTATCATAGTTGAGAAACCATTGTCTAGCCTGAGGTCATTTACACCTGGGTTTTCTTATAAGCGTTTTATCAGTTTCATTCTTATATTCAGGTTTATGATCCACTTTAAGTTAATTTTATTTATGGTGTGAGACAGAAATCCAACTTCATTTTTTCCCTCCACATGGCTATCTAGTTGTCCCAGAGCCACTTGTCTTGTGTTTGTTTGTTTGCGGGGGTCTGGAGATGGAACCCAGGGGCATTCGACCTCTGAGCTACACCCTCGGCCCTATTTTTTTATTCTTTACTTTGAAACCGGGTCTCACTGAGTTGCAGAAGGCCTCACTAAGTAGCTGAGGCAGTCCGCGAACCGTGATCCTCCAGGTCTCAACCTCCCGAATGCTGGGATTACAAGCGTGCGCCACCACGCCCGGCTCCCGAACCACTTGCTGAATGAAAAGACTTCTCAGCTGGGTGTGGTGATGCACGCTTATAATCCCAGTACTTGGGAGGCTGAGACAGGAAGATTGCACGTTCATGGCCAGCCTCAGCTACTCAGTGAGGCCCTGTCTCCAAATAAAGAATAAAAAACAGGGCTGGGGTTGTAGCTCAGAGATAGAATTCTCCTAGGTTTAAGAAAAAAAAAAAAGACTATTCTCACAACAATTCTGTTTGTCTAAAATTGTTCTAATATAAAGCTTATTTAAAAGATACTCTAAAGCTGGGCGTGATGGCTCACGCTTGTAATCTCAGCATTCAGGAGGCTGAGACCGGAGGATCGTGGTTCACGGACAGCCTCAGCTACTTAGTAAGGCCCTTTGCAACTCAGTGAGACCTGGTTTCAAAATAAAGAATAAAAAATAGAGCAGGGGGTGTAACTTGGAGGTCAAATTCCTGTGGGTTCCATTCCTAGACTCGCAAAAAAAAAAAAAAAAAAAAAAAGATATTCTAGAGTCAGGTGTGGTGGCACATGTTTGTAATCCCAGTACTTAGGAGGCTGAGACAGGAGGATTGCAGGTTTGCCACCAGTCTCAGCAACTTAGTGAGACTGTTTTAAAATAAAGAATGGGCCGGGCATGGTGGCACACACTTGTAATTCCCGCGCTTGGGAGGCGAAGACAGGAGGATCGCGCAGTTCAAAGCCAGCTTCACTGGCTTAAGAGACCCTGTTTCCAAATAAAAAAATATAGCCGGGCATGGCAGCGCATGCTTGTAATCCCCGAGCTTGGGAGGCTGAGACAGGAGGATTGCACAGGTTCGAAGCCAGCCTCAGCTACTTAGTGAGGCTCTCAGCAACTTAGTGAGACTCTGTTTCCAAATAAAATATAAAATAGGCCTGGGAGTATAGCCGGGAGGTAGAAAGCTTCTGGGTTCCACCCCCAATACCACCACTACCACCAAAAAATAAAAATTATATATACAATATACATAGGTCATAGGTCTGGGAGTGTAGCCCTGACATAAAAGGGTTTTCCGGGAACCCCAATACCACCAAAAATAAATAAATAAATAAATAAATAAATAAATAAATAAATAAATAAATAAAAAAAAAAAAAATAGAGCGTGGTGATGCACGCTTTTTAATCCTCGTGCCTGGGAGGCGGAGACAGAAGGATCACGCAGGTTCAGAGCCAGCCTCACTGGCTTAAGAGACCCTGTTTCCAAATAAAAATAGAAAATAGGTCTGGGAGTGTAGCCCTGAGGTAGAAGGGTTTCCAGGAACCCCAGTGCCACCAAAAAATATAAATAAAATAAAACAAAGAATACACAAAGGGCTGGGGGGTGAGTAGCTTGGAGGTAGAATGGCCCTGAGTCCAATCCCCATTACCACACACACACACACACACACACACACACACACACACACACACACGAGAATCTTTCCTCCATTGAATTATCTAGGCTCTTTTATCCAAGTTCAACTGACCATAGATATGAGTACTTATTTCTGGATTCTTAATTCTGTTCCATCGTTCTAGATGTCTGTTCTCATGTCAGTACCACTGTTTTGATGACTGTGCCTTCATAAGTTTAGAAAGGTGGAAGCATGAGCCAACCACTTCCAAGATGCGTCCGTGTGTGTTGCTGAAAATTGAACCCAGCATCTCATGGACGGCAGGCCAGCGCTCTGACAGTGGGCTCCTGCCCCATCCCTTTAAGACTGCGTGGCTGTTCTGGATTCCTTGCGATTTTGAAGATCAGCTTCTCAATTTTGCAAAAAATCTGGCTGGGGTTTTTGATGGATGTAGTAGTGTACCTGCAGACTAGCCCGGAAGTCTTCTCATCTTACCAATATTAAGGCTTCTGATCCGCAGGCTTGGGAAGCTTTACTGTTTATGTAGAGCCCCCATTTCTTTTATCAATGTTTTGTCATTTGCAGTGTTGTGGTCTTGCACTTTTTTTCTGAAATTTATTTTAAGTACTTTATTCTTAAGTGATATGTCTTATTCTGAAAATCATCTTCATTTGAGGACCTGTTAAGAGCTTGTCCTACAGTGAGTGATAGAAGTCCCAGGCCTGGCTCACTGTGTATTAGGTGGATGACCTGAAGGCTACTCAGCCTACAGGAATCTCCTTCTCCTCATCTGAATTAAAGGTGATAATAGTACTATCTCATGAAACTATTATGTAGCTTAAATAAGATAATGCACATGTAATGCTGTTATGACCAAGTTCCCATGGTCCAGTCTGAAGAAGGTCTTGTAGTCTAAGAAACCATGTCCAATCACCAAAAAGAGAAATTTCAAATTAACTAGTATTTACTAACCTGCATCTTCCAAACATTCTACAGAGTCCCCTGCAATAACTTTTTCTTTCTTCTTTTTTTTAACTCCCCCATGAGCTACATCCCCAGCCCCTATTTTTTATTCTTTCTTGCCTTTCTTTTTTGAAGTATCCATTTTATTTTTTATTTGGAAAGAGGGTCTTGCTAAATTGCTGAGGGCCTCGCTAAATTGCGAGGCTGGTCTCAGACCTATAATCCTCCTGTCTCAGCCTCCCAAGTACTAGGAGTGCAGGCAGGTGCCATCACCCCTGGCTCCTGTAATCCTTCTTAATGCCCTCTTCTACTCCTGTGCAGCGCCATTGTGCCTCACGGCTTCTGTCTCTGCTTCCTTTCCTCAAGCTTCCTACAGTGTTTTGTTTTTTCAGTCCTAAGTGCTGTACCTCAGGTATTCCTGTTCCTGTCCAGTTCTTCTTGATGGGGCTGGGGGAAAAGACCAGCTGGCCAAGCTAGAACACCTTTTAGTGGACAGGAAGAGAAGAACATCAAGGAACATTCTAAATTTATGCACGACATGCGTGTAAAGTGTTTAGCGCAGTGTCTGATATTCAGTAAATGTTGAGTTTCTAATTTTTTTGTGTGGTGTTTACATACACCCATCTGTGCTTTATGGTGATGGTGTAGGGTTTGAATCACAACCTTCAGGAATCCAGCCTAGCCTGCTACCAGTGGCCCGCCTCGCCTCTTTAGGTGCATTTGGGACTGTTTCACACTTCAGAGAGTTAACCGCTGGGAAACTCTAAAAGTTCCTTTTTTTGAGGCTCCCCAAATAATGTCTGGGGGACATATTTCTTTCTTTGTCCCTAACCTGACACGAGAACCTTGTTCTACCTCCTCTCCTCCCACAGAACCTTCTAGCACGTGATTTTACAATGTGGGTCAAGGGCTGGGACGTAGAGCACCTACCTGCTTTGTGAGTACAAGGCCCTGGGTTCAGTACTGCATGGGCACACACATGTGGAGACACACACACACACACACACACACACACACACAGAAAGAAGGAAAGAATCTGCAAAAACAGGATCCATTATTTAGTGGGTCATCATCAGTTTTAAGAGACAGAATAAAAGGAAGAAAATAGAAAATATCCAAGTATAAGTAAAACTTTTAGCTTAACAATATTATGAAACTACATATTATATATGTATGTATGTGTATGTGAGCTGGATTTCTGAAACATTTTTCCTTCTATGGTTCTAGTTTTTTTTTCTTTTCTTCTTTTTGCTGTACTGGGGGTTGAACCCAGGGGCATTCTGCCTCAGAGCTATGCCCCCATCCCTCTTTTTTATTCTTTATTTTGAAACAGGGTCTAAGTTTCAGAGGGCCTCACTAAGTAGACGAGGCTGGCCGTGAACCTGCGATCCTCCTGTCTCAGCCTCCCAAGTGTTAGAATGACGGTGAAATCAGAGCACTGGCAATGCCATCTTGCCGAGCCTTCTTGGGGCTGGCAGCTGCGGGACTGGAGCTCTCGGAGACCAACGCCAGCAAAGAAGCACCAGAACCTCCTCAAGCCAGCGACTACAGACCATCATCAAAAGCAGTTGATTTTCTCTCCATGCTGGACAAAGACCCCACTACCCAGATGGCCCCGCGAGATCTTGTGGCTGCAGCTGAACTCAGGACTCATCTCTGCCTGCCAAGACCCAGTCAACTCAAGATGGGTCAAAGACCTGGAAGTTAGACCAGAGACTGAAGCTATGAGGGGAGGGCATAGGTCCAGCACTCCAACATACAGACACAGGTAGAAACTTCCTCAGCAGGAACTCCATAGCTTGGAAATTAAAACAAGAATTAATAAATGGGATGGCATTAAAGTAAGAAGTTTCTGCTCATCAAAGGAAACTTTCCATCAAGAGTCTAAAGACAGAGCCTATGGAACGGGAGAAGGTCGTTGCCAGTTATTTCTCTGATAGAGGACTAATATCTAGACTATACAAAGAACTTTAAAAACGCTACTTTAAAACAATAACCCAATCAAGAAATGGGCAACTGAATTGAATAGATACTTCACGAAAGAAGAGATACAAATGGCCAATAAATACATGAAAAAATGTTTAACATCATTAGCCATCAGGGAGATGCAAATCAAAACTACACCGAGGTTCTATCTAACTCCAATCAGAATGGCAGTCATCAAGAAGCCAAAAAACAGTAAATGTTGACTAGGATGTGGGGAAACTAGAACTCTTCTCTACACTGTTGGTGGGATTGCAAATTAGTTCAGCTGCTATGGAGTTCAGTGTGGAGATTTCTCAGAAAACTGGGAATGAATCCACCATATGATTCAGCTATACCACTCCTGGTATCTTTCCAAAGGGGCTGAAGTCATAAAACTACAGTAATATATGCATATCCATGTTCATAGCACCACAATTCACAATAGCCAAATTATGGGAGCGACCTAGGTGTCCATCAACAGATGAATTGATTAAAACTTATGAGATATCCATACAATGGAATTCTATTCAGCAATAAAGAAGAACAAAATTATGTCATTTTCAGGAAAATGGAAGGACCTGAAGAACATTATGTTAAGTGAGCTTAGCCAGTCACAGAAAGTGAAGGGTCATCTGTGTTCTCTAATATGTGCAAGCTAGGGAGTAACGGGGAGACCCGAGGGATTCCAGATAAAGGAGGAGAAACCACCGTGGAGCCAGGGAGGTGGTCTGGGGGAAGAGGAAGGGGAAGATCATTGAAAGAATCACATATGTGCACATATGTGAAAATACCAGTGCCAATCTCAGTACTCTGTATGGGGATGGTGGGATGGTGGGATGGGGGGGGGAGGGTCACCATCAACATGACTTACATTATGATGTGAGATTATAATGCACCAATGAAAGCATATACATAGTATATTATATTAAAATATATATTGCATATTATATAAAATATAAAATATATTTTTAAAGCCAAAAATGTTGGTAAGGCTCTCCACAATTTTGTGAGACCCTGATCTAACCAAAAATAAATGAGATAGGACTAGAGGTGTAGCTCAGTGGTTGAATGCCCCTGCATTCAATCCCCAGTAACACACACACACACACACACACACACACACACACACACACACACACTGTACTTAAGGCTGGGTGTGGTAGCACACCTTTAATCCCAGTACTCAGGAGGCTGAGACAGGAGGATGGCAGATTTTGAGGCAGGAGCCTCCCTCACCTGCCACGTGGTGCCTACGCTAGGCATCTGCCACCTGTACAGTAAGAGAATATCTGGATCAGGAAAAGAAACTGAAACCGAATCCAAGCTTCTGCACCTGTCAAGCCAATCAAGACCTTCCCCGTCGCCTTGATGCTGTATAATCTGTATGCTGACACCATCAAGGCTCAGACTTCGGCCTTTAGTCCTCTGGACCCCACAGGTGGAAATAAAGGAATTCTCCTTGCCAACCTGGTTTCTGGATCATCATCTCTCCGTCCCTGTCCTCCAGCAACAGCTTGAGGTCAGCCTCAGCAATTTAGTGAGATACTATTTCAAAATAAAAAATAAAAAGGGTTGGGGTTGTTGCTTGAAGGTAAAATGCCTCTGGGTTCAATCCTTGGAGCCCCCCAAAAGAAAAAAAGTTTAAAAACAGAGTTGGAATAAATACTTTACTTTCATTAAGGTTTTTTTTTTTTTTTTTCCAGTACTAGGGATTGAACCCTGGGCCTCACACATGTTAGGCAAGCACTAAGCTACAGCCCAACCCTTTCCATTTTTTACTTTAAGATGGGATCTAAGTTGCCCTGGCTGGCCTTGAACTTCCAATCTTGCAGCAGACTCCCAGGTCACCAAGATTACAGGTGTATGCTTCTGTGCCTGGCCTCATTAAGGTGTTTAAACAATTTATAAGCCAGGCACAGTGGTACACACCTGAAATCCCAGTATTTAGGTGGTCGAGACAGGAGGAATATAGGTTCAAGATCAGCCTCAGTAATTTAGACTCTCAGAAACCTAACGAGACCCTGTTTCAAAATGAAACAGAAAAAAAGGGCGACGGACCGGGAATGATGGTGCACGTTTGTAATCTCGATACTTGGGAGGCTGAGTCAGGAGGATTGCAGGTTCTGGACCAGCCTCAGCTACTTAATGAGGCCCTCCACAACTTTGTGAGACCCTGTTTCAAAATAAAGAATAAAAAATAGGGCTGGGGATATAGGTTGGATGTAGAATGCCCTGGGCTCTATCCACAGGACCAAAAACAAACAAACAAACAAACAAACAAATAGGGCTGGGGGTGTAGGTAAGATGTAGAATGCCTCTGGGTTCAGTCTCTAGAGGGGATTGAACACCACACACACACACACACACACACTCACACACACACTCACATATGCACGCACAGAAGTAGCACTCCCTAAGCAGTGTGTCCTTTTTTTTTTTTTTTTTTTTCTTTTTGGTCGTACTGGGGTTCCTGGCAACCCTTCTACCTCCGGGCTACACTACCTTTTTTTTTTTTTTTTTTTTTAATTTGGAAACAGGGTCTCTTAAGCCATCAAGGCTGGCTTCAAACCTGCGCGATCCTCCTGTTTCCGCCTCCCAAGCGCAGGGATTATAAGCGTGCGCCACCACGCCCAGCAGTGTCCATTTTGACGGACGCGGTAACTGAGTCCCAGGGATGAAGTTCCATCAGTAGTGAAGAATTGAGGCCGATGAGGCCTTGTCTTGACCTCAGTGACACTTGGAGAAGGAATGTCTCCCGTCAGCGGTACGGATGCGCTGGCCTCTACCTCCTCTCAGCCCTCTTCTCACCTCCTTAATGCCTGCAAATCCATATGCTGACATGAGCGGGTGTATCTGTTTTTCAAGACTCTTCCCGGCACCTGGTCCCATCCAACTCTCACAACTATGCCCTGAAGTCCATGGGTCAGATCTGGAGTCCTGCTGTCTAGAGGCTTAACGTCTGTCTCCTCCGCTCTACTATATCAAAACCAGAGAGGGTAAGAGACGAGGCCAACATCACACAGGCCTGGACTTGGCAGCACCAAGAGAGCTGGATTCTCATCTCCTCAGGCTCTCCTCAAAAAAATGCATACCTTTTTTTAGAGGTCTGATTCACCTGACTGCTGTAGGAAGAATGTTTAAAAGGCAAAGACCATGTAGCCCTTTTCACACCGTCTCTAGAAACACCAACTATTATGGCACGGAGCACAAAATAAATAGTTCCTCGCACCCCCTGGTTAGGGGTCATCACTCCCAATATCAAAAGCTGTTTGTTTAAGGCTGTGGTTGTCAAAAACAGAAACCAAGGAGGAGAGGTAAAGTTCTGGTGGTGGTGTTGGTGGTGGGGGTGTCCCTGTCCTTTGTGCAGCGCAGTGCGCCCCCTAGTGGCTCTGGAGGAAAATAGCCCCTGGAAACTGACAGGCTCAGGACTGCCGCAGTAGGAGAATCCGGTGTTTAGGGAGCATCTCATAGTTTCCTTAGCTTAGGAGAAACCCAGAACAAGAGCAATGGCTCCCTACCAGGGGCGATGTTGTCTCCCAGGGATTATTTGACAGTATCAGGAAGCATGTTTGTTGTCGGTGGAGGAAGAGGGAGAGCGCGTAGAAGCTGGAGACAGCCCCACCCAAGGAAGAATGGTGTAGCCCCATACATCAGTTGCAGCGAGGCGCAGAAATCCGTGGCTGGAGGAAGGATGTGACCTCGCCGGGGGATGACAGCTTAGTCAGTCTGGATGACGCTCTCCTTCTGCTCATTTCTTTAAAAAATATCCATGGAATTGTTTTAAAAAATCCAAAAGTAATACATGATCCAAAAATGAAAGCAAAACAATAAGGCTAACAAGACCCTTTCCATTTCCTCGCCCCTCTCTGCAATTCATGCTCACCCACCGTGAGCAGGTCTTGGGTTCCATTCCCAACACCACCAAAAGAAAAAAAGTGAATATTCTTGCTGATTTATTAGGTTGGACTGTATTCAAATTCCAGTGGCAGACTGTTTTGATTTAGGAAAAGCAGCCTCCTAAGGCTATGGTTAAGACAGAGACAAATGTTGGCTCACATGCAGGGACTTTGATTTTTTACTTTGCTTGTTGGGCTCAGCCACATATATTCTTCAGGTATGTGTGTGTGTGTGTGTGTGTTTGTGTGTGTGTGTGTGTGTGGTACTGGGGGTGGAACCCAAGGGCTTTTCTACCTCCAGGCTATACTCCCAGCCCTATTTTTTATACTTTATTTGGAAACAGGGTCTCACTAAGTTGCTGAGAGCCTCACTAAGTAGCTGAGGCTGGCTTCGAACCTGTGTGATCCTCTGGTCTCAGCCTTCCAAGCGCGGGGATTACAAGCGTGCGCCACCACGCCCGGCTCTTCATGTACTTTTAAACTTTAGTAAGTGGAAGATCCCTTTGGATCAAAGACAAGGATCCCCTTCAGGCTTCCAGATGTTTGGGGGGTTCAGTATCATGGGTCAAGATGATCCACACTTGCCATTAGAGGACACTGAATCTTGTGTATTTCTTTTGTTTCTGTTGCTTAAGATTTCATATTTTTGGAGAGCCTGGTTTGGAATTAGAACCTTCTGTAGGCCATGGTGCCTAACTAGAAATTACTAAACTGTTTTGTTGTAAGAATACTTTGCATTTATAGGAAGTAATAAAATATTGGTTTTCTACTGACAATGAGTGTGTAAAATTTTATTTTATGACCAATATAAATGTATAGTTTTTTAGATTGAAATAGAGGCAATGTCAATAAAGATATTTTACTGAAGCTGGGCATGGTGGTGCAGACCCATAATCCCAATACTTGGGAGGCCGAGGATCACATGTTTGAGCCCAGTTTCGGCAACTTAGTGAGATTCTGTTTCAAACTAAAAAATAGGATAGGGCTGGGAGTGTAGCTTAGAGGTAGAATGTCCCTGGGTTCAATGCCTAGTACTACAAAATGATGATGATGATGATGTAAGATTGATCAACACTTGGGAAGCAGTTCTCTGGCTCTTCCCTGGCTCATCATCTGTCATTCAATTATTCTCAGCTGATGAACAAATAGGTTTTTTGTTCCGGGAGCATTGGAAAATTTTGTTTTTGCCATTAAAGCAATGCTACAATGAAAATCTGTATACTTTTCTTCCAATTTTTGATTTCTGTACAATACATTGTCCAAAGTGAGATTGCTGGGTCAAATTATTTTGTGTACTTCTGTGTGTGTGGTACTAGGGATTGAACTCAGGGTCATTCTACCATTAAGCTACACCCCAGGCCTTCTTATTTTTTATTTTGAAAGGAGTCTTGCTAAGTTGCTGAGGCTGACCTTGAACCTCAGATCCTCAGTCACTCTTTCTCTTTTTCTTTCTTTTCTTCTTCTTCCCCTTCTTGTTCTTCGTATTATTAATTTTTAGCCAATCTGATGGGTAAAATTTACATCTCACTTGTTTCTTTTTTGCATTTTTTGACTCTATGTCTAGTAGTTAAGAAACTAGACTTTGAAATTGAAATACTTAGATTTGAAGCCAAGCTTGCCACTTAATGGCAGTATTTTCTTCATTAGGAGCCTTAAAATATTTTTCACATCTGTCCAGTGGAGATAACATATTTGCTCCTTAGAACTACTGTTAAAATTGTGTTGACATATGTCTAGGAAAAGTGCCTGAAGAACAGTGAGCACTACGTAAGCATTAGTGTTAACGTCTGAGTTTGAATAGCTTTTTATAAGTTTACTGACTATTTGTATTTTGTGTGTGTGTGAAGTGTCTTTCCATATCCTTTCCTTCCTAATTTCTCCATTATAAGAGGCTGATATACTTTATGTATGTATTTATGTATTTATTTATTTAGGTTCTGGGGATGGAACCCAGGGGCATTCGACCTCCGAGCTACACCCTCAGCCTTATTTTTTATTCTTTACTTTGAAACAGGGTCTCACTGAGTTGCAGAGGGCTTCACTAAGTAGCTGAGGCTGTCCACGAACCATGATCCTCCTGTCTCAGCCTCCCAACTGCTGGGATTACAATTGTGTGCTACCATGTCCGGCTATGTTTTTTTAAAAGATAGTTTCCTGGCTGCTTACTCTGTACTATACTAAATATGGAAATCTAGCAATAACCATCTTTAGAAGCCCTGCTCTTTTTTTTTTTTTTTTTTTTTGGTACTGGGGGTTGAAGCTATGGGCTTTTTACTTCTGAGCTACACTCCCAAACCTTTTCAAATTTCTGTTTGAAACAGGGCCTTGCTAAGTGGCCGAAGCTGGTCTCAAACCTGTGCTCCCTCTGTATCAGCCCTATTTACTTTTTTAGTTTGAAATACGGTCTCATTATGTTGCTGAGGCTGGCCTAGAATCAGTGATTCTCCTGTCTCAGCCTCCCAAGTAGTAGGATTACAGGCATGTACCACCACACCCGGCTCCTACTCTAATTTTTTAAATGAGAATTCATTTTTAATATCCCCCATATTTGCCTCGGCCGATTGTGGCAAGCAACAGGCCACAAGACCCTAAGACCAATAAGTCATGTCACATGATTTGTGTCTTTGCACAATGTCACGAGGCTTATTTAGCATGAGAAGGTTATAGCAGGCAGGAAATTATTAAGAAATAATCTATAAGTAAGGTTAAGCTAGTTTGGGCAACTGCTGCAAACAAGCAGGGGAGAAGGGATATTCTGGGTCAAGTCCAAGAACGGAAGAGGAGATTCTGACGTTGTTCCTGGTACCAGGAAGGCTGAGGAGTCATGCTGATCTTTGGTCAGCAAAAAGCAGAGCCGAAACGAAGTACCGGGGTTGGAGTCCTGTGCGCAGTAGACTCATTGCGATATAGTCAACAGCTCAGCACTCTGTGTGCTGAAAAGGCTGCTCCTTTAGAGGGTTTCGGTAGGTGCTGTCAAGTGCACTTAGCCGGTCTGTTGAACCTTCCCAGACACGCGTCGATAACCACAAATGTATTGATGCCGTAAGCCCGTCAGACGTGAGAAGGGACTTAGGAGTCAAGGGTCCGTTATCAACGGCAGCGCAGGCGTGCTGGTCTGAGCCATATGTTGGCATGCCCAAACAAGTTGTTTGATGAGTTCCTGGAGGTTTTTATGTCCCATGCTCGGGACACTTGGCATGTCTATACACTCGGCATGTCTGAACACGATGCTTTATGAGTTCCTGAGATTGTTCGGTGTCTGTTGCTCGCTCTACACAGTGATATTCACCATATTTGGCTACTTTTTTCCTTTTAATTGGGGCTGTTTTATCTATGACTGATGGGCCGGGTCTATGGGGACAGGTGAGGCTGGGGAGGGGGCGCTGCTACTTGGCCCTCCCTGGCTTCCTTTGATCAATGTTCCGTGGTACAAATGCTTTCTGTTTCCTTGCTGCTTGCTGGGACTTTAAGGTTGGATATAGGCACAGAATTTTATTAATCTGTAAGATCATCCCAAAATCCAGACGTCTCCTGAACCTGGCATATTCCTGGATCCCACCGTTCTTTCTGCACAGGGCCATTTCAGCCCTGTTATATTTACGTCCTTCCAGCACGGGCTGGAGGGCCTCGTAGCTGGGCACAGGCTGTGGAGGCCTGAGTCAAATGTTCTAGAAGTGTGTTCCTCAGGCCACCCCGCTGTGGCAGGACACAGGAAACCCTTGCAAATTGTTATTTCCTTATTCAGATGGTCACTGGGTGTGGTGGCGCCGCCTTAGCTACTGCTGTGGATACACTGCTCAGCTTCTTTTTCCCCAACACACGCACGCACACACGCACACACACATGCAGGCACCCACTTCACCTGAAATACAGACCTGGCGGAGAAGTTAATTGGTGTCTTACCCTTTTTTTACTGCTGTGGCCTTATCAGCAAAAAAGAATGATACGATAATTTTCTTCTTAGCCTTGAGTTCTGGGCGGGATCCCTCTTCCTCAGGGGAAAAAATAGTCCTTTGTTTTCGGGAGACAGAGACGTTCCTGGGATTCCAGGACAAAGTCTCTCCACTCCTATCTTTCTTTAAGATCCAGACTTAAAAAGACTTACTCTGAGCTGGGCACTGGGCGTGGCGGTGTGTGCCTGGAATCCCAGTCTGTGGGCTCACAGGCTTGAGAGCAGCCTCAGTAACTTAGCGCGACTCTCAGCAACCTAGTGAGACCCTGCTTCAAAACAAAAATTGCAAAATGGGCTGGGAAGTACAGCTCAAAGGTACAATGCCCCTAGGTTCAACGCCTAGTACCACAAAAAGAAGAAGAGAACGATTCGGATGGTGAGACAGTCTTTGATTGAGGGAGACAGGTATGGCCTGTTGGTGGGACCCCCCAAGCCGGGGAAGTGTGGGTGTGCATGCATGTGAGTGGGGTGTGAGTTCAGGTTTCCACGGTGGTAGGGGTCTGTGGAGATCACCTGAACGCAGGTGGGAGGCTGCCGCAGAGCCTCTGAAGACTGGCTGCTCTGCACTTTGGCTTTGAGATCCTAGGTGGGGGTCTGGTGGAGATGACAGCCCAGCACCAAAAGGCCCCTCCAAGGTCCTCCCGGATGGCCTGACTGGCAGAAAAGTTACCCCAGGAGCTAAGCACAGTGGCACCCTGGGGCAATTAGCATGGTCTATGAACCAGGATACCTCTGCCTCCCTCCGCCCATAGAAGTTGGGGGCTCCTGTACATCCCCATTGAGTGGACAAGGAGACCCAGAAATCATGGTACTGGATCTCTTCCATCCTTGGAGATAAGAAACTTGAGGTCCCATTTAATGGGATTTTAGGCAAATATAGAAATATGACATTCCAAGCCGGGTGTGGTGGTGCACTCCTGTAATCCCAGTACTTGGGAGGCTGAGACATGAGGATCACAGTTCACGGCCAGCCTCAGCTACTTAGTGAGGCCCTCTGCAACCCAGTGAGACCCTTTTTCAAAACAAAGAATAAAAAATAGGGCTGGGGTGTAAATGCCCTGGGTTCCATCCTCGGTACAAGAGAGAAAGAAAGAAAGAAAGAAAGAAAGAAAGAAAGAAAGAAAGAAAGAAAGAGAGAGAGAGAGAGAGAAAGAGAGAAAGAGAGAAAGAGAGAAAGAGAGAAAGAGAGAGAGAAGGAAGGAAGAAAGGAAGAAAGAAAGAGGGCATTCCTTGCACTGAGGAGCAATCCTTATTGGTTATCCACATTTCTCTCTATAATGTAGCCTGTGAAATTCTCCCCAAGAGAGGGGCTCCTGCATTTTGAGCAGAACTTTCTCAAGATTCCTTCCTGTCATTGCCATCTCTACCTCTTAGAAACTCTCTTGTCTACACAGCACGCTTAACTTAGTCCAGAACGTGATTCTAGTACTGTAGGGACATGAGTTCTTAGGATCTTGCCAAGTGCTCCTCTACTCCTCATTCTGAAAAAATATAGAAATGGGGTCTTCAAGAAGAATCACAAAGCTGGGTGTGGTGGCACGGGCCTGTAATCTCAATACTTGGGAGGCGGAGGCCGGAGGATAGCAGGTATGATGCCAGCTCCAGCTACTTAGCGAGACCATCAACAACTTGGCGAGGCCCTGTTACAAAATAAAAATAAAAGCTGGGCATGGTGGTGCCTGCTTGTAATCCCAGTCCTTGGGGAACTGAGACAGGAGATCACAGGTTGGCATCTGGCCTCGGCTACTTAGGGAGGCCCTCCACAACTTAATGAGACACTGTTTCAAAATAAAGAATAGGACTGGGTGTAGGTTGGAGGTAGAATGCCCCTGGATTTCAATCTCTAGTGCTTCAACAAGCAAGTAAACCAACAAACAAAAAACAGAGGAGGGATGTAGCTTGGAGGCAGAACACCCTGGGTTCAATCCCCACTGTCCGAGGAGCACTGGGGGAGCTCATGACCTTAGGCAAAGCACTGAGTTGCTGGACTCAATCGGAGTTTTGAAGTCACACCCCGCAGCAAAAAGCAGCACGTCAGCCAATCTGGGAGACAGAAAGAAGTAAAGTAGATGGGTCCTTCCAGGATGAAAGTGCCACCCTACTGGAGAGATGTGGCAGTAGCCCATGGCGTGCACAGTGAGGCTGGGCTGATGGCAAAGAAGGCAGGACAAGGGGACTCCAGAGAGCCACAGGGGTTGGGGAAGTTGGGGAGGTCTCCCTGGAGCAGGGACACATCTTTATTTTTTTGTACTGGTGGTTGAACTCAAGAGCCTTCTAGCCCCAAGCCCTTTTTGGTTTTCTATTTGGAAACAGCTTCATCACCAAGTTGCGGAGGGTCTCACTAAGTTGCTGAGGTTGGCTTCAAACCAGCAAGCCTCCTGTCTCAACCTCTGAAGAACTAGGATCACAGGGGTGTGCCACCAAGCCTGGCTCTGTGGATGGCATCTAGCCCCAGGCAGGACAGGGCAGAGGAGCTCACGCAGGAGGGAGCTGGGTTTCCAGAACACAAATTGCTTGCAGAGAGCAGGGTTTAAGGAGGATTAGCAAGAAGCTTCTGCGAGAGATACCAAGTGGTAGAGGTTCTGTGGGGTAGTAATAATTTCTTCATAATAATTCCTGTGGCATTAAAAAAAAGTTGACTTGGAGCTGAAAGCATTTTGAATATTATGCATAGGCCTTCTGAAGAGGTTTGCATAATCCACGTTATTAGTAAGAGAGAGTAAAGGAATTATCGACTTAGAAAATCAACAAGCCCAATCAGGAGGGTCTGGGTTGAAGAAACTTGGGAGAGGATCCTCTACACACGTGCTGATTTTGTAAGGTTGTTAGGAATTTCTACCAAAGTTGGCGGATGACCACGTGGTTCTATGAGACCACACGCGTCGGGGAAAAACTGGTGGTGGTGGTGGTGGGGTCCCTGGAGATAACCGGTGAGTCACAAAACTGAGCTGGTAAGAAGACTAGCTAGCCCTACTATGAATGACCTTCACAAGGATTGGAAATAAAGGATGAAGGTGTCTGCTATTGGGCCCTCAACTTACAGACCTATAATATTACATAAAAGAAAACATCTTCTCTTATGCATTCTTTGGCTGAAGAAATAAAAAGGCGGATCATTGCTATGGCTCGAATGTCCCTTCCAAAAACTCATGCTCAAATTTAATTGCCATGCTGACAGTATTGGGAGGTAGGGCCTTTAAGAGATGAGTGGGTTCATGCTGCTATCGCAGGAGTGGCTTCATTATAACAGTGATCCTCTGTTCCTGCATGCTGTCTTGCTCTTCTAGCCTGTTAAGGAGTAGCATCAGGGCTCCCAACAGATGCCTTCGCCACGTCCTTGGCCTTCCCAGCCTCCAATTCCATGGGCAAAATTAGCTCCTGTGCTTATAACTTGCTCAGTGCTATTGTTTGGATCTTAAGTGTCTCCCAAGGTCCACGTGTTAAAGGCTTTGTCTCCTAAAAGTCTCCATGGGGGAGGGGTGGTGAAACCCCCAAGAGGTGGGGCTTTGCGGGAGATCTTCAGGTCATTGGGGGCACACCCGACAAAGGGTTACAGTATCCCAGCCCCTTCCTCTTTCTCACATTCGTGATGTGTGGCCTGGCCACCAGCTCCAAAGTGACAGGATCCATTACTTATGAACTTGAAGTCTGAAAGTGTCAGCCAAAATAAACCTTTCTCCTCATGAGTTACTTATCTCAGCTATTTGTTGTAGTAATTGAAAGCTGACTACCACACCCAGTCTCAGATATTCTGTTACAGAAACCGAAAACAGACTTAGACAGTCATCAAACCTCTGCTGAGAACCAGATTTACTGGCTGAAAACACCATGCTGGAGGTTATGGAAGGAAATGAGTCAGCTTCGGTGCAGCAGATCCAGAGAGCAGGGCTCATCTGCCAGCCAGAATCCGCAGGCTTGGTGACACTGCTTTCTGATTCAAGACAAGGCGCCAGCGGGGCTGGAGGGGATGATTCAAATGACCTCAGCTTTTACTAATCTGGCCCTGTGATCAGATCGCAGGTGACACCTCATCCAGGGAGGACCTTCCTTTGCATCTCTCTGCTCGGAGCCCACCAGCACGGGACACTGCATCACCATTACGAAGAAGGAGCCGATGTGGAAATGTCTTCAACACATATTTTGGAGTGAAAAACTCAAGATGCAGATAAAATACACAATAAAGACACATACCAGTGATAATCTACTATACCTGTATAGGGGACTCTACCTATCAGTGTAAACATATAGCAAAGGGGCTGCAAGGATAGAAGCCACAGTGGTTATAGAGTGTGCGAGGATAACACAAACTAAAAATGACTAATGGAACTTAGGCAGGGTGTGGGGACAACACCTGTAATATCAGTACTTGGAAGGCTGAGACAAGAGGACTGTAGGTTGGAGGCCAGCTGCAGCAATTTAGTGGTCCCTCAGCACTTCACAAGATCCTATTTTGAAATAAAAAGTAAAATAAGGGTGGGGGTATAGATCAAAGGTAGAATGCCCTGGGTTCAGAAACAGAAAAAGGAGGTGGAGGAGGATAGGAAAGAAGGAGGAAGGAAAGAAGGAAGGAAGGAGAAAGAAAAGAAAGAGAGAAAAGAAAAGAAGGTAGTAGGGAGGGAGGAATTAAATATTATGGGCACCCCCCCTCCATGCCTACCAGGAGATGTGGGCGAGGGCACCCCCCTCCATGCCTACCAGGAGATGTGGGCGAGGGCACCCCCCTCCATGCCTACCAGGAGATGTGGGCGAGGAGGCTGCACTTCCTTGGCGTGCTCAGATACCATGGATCTCTTAGCACGTGGCTCTCTCTAGCTGAGAAGCAACCTAATGTTTACTCATTTTTCATACAACATGACCCTGAATACAAAACCACCACACTGCCTGGCTTTCAGTCAGAAATGATGGTCTGTTCTGGTGCTGAGGTAAATGACTGTGCTGGCCTTACTGAGGGCCGTGTGCCCTGTGGGTAACTGAAAAAGGATTTTCAGGAGACATTTTGATGATGTGATTTTCCCACCTGTGCTGACAAGAGCCTTTATATAGGAGGCAACCGCACTGTGGCCGACGCCTCGAATTTCCTGACTTCCTCCCGTCAGAGCTGA
Source organism: Muscardinus avellanarius (assembly GCF_963383645.1). Lineage (NCBI taxonomy): Eukaryota > Metazoa > Chordata > Mammalia > Rodentia > Gliridae > Muscardinus > Muscardinus avellanarius. Next base: position 130,357,534 of record NC_137790.1, read on the forward strand.
GACGCCAGCCAGCCGGCCAGATGGAATCTATGCTGTGAAGTCCATGCTGGGGGGAAGACACAGAACGTGGCTCCAGGAGGAAGCCAGAGCCTTACAATGGCTGGGGACACCTGTAACAATATGCACTGCACTGCACAAAAGTGTGTGTTAAACCCTGGCCTCTGCAAAGCCAGCGAGCACCGTGTCTGCAACAGTCTGGGCAGCCCCACTGGACCTCAGGCGCCCTTCCCCACCCACACTGCACTTGTTTTGGACAGCTTGGGCTCCGCCCTGTTGATGCTTCCTGACCCCAGGTGACCTCTCCCTCTCACCAGTGACAGGGAGTGGATGGAGTCCTTGGGGTGGTGCCCAGTCAGTCCAGGGTCATGGCTCACAAATGTGATCAGGCGGCAGCAGGCTTTGGGAAGGGGAGGTCCTGTGGGCACTGGACTAGCGACCCCCTTGAGCATGTGGAGATGGTCCCAAGGACACGGGTGAAGAGAAGCCAGGATAAGGTCGGCCTGAGGGAGCCACGGTTCCGCCAGAGACTTTCCCACTCAGGCTTCCTGGGTCTGGCTGTTCCTGACTGGCCGTCACTGGAACACTTATGCTGAGCTTGCTCCTCGTTGAGTCAGTAGGAAGAAGATTCTGCCTTTTGCAGAACCAAGGCTTCAATGGAGCAAACAGCGTAAGACCTGGTCTCCCCCTGTCCCCGGAGGTCCGCGAGGCCTGGGAAGGCTCCTATAAGGAGACCCATATCTGACTGCTTCTAGAACTCACGGCTGCACCTCAGTCCCTGTGGCTTCTTGAAACCCCAAATGTGGAAACCTAGAATTTAGAGGGTATAGGCAAGTTCACTGTTTAAGAAAACCCTTTCCGGCAGCACCAGGATCCAGAGAGGAAGGGAACTCATAATGGAGCTCAGAACCAGAGAGGAGATACGCCGGCCTCACGCCTGAGGATGTGGCGGCAGCGCCTTACTGCCGGTGGCAGCGGCGAGCTCACCGGACGGCACCAGACCAACGCACTCAACAGCCCACCAGGCTCCAGAGAGGAGCGGCGGACAGCGAGCCGAGGTGAGCCGCTGCGGATCAGCCGGGAGGAATTCGGCAGATTTCTCGGTACAGGGAGCATCTAACGCTCCCAGAGGCTGGGCTCAGCACACCCTGCAGGGACTCAGAGCGGAGCTCAAAAACAGAAAAGAAATACGCCAGCCTCACGGCCGAGGGCGTGACAGTGGCGCCATATTGCTACCGGCGGCAGCAGCAGTGAATTCACTGAGTCCACGACAGATCCATCTGCGAACTCAACAACAGTGAGTCAAATTGTGGCCCCTAGAGGAGAAATCCCAGTACTGTACTCCCAGGGACTTGACCCAGTGGGGGAATGGCGGTGGCAGAGATATCACACCATAGGAGAACACCCAACCTGGCACCCCTCATGGTCTAAAGCAGCCTCGATTGACTCCCAGGGTCTGAGACTCTGCGATACAACCCAGTAAAGGAGTAGTGGGGACTGAGATACCACAGACTTGAGATCCAGAGCACCTTAAGTAAAGTCGTAGTGACCCAGGGAAGAACCCAGAGAAGGCACAAACTTCTGAAATCATGGGAAAAAGGAATAACAATGGAGCAATGAATGCCCACAACCCCACAACATCAGAACCTGATAAAACAGAAATTCAGAGATTTCTAGAAGATCAAATCAGAAAAATAACTGTAGAAATAATAGAGGTGTTTTGAAAAGAATTCAGAGAGAGCCAAAGAGAGATAAAGGATGCAATTAATGAAGTAAAGGCCTTAATTCAAAGCATGAACAACCGATTAGACCACATGGAGAATAGAATCTCGCTCCTAAAAGATGATCATTCAAAAAATGAATGCATAGTTTCTAATTTGGAAAAAAAATCCGACAGCAGGAATCTGACATTGAAGAAATATGGTCCCATTTTAAGAGAGCTAACCTAAGAATAATTGGAATAGAGGAGAGAAAAGAAAGTGAAACCAAAGGGATCAACAATCTTTTCAAGGAAGTAATAGCAGAAAATTTTCCAAACGTAGGGCAAGAGGCCGATACACAGGTCCAGGAAACTTATAGAACTCCCTTTAGACAGGATCGGAGAAGAGGATCCCCACACCACATAACTGTCAAAATGACCAATGTGGAAGCCAAGCAGAGAATCTTAAAGGCAACAAAAACCAAGGGCCAAGTGACATTCAGAGGCAAACCAATTAGAATCACCCCAGACTTCCCAAACCAAGTCATGAGAGCCAGAAGGGCTTGGAGTAACATATTCCAAACTCTGAAAGAAAACAACTTCCAGCCAAAAATTTCCTACCCAGCAAAACTTTCTATCAAATTAGATGGAGAAATAAGAAGCTTCCATGACAAACAGAAACTGAAGGAATTTATGTCTTCAAAACCAGCACTAGAGAAAATACTCAGAGATTAACTACAAAGAAGAAATAGGTAACACACACCAGAACCGAAGAAACAAGATTTTCCATCCAACAGACAACTAAGATTGGTTATCTGTGGAGATTCATTATTTATGTTAGTCTTTTACCTATCTCTAAATTGTGTTGTTTGCTTTTATTGTTGCTAATTTTTAGGATATCTAGTTGGAATATTAATATACCTTCATATATAGCATTTGGAAATATTTTATCCCATTCTATCAGTAACTTTTAACTCTGTTTACATTGTCTTTGGATATACAATATTTTTTTATTTTTTAGGGAGTTTATTTACCCTTCTTTTGCCTGTGCCATTGAAATCATATCCAAGAAATCACTGCCAATTTCAATGTTGTGAGGTTTTATGACCCAGATTTTCTTCTAAAAGTTTATAGTCTTAAGATTTATATTTAGGTCTTTATCTATTTTGAGTTAATATTTGTATATGTGTTAGGTAAGGGTCCAATTTTATTCTTTTTCATGTAATTATTATTTTTCAACAATATTTAGTTAAAAGATTAGTATTTCCTCCACCAAATGTTCGTGGAAACCTTGTCAAAAATAACTTGACAATATATGGAAGAATTTATCTCTAGGCTTTTATTTAACTCCAATGGTTTATATATCTGCCTCTGGAACAGTACTACACTGTTTAAATTATTTAGCTTTATATGGTTTGAAATCAGAAAATATACATCTTCTAGCTTTGTTCTTCTTCGAGATTGTTTTGGGTATCTAGAGTCCATATTCCATATCAGGATAGATTTTTTTTCTGAAAAATAAATAAATAAATGTATGATAGTTTCACCTAAAAAAAAGAAAAGAAAAAAATATTCTCTGGTAAAAAATAAATCAAAAAGAAATATTGAAATGTTATCTTTAAGTCATCAAAAGCTTGGTATCAGATAAATGAAACTGTTATGTGAGATTATCATCGTTAATATTGGATAAATTGCTATAAAACTAGATGTCAACCACTAAGCCAAGCATGGGAAGGAGGGAATGGGGTGGTGATTGGGTAGGCGATAATTGGGCGATATGTGCATGTATGTCTATAAAAGTATTTTCTTTATACCATTATGATGTATTAATACATTGCACCAATAAAAATAAATTTAAAAAAAAGAAAACCCTTTCCATGGGCGTGTGTGTGTGTGAGTGTGTGTTACTGGGGATTGAACCCAGGGGCATTCTGCCATTGAGCTACAACTCCAGCCCCATTAATTCTTTATTTTGAAACAGGGTCTCACTAAGTTGCAGGGAGCCTCACTAAGTACCTGAGGCTGGCCATGAACTTGTGATCCTCCTGTCTCAGCCACCCAAGTACTGGGATTATAAGCGTGCACCACCATGCCTGTTCTCATGATATTTTTTTCCTTGGTGCCATGTAAATGTCCAAACTCGGTTCAAATTCGTTCTTTCCCGATGATTTCTCTGGGCTCCAAGTGCGCCTGACCATGGCAGGACTGACTGGCCTCCACTGCCTATCACACAGGCATGTGGAGGCCAACGGTGTTCAGAATTTCAGCACAGGATCTTTTTAATTTTGTATTGGTGCATTGTAGTCACCTGGGATAAAAGATGGTGGAGACATACATGCACACATCACCCAATTAGTCCTTACCCAATCCCTACCCCATTCCCTCCCTGCCCCTCCTTCCCATGCTTGGCTTAGTGATTGACTTTGATATGTTTAAGCACATCATGTGCTTTAGAGAGTTTCCCTCTCCCCCTCCCATCCCCTCAGTTAGGTTGCCTTATTTGCTTCTCTATAGGATCTCCTTCTTTATCTAGAGTTTCTCCTGTGACCCATTTCTCCCTAACTTTCACATATTAGGGAAAGCATCCGATTTCTTATTTTTTGTGACTGACTAATCTCACTTAGCATACTGTCCTCCAGTTCCATCCATTTCCCTGTAAATGATGTAATTGTGTTTTTCTAGCACAGCCTCTTTTTAAATCAAATCAACGTTTTTCTTTTTTCTTTTTTTTGCGGGTCTGGGGATGGAATCCAGGGACATTCGACTTCCAAGCTACACCCCCAGCCCTATTTTTTATTCTTTATTTTGAAACAGGGTCTCACTAAGTTGCAGAGGGCCTCACTAAGTAGCTGAGGCTGTCCGCGAACTATGATCCTCTGGTCTCAGCCTCCTGGATGCTGGGATGACAAGCGTGCGCCACCACGCCTGGCTTCAAATCAACATTTCTTGAAACCCCAATGCAAAAGAGACATAAACCAAGACGGCCTCTCCATTTTTTCCCTTCTGCCTATTCTCCCAAGTGCCACCCGTCTCTTCTAGAGGCCTTGGGCTCCAGGACCAAGCATTCTGGGCACTGCTGGGGCGGCTGATCTTTCATCCTTATCGAGAGCAAACATCACAGAGCACCCGTTATATATCACAGCCCGTCCCAAGCTCTGGAAACACAGCAAAGTGTAATATACATCCCCAGCAATAAAGGAGAGGCGGGCCAGGCAAGACAAAAACAACCATTAAGCAGAGCCTCTGCCAAGCAGCCAGGTGCCACAAGTACAGTGTGGGCTTTGGGCTCAGGACATCAGAGGCGAGGCCAGGCTGGCGTACTTGGAGGAGGTGGGGCTTGAGCAGGATTTCAGTGAGTTTATATAAAGGGTCAAAGTTAAACCTGAGGGGTGGCGGAGGCCAGACAGGAGGAGAGACATAGGTAAGGGTGGCAATGCCCACGGTGGATTAGGGAAGGGTCAGCCATGAGTTGGATTGGAGTAACCGTGCATTTCAAGTGGGGCAGAATCTGAATGAAAAGCTAGAAAAACTCAATACATTTCAGAGACCATCAAGAGGCCTTGTTGATTCAGCCCAGGGAGAAAAATAGCCCTCTAGGAGGAGAAAGAAAGGGGCGAGGCACCCAGCCGCTTACGAGGGGTGTTTGACGTGGACCGCGGGGAAGGCGAGGGCTCACCAAGCAAGTGTGGGTGACACGCGTCTCTGTGCTGACCCCTGCCCCAAACAGTCACGAGCCTTCCAGCAGCCGAGGGTAAGCCGCGTCATCTTCCCTGTCCTCACTGGGCAGCGGGAAGCCCGTGATTCATCCGATGCCACCCAGCTGGGGACTGCGGGGCCCTGACTCACAGGCCTTCCCGGAAGAACCTCTCTGAGCTGGGACACATGAACGCCAGACGCCTGGTCAGCAGTCAGGAAGGCAGGTCCCCGCCAGGTTAGGGCTTCTGGACTGTTCTGCCCAAACCCTCTCCCAGCCTCCCCACTGCTCAGCCTGCGATGCGCGCCATGCAGGAAGCCAAAGGACCACAGAGGGGAACCTGGCTTGGTGCTCACACCTCTGCTAAAACCACCACCACACACACATGCACACGTCCCACACATATACCACACGCACGTATCACACACCCCCACCACACACACATACCATACATACCCCCCCACACCCCCAACACACACACACACACACACACACACACGCACACACACACCCCTTTTTTTCCTGTGTATGTGGTACTAGAGATTAAACCCAGGGGGCATCTATCCCTGAACGATACCCCCAGCCCTTTTCATTAAAGAATCTTAAAAAAAAAAAAATATATATATATATATATATATATATATATATATATATTTTGTAGTACTGGACATGGAACCCAGGGGTATTCTATCTCCAAGCTACACACTCCAGCCCTATTTTTTATTCTGTATTTTGAAACAGGGTCTTTCTGAGTTGCAGAGGGCTTCACTAAGTAGCTAAGGCTTTCTGAACTGCGATCCTCCTGTCTCAGCCTCCCAAATGCTGGGATTATAAGTGTGTGCCCTCACACTCGGCTTTTTTTTTTTTTTAAATTTTGAAACAGGGTCTTGCTAAGTTGCCCAGGCTGGTCTCAAAGCTGTGATACTGGGCTAGCGATATAGCTCAGTGGTAGAATGTTTGCCTAGCACACATGGGGTCCTGGGTTCAATCCCCAGCACCACAAAAACAAAGTCATGTAAGGCGGGGACTGTATGTGGGCTGCCCTGATCCAAGACCCCAAGGTGGGGAAGAGGAGTTAGGACACCACATCCTCAGAGACACACCTGCTCAGTCTCCTGACCCACTTGGGGTAGCAGCTCTGTCTGTCTCTGTCTCTGTCTCTCTGTTGTCTTTCTCTCTCTGTCTCTCTCCTACATACTCAGGATCCTGGCTTTATCCAGCAGCTGCCTGGATTTGCTGCTTGCGTACATGACGGAAGGCTCCACCCACTCACAGGGGGCTCTCAGCTGCGGATAAACTGTCTGGCTCCACAAGGTACTCGCTCATCTCCATCCTGGGACATACCCACCAACATCACAGCACGTGAGAGGTTAGGTTCCAAGCCACGTGCAAGCGATGGAGCTGGAGTGGGAATGATTGTGAGCGAAGAGTCCAAAGGCACTCTGCTACGAAGAGAGGCCACCGTGGTTGGCAGAGCAGTCCACAAACATCCTCTCTCTCCATCCTGAGTCCAAGCATGGGGGAGGGTGTGGCAGAGGAGGAGAGGCAGTGGTGGTAGAAACAGAGACACCAGCAAGACGTCCCTGTTCTCTTGGTCCTTGACTTCCAGCGGCTGTGCTCTGTCTAAACCCCATGGCCTCGAGAAGCCATCCTGGAGGACCGAGGACCGCCAGGCACACGGCCATTGGTGGGGGAGGCGCTCAGCTAGAAAGGCTGTGCTCAGAGTTTCCGGGAGTCTGTTCCTAGGCTTGGGCTGAAGCAGGGGTGTCCTGTGACATCTGACAGTCGGGGGGCCACGCCTGCTCAGTGGTATCCAGTGACTCAGCTGTGACGGGAAGGCCAGACACCTTCCCCCAGGCCCCTGGCAACAGCCCACGGGATGGATGGATGGGTCCTGGGGGAAGGAACTCTTTACAGCAACCTCAGGGATCTGGTCGCCTCGCTTCCACAGTAAACATGCCGCTGCCGCCTCCTCCTGTTTGTCTAGTCTGGTTAGCTTTTCTAATTTAAATGTTCTAAATGCTGTGCAGTGGAAAGAAGTCTAAGTACTGTCGGCCTTCTGTATCTACAGGTCTTGCATCCTCAGATTCAACCAACCCCAGGTCAAAAATGCTTTCAAAACACTACCTGTGCATTAAGAACACTTTTATCCCCCCTTGTCATTACTTCCTAAGCAACACAATGTAGCAACTACTGACACAGTATTTACATCATAGTAAGTATATAAGTAATCAAGAAGTGATTCAAAGTATACGAGAGGATGTGCATGGGTTATATGCAAATATTACATCTGTGTGTGTGTGTGTGTGTGTGTGTGTGTGTGTGTGTGTGTGTGTGTGGTACTGGTGATGGAACCCAGGGACATTCTACCTCCGAGCTACACGCCCAGCTCTATTTTTTATTCTTTATTTTGAAACAGGGTCTCACTGAGTTGCAGAGGGCCTTACTAAGTAGCTGAGGCTGTCCGCAAACCACGATCCTCCTGTCTCAGCCTCCCGAACGCTGGGATTACAAGCGTGCGCCACCATGCCCGGAACATCATTTTATATATGGGACTTGAACATCCTTGGAGTACAACCTAACATTGCAGGTAGTTGTAAAGTTTCTCAAGGGTTTTCAGGAAATATTGGAAGCCACAGAGAGTCTCAGTAGTCTTCCAACCAGTGGTTTCCTTCGCTGTTAACATTAAAAATTACATTTATATTTTTTTTATAAATTAATTTTAGATTTAGAGAAAAGTTGTAAAGATAGAGAATTCCCATATACTCAACACCTGGCTTCCCAACCTATTGTTAACATCTGTTAGTGTGGGACAGTCACTATAACTAATGAACAAATTCTGATACATTATTATTAGCTGGATCCCAACTTTTAGTCTTAAATTAACTTCCTTTTTTTCCGGGGAAAGTATCCTGGTTATCATGTTACGTTTAGCTGCTGTGTCTGCTGGGGCTCTTTTGAGTTTGGTAGTTTCTTGCATTCTCCTTGTTTATGATGATTTAGTTTTGAGGATTAATGGTCAAGTGTTCCTAGAACCTCCTTTCATTGGAGAGGGGTCCTGGGCTTGGGAGGGAGACCCCGGAGTGCCTGCCATTGGATCATCTCCAGCTGCCAACTGTAGCGCGCACCAGCCATCTTGGTGTCAACCTTGATTGCTGGCTGGGCCAGTGTTTACCACATTTCTTCTTGGTAACAGCTCTCTTGCCCCGCATCCGCGGTGTTCTTCAGAAGGTCGTCCCTACGTGCAGTCAACACTGAAGAAGTGGGAGTGGCAGTCAGTTTTTTGAAGGTCCGCTTTTCGTCAAAAGAAAGCTGTTCTCCAAGTCACTACTTATGAGCACGCAGATGCCAGGCATGGTGGTGCACGCCTGTAATCCCAGTCCTTGGAAGACTGAGACAGGAGAATGGCAGGTTGGAGGCCAGCTTCAGCAACTTAGTGAGCCCCTCAGCAACTTAGCAAGACCCTGTTTCAAAACCAAAAACTAAAAATAGGGCTGAGGATCTAGCTCAGAGGTAGGATGCCCATAAATTCAATCACTAGTCCCATAACAAAAAGACCACACAGGCCTGTTAACCATGGAGCCGGACTTTAAAGGGACCTTTTATATGGGTCTTACCATTTCTAACTGTATCTAAATCTGTATACCTCAAGACCCTACATATCAAGATTGTAAAGTGACTTCCCTTCAGACACAACGTCCTGAGAAGGATGTCCAGGGGCCCAGCTGGCAGACCTCACGCTGTCTACCCTGCGGTGCCATAAGTGAGGCTGGTCTGACCACAGGGCCAGGACGAGTGACCCTCACCCCCGACAGGAGGGAGGAATCAGAAAGGAAGTATTTGAAAAGAGCAAGTAACGACATACCGAGCTGGTCATTGTACAGCACAAATAAATAAAGACCTATTTTGTTCTGAAAACAGCACTCATCCCTATAAACCCAGAGTGTCACCATTGCTATGGAGGGAACTGCGGTGCCGGGTTTCACACAGGTTGTGGGAACCAGGGTTGCTCTTTAAAATCACACTGAGACTCCAACGAGAATAGCCGCGGCGCCAGGTAGAAAGCGTGGCTCGCGTGTCTTGGCACAGTACGTTTTTAGTATTTAGTGTGAGCTCCCCAGTGGCTGTCACGCCACCCTGCAGCCCCGCCCTGCCGCGGGGCGGGGAAGCGCAGGCAGAAACACACGTCAACTGTTTTTCTCGCTCACTCTCCTTTCCTTCTCATTGTCTGGACTTTGAAGTCCAGTGTCGTGTAAACATTAACTCTCTTCTTAAATAAAGCCGCAGAGAGCAAACGGTAATCGAGCACATGATTCATTCCAACGTTTTCCCACGAGGGCTCGGGAGTCCGACTTCCTCCCCGCCAGGGCGTCTCTGTCTCACAGGATTAGTTTTGAGATCCCCTCACCTTGTCAATATTTTGCTATTGAAGTGTTTTCCAAGAGATGCCTACTGCCGGTGGCTTTAGGTATTACTACCTACCACTTCCCTTTAAATACATTTAAGGCTAAAAATATTTGATTTAAAGAAAAGACATGGTCAATGGCAGTAGGAGAGGTAAAAGGCCAAAATGATCCTCCACTGAAGTTGGGGGCCACGGGACACTTGTATGGATGAACTGGTGAAAATGATGGCGTGTGTTAGGCCCCCAAAACACCCTACAACAACCAAGGGAGGCTTGTGTTCATGTTATCTGTGTGTCAGCCACTAGCCGCTGCCTACCTGCATCACCAACACTTGTTGGTCTTTAGTACAGCTGTGCCGATCACGACTGTCTAGCTTGCCCACAGGCCCTTTAACTCACCAACCCCCGCGTTTCACTACCGAGATCCTCGCAAAGCTGGCACCAGACGGGAAGATTATTTGGATTTGCATTACGTGGAGCTGCTTTTAGATTTCCTTCAAGGTTACATTTTATTTTCCACAAATTAAGGCAACATAAGATTAGAGTGAACCTTCCTAACACGAGGCTTTAATATATCTATCTGGGTTGCTGAAGAAACTTCTTAGTCTTAAGAGTTTGACTATGTAAACATGATACATCTTGGGCTGGGAACATAGCTCAGTGGCAGGGCATTTGGCACGTGTGCCTGAGGTCCAGAGTTCAATCCCCGGTACCGCTAAAGAAATTGTTTTAAACTATATGGTCTTGATTACTCCCCTTCTACTTCTACTTTGGTGAGATGTTCTTTTGCAACATCTGTGTTATTCAAGGTTGGCTTGCTGGACCTAGACTGTGTAGCTTCATGATCTCAAAAAAAGACATACTAAAAAAATGTTAATTTCCTTAATCTTTTTTTCCCCTGAACTGAGATGTTTTTCTTTGCTGCGTGATTCAATATTTGGGAGCATTTGCTGAATTACTGGGCAGTTAATCTCTCTTAACAGCAAGAAGCTTGGATATTTGTAAATTTCCTCAGCACACCATTTCTGATTAGTTGACCCTTTCTCAATACCAAAACGGACCAACTGCAGTCAATTCTATCACCACAGATCAGCTTGCATTTATCCATAAAACATCTGTTCACGGACCAAAAATAAAGTTCTTGGTTGTTTGAACTTTGCTTTTGAGAACTGGCATAGATGCAGAACAAATGGCTGCTAAGCTTATAGAGTTGTGGATTTATCCTGAAACATGATCACTACTGTTTATACTTAAGTTACAGATAGTACGTTTTTGTTGTTACTCTGCTACCATTATTTTATCTTTCTAAACACCTGCCACTTCAATTTGCAGAGTGACTTAAACTGCTTGATTGGTTCTAGGCATTAGTGACAAAGTGCCTAACCAGCTCTGAAAACAAGACCGTTAGCATCACGTTATTTCTGAAGAAGACACCAACACCGTCTCCATTCCCACCCATTGGCTACTCCTTTCATCTTTCCCTCCCTCCCTCCCCTCATCAGACATTTCTTGAGCAGCATGTCAGGCATTATTGCTCTGCTGGGGAATCGATGACAGACCCACTCTTGGTCTCTATGAAGCATAGTCTATTGATGTAAGATCTTTCCTTCTTTTTTTGTTCCACAGAACATTTGGAGAAAACACGCTCATGGAATTCATGGGAGAGAAAGCAAAAGGGGACAGCTGCTACTGAGCTGGAGGAAAAAGTTTATCACCAACCTTTAGCTGTGGCAGAGTGATCGTCGCTCAGGGCTCTGGCTATATTAACAGTTCTTCTTTTCCCCCAAGAACTGGCTCTGGGGAGAGCACTCTTCCTCCTCTAGCATAAATATGCCTGGGTGGGAGTGTTTGGATGAACACCAGCTGGATGAGACCCAGGGCGCAGGAGAGGCCTCCCCTAGAGCGAGCAAGTGCCCACGCTCACGTGGTGTGGCTGCTTGAGGCCTCGGCTGGAGAGCTGCAGCAAACCACAAATGCACAGGAAATCGGGGAAAATCAGATAAAGGCAAAGCATTAAATGACACATGTACAGAAGGGAAACAGTTAAGAATTAACCCAAATTAATTTAAGGCTGCAGGAGAGGGTGGCGCAACGGTTTAGTTAATCAGAAGCTAGTCTCCAAAGGTGGGTAGGGTATTTGAGGCAAATGACTAAGGGTTTTCAGGACTATCCAAGGGCAGGTGGCTGAACAAAGAGACTTATTTATCACAAAGAGAATGTGGGAATCAGGAAAGGGCACAGTATAATGCGGTCGCCAGTACATCCACCTACCCGTCCGTACATCTGATCACATATACATTTGCTCATCTACTCACCAAATATTTGTTGAGTTTTTAGGCAATACTATTGGGGAGACGGTGATGAGTGTGTCTTCGTGGGGCTTAGAATCCAGCAGCATGAACAATCACGTACAACAATCAACGGGGATGAAGGTGGGGACTGTACAAAGAAAAAGGCAATGTTGAAACTTGAGTCTGCCGAGTTTGGCTACTTTCTTCAGAATACCAGGGCCGAAGAAACCTTCCAGTGGGACAGTGAACTTGACTCTTTGCCTCGTCTGTAAGACCATCCACATTGTAGGCTCAGGTCCAGCTATCCTTGGGCCTCCTATTCTGCCCAACAAGGGAGCATGAGACCACTGGCCCTCTACACATGCCTAGGTATCAGCATTTCCAATTTCTGAATTTCTGATTTCTTCACTTTTTGACCTCTAAAATTGGGTCATGGCCCTGGATCGTTCAGCTCAATATTGACCCAACATCCTTGGTTTCACTGATGCACCAATCTGCATGACCCCATTCACACCAATCTGCATGACCCCATTCACATCCCTAACCTCGCTCTGGAGCCTTGGGCTAGCCTTCTAGGATGAGGTAGCTTGTTTAGAATGCCTAGAGAGTAAGGTCAGTCAACAGGTGAGCACTTAACTCTCTGGAGCCCAGCTCAGTTCATAGACATAATGATCCACAGAAAACATGTTGCTTCTAGCAGAACCTCCTCCCAGAGAGAATTCTTACTGGATTATGGTTTGGAGACAATTTATTGGTGAGAGTAAAGAGCTTCTTTGTAAATAAAATCAGGGAAAAGATTACTTAACTCTGATGTGACGGTAAGGGAATACAGACAGGCCTCCTGGCTCACTTGGAAGGGATATCCCATAGGAAAGACATGTGCTATTATAGTTTCATTCATTCTCTTGGCTTTTGTTTGTTTGATTTTTAGCATATACTGCTGCTTAGGTGCTACTGAAGATAAATTGGTAGATACAATACAATCCATTCCCTCTTGGAGCTCATGGTCTGATGGGAAATACAGGTGTGTAAACAAATAACTAAAACACCACAGACTGGGGTTTCTGCTATACATTTCCTTAGGGGCCCAGAGCGAGGGAAATCCAGTGCTTCCCAGCAAAGTGAGGAAAAGGAGTGCTAAGAAGTGGCTATTTTTTGGGTTTTGTCTCCATGTCATTTTTCTTAATAAAAAAAGGATTGCTTAGGACTGGTCTACCCTGAGTATCTCTCAGTCTGCTTGGAAATATAGCTCTCATTGTTAATCGGTGAATTCCAAAGCAACCACTTGGAATCAGCATGGAAGTCATTTGCTTGGATCTGAATTAATTAAGCTTTAATCTATAAAGCCAAGCACTAAATCCTTGAGCAGAGGGAGAAGACACAGAAAGTGAAAGACCCAGCCCGATTAGCCAGATGACTCTATTTAAAAAAAAACAACAACAAAAAATTTACTATTGCTATCTGGCTCAACCCAGGAACCTCATCTGCCTGTTTCCCATTTGACCCTGGGAAGAATAAGCTTCCCATTTCCTGAACAAAAAGTAAAAACGGGGATGGGTATGTAGCACTCGAAAGATGCACTTCAAACTAGTTTCCAGTGACAGTTAGCTGGAGGACTTGAATTGATTTCTGTCTTCCCAGTGCTCCAAGCTTCAGACTCGAGGGCCCCTGCCTCGGTTTGCTAGGGTTGTCAGAACAAAATCCCCCAGACTGGGTGGCTCACACAACTAAAATTTATTTTCTCAAGTTTCCTTTGGCTAGAAATCCAAGATCAAGGTCTTGGCAGGGCTGGGTTCTTCCTGAGGCCTCCTTTCTTGGCCTGAAGATGGCCTCCTTGTTGCTTCTTCCTATGGTCTTTTTTCCCCTGTGTAGCTGCATCCTTAGCCTGTCTAGTGCGTGTCCAAAAGTCTTCTTTTTATAAGGAGACCAATCATACTGGGTTAAGGGCTTACCCTTAGTGGCTTCACTTTAATGTCATCGCATACTTCAGATACAGCCATTCTGCATTTGGAGAGACTCTTCAGCATATAAATTTGGGGTAGACACAATTCAGCTCCTCTTGGCCTTGCCCTTGCAAATTCTTGCCTGTGATTCATTGGGTCAGATGTGGCGAGAACCACAGAGAAAGCCGATGACCACTGGCTGGCCATCTGCCTCCTACAAGAATGCCTACTTGAATCCCACAGGGAGCTGGGAGGGGTGTAGGGCCTGCACCTCCTCATATATACCTGCCCTGGACTGCAAAGACAGCCTCCCTTCCTACTTTCCCGGGATTGGGGAAGGCTTCCTGAGGGGAGAGAGAGAGAGAGACAGACAGACAGACAGACAGACAGACAGACACAAAGTTCGTATTAAAGGCAACGGGAATATTCTTTTGTAGCTTAAGATCACATGGGAAAGATAAAACCCATTAGGTCCTGAGGTTTCAGACTGGGGAGTTTTCAAAGGTCTCGGGCTGCTTTTGAGAAGCAAACTATAACGTAATAACAGGGGCATGCTGAGAGGAAGTCACAGAACTCCGCAAGGCACAGTTAGCACTACTTTGGAAATCGGCACTTCCTGTTTGCTAAGGAGCCCCACTCTTCCCGAGGGGCCTTGCTCAATCTGGACAGGTCCCTTTTGCCAGTGGCCTGAGGGTCAATTTGCTAAAAGCCAGTTGTTTCCATTTTCCATTTGTAGTCTCTGCCAATCCTGCCCCATCCCGTCCCTTCCTGTTCCTCTCAACAAGTTTCTTTAGTCACGGCTAATCTGTCTCATTTGTTCTCATTTCTCCCAACCTCTCCAGGTGCTCCCTGGCTTCTCCACCCTCCATCAGTCCCGGTCCTTCCAAATCCTTTCCCTCCAGGCCTTTGGCACCTCCCTGCCCCTGGTCCTTCCCACTCTTCCCCAGCCCCCTAGCCGTCTCAAAGGGGATACATCATTTTAATGTTGACAAATACAGACAAATCGCCTACCACAAACGCTAATTCACATGTGTGTCAACATTAAACTCTTTGAAAGGGTGATTTCAGATATACCTTCACCAACCCTATTCTTCCTTTTAACTACTTAACATTATGCTTTGTGAGAATGAACATCTTGCTGCCGCTTAATTTTGTGCTTTTGGGGTTATTAGTAATGTTGAAAGTCTCATCCTTCTTATTTAATGCTTTTTATTTTTTATTTTTATTTTTTGCAGTACCGGGGATGGAACTGAGGGGCATTCTACCTCTAAGTGAAACCCCCGGCCCTAATTTTTTATCCTTTATTTTTGAAACAGGGTCTCACTGAGTTGCAAGGGGCCTAAGTAGCTGAGTCTCCGCCTACCAAATGCTGGGATTACAAGCATGCGTACCACGCCTGGCCCTTTAATGCTTTTCAAATACTTATTGGTCAGTTGTGTTTCTCATCCTATTAACCTCCTATCTATGTTCTTTGTCCATTTCCTATTTGAATATTTGGACTAAATCTTTTTTTTTTTTTTTTTTGGTGCTGGTACTGGAAGCCCTTCTAACTCTGGGCTACACTCCCAGACCTATTTTATATTTTTATTTGGAAACAGGGTCTCCTGAGCCAGTGCGCATGGCTGGTTTCGAACCTGCGAGATCCTCCTGTCTCCGCCTCCCAAGTGCGGGGATTACAAGCGTGCGCCACCACGCCCGGCTGGACTAAATCTTTTATAAATCTTCTGAATATTTTATTCTTAGATGGTTCCTGTATTCTGACAAATTGGGCTGGGACAGACTGAACATTCTTTAAAATGCTGTTAGGCAGACATAACCGATGTTGGCCAACTAAAAATTTGCAGAAAAGTTCAAAAATTGTTGAAAGCATTCTATGTAATAAGAAAAGCTATAAGATTTAAGCCGGGTGTGGTGTCACACGCTTGTAATCCCAACATTTGGGAGGCTGAGACTGGAGGATTGCGGTTCACAGACAGCCTCGACTACTTAGTGAGGCCCTCTGCAACTTAGTGAGACCCTGTTTCAAAATGAAGAATAAAAGACAGGGTGGGGGTGTAGCTCGGAGGTCAGATGCTCCTGAGTTCCATCCCCCAGACCCGCCAAAAAAAAAAAAAAAAGCTATAAGATTTATAAATAGGTAAGAGAAACAAACTCAGTGAACTTTTAGGAAATGGGTTTGCTTCTTTTATCGTGTTCTGGCCTCAAGTATCTCAAGATGTGACTACCTTAGTTTTATACATCAAATTTGTCCTATTATTTTTATTTCTAATCATACAGGCACTCTATTTTGCAAAAAATTGAAATATACCTAGAGATAATGGTAGTGTATATATGTATGTGTATATTATGTATGAAACATATTGTATAACTTTATGTATATGTATTTCTTGTGTGTGCCTACCCAATAGTCATTCCTCTTCTTCCATGTTATACAGCCTGAATTTTGTTCAAGTGTTCACTTCGGCCTGATATTTTGATTCTTTCATTTTCTAATTTTATTACTTGATTTATTAATTTCTGAAAAAATTCCTCTAAGAGGCGAGGAAAGAGCGAGCAGGCAGCCCTGCTGTCACAGCCTCAGCGTCTTCAGTGGGAGTGACGCTGGGAGAGGGCTCCCTCACCTAGCCACGGTGTAATGAGGATGCCTTTGGACCTGCTGTCGGGAACAGGATGCTGGTAGGAGTCCCCCAAAGAAGGGTCTACCGTGGATTCAGAACAAGGACGTTTGCAGCACTGGTAGACTGACAACTCCACTAGACATCTACTCTCAGGAGGGCTTTGTGTCAGGAAAAATGGTGCCATACGAAGACGATGGCATCCTGCCTGACCCTAGGGAAAGAGACAACCCCAGATGCAGAGGTGTGTGTATGTGTGTGAGACTGAACCCAGGGGCATTTTTTTTTTTTTTTTTTTTTTTTGGTGGTACTGGGGATAGAACCCAGGGGCCTTCTACCTCCGGGATATACTCCCAGACCTATTTTATATTTTATTTGGAAACAGGGTCTCTTAAACCAGCTGAGGCTGGCTTCGAACCTACACGATCCTCCTGTCTCAGCCTCCCAAACGCGGGGAATACAAGCGTGCGCCACCACGCCCGGCAAGAACCCAGGGGCATTCTACTTCCAAGCTGCAGCCCTAGCCTTATTATCATCATTATTATTATTATCATTATTGTTATTATTATTATTGCGGTACTGGGGATGGAACCCAGGGGCATTCTACCTCCAAGCTATACCCTCAGCCCTATTTTTTATTCTTTATTTTGAAACAGGGTCTCACTAAATTATGGAGGGCCTCACTAAATAGCTGAGGCTAGCCATGAACCTGAGATCCTCCTGTCTCAGCCACCCAAGTACTGGGATTACCAGTGTGTGCCACCATGCCTGGCTACAGAGGTCTTTTTGTAAAGGAAGGACATTGTATGCTTTGAACTGGGAGCACTCTGAATGTGGAAAGACTGTGGAATATGTAAAAGAGAGTGACTAGAGGTGGAGGCACTCTGGTTACAAGGTCAGATGTCACAAATATGCTGCCGAGACAGACTCAGAGAACCGTGAAATGCTCACAAAATCCTCAGAACTACACCAAGCACATTCAGGCCCAATACACCAGATGATTTTTTGCCAATCTCTTAACTGGTTTGTTTAACACAAATCAGCTAGATTTCAGCCTGTGCCGATTTTGTTTTAAAGTATATGAAAAAAAAATACCTGGCCTCACAGGGACATGTAGTTGGGAATGGGAGAACTTCAATTGCATTTTCAAATACCCAAATCAGTAAATGATAGCTTCCTAAATGTGAGTAATCACATGGGATCTAGAATCATATTAGTGAACTTCTTGGACCGTATTATATTAAAAATCCACTGGAAACTGAGTGTGGTGGTGCACGCTTGTAATCTCTGCACTTGGGAGGTTGAGACAGGAGGATGGAGCAGGTTTGAAGCCAGCCTCAGCTACTTAGTGAGGCCTTTGCAACTTAGTGAGACTCTGTTTCCAAATAATATATGTATGTATGTGTGTGTGTGTGTGTGTGTGTGTGTGTGTGTGTGTGTGTATATATATATATATATATATATATATATATATACATATATAAAATGGGGCTGGGAGTAGAGCCTGGAGGTAGAAAGCCTCTAGGTTCTACCCCTAGTACCCCCCCCACATCCACTGGAGTCAGGCTGGTACTTGGGGGGCTGAGACAGGAGGATTGCAGTTTCAAGGCCAGCCTTAGCAACTTAAGGCCCTCCACAACTTAGTGAGACCCTGTTTCAAAATAAAAAAAAAATAAGATTGGGGTTATATCTTGGAGGTAGAGTGTCCCTGTATTTAATCCCCAGTATATAAAAAAAAAAAAACATTGGATTTTTTTGCATAGGTTGTTTGGTTTTTTTCCCCATTCATCATGATTTTGTAACATCACACATAGGTCATTTGGAAAAAAATTGGTTCACTAAGTGTAATATTTAAAAAATATGTTGTGATGTATTCATTCGAGTCACCCCTCCATGCCAGTCTGGTATGGAGCTGTACCTATCCTCTGTATTTCTATCTTTTAATAAACTTCTTTAAATCTTCAAAAAAAAAATAAAATAAAAAATATGTCCAGTTTGTGTGTGCGTGTTAATAGAGATTGAACCCAGGGGGCATTGTACCTCTAAAATATACCACCACCCCTATTTTATTTTTTATTTGGAAACAGTGTCTAAGTTGCTGAGAGCCTCACTAAATTGCTGCGGCTGGCCGGGAGCCTGTGATCCTCCTGTCTCAGCCTCCCAAGTACTGGGATTACAAGGGTGTGCCACCACACCTGGCTCCAATATTTTTTGATCCTCCTCCTTGCTCCTCTGATTCCTTTCTGTTCAATTATGGGCTGTACTCAGAGACTTGCTTCTAATGAACAGAATATGGTGGACTTTATGGAGTGTGTCTTCTGAAGGTTGTGTTCTGGAAGGAGACAGCTTTCATGTTGTGAAGAGTCTCAAATTCCTGTGGAAGGCTCCATAAGGTGAGGAACTGCTTTCTGCCAATAGTCAACAAGGAAATGGGGCCTCCTGCCAGTAACTATAGAAGTGATCTTGGGAGCGGATCTTCTAGTGCCCATGAAGCCATCAGACAACAGGCCAGCCAACATTTCCACTCCAACTGCATGAACAACCGTAAATCCAAACTAGCTAGGCCCACAGAAACTATCAGATAAAAAATGTTAGTTTTTTTTAAGGCACTGTGTTTTGGAGTAATTTACATGCAACAAAAGATATCTAATACACTCAATTACACAGAGCTTTTAAATGTTGGCATAATCCATTATTCAGTATTATTATTATTATTATTATTATTACTTTGGTGTGTATGGTACTGGGGATTGAACCTAGGGGCATTCTACCTCTGAGCTATACTTCTTATTTTTATTATTTTGAGGGCATTTTACCTCTGGGCTATACCTATTTTAATTTTAATTTTTTAAATTTTGAAACAAGGTCTCACTAAGTTTCAGTGAGCCTCACTATATTGTTGAGGCTGGCCTTGAACCTGCAATCCTCTTGGCTCACCTTCCAATTACTGGGATTACAAGCACGCACCACCATGCCTGGCTCATTATTCAGTATTTTAAGCTCATATGAGAAAAACAAAACAAAACTTTCTGAGGACGCTATTAAGCTTATGGTGGCAGATACTTTTCAAATTTTTAATTTTTTTTTCTCGAAAGCTCACTTTTTTTTTTTCATGGGCATTAAATGTCCATTGGTTTCCAGCAAGTGATGGGCTCACTTCGTTCACTTTCGAGAAAATGTCTGCCAAATACCTACATCCACGTGATCATACTGTGTCAGTTACTCAAGTGAAAGAGCTGTTTTCTAGAAGAGTCTACAGTGAGAAGAAAAGGGGAAACAGGCCCGGGGGCCTCGATAGGCTGCAGTCTGAGGGGTGCTGTTGGGTCTGAGGACGAAGGCTGACCACCTGGAGAATGCAGCCATTTGAGAACTCGAGCTGGACGGGGGAGGGTGGATAGGAAGCCCTCTTCTCAGGAGGTCAGGAGCCACAGATCCCACTGCCCAGAGCCTCGCCTCCTGCAGCCACCATTAGCAAGAGCAGCTGTGGGGCCCACATACGGGACCCCGTGGGTCCTCATTTCTTTCAAGGAGGAAGACAGACGATGAAAGCTTGGTGCCCACGGGACCCAGAAGCATCTCACCATCGGGCTCCACCCCGAGGGTGAGCAGACAGCACGGTCGCCGGGGAACTGCGTCAGCGCACAGCTGTGGTCAGAGTTCTTCCTTCTAAATGGTTTCTCTGACTCACGAACGACCCCTGGAGGGAGACATCCTGGTAAAGCCGGTGTGGTTCCGCCCCTGGCTTTCTTCTATCGAAAACGTAGGCAAGTTCCGGGACGGAGGCCCCGTGAAGCTTTCTGGGAAATGGAGTCTTGGCGAAAGAGAAGAGGATTCTGGGAGTTGTAGTTTATGCTGGTCCCTGTGCGCACGCGCGTTTCCGTTTTCGTGGCGCGGCTTCTAATTGCTCCGCGACGCGAGAAGGAGGCGTGTGCGCCCCAGTTCCTGATCCGCCTCGGAACTGTGTTTTCTTCGGCTCTAGGTGGGGTGGGGAGGGGTTACGGAGTGGGACGTGACTGACAGCCACGTCACGCTAGCTGTGCATCACCGCAGCTTGGGGCTCATTCCTGCTACTGGATGTAGGGGCAGTGCAGTTGGACTCAGAGGAGGAGGCATCCGAGGCGGAGCCCGAGGCGTAGGATAGTGACAAACTGAGGGATTGAGGCGTCCTGGGCCCGGGGCCTTGAGATTCCAGATATACAGGGCTCAGGTCCCAGTGATCAGGATTACGACCTTGAAAGTCACAGTGGGGAGATGCGCGGGATCCCCAGACAATGGAAAGCCGTGCTCGGCTTTGGGAGAGGCGCCCTGTGACCCAAACGTCATTTCACCACCATCACTGTGGCTGCTGTTCAGAGCGGGAGCGAGCGGAGGCCATAGGGGACCGAGCTAAAATCCAGGGAGAACTGACAAGCGACGATGGCAGTAGCAGTGTGGATCTTGTGGGCCATGAGAGATCAGGGACAGGGAGGAGTTGAAAAGTCCCAGGTTTCTGGTGTGAGCTGTAGCATGTCTGCAGATATCCTTACCTAGGGGATTCTTATTCATAATCCATCGCAACTCATAAAAGACCCGAAGGGTCTATGGATGAGTGCACATAAAAATCCATTCACAAAACATTCGTATGCACACACTAACCCAAAGGACACTAATACATGTGGCTACACAGCTCATTTATACCTACGCTTATGTTGAATGTGTCCCTCCAAAGTCCATGTATTGGAAGCTTATCCCCTAATGCAGCAGAGTTGGGAGGTGGGGCCTGATGCGAGAGGATTAGGTCACTGGGCTCAGTCTCATGACTTAGTGGATTACTGTTACCTGGGAAGAGGGTTAGTTATCTCCAGCAGATTTGTTATAAAAGTGAGTTTGACCTCTTCTTGTTCTCTTGCATATGCTTTCTTACTGTGTGAAGACTTTTTTTTCTTTAACTAAAATATGACTCAAAAGAAGGCACTTGCTAGCTGTGACCCCCTAGGTCCTGGACTTCAAGCCCCCAGAACTATGAGCCAAATGAATGTCTTTATAACTCATCCCGTCTCTGGCATTCTATTACAGCAACAGGAAACAGGCTGAGACGCATTGTGAATGCTCTTTGGCGTGTAAATATTCACAGCCACACAGCCTCCTATGATCATAAACTCCTGCATACTTCCTGCCCCTAATAAAAGCCCTGTTAAATGTATCTAAGCTTAAGGCTCCTCTGCCATTGGGCTCAGTGCGGCCTCCAGGCAAGAATGACCAAAGTGAATTTCCACAGGCCTCTGTTCGGAAACTTCCCACCCAGCTTGACCTTTCATCCTTTCTCTGTGGTGGCTCATCCATCCTCTGTGCCGGGCAGGGCTTTATCTGAATGCGTGTGCCGAGGCTCTCCCCACGGCAGTACTTTGGAATGTATTTTGAGTGTGCTGGATTCTTTTGAGAATCCAGTGAACCCTCTTCCGAGGTAAACAATCATCTTTACACCCACACTTTTGTGAGAGCAGTATTGAAACCCATCTCTGGGCCTCTGCTTAAGAACTTCATTTGAAGTAGGTGGCAATGTCCATTTCCTGGTTGCGCTCCATCTTAGTTCATCCAGGCTGCTGTAGCAAAAATACCTTCGACGGAGTTACTTATAAACAACAGAAGCTCACTGCTCGCGGTTCCAGAGGCGGGGCAGTCCAAGATCAAAGGTGCTGACGATGCCTGGTGAGGGCTCGCTCTGCTTCAGTGATGCCACCTTCGAACTGCATCCCCTTAGGTAGTAGGGACAAGATGATGCTCTTCACCCTCTTTTATAATGGCATTGATCCATCCTATAATCTGTCCTTGTGACTTAATTCTCTCCCCAAAGACCCATCTTTTAATGCTCTCACATATGTGAATTTGGGGGACATACCAACATTCACACCATAGCACCCTTCCTATAGCCTTCAGGTGGCTCAAGAGGGGAGAAGAGAAGGGTCCCAATACCCAGAGGAGTTAGGGTAAGAGGAAGCGGTGTCCTCTTCTCCCATCCACGTGTTACCCTTAGTTATGGAGCTGGGCATCTGTTACTGCAGGTCCTCTGCTGCGTGGTCATTCAGCCTGTTGGCTGGAGGGTCAGCCATGCAGTTGGTTTAAGCTTGTTAGATATTTAGTTATCTAGGGTTAGTAGGTAAGTATGTCAACCACTAAGCCAAGCATGGGAAGGAGGGATGGGGCTAACTGGGCGATGTGTGCATGTATGTCTACAAAAGTATTTTCTTTATACCATGATGATGTATGAATACAGTGCACCAATAAAAAAAAAAGAAAAGAAAAAGTCAGTAGGTCAGCCAGGCGTGGTGGCGCACGCTTGTAATCCCAGCACTTGGGAGGCTGAGACAGGAGGATCGTGGGTTCACGGCCTGCCTCAGCTAGTGAGACTTTCCGCAACTTAGTGAGACCTTGTTTCAAAATAAAAAACAGGGCTGGGGGCGTAGCTCAAGGTAGAATGCCTCTGGGTTCCATCCCCAGTACAAAAAAAAAAAAAAAAAGAGTAGGTTAATGGTTTTTGGTTTGGGAACTTAATCAGCCCGCCAGCCAGCATTCCCGTCAGGATCCAACAGTCAGATCAGTGTGAAGTTCAGTCTGCCGACCAAGGATCCAGTTGTTGAGGATGCTAAACAGCTGGTTCATCCGTGGAACAAAAAGGCAGTTCAGGCGAGACCAGTTCAGGCGTCTCTCCTTGCCAAGCTGAAGAAACCGCACGCAGGTAGAGAGAAGCGCTCACTCCTCCTTGACCACTAGAGGGAGCTTCAGTTTGCTGGGAAAGAACGGAAGCGCTGCCACTAGAAGGCAGTGTGTCTTCCCTTCATATCCACACCCTGCATAACTTCAGTCTTGAGGGAGCCCCAGGCTCTGGCCCATGCAAAGACTTCCGTGCTGGGTAGATCCTAAGTGAGACGCGCTGGGCTCTAAGCTAGCTACCCAGCAGCAGGAGGACATGGCCTCCCTGGACACCATCGCCAGGGGCAGCCAGCCAAAGCACTGACTGGGACCTGAGAGTAGGGTCGGGGAGAATAAGGAGAGCTGGGCTCCTCACGTCTGCCCAGGAGTGAGGAGTGGCGCAGCTCCCTAGAGCTGAGGCCCTCAGGGCAGCATCTCCCTTCCGTGGAGCTGCACACCGCGATATGGGCTGCTACTGCTTTAGTTTCTCTAGGGGCCCAGGAGCAGCCAGACCAATGGCTTAGAGCCTCCTGCCTCCCATTCCTTGGCTGAGCTCTGTGGCCTGTGGCTTCCTCTTGAATGAACAGAAACCCTTAACAAAAGCAAGAAGGCAGGTTAATGTAGAAAATTATGTCAGCCAGCTGTTTGTTGCTCTGACTTCCTCACAATAAGAGTATCTTAGAGGTGGAAAAGACTTCTTTTGGCTCATGGTTCAAGGAGTCAGCCCATGGTGGGCTGGCTGTATTGCTCTGGGTCTGAGGTGAGGCAGAAGAACATCATGGCAGAAAGATGTGATGGAGGAAAGGTACTCAGCTCACGAGAGACAGACAGACAGACAGACAGACAGACAGACAGACATGCTCTCTGATGATCTAATCATTGCCTAAAAGCCTCACTTCTGACCTGGCTGCACTGGGGAACTTGCTTTCAACGTGAGCTTTTGGGGGCACATTTTAGATCTAAACCACAGCCATAATGAAGGGAACCTGGGGAAAGGATGCGTGTGCTCCTGTGGAAATGACTCAGATGCTTCTAAAAGGTGTCAAACAGTATTTTTCACAAAGGGAGCGTCCATAAGCCAGGCATGGTGGGGCATGCTCGTAACCCCAGCATTCGGGAGGCTGAGACAGGAGGATCGCAGTTTGAGGACAGCCTCAGCTACTTAGTGAGGCCCTTTGCAACTCAGTGAGACTCTGTTTCCAAATAAAGAATAAAAAACAAGGCTGGGGGTATAGCTCAGAGGTAGGATGCCCCTGGGTTCCATCCCCAGTAGTGGAAAAAAAAAAAAAAAAGGCAGGAACCAGTAGAGTTGAATGATTTTCAACCCCAAAGGGAAGTGCACGTGTCCAGGAGTGATATCGCCTCCCTACACCTAGCACGTGATCTTCTGCCTGCAGGTGGGCTTCATGGCTGGGCAGGAACCTCTCCTGGCTCGGTCGACCCATGTGGAGATGCCCGTGTGTCTGCAGCCCGTTTGTGCTCTCCCACAGGAGTTATCAGCCCGGTTTGTAGATGAGAAATTCGATGCTTAGGTCTCCTCTGCGGTCCCAGCCTTGAGGAGCTGCAGATAACTGGATTTGAATCCAGTCTGTGTGGGTTCTAAGTCCTCTGCTCCTCTGGACCATCACACTCCAGACCACAGGTGGGGAGGGGAGAGGGAAGGCCTGAGAGGCCGCTGGGTTCTGAGAAAGATGTGCTGGCTGCTCTGGAAGCCGCTGTCTTCTCAGAGATAATGCAACGAGCTGGGTGTGGTGGCGCAAGTTTGTAATCCCAGCATTCTGGAGGCTGAGACAGGAGGATCGCAGTTCAAGGACAGCCTCAGCTACTTGGTGAGGCTCTTCGCAACTCAGTGAGACCCTGTTTCAAAATAAAAAAAATAGGGCTGGAGGTGTAGCTTGGAGGTAGAATGCCCCTGGGTTTCATCCCCAGTACCGAAAAAAAAAAAAACAAAACCATACTGCAAAGATGGCATGCTGTGTGGGCACACTAAGCCCAGTCTCTCTCCCAGGCATGCGGGAGATGCACCGACCCTACAGTCCACCTATATAATCAATAGATAATCAATGCCTACTTCACATTCTGAGATATGCACACCATCAGTTGAAGGCTTAGCCCAGTATTGGGCCCATGATATGTGTTCAGTAAATGGTAAGCCTTGGTATAATAGTTCTCTGCAATTTTCTTCTAACTGTTCAGAACAAAACATTTCCTTTTTCTTTTTTTGTGGTACTGAAGGTGGAATCCAGGGGCCTTTATACCTCTGAGCTACACTCCCAGACCTATTTTTTTTATTTGGAAACAGGTCTCATTAAGTTGTTGAGAGCCTTAATAAGTAGCTGAGACTGGCCTTGAACCTGTGATCCTCCTGTCTCAGCCTCCCAAACCTTTTTTTAATTTTTGCGGGTCTGGGGATGGAACCCAGGGGCATTTGACCTCCGAGCCACATCCCCTGCCCTATTTTCTTTCTTTCTTTTTTCTTTCTTTCTTTCTTTCTTTCTTTCTTTTCTTTCTTCTTTCTTTCTTTTTTGGTGGTACTGGGGTTCCTGGAAACCCATCTCCGGGCTACACTCCCATACCTATTTTTTTATATTTTTATTTGGAAACAGGGTCTCCTAAACCAGTGTGGCTGGCTTGAACCTACGCGATCCTCCTGTCTCCGCCTCCCCGCGATCCTCCTGTCTCCGCCTCCCAAGCGAGGGGATTACTAGCGTGCGCCACCACGCGCCCGGCTATTCTTTTTTTGAAATAGGGTCTCACTAAGTAGCTGAGGGCTTCACTAAGTAGCTGAGGCTGTCTGCAAACCACGATCCTCCAGTTTCAGCCTCCCGAATACTGGGATTACAAGCATGCGCCACCACACCCGGCTTCAACATTTCCTTTTATATGTGCGTACAGTCATCTCTCAGTATCCGTGGAGTTGGGCGCTAGGACCCTTTCCACTCCAGATACCAACACCTGCGGATGCTCAAGTCTTTTATATAAAACGGTCTCATATTTGCATATAATGGATGTATATCCTCCTATATACCTTAAATAATCCTTCGATTGCTTTATCATACCTAATGCAATTAAGCAGCATGTGAATAGTTGCAATACTGTATTGTTTAGGGAATAATGACAACAAAAGGTCTGCATATGCTCAGGTCAGACACATTTTTTCTTAATATTTTCGATCCACAATTGATGAAACCTGAGTTGGCAGAACGTTTGGGTATAGAAGGCCAGAGGTACTTAGCTTCCACAATAAAATGAGAGTCTCAAAGGCAGTGACAAAAAGAGGGATTTGGGATCAAGAGATGTGTTATACCTTTCTTTTCTTTTTTTTTTTTTTCTTTTGCGGTACCAGGGATAGAACCCAGGGGCATTGTACCTCCGATCTACACCCGCAGACCTATTTTTCAGTCTTTTCATTTCTGAAACAGGGTCTCACTGAGTTGTGGAGGGTCTCACTAAGTAGCTGAGGCTGTCCATGAACCACGATCCTCTGGTCTCCGCCTCCTGAAAGCTGGGATTAAAAGCCAGAGCCACCGTGCCCTGCCAACATTATCCCTTTCTTCTACAGGACTCCAGCTTTCCCGCCCAGGTGATCAGACAGACCTTAGTCCCTAGAATCTGCTTGCATTTTTGCGGGTCAGTCGGCAGGAAGCTGCCTCTGAGACAGGTTCGTGCGTAGGATGGAGGGAACGTATGCAGGGCAGAGGGACTCTGCTTTGATGCGGGGAAGGCTCAGATCCCTGCTCTGAGCAGTTAGTGAACATGGCTGCCTAGGAAGGAGGCATGTCCTTCGGGCCAGGGTGCTCTTCAGAGCCATTCCCTGCAAGGGCTGGCAACCAGGCGTACCAGCAACTGCAGCGAGAAGTCTGGCAGGGGTGCGTCCCAATACTCGAGCTCTCGTGGGGGGCTTCGGGGAGGAGCATTCTTGCCATTTCTCTCCCCAGCATTTGCTTTTCCTTTCTTCCTGAGTAAGCAGAGCCTGATTTTGCTTGGAACTGCAGAGTGCTGAATGGAATACTTTCCGGAACTCCTAGGTAATGGAGGGGGGCCAAGGGACCCCCACTGTGGCCCATGAGATGCCAATAGGAATCTGGGTTCCTGATGGCGTCGTGGAGCCACTGGAGAAAATGAAAGCTTTTATTTATGGACTAAGTCACTGCAAGCAGGTGTCTGTTGCATGTAATCAAACGGACCTAAACGGTGCAGAGAGGTTTTATCATCTCTATGTTATGCCTAAGAACACAGGCTTCAGTTTAGTGGATGCGGCTTGAATCTCAGTTCTGTCTGCTGCATACCAATGGCTGTGAGACACTCTGACAGCTCCTTCCACCCTTCCTTTTTCTGTAAAGTAGAAATGACTTCAGTACCTCACACTCAGCCATCCGACAGGAGGGCCACCAACTCTCCCGGCTTACCTGAGACTTTCTCAGTTCTCAGTACTGAAAATCTTGCATTCTGTGGAAACTCCTTAGCGCCAGGCAAACTGGGCCAGCTGGTCAACCTATTAAAGCACACCCCTAAACTGCCCTACTTTCTTGAGGAGAGACTTGGTTCTGAAGACTAAAGTGCTATTTGATGTTGCCTCCTAGTGGCCGAGGAAAATATAGCATCATTGCAAAGAAGTTTTTCATTACATAGTTTTTTTCAGTCCCTCCCTCTTTTCTTCCTTCCTTCCTTCCTTGCTTCCTTGCTTCCTTGCTTTCTTGCTTTCTTTCTTTCTTTTGGTGCTAGGCATTGAAATCTGGGGCATTCTACCACTGAGATACTTCCTCAGCCCTATTTTATTTTTTATTTGGAGTCAGGGTCTAAGTTGCTGAGAGCCCTGCTAAATTGCTGAGGCTGACCTTGAACCTATGATTCTCCAGTCTCAGCCTTCCAAGACCCAGGTGTGTGCCACCATGCCCGGACCCCTCTGTGTTTTAGTGTTCATTGATACCATCAAATCTGCTACCTGGTAGAAATAGTGAGAAGATGAGATGGAATCCTGCAGGCAAAGCCCTTTTGCTTGGTGTCTCAACCATTTTGTGGTATCTCATGGCAATTGCTCTTTAAAATTCACTGGTGTCTAGCCAGGTGTGGTGGCGCACACTTATAATGCCAGCATTCGGGAGGCTGAGACAGGAGGATCACGGTTTGCGGACAGCCTCAGCTACTTAGTGAGGCCCTTTGCAACACAGTGAGACCCTGTTTCCAAATAAAGAATAAAAAATAGGGCTGGGGGTGTAGCTCGGAGGTAGAATGCCCCTGGGTTCCATCCCCAGTACCACACACACACACACACACACACACACACACACACACACACACAATTTACTGATATCACGTCAAGTTGGGTTAGATGCTGAGCTCTGACCCTTCCTTAGGAAAAGTGCCACCACCCTCAGCCTGGCCCCCTTATGTGCCTTTGAACAGGACGTTCCTTCCTTGGAGTGTTGTGATGTCTGCAGAGCCCATGGAGAGGAGCAGACGCCGGGCCCCAGGCCGTCCCTCTGCTGAGGGAGAGGCCTCAAGCCCAGTCGCAGCGGGCAGGGGCTTCAGAGGCCAGGCAGGCTGAAGAATTCAGCTGGTTCCTCTTAAGCAGAAGGGCTTATTACTCATCGGAGCTGGCGTCTGGGCAGGCACCAGTATAGCTGTATAATCTGACTATTCAGTTCGGTAGCCTTGAGCAATGGGAGGGATCTGGTATCCGGGCCAGCGTCTGTACCCGCTACTAGGGAAGCCAGCACGGCCATGCGAGGCCCAGCTGTGTTCTGCTTTCTGTTTGCGGTTGTGTTTTAACACCACTGGACACGCCCACCCCGCCCAGCCCAGCCAGGGCTGCTGAATCTGTTCAGAAGGCTGCCAGAAGATGAGAGGAACAGAGTCCTTCATCCTGCCTCTCCTGCATGTCTCTGAGTTCCAAGAAATCACCCAATCCTTCCAGAAAGTCAAATTCTGCTGTGGCATAAAGACCCTCAAATTATTATTCTATTATACCATGATTAGCTATCCTTACTGATAGCCTGTAACTAAGTCCTTCTGTTCAAAGTGAAGTTAGATAAAGAAGACACGGGTTTGCCGGGCGTGGTGGTGCACACTTGTAATCCCCGCGCTTGGGAGGCAGAGACAGGAGGATCGCGCAGGTTCAAAGCCAGCCGAGTGCGCTGGCTTAGGAGACCCTGTTTCCAAATAAAAATGTAAAAATAGGTCTGGGAGTGTAGCCTGGAGATAGAAGGGCTTCCAGGAACCCCAGTACCACAAAAAAAAAAAAAAAAAAAAAAAGAAGACACGGGTTTAGTAAGTACCTGCGGCTACACTGAAAAAGGGTTAGAAAATTGACACGCTTGCAGGACTCTGTTGTATAAGCCTTTGTCCTGCTTCAGTGCATTGGCTTTAAGTTTCCAGTTCATGCATTTTTAATTAGATTTTAAAATATGTCTAATCTATATCATAAAATATTTGCCAGGGGCTATAAAAAGAGCTTTCTCTGGCTAGCTAGCTCAATATGGAAATATCTCTAAGGTGTGTGTGTGTGTGTGTGTGTGTGTGTGTGTGTGTGTGTGTACTAGAGATTGAATGCAGAGATGCTCTGCCTTCAAGTTATACCCCCATCTCTTTTTAGTTTTTATTCTTAAATAGAGTCTCACTAAGTTGCTGAGAGCTTCACTAAGTTGCTGGGGCTGGCCTCGAGCCTGCGATCCTCCTATCTCTGCCTCCTAAATACTGAGATTACAGGCATGCACCTCCATGCCCGGCAGTGAAACATATTTTTAACAAGTCACAGAATAAAATGATCCTGTTTCAATTAGAAACTTAGATAGGTTTCTGTGTCTCCATGGGACATTTCCAGAAGAATAGCTGTCAATTCATAGCGTCGCCTCTGGAGGTGGGCTCAGAGGGGGTGATATTGTGAAATACACTTGGTCTGTGTCCCCATCTCCTCAGTGGACTCCCTGCAGTAACTGTGTCTTTCTTTCGGTTTGCTTCAGTGAGTTGAAGACAGCGGGCAGTCCCGAGGTAGCCTCAGGATGGGGAGTGGTCAGCAGAAAGACCAAGGCAGGATTAGAGAGCCGGAACTTTCAGCCCCATTCCCCAACCCCCAGGAACAAAGAGGGACAGAATGTCCAATTGGTGACCAATGGCCAATGATTGAATCGATCATGCCCAGGCCGTGAAGTCTCCATAAACCCCAGTGGAGGACAGAGTTCAGAGAACGGCTGGGGAGCTGCACACAGGGAGGGGGGCCCTGAAAGTGGGGTGCCAGACAGGGCATGGAAGCCCCCGGCCCTTCTCCTCACCTTGCACGGCTCTTCCCCAAGTCCTTTACAACAAACCAGCCAGTGCGTCTCCCTGGGCTCCGTGCGGCGCTTGAGTGTATTATTGAACCCAAGTAGGGGGTGCCGGGCACCCCAGTGTATAGTGGGTCAGAAATTCAGTAAAGCAACCCAAGGTTTACAACTGGCATTTTTTTCTTTTTTCTTTTTCTTTTGGTATTGGGGATGGAGCCCAGGGCATTCTATCTCTGAGCCACCTCCCCCACCAGCCCTATTTCTTTTATTCTTTATTTTGAAAGAGGGTCTCACCAAGTTGCAAAGGGCCTCACTCAGTAGCTGAGGCTGGGTGTGAACCCAGATCCTCCTGTCTCAGCCTTCCAAGTACTGGGATTACAAGCGTGAGCCACCAACCCACTTTCGATCTACACTTTTGATGTTTGCTCACAGGCATGAATAGATTTTAAAGTCTTAGCTGGAAAGCCGGGCGTGGTGGCGCACACTTGTAATCCCAGTGCTTGGGAGGCTGAGACAGGAGGATCGCACAGGTTCGAAGCCAGCCTCAGCTACTTAGTGAGGCTCTCAGCAACTTAGTGAGACCCTGTTTCTAAATTAAGTAAAAAATAGGTCTGGGAGAACCGGGCATGGTGGCGCACGCTTGTAATCCCCGCGCTTGGGAGGCAGAGACAGGAGGATCGCGCAGGTTCGAAGCCAGCCGCGCGCGCTGGCTTAGGAGACCCTGTTTCCAAATAAAAATGTAAAAATAGGTCTGGGAGTGTAGCCCGGAGGTAGAAGGGCTTCCAGGAACCCCAGTACCACCACCAAAAAAAAAAAAAAAAATAGGTCTGGGAGTATAGCCCGGAGGTAGGAAAAGCTCCTGGGTCCCACCCTCAGTACCACACACACACACAAAAAAGTCTTAGCTGGGCACAGTGGCTCATGTCTATAATCCTGGTACTTGGGAGGTTGAGACAGAAGAACGACAGGTTCAAGGCTGGCCTTAGCAATTTTTATTTATTTATTTATTTATTTATTTATTTATTTATGGTACTGGGAACCCAGGGCCATTTTACCTCCGAGTTACACCCCCAGCCCTATTTTTTATTCTTTATTTTGAAACCAAGTCTCACTGGTTGCCATGGGCCTCATTAAGTAGCTGAGGCTGTCCTTGAACCGTGAGCCTCCTGTCTCAGCCTCCCGAATGCTGGGATTACAAGTGTGTGCCACCAGGCCCGGCTCTTAGTCTTTGCAATCTAATGACACCCACAGCAATATAATGAGACCCTATTTCAAAATTAAATATTTAAAAAGGCTGAGGGTATAGCCTGAAGGTAGAATGCCTCTGGTGTCAATCCCTAGTATGAAAAAAGAAATGCTGATTTGCTCTTTTGTGTGTGTGTGTGGTACTGGGGTTGGAACCCAGGGGCTTTTCTACCTTCCGGGCTATACTCCTAGACCTATTTTTATACTTTATTTGGAAACAGGGTCTCACTAAGTTGCCGAGAGCCTCACTAAGTAGCTGAGGCTGGCTTCGAACCTATGCGATCCTCCTGTCTCAGCCTCCCAAGCGCTGGGATTACAAGCGTGCGCCACCACGCCTGGCTGCTCTTATGTTTTTTTTTTTTTAAATTATTTATGTTGGTACCAAGGATTGAACTCAGGGGCATTCTACCTCTGAGCTATACCCCCCAATCCTATTTTAATTTTATTTTGAAACAGGGTCTCACTAGGTTGATGAGAGTTACATTACTTACAGAGGCTATCCTTGAACCTGCAGACCTCCTGTCTCAGCCTCCCAAATCCTGGGATTATAAGCTTGTACCACCACGCCCGGCTTGCTTTTATTGTTGAATCTTCCAGCTGTGTTTAGCAGTTCTGAGATATGCTGTGAGTGGGAGTAAGAAAATTGAGTAGGCGTTGAACACTTGAGAGAGAATCTAATTTTTAGCACTAAACAGAGCAGGTAAGACAAATTAAAAATAAAATGTTAAGCCGGGCGTGGTGGCGCACTCTTGTAACCCCAGCATTCGGGAGGCTGAGACCAGAGGATCGTGGTTCGCGGACAGCCTCAGCTACTTAGTGAGGCTCTCTGCAACTTAGTGAGACCCTGTTTCAAAATAAAGAATAAAAAATAGGGCAGGGGTTATAGCTCGGAGGTCGAATGCCCCTGGGTTCCAGTCCCAGACCCGGAAAAAAACAAAATGTTTCTTATTTGAAGAGATTTTGAGTGGCGTATGGGTATACAGCATCAATTGTACAGGGTAAGTGTGCTTCCAAAATTTATTTCTAGAAAGAGACGTGTTCAAATACAACACCGAACGAGAACAAGAAGGGGTTGGAATGCTAACGCCACAGGAGACTCCCACTTGCGCTTTCTGCATCTTTGAAGAGAATTAGCACCATTAGTTCAGAAATCACAGATTCAATATCAATTGCTTTGGATGTATCAAATACCTTAGAAAGATTCTTTAACTATCTAGTAACAAACTTCTAAAAACGTCTTTAAAAATCAGTTGGAGTTTGCCATTTGAAACTGACGAAAATGGCTTAAAAATGGATCTGGCTCTACGGCTTGTCAAAAGGAATGAGCCATCCGGAGTCTTTGTGGGAAACGGGGGGAAAAAAAAGTGCCTGAATTCAGCTTCTGACCTTCTTCCAACCACCAGGCGGTCACAGTAATATTGAATATTACCATAGGAATAAGTGCACAGCTAAAACTGCTCTTAGAAAATATCTCCCTAGACTATAAAAATACTAAATGAAATACAAAAATGTCAGCGTAGTAGACCACAGCAGACAAATATTTAGGACAGATTTAAAACTATCTTGTACCACAATCATCATGAACGTCAAGTATTCTTCTAAGCATCCGTCTACGATTCGATGTTTTATCTTCCCTCGAGCTTGGTTATAGTGTTGGAGCCAATTCTGTGTTTTTAGCAGAAGTGGCTGGAGGAACCTCTCAATCATTCTTGGTATTTGACTAGTTCTCAAAAGTGCTGGAAGTGCGGTTAGGGTAGAGCCCGTTTTTAAAATCAGGAGCCTGCAAACTGCAGCCAGGGAGCCAAAGCCGGCTCCCAACTCCTCTTTTGTACGGACCTTGAACACAACCATGCTTATCTCTTTGCCTAGGGTTGCTTTTCTGCCACGACTGCGGAGTTGTGAGGTTGGGACAGACACTGGTTCTACACAGACTAAAATATTTACTATCTGGCCCTTTGCAGATTAAAAAAAAAATCAGATAAATCGCCTCTGGAAAATTTTTACAGAACAAGGACGAGGTTTAAAGAAAAGTGTCCAAGATTAAGAAAATTTTGGCTGAGGTTTGCTGGTTCCACGGCAGGCCAAATGCAGGAGAACTCTCATTGGCAACGTTGGGTACCGGATATTACTCTGGCATTTTAAGCCAGGTCTGGCAATGAAAAAGTACTGTTTTTTTTTTTTCTCTGTGGACTGGCCGACTGGCCGTTTTGTACCAAATAACTTATGTACCCGACTGGCCATTTTGTACCGAATAACTTATGTACCGGATTCCAGCAATGTGCTTGCCGTCCCGCCCAAGCCACCTGTGTGTCTCCCACATGTCATTCTGAGCCCTTAAATATCAATTACTCTCACATCCTTAATAACTGATCAAACTAAAAGCAGCCCCTTCCCTGCCCTGGGTGCGGGCATGGGCCCCACAGTGCTGCAGCGTGCGTCTTCTACGGCCCTTCCCTGTGACATGCGTCGTAGTAATTGGTGATGCTGCTATCTAGGGCCACGAACATGTCCCTCTTGACAAAGCGAACCAAGTTCTCCAGAGGACACATGGGCTTGGGGGAACGCTTGTGGTGGTCCTGGCAGAAGGACGTGTGGAATGTGACGTCAACCCCGTTGTAGAGGATCCGGACCGAATGCTCGCTGGGCTTCTCTCTGTCTTGCCAGAGCTCAAAGATGAGCCGGGCGGCGAACCTGGGAAACCTGGCTTCCGAAAGGCCCAACGCGCTCAGGACAGGCGACAGGGTGACATCGTGCGCGGAGTAGAGAGCAAACACCTCATCTCTTCGACCCTCGGCGATGCGCTGCATCCGGCTGCTGGTCTGGTTGAGGAGCGGGTGGGCGCCCAGCAGCGAGTAGCCGAGGTACAGCTTCTTCTCCCGCCTCTCCCTCTCGTCCTCAATCTGGTGCGTCTTGATCACCCTGAAGTGCTCCAGGCCGATGCAGCCGCTCTGGGTGCAGGGGAAGCTGACGTTGTGGCAGAGATGGCACAGCAGGGAGTCGATGGGGTTGGAGGCCCGCAGCTGCTTGGCGGGGACGTCCACGATCCTGGCCATCTCCCCGTACGTCCTCTCCAGCTGGCTGTTCTTGAGCCGCAGGAGGTACTGACGCCGCTGCTCCTTTTCCAGGTACTGGTTCCTCGCCGGGCAGTAGCAATTCCCAGAGCAGAACAGGGCGCTCGGCTGGTGCCGGAAATAAATCTTCTCCCAGTCAAAGTCGGGGAGGAAGCCGTAGAGCAGGGCCAGCCCGCTCTGCAGCGTGCGGCTCTTGCCGGTGGTCTCCAGGTACAGCTGGTCGGCGGCCCAGTCACTCGGCAGGAGTTTGTGTTTCTTGAGATAGATGTCCCTCAGCAGCTGGCCGTTCTGCAAGTGTTGAACGACTCCTGAAACACAGGGCGACACAGGGCTTTCCTTACCACCAGCTCAGCACAGGAGCAGCGGAGAGGGGAAGTTGAGTCAGGACCCATCGCCCTGGAATGTTTCAGGTTGGTGTAAGAGAATATGAGCGAGCCCGTTTCTCTACAGGAAGGAAATGGCAGGTATGGCTTCTGAGCGACTTGTGAAGGGGCCTGTGTTGATTTTCTATGACGCTGATTTATTGCCGATGCATGCTGATTCATTGCAACCCTCAGCCCCTTTTAGGGGCACAGAGAGGGTCTTTTTTTTTGTTTTGTTTTTACTAATAGCATTGGGAATTGAACCCAGGGGCGCTCTACCACAGAGCTACATCCCAGCCTTTTTTATTTTATTTTGAGACAGGGTTTTACAAGTTGCACAGGCTGGTCTCGAACTTGCAATCCTCCTGTCTCAGCCTCCCGAGTCGATGGGACTAATGGTGTGTGCCACTGGCTCGGCTGAGAGGGTCTTACTGCCACATACAGCTACTGCCAGGGCCTCTTGAGCAGAGTAGGCACAAATGGCCAATCCTTTCTTCTCCAGTTAGGGTACCCTAAGTATGCCTGTTATAAATGAGCATTATAACAGCTCTGTATTTTAACGACAGCCAAAGTGGAAGATAAAAGTGACTATTAACCGAAAATGAGAGGATGGGACGACACGATACCAGGAAAAAGATTTCCAGAGTCATACCAATTTAGAAAATGAAGATGATAATCAATCATTTTGAGGACCCATGAGTGATCACCTCTAAGTGTGTGAATTCCCTCCCGCCCCTTCTCAGGGACAGCTGGGAATCCAGAGGCTGGTCCCCCGTCGCCCTCTGCTCCCTGCACGGGCATTCTGACCCCTTGGCCTGAACTGATGCACCCCCGGGGACCTCAACGGAGTCCCTCTCTCCAGACCCTGGACTTGCGAGCTCATCTCTGGGTGTTTCTAGAAAGCCAGCCCTTTTTTTTTTTTTTTTTTTTTTTGTAGTATTGGGGATGGAACCCAGAGGCACTCTACCTCCGAGCAACACACTATTTTTTATTCTTTGTTTTTTGAAACAGGGGTTTCACTGAGTTGCAAAGGGCCTCACTAAGTAGTAGCTGAGGCTGTCTGTGAACCGCGATCCTCATGTCTCAGCCTCCCAAATGCTGGGATTACAAGCATGCGCCATCATACCTGGCTTGGCCAGGGGCTTTAAACACAACTCCTTAGCCAAGCCCAGTCTTCTGGACCTTCTGCTTGCCCCACCATCTCCTAGCATCACTCCCTCCAAATAATGGCTATTATTATCATTATTATTATTAGTAGTATTTTGTGTGTGGTACTCGGGATTAAGCCCAAGGGCATTCTACCTCTGAGCTAAACTCCCAGCCCTATTTTATGGTTTTAGTTTGCAACAGAGTCTCACTAGGTTGATGAGAGTCTCACTACTTGCTGAGGCTGTCCTTGAACCTGCGGGTCCTCCTGTCTCAACCTCAGAAGTACTGGGATTATAGGAATGCACCACCATGCTCAGCTAACCCTGGCAAACCCCAGCAGGGCCATCTATAGGGCAGAGACCCTCCTTCCATCTAAACTGAGACCCTAAGTTGCTGCTAGAACATGAAAGCGGAGACCATGGCGCTCGGTCCTCCCCATTCCTCCATGAAGGCGAGGGACCGAGGAAATGTTCCTCCACGTACAGCAGGCGTCAGCCACACGTTCGCCCCCCTGAGCTCTTGTCCATTAAAGCAGGAGAAGTGTTGTTTGAAAATCCTAAGAGTGTGGCGTTGGTTAAGTGATGGCCCATCTTGAGTGGACTCACAGGCAGCCGTCAGAGTGATACTGTGGGTGAATAGTCACCGACAGGGAGATGGCCATCCTCATGTGACGGAGCGGGTCTAAAAGAGCATGCTTAGTGAGACACGACTGAGTGGCGTGCGCTCACACGTGCCTC
This sequence comes from Muscardinus avellanarius, assembly GCF_963383645.1. Classification (NCBI taxonomy): domain Eukaryota; kingdom Metazoa; phylum Chordata; class Mammalia; order Rodentia; family Gliridae; genus Muscardinus; species Muscardinus avellanarius. The sequence continues at coordinate 130,394,673 of NC_137790.1, forward strand.
AGCACAGGGAGAGAGATGACTGGCAAGGGTCTATTTTTCTGGAGAGATTATGGGTGCCGTCTTGCCTATTGTGATGTCTCTTCATGAATAGAGATGACTTTTTTAGAAAGAGGGAAGATTAATTTTTAAAAAGCAGATGTTTACTTAGGTACCTTGGAGCCTCGAGCTCCTTGAGGTGCCTGTCTGGTGCTCCCTCGGAGCCCCACAGGACCTTACCCGGAGCACTGGCTTCTAATGTTGGCAGATAGAGAGGTGGGTGTGAGGGTTGGTGGGCGCGGGGGTCACACTTACCTGTCTGTGTGAGCTCTCCCATCTCACACAGGGCATGGTTGGGGTAAAGAGGCAGGGAGTTTAAGGGGCTTTCGAAAGAGGCTCCAGGTCCTTTTGACATGTGCCTTACAAAAGCTTCCAGCTTAGGGTGATACGGTTTCCTAAAGGAACGAGGCAGAGAATTAATTAGAGGTCAGGGTGCTTCAAAACAGTCCAGACTTCAGCAAGCAAAACTCTGTGTCATGGCCTTCCTCACCCATGTTGACAGGCTCTGGTGCAATTACTTTAGAATTCCAACTTAACGCTTGTAATCCTAGTACTTGCGAGGCTGAGACAGGAGGCGTGCGGGTTTGCAGACAGCCTCAGCTACTTAGTGAGGCCCTCTGCAACTTAGTGAGACTGTGTTTCAAAATAAAAGAATGAAAAATAGGGCTGGGGGTGTAGCTTGGAGGTAGAATGCCCCTGTTTTCCATCCCCAGTACTGAAGAAAAAAAAAAAGTGGTGGCGCACACTTGTAATCCCAGCATTTGGCAGGCTGAGACAGGAGGGTCATGGTTCGAGGATAGCCTCAGCTACTTAGTGAGGCCCTTTGCAACTCAGTGAGACCCTGTTTCAAGATAAAGAAGAAAAAACTAGGGCTGGGGTATAGCTTGGAGGTAGAATGTTTCTGGCTTCCATCCCCAGTACCACAACAAAACCCAAAAAACAAACTAAAAACAAAAAAGCACCCCATCTGTAAGGTCAGCCCAAGTCCCCAGCTACCCTGAACATGACCCTGTGGGATTCAGCCTGCCTTCTGCCAGCCTGTTCCCCACCCTGCCACCTCATGGCTTCTCTGGAAGGAACTGACACTTACCTAGCAGCCATGCCCTAGGCAGGGAGTCACCCTGATTTCCCTCTCACTGTGCCTCCTGCCCTAAGTCTTGCAAATTTTCCCACCTGGGGCTTCTCCATCATCACAGCCAGGACTGGGTTCTGGCCTCAGGTGCTTTAATCTGGAAAGCAACGGGCCTTCACAGGCCTTCCTGCAGTTTAATTGTACCTCTCCAGTCTTGCCTTCTCCACAGCCAAAGGGATCAACAACTTCAAAGTGAACTCTGATAGATCACTGCCCTTTTACACTGCCACATTCTAGAAAAAGCCATGCTCAGCCCATTGCTCTGTTCTGGCCCCACCACACTGAGCCTCACTCACCCAGCTCTTGCTGCTCCAACACTGTGCTCTGGTCACCTGAGCCAACCATCTTCCTTGCTCCCAGCATACAACACGTCTCTCATTTTTTCCCATCCCTTCCTTGGTGTTGTTTTTTTTCTTCCTAGATGACCTACCACAACCTTTACCTAGCTAACCCTGAGTCCTTTCTTTTTTTTGACCTCTGGAAAATCTCCCTTTAGAAAACACTGTTAACTGAATGAGGTAACCAAGATCTCTATGTCTTTTTTAAAGCTTGTAAAGCATTATTCACATGCATTTAATGTGGGGTGATAATAAATAGTTTAAAAAGTTATTTATTTATTTATTTATTTATTTATGGTACTGAGACTAGACAGTAGGGTCACTCCACCAATGAGCTACACCCTCAGCCCTTTTTATTTATTTATTTTTAAAATATGAAACAGGATCTTGCTAAATGTCTGACGCTGGCCTTGAACCTATGATCCACCTGTCTTGTCGCCTAAGTACTGGGATGATAGGCACGTACCACCACACCCGGCTAAAAAATCATTTATTTATGAGATTCTGAGATTAACTCTATATTTCTGCCATGAGATATGTACATGGTTTATCCAAATGTAGTTTATTTTTCTAGTCACTATTATGCAATTTCCCTGAATAATGAAATGACCCATGAGTATATACATGTTTTCTTTGCATAATGAAATGGCCCGTGAAAGTGTATACATTTTATAGAAGAACAGAAATGAACAGAGCTCACAACCAAGCTGCGTAGGAATCAGCATGAAAAGGGGCAAAGATAAATTGTTCTCAGGCAAACCCCTGCTGTCTGAAAACCCAATTAACTCTGGCAATGTTTTTAAAAAATTGCTGCCAAGATGAGTTTATTATCTTTCAAAAACATAAAGCTGGGGGAAAAAAAGCCATCTCTTAAACAATATGTTTTGAAATTAGAGAATGTTAATTCTGACATGCAGTCGTGTCTAGTAAATCACCCTGGATGGCTGCAGGGGAACTGTGTCTTTCCATTAAAAAAAAACACAACAGAGTGTATTATTTTGCCTGAGGCTAAGGCACACAAATTTTTGCAAACTAGAAAATAAAATGTGCGGCCTGACACGGAGGGCGCCCCTATGAATCCACAGAAACAGAGGAGGGAGTGGGGAGGTAATGGGGGCTAAGTGAGCGATGCGTGCATGTATGCCTCTACCATCTTGTACTCAAACAAACAAACAAACAAACAAACAAACAAACAAACAGAGGCTATCCGTCGATAGGAGTCAAGTACGCTGCTTCAGGCTGGCAATTTTGGGGGATCTGAGAAAGCTTTGCTGTCAATTTTAGCAGTGAAATTTCATTAGGAAATTGTGCTTGCCGTGATATCTCAGGTGTTCAGGGCGTCTGACGTGTGCTTTCATGTCTAATTGGATCCATCATAGCTTCTTTTTTTTATGGCATAGAAAGATGAAGACTCTTTGAGGAAAAACTTCACTTACGGAATAGATATCAAATGGCTGTGCTTTCTTAATAGATTAAAAAATGGCTATACTGTGTGTGTGTGTGTGTGTGTGTGTGTGTGTGTGTGTGTGTGTACTGGGGATAGAACCCAGGGGCATTCTACCTCTGAGCTGCACCCCCTGCCCTATTTTTGGTCTTTATTTTGAAAAGGGTCTCACTGAGTTGCAGATGATCTCACTAGGTAGCGGAGGCTGCTGGCAAACCTGCAATCCTCCTGTCTCAGTCTCTCAAGTACTGGGATTACAAGCATGCGCCACCATGCCCGGCTAAAAAAAATGGCTATACGTTTTTAATGGGAAGAAGACTAGGAAACTGGAGTCCTTGGGTGTATCCTGGATCTGACTACACAGGCCTTGGCCTGTCTGGTCTCCTACTGCTTTATCCCTGCAACCCAGAGGGGTCCTAGCACGAGAGATGTTCAAAAGTACATGAGGCTGAATTCACCAGGGACGCGTCTTATCCTTAGAGGTTCCATAGAAACTCCATAGCAACAAATACGATGAGTTCCCATATTGTTTATTAAAGTATATGGATTTTGCACTGGGCGTGGTGGTACGCACACTTGTAATCCCAGCATTCGGGAGGCTGAGAGAGGAGGATCGCGGTTTGAGGTCAGCCTCAGCTACTTAGTGAGCCCCTCTGCAACTCAGTGAGACTCTGATTCAAAATAAAGAATAAAAAATAGGGCTAGGGGTGTAGCTGGGAGGTAGAATACCCCAGTACCACAAAACAAAACAAAACAGATTTTGGTGGAAATATTAAAGACAACAGTCATTGTGGGTGAGGCTACTAGCTGTATGCTAAAAAGTCTGTTTCCTTCTTGGGAGCAGAGAACCTGGTTGACTCCCATTTCTGAGGTCCTTGAGGTGACGCAGAGCCATGTGACTGAGTATTACTGCTGGGAGGGAAGGCTGTATGCCAGTTCTGGGCTTAGACCCCCTCCACATTCTCTTCCTTCTCTCTGGCTGCCATTCAGACCTGGTAGCACCGTGATCAGCTGTGCAGATCTCCCTGGACAATGTTGGGAGCCACGACCCGGAAGGAACCTGGAGCCCTGAATGAGTGGGTGGAGCCAAGGCCCACATCATCCTATTTGATCTTCATCCATAGAAGAGACCAACTTCTTTGTTATTTAAGGCATCCATTCTTGAGTCTCTTTGTTACAACTTATCTTGATTAGCAAAGACATGATTCTTCCTAGGAGGATATAATCCTAAGAGGTAGACCACTCGGCCTTAATGTGGGCGGATGGGGGCGGCTTCAAGGGCTTTCTGGACAATAGCCTGCTTGGGGCCCGGCAACTCTCAGCATCTGCCGCCCTCTGTCTAGACCATGAGTTTGCTCCCAGCCCAGCTAGCGGTCGCTAGGTCCCTGGGGGCCGCTCTGACTATTCACAGAGAAGGGCCTTGGCTGCTCCTCCTCTCCTGTGTCCCAGTGCACTGGTCTCTGCCCCAGTGGGGCCCTGGGCTCCTCTGGGACCTGACTGTCCCTGGACGGAGAACAGTTGTTGGACTGAGTGGGTTGCAGAATGAATTCGGGACCTCAGGGAGAATTGCAGGACCTAATTGCCTGCTGTGCTTTCCGGTCCCGTGCCCGTGACAGGCTGAGCCCTCGGCCCTGGGATGCCCCAAAGCTTTATAATAGCCTGCTTGGCACTGGGTGACTCATTCCCCTCTCTGCGCCTCCGCTCTCCATTCTGGAACGTGGGGATGAGCATATTTCCCCTTTCTGATGTCTGATGAGAAAGGCCTGCGGGTTGGTCCACGCGACGGCCAATCAGCAAGCACGGCACATCACTGCCTGCAGCATCTGAACCTTTCCAAGGCCTGATCTCTTTCCCTTTCTGCAGTTGACAGGGTCACGAAACCAGGTTGGGCCCCCTGGTCCCTTCTGCTGGATCTTCTGTGGGGCTGTTTCTGCAGCTCCCATTTGAGGGACCCAGTTCCCCTGCTGTCTGACTCTGACCTCATTTCCCTTGGCCTGGTTTTATCAGCTGACCATTCTGTACGTGTAGGAGCTACTTCCAGACCTTTGTGGAAGAAGGTGGGGCACGCATATTTAATTACAGTACTCTCCCCTGCTCCTGCTGTCCCTCTTCCCACAGTTCCAGTTACCTGTGCTCAAATGGTAACTGGGAAGCTCTAGAAATAAGCCTGGAGATTACATTCACGTAACTTTTGTTTTGATGTTTTTGAGGCATGAGGAATTGAATCCAGGGGCATTCTACCTCCGAGCTATATGCCCAGCTTTTTTTAACTTTTGTTTTGAAACAGGGTCTTGATAGGTTCCTGAGAGTCTCACTAAGTTGCTGAGGCTGGTCTCAAGGTTGCAATCTTCCTGTCTCAGCCTCCCAAGTACTGAGTTTCACATAACTTTTAATTTATTTATAACTGTCTATTTTATTGTTGGTAAGTGTTGTTAATCTGTGCCTCGTATAAATTAAACCTAATTATAGGTACGTAGACAGAGGAAAAACACAGCAGAGGAAGGGTTTGGGATCTGCAGTTTGGGGCGTGCACTGGAGATTTTGGAACATATTTCTTGCAGAAAAGGGGAACTATTGTACTTCATTCATTCTTTCTACTGAACTTCTTGATTAGTTCTCTCTTTAAGCACACATACACATAAGTAATAAGTTGGTTTGTTATGGTGAGTACTTTTTTTTTTTGCACTGGGTCATTCTACCTCCGAACTACACTTCCAAGGCTTCTTATTTACTTATTTAGACACAGGGTCTCACTATGTTGTCGAGGGTCTTGCTCGGTTGCTGAGGCTGGCTTCAAATCTGCGATCCTCCTGCCTCGGCCTCCCAAGTACTAGGATTACAAGTGTGTGCTAGCACATCCAGCTGTAAATACATTCTTAAAAGAGGCCCAGTGCAGTGAACCTGCTCTGGGCCACTTGAGCTGCCCTCTTCTGACTCTGGGGTCCAGAAGCTGAAGGGTTAATGCCCCACACAAGTGGCCTCCACCCTTGCCCCATCCCTGAGGGACAGATTCTGAGTAGTTGGGACAACAGGCATATGCCACTGTGCCAGGCAAGGGATCTTCTTCTTCCTCTTCTTTTTTTTTCAGTACTGGGGATGGAACCCAGGGGCGTTCTACCTCTGAGCTACAACCCCAGCCCTATTTTTTATTCTTGTTTTTGAAACAGGGTATCACTAAATTATAGAGGGCCTCACTAAGTAGCTGAAGCTGTCCTCAAACTGCGATCCTCCTGTCTCGGTTTCCTCAATGCTGGGATTACAAGCATGTGCCACCACGCCCGGCTTGATGGTTTCTAAGCTTTTTACTCTAACCTTACTTGTCTGGACAGTCCTGCCGTGCACCCCACTTTTTGGTGAGCCAGGCATATTTAGAGCCTGCCACAGCATCAGGGCCGCCCACACGTACTGGGGGGCCTCCCGGAGGAGGGGGCATCTTAAGGGGCCTTGAAGGAGGAATAGGAGTGGGCTGTGCAGGGATGGGGGACTGGGAAGCCCAGAAGGCACAAAGTTGGGTGCTACAGGAGGGGGTGCCATAGAGAGTTTGAAATAAGGACTCCAGAGCGTGGGGGAAGCCCATGGCCTGGGCTCCGCACCCAGGATGTTTTCCAACCTGAAGACACAAGATCACTCAGCCCTTTTGCTGAGCGGAAGAAAGAAGACGCAGATACCCAGGCTGCCAGGACCACGTCCTCCAGCAAAAACAAGAAGAGTGCATAAGATCCCCGTGATGTTTTTACACGACACGGGCCACTTAATCTTCCCCGTGTTATTGGCCAGGGAGAAGGTTCGAGGGGCAAGGGGTTAACCCGAAGCCCTGGCTGCAGAGAGGCGGCCATGACTCCACTGGGCTGGCCCTGCCCAGGCCAGGCTGGCACCCCGGCAGCATTCCATCGGAACAACGCCTTCCCCACTGAGCGCCGCCTCCATCTCCTGACCTCACTCAGGAAACTCTGCCGGGCTGCACCGTGCACCAGCCGCATCTGCGGAGGCACAGCCCAGCATCTCAGTGCTAACCCTGCTTCTAATTTTAGGGCTGTGCCATTACCAAACATGCAATTTCCACTTTCTGCTCAGCTCTTTTTCACTCCAAAGGTTTCTTTCTTTCTTTCTTTCTTCTTTTTTTGGCGGTACTGGGGATGGAACCCAGGGCCATTCTACCTCTGAAAGACATTTTTTCTTCTTTATTTTGAAACAGGTTCTCACTGAGTTGCAGAGGGCCTCACTAAGTTGCTGAGGCTGTCTGCGAACCGCGATCCTCCTGTCTCAGCCTCCCCAAAGCTGGGATTACAAGCGGGCGCCACCACGCCCGGTGTCCTAAGGGTTTTCAACTGAGCCCAGGCTGCCTCTCCTCCTGCGAGAAATAAAATGGTGGAAATACCATGTCACAGGGACGCGGCGTTGCAGCGGCTAATTCCTTTCCTCGGGTGCCTCTCTTCCTCCCCACCCCAACCCAGCATCGGCATCCCCACGGCAGAGGTGGGAGGCCGAGCCCAGAGAGGCCAAGGGTCTTGCCTGCTGCCCCATCGGAACAGCTGAGCGGGATCCGAGGACTCCTGGCCCAGTGCTCTCAGTACCCTGCTTTAGATTTCTCCAATTGAAGTGCGAAGGCAGGCTTCAGGACTGGCCTGAGCTTGAACCTCAGCTGTCTGCGGGGCCGCCTCCGCTGTCCCCGCCTGGGCTATCCCGTGGCATTCCACGCAGGGCTGCTTCCATCTTGCAGTTTCCTCCTGTACAGGAGGCAGAAGATTCTTGAGCATGGCTTTTTGGAGCGAGGACAATTTACCTGTTGGCCACCAGAGTGCAGTCGATCTCTGGCCGCTTGGTCTTGGGGATAATGTACAGCGGGTACCTGTCCCCGTGGCGGATGAACGTGTGCACTGAGACCAGCTTGAAGTGGTGCGGGGCGTGACCTGCGAGAGAAGCATGTTGTCTGGTCACCACTTGGCGGCTGTCCTTCCCTTTAGAAAGGGGTGGGGAAGCACTTGTCGTGCCTGTGTTGGGGATCTGAGGAGCAGCGGGGCCACCATCAAGGGGCCTGAGCCGTGGGAGGGGCTGCTGTGCTGGGTGGGGGGGCTGAAGAGCCCCATCAGGGAGACAGAGGCAGGTGAGAGGCCTAGATAAGTCCCCAGATCCCCCAGAAACGACAGGGGGCTCTGGGGTGTGATTGATTGGAGATGAAGGCCAGTGAGTTGTGGGTTTGACTACTAGCGTGGGCTCGCTCACAGGCACAGACAGGGGAGGCCCTGGAAAATACTAAAAGCTTTGGGCGTGGCGGTGCACACCTGTGATCCCAGTACTTGGGTGGCTGGGACGGGAGGATTGCAGGTTCAAAGCTGGCCTTGGCAATTTAGTGAGACCCTCAGTAACTTGGCAAGACCCTATTTCTAAATGAATGAATGAATGAATGAATAAACAACTAATTAAATAAATAGGTTGGGGGAGTAACACAGAAGATGCCCTGGGTTCAATCTCAGGAAGGAAGGAAAGAAGGAAGAAAGGAAGGAATTGGAAGCAATGCCTTCTGCTTTAACATTTATGAAACATGGCAGGACATAAATAGAGAAATAACCACACCGGTGTTTTTTTTTTTTTTTTTTTTTTTTTTTTTTTTTGCGGTACTAAGGATGGAACCCTGGGGTCATTCTGCCTCTTAGTTACTCCACCAGCCCTAGTTCTTATTCTTTATTTTTTGGAAACAGGGTCTCACTGAGTTGCAAAGGGCCTCACTAAGGAGCTGAGGCTGTCCATGAAGCGCAATCCTCCGGTCTCCGCCTCCCGAATGCTGGGATGACAAGCGGTGCGCCACCACGCCCGGCACCACACCATTTTTGATACACACCCAGGAAGGCAAAACTTGCGTGAGGAAGTGTGTTTGCTCACAGCTTATGGCAAGACACCAGGACACCCCGGGTCTAGCGTGGGTCTACCCTGGAACGCAAGGTGGCCAAAGGTGAGTCCAGCCTTGGAGTCTGGTCAAGGCTGCTCGCCCATTGTGCCGAAGTCTCTCTTGGGGAGTGGTGATGGGCACACGTTTGTGGAAGGCTGCTAGCGAGCCCTTGCCATCAAAAGCAATAACGTAAGCCGGGCTTGTAATCCCTGCACTTGGGAGGCAGAGACAGGAGGACCGCGCAGGTTCGAAGCCAGCTGCGCGCGCTGGCTTAGGAGACCCCGTTTCCAAATAAAAATGTAAAAATAGGTCTGGGAGGGTAGCCTGAAGGTTGAAATGCTTGCTTCCAGGAACCCCAGTACCACCAAAAAAAAAAAAAAAAAAAAAAAGCAATAACGTAGTCCAGTAGTGTACAGGGCGGGGCCCCGAGCTCCCCTTTGATATGGAGGAGCACCCAGGCCGCTCAGTCCCCTACCACTGCTATGCTGCTTGGAGAACCCGTCCCCACAGGGGTGTCCAGCAGGTACTGGGTCCCTGGCCGCGCTTACCTTCCATGCTGTGCTCAGCCACACTCGGGATGTTGCAGTATAGAAGAGCCTCGTACACGGGGTCCGTCACGGGGGGCTCCGTCACCGGGTCGGGCATGATTCTCTTGCGACTCTTCCCACTCATTCCATTCTTGGCCGGCGACAGCGGGATCAGGTGGACTGCGGGGAGAACAGAGCAGGTTGTGACATCGGGGTCCCTGAGGGTCTCGAGGTGGGGCTGGATTTCTCTCCTCAGAATCAGGGTGGGGCTTCTGGGCGTGGTGGTGCAAGCCTGTTAGCCCAGTACTTTGGAGGCTGAGACGGGAGGGTTGCAGGTTTGAGGACAGCTTCAGCAATTTAGTGGGACTCTCAGCAACTTAGCCAGACCCCCATTTCAAAACAAAAATAAAGAAATAAATAAAAAGGGCTGGGGGGGGTACAGCTTGTAGGTAGAATGCCTCTGGGTTCAATCTCCAATGCCATCATAAAAATGAAATGAAATAGAATAAAATAAAACAAGCCAGGTAAGGTGGTGCATGCCTGTAATTCTAGTACTTGGGAGGCTGAGACAGAAGGATCACAAGTTCGAGACCAGCCTCAGCAGCTTAGCAAGACTCTCCGCAACTCAGCAAGACCCAGTTTCAAAACAAAAGAAATAAAAAGGGATGGGTGGGGGTCGTAGCTTGCAGGTAGAATTCCTCTGGGTTCAGTCCCCAGTACAACCGTAAAATAAAATAAGCCAGGCATGGTGGCACCTGCCTGTAATCCCAGAACTTGGGAGAGTCAGAAGGATCACAGGTTTGAAGCCAACTTCAGCAACTCAGCAAGACACTGTTTCAAAATAAAAAAAAACAACAGGTCTAGCATTGTAGCTTGGATGTAGAATATTCCTGGGTCTAGTCCTGGTACCCAAATAAACAAATAGCTGGGCGTGGTGGTGCACGCTTGTAATCCCAACATTTGGGAGGCTGAGACAGGAGGATTACGGTTCACAAACAGCCTCAGCTACTTAGTGAGGCCCTTTGTAACTCAGTGAGACCCTGTTTCAAATAAAGAATAAAAAATGGGGCTGGGGGTAGAATGGCCCCTGGGTTCCATCCCCAGTACAAAAAAATTAAATAAATAAAATAAAATAATTGGGCTAGGGGTATAGCTCAGAGATAGAATGCCCCTGACTTCAATCCCCAGTAAAATAATAATAATAATAATAATAATAATAATAATAATAATAATAATAATAATGGTGAGCTGTAGTGTAGCAGCAGGGAGTCAGCTTCCCACTGGAGAAGTACCCGTCTCTTCTTCTACGCCACTCAGTCACAGGTCCTCACCAGAAATGGTCTGTGTGGAGTCAGGAGCATCTAATTGTGCTTTGGGGGCCTCCCAGAGCCAGATCATAGGCAGATGTCTGCTCATTGATTTTTTTTTTTTTTTTTGGTACTGGGGATTGAACCCAGAGTATTCTTCCTCCTAACGGCACCTCTATCGCTTAAAAAAAATATTAGCTTGAAGTAGGGTCTAAGTTGGTGAGGGTCTTGCTAAGTTGCTGAGGCTATCATTGAACCTGTGATCCTCCCGTCTCAGCCTCCCAAGCAATAAATCGGATTACAGGCGTGCACTACCGCACCTGGCTTGGTTGATCTCGAGATCACTTTACAGAAAATGCCAAGGACCGAGCATAGGTATGTGGTAGATGGAGCCCCGACTCCCGCTCGCTCCTCTGTCTCTAGACCAGCTCTCCTGCCGCTGTCTTCTGGTGTTGGGGAGGCACCTGGCATCTGTTATGTTTGAGCAGCTAGCAGGTCTGTCATGAGCCTCCTGGCTTCAGTGTGGTCTGGGTGAACTGTCAATCACAGTGCCTCCGCCCCCTGGCAGGGTGACAGGTGACCAGAGCCAAAGAGGGTAGTAACAGAGTGGCTGGCTGTGGCCTGTCCTTGGGAGGGCTGTGTGCAGACCCGGGGAGGCTCCTTCCCTCCCGATGCTGGTCTATAAGAATGGTGATCTGGGTCCCCATGGATGGCCTCTGTCTCATGAGACAGAGAGAGAGGGGGTTTCCCATCTCTCCGTGCTGAGGAAAGACTTCGCAGAATCACAGATTTTCTAAAACACCTTCACATGAACTCTTCCTTCTAACATCTACCCACTGAAGGAAATCGATGCAAATAAGCGTGTCCATGAATCTACTTAACTTTCATCGCCATGATACGTAATACAGACATCTGAACAATAGCTAAAACAGGGACCAGCCGCTAGCCTAAAATCAGTTTAAATTCCCTAATTTCTTCTACATAAATATTTAAAAGTTCCCTTTAGCAACCACATAAACAGAGATAAAAGACAAACAATGCACCGAGAGAAAAATATTTGCAACATACATAACAGAAAATGCTTAAGACCCACAGGACATAAGAGCTTCCAGAGCTGAAAATTCATTAAAGGATGTGAACAAGCGAATTACAGAAAATTAAATACCAATGGCCAATCAGTATGCGGAAAGATGTTCACATTTATTTTAAAGTTAAAAAAAATACAAAATCAAACCACCAATGGGATGCGATGTTTTTCTGATCAGAGGGGAAAATCATGTTTTAATGATAACATCGGATATTGGCGAAGGTGTGAGGAACCTTTCAGGACAACCTTCCAGGGTCAGTTAGGCAAGTGTTTCATATGTGTTTTATTCCTGGTCTCGTTTTCTTCATGCCTCAGAATCCATTCTAAAAAGATAGCAATTCCCATGTTCAAAGATGTGCGGCCAAAGAGACTCACTGCAGTCAGTCATATCAGAAAAGGGCAACAACCTAGATTTCTACCATCAGAGAAACAGAATGTGGTATCTGTATTATGCGATATTCTACCTCCGTTAAAAAGAATGAAAAAGAACCAAAGATGAGGTGAGTGCGCCAAGTCATCGGGCACCGAAATGATCCTCTTTGTGCAGAGAAAACACAAACTACGAACGAATGAATTTTCAGACATTTCTTTGGTACGTAAATGCATGGAAAACGTCTAAAAGGATGTCTACCGTGACACCGAAGTGGTTTCCGCTGGGAAATGGCTGGAATGGGTTGTGAAAAAGTATTGGCATTTGTTTTTCTATAAATGTCTATGTTATTTTACATACCCCCCACCATGTATATCTGTGTTATGTATTTATAGTAGGCACATTTTACATGTAGTCTATTTTTTTTTTTTGCAGGTCTGAGGATAGAACCCAGGGGCGTTCTACCTCTGAGCTACACCCCCAGCCCTATTTTTTCCTTGTTTATTTTGAAACAGGGTCTCACTGAGTTGCAAAGGGCCTCACTAAGTAGCTGAGGGTGGCTGCGAACCGCGATCCTCCTGTCTCAGACTCCCAAATGCTGGGATTACAAGCGTGCGCCACCACACCCGGCTACATGTAGTCTATATGTATGGACATACATATATTTTATAACGTCTGGATAATACATGTATATCTTAACATGCATTAATTGTTACTAAAATCACAATCAGCTGCAGAGTTGGCTTCTCATCAGTTCAAAACTAGATCTATTGCTACTCCTGAAGCTACTTTTTCCCCCCCCCATAACTAGAAGGCGCTAGAAAAGCTAACACACAGCTCAAGTGTCTGGAGCTAATTTGATACCGGGGGATTGTTGCTGATACAAGGGATGCTAGCTGCAGATGACGTCTTGATGGCCGGCCCTTCTCCCTGGGCGGCGCCCTCAGTCCTTGACGGCTTGCAGGGAATGCGGCTTGCTCCCTCTGTGCCTGGTACAGCTAAGGAGACCCTAGAAGATGAGGATGGAGGGAGTGGGCTCCTGGGGACCCTGGCTCAGCTGTCACCCCACGGGGTGAGGGCTATTATGGCTGTCTGGGTCCAAATGAGTCGTGTCAGACTCAGGGAAGTCATGGTTTAGAAGCCACAGAGAATAATCAGAAGAACTCCTGTCCAGAAACTTATCTGCTGCTTCCCAGGGTTCACTGGCCTTGTCTATGAGTGTTGAGACTGCTTTGAACTGTACGTCTCAGTAGATTCTGAGACGGCTCCCCAGCTCTCTCTCGACCTCTACACCCTACTGGGTTCTCCTAGTTCTCAGCTGCTCAGAGCTGTCCCCTCCCCAGCTCATGCCTCTGTTTGCTTGCAGGTCTACCCCTCTACACCACTGCTCCCCAAATCTGACCAGTTCCACGACTGATCCCCTGAGTCCCCTCCTCCAGGAAGCCCACCCTGCATGCCCAGGAGGTTCTCACAACCTTCTATAAGTCCCTGCAGCCGTTAGGCTCATGGAAGCAGGGGTGTGCCCCAGTTTGTCACCCCGTGTCCCCAACCTCCAGAGGGTGGAGATGAGGGCGGTTTATGGTTATCTCCCTCACCCACTGGCCTTTCAAGACTGCCTGCTGGATGGAAGGCCGGCCTCAAGCCAGGCACCGTGCAAAGTATCTCAGGGACTCCTCTTGTGTAGGGGCTGCTTACGCAGCCTGGGATGTGGGCTGGTCCAAGACAGGCCTCCCAGAGAAAGCGCCCAGGCTGGGCCTGGAAGGCTGGGAGCAGCCGGTCTATCGGGGAGAGAAGGCCAGGCTGTGCGGCCAGGGTCAACATGGTGGTGGCGGATGGAGACCACAGGTCCTTAGGAGATCTGGTCCAGTGGGCCTCTGAGTGGGAAGGAGCAGGTCACAAGCAGGTGGAGGCCGCCATTGTCCTGGCTCTGTGCCACCGGCCACATGTGCTTTCCAGGGCTGGCCTTGATTAGCTGCACAGAGGAGGCCAAGGGACAGACTCGGAGGCTCTGGGAGCGGTGGTGGCTGGGGCCTGTGATTCTGAGGCTGTGCTTGTGCCAGCAGGCCTTGCCCAGGACCCAGCTCCTCCAGTCACCCCAGAGGACAATTTGAAACTCTGCTGTAACTCTCCAAGCAGATGACAGCAGTTCAGGTGTCATTAGGCAAGAGAAAGGGACTGTGGGGGTGTTGGGGTAAAGATAAAGCAGGGCACAGAGGCATATGTCTGTAATCCCAGTACTGGGGAGGCTGAGGCAGAAGGATTGCAGGTTCAAGGCCAGCCTCAGCAACTTAGACCCCGTTTCAAAGTAAAAAATAGCTGGTTGTGGTAGCACACGCTTATAATCCCAGTACTTAGGAGGCTGAGACAGGAAAATCTGGGTTCACGAACAACCTCAGCTACTTAGTGAGGCCCTCTGTAACTTACTGAGACCCTGTTTCAAAATAAAGAATAAAAACTAGGTCTGGGGGATGTAGCTTGGAGATAGAATGCCCCTGTGTCCAATCCCCAATACCACAATAAATAAATAAATAAATAAATAAATGTAAAAAAAATAGGGCTGAGAGTATAGAAGGCCCCTGGGTTCAATCTCCAGTAGGAAAAGAAAAAAGAAAGAAAGAGAGAAAGAAAGAAAAGAAAAAAGCAAGAGGGGACAGAAAACAGATGGGAGGGTATCAGAAGTTCCTTTTTGTTTATGTAGAAACAAAACACCTGAATCTCTGAGTAGCCTGGGCCACGGCACCACCATGACTCCAGGAATAGCAGGGTAAGTTGATAACCACCTGCTTTCTCTGCAGTGCGGCTGCCAGATAGGAGGAAAGATTTCCCCCAGCCACCACCACGTCTCCTCTAAGACCACGTTCATCCTGTCTGTGCATCTAACACACTTTTGTATAAAAATGCTGACAAGGTCTCAGTTCTCAAGAAATGTCAGAGCATTATGTCCAAGGCGTCTCCTCGGGTCCCCTCCCTCCCAGAAGTAGCCAGGAAACTTCTTAGAATCACGGATATAACCACAGATGCTGCCCCATGTTGGTCCCCTGCTGGCCACCTCAGCCACTAAATACAGAGGGTGCATCTGCGGGCACCACGGGCAGAGGTTCCCATGGCCGTGACGAGGGCGCCAGCCAGACTGACAGAAAAGACAGCAGGTGTCCCCTGCAGGACACAGCTTTGTAGGAGGAGCCAGGTGGCTTGCAAAGTGTTACCTCTACCATCCCTATGCTTGTGTGACTTGGCTGTCAGCCCTTCCTCTATGATACAGGCACCTGGAAGATTAGATCTAGAAAGCAGAAAGCTGGAGCCAGGCGTGGTGGCACATACTTGTAATCCTAGTACCTGGGAGGCTGAGACAGGAGGATTGCGGTTTCAGGCCCGCCTCAGCCACTTTGTGAGGCCCTAGCAACTCAGAGAGATCCTGTTTCAAAATAAAAAATAAAAAATAGGGCTGGGGTTGTAGCTTGGAGGTAGAATGCCCCTGAGTTGTTCCATCCCCAGTACTGTAATAATAATAATAATAATAATAATAATAATAATAATAATAAATAAAAAAGCAGAAACTGGAATAACTGCATGTCTGTTATTCCAGTACTTAGGAGGCTGAGACAGGAGAATTGCAGGCTCAAGGCCAGCCTCAGCAACTTAGTGAGACCTTGTTTCAAAAATGTAAAAACTTTAGCTGGGCGTGGTGGCGCACGCTTGTAATCTCCACACTTGAGAGGTGGAGACAGGAGGATCGCACAGGTTTGAAGCCAGCCTCGCTGGCTTAAGAGACTCTGTTTCCAAATAATATAAAAATAGGTCTGGGAGTGTAGCCCGGAGGTATAAGGGTTTCCAGGAACCCCAGTACCACAAAAAAAAAAAAAAAAACAACTTTAAATGAAAAGGGTTGGGGGTATAGCTCAGTGGTAGAATCTCCCTGGGTTCAATCTCTATTACATAAAAAAAGGACAATGCTAGCCATCGGGGTCCACAGGAGTCCCGGTGCAGTGACGTGATGGGACGACCGTGTGGGCTCAGTTTGTCCCTGGGCTCAGCTGCTTCCACAAGTTTCACCACAGGCTACAAAGAACCTATTGGGGCCACCATCTGCTCCAGGGCCCGGCTTGCTCTGGCCTGGCCCTCAGCCCCAGGCTCGGCACATCCTCAGGGGCTGTATTCACCCTCTCCTTGGGACTCCACCGACACCTGTCCTCGGCCATCCCACTGCCACGCTTGGCTTGTCCACAGTTTGGGCTGCGGGGAGGTGACCTGGGGCCGGAGGCATGTGGGTTCACGAGGCACCGCAGAGGTGTGGGGTCCAGTCCTGTCTCTGTGGCTCCCCGGCTGTATAATCTTTGCCACCCCTCTCTGCCCCATTTCCTTTATCTGCAAGATGAAGGAAGATGGTCCCCTGGGGGCTGGGGGTGGGGAGGATGCCCTGAAAGGTCACCTGTGACTGGACCTTGGCAAAGGGATAAAGAAATGACATTTGCACATCCCCCCGCCCCCGGATGTGACTGTCTCCATTTTTAACAGGCTCTTGGAAGGCGCTCCCTTTAACTCGGGGTCTGGAAGGGCTGCCGGGCTGTGTCCACGCACTTCATGGAGACACAGAAAGCCAGCTTCCCTCCGCTTCTGAGCCGGTAGCAGCTGTGCTTGCTCCCCTAATTACAGCGGTTTATCTGCGATCGTGCCTTCTCATCACTAAAGCGCCCCCAGCCCGCCACCTCATTTCTCTGATTCCTTCCCCTGATAATCCGAAAAGCCTCTGGAATTCTCTCTCCCTCATCGGTCAGACCGAGGAATAATGATTTGCTCTCCAGTCAATTCCCACAATCCCCTCGGTGCTCCTCAGCCCACTAAATTATCGGAATCTAAAAATGCCTGTTGTAATTGCTGCGTGGAAACCAGAGCCACCACAAAGAGCCCACAGTCCTGTTATCTCTTTTGCCTATTAAAAAAAAAAAATGTGTGTGTGTGTGTGTGTGTGTGTGTGTGTGTGTGTGTGATGCTGGGGATGGAACTCAGGGGCATCCTACCTTCAAGCTACACCCCCAGTCCTATTTTTTTAAATTCTTTATTTTGAAACAGAGTCTCACTGAGTTGCAAAGGAGGACCTCACTAAGTAGCTGAGGCTGTCCTCGAACCACGACCCTCCTGTCTCAGCCTCCCGATGCTGGGATGACAAGCGTGCGCCACCACGCCCGGCTCTCTTTTGGCTATTTACTTTTAAGGATGAGGGTGGAGTCTCACCAGCCAGGTGAAGTGTGAAAAGCCAGCTTCACACCTGAACACGTCAAGATGCGTGGCTTTGCGCAGACTAGAGACTGATGAAACAGCTGAACCCACGATTCTCTTTTTAGTGTATTCACTTGGAGTCATGCTATGATACCACCACCGACCTTTCCTGTTTTCCCCATTTTTTTTTTTAAACAGAGTCTCACTAAATAGTCGAGGCTGGTCCTGAACTTATGATGATCCTCCTACAATCCTCCCGTCTCAGCCTCTCCCTAAACCGGGTTTATAGGTGTGCGCCACAGTGCCTGGTGTCTTCCTCATTTTTAGTGTTGCCTCAGGGTGAACCACGTTAGGCAAGAATTTACTACATGTCTGCAAAGTCTGGCAGTGTTTAGACAGCAAGTAGCCTCTGTGCACTGCTGGCAACCCCGGGGCTGGGGCTGGGCACACCCTACCAGGAATTCCGCCTCGAAGGCTCTCCCTGCCTGACCCCGCCTCCCAACATCCCCTGCTGGCCCACCTGTTGCCAAAGCATGGGGGTCTCCACTGTGGCCCGAACCTGAGCCTCCTGGAGGGGTCAGAAAGCCCCAACCTCTTCAGAGGCCCCTGGGAACTGGCCTGGACTAACAGACCTCCTGGATTTGATAAACACCAAAGACTCCAAGTCATAAGGAAAGCTAGGAATGGTGGAGCTATCGGGAACCGGCCTTCAAAAAGAACTAGAAAAAAAAACCCCAAACCTGTCACCCTCTTCTTGGGTCCTAGGTGCCCCTTGGCCTCACCTTTGAGAATCAGATAAAATCAATGGCTCCTTACCCCTGAAAGAGGACTGCATATCAGATTTTTGAACTTGCTTTCTAGGGATTCACAAGACCCTTAGCTACAAGGGACAATACAGAGGTCCATGGGGCCAGGCCTAAGAACAGACGTGCTTGGAAATAGGTTTCCAATTCCAGCAGCTTTGGGGACAGACGTTAACAAGTTTTTCTTTTTTTTTCTTCCCAAATAAAAAAAGGGATCTTGACACTTCATTTAAACACGAGTTCATGCCAAAAATAGGCATTCGACACCAAGGTATAAAAAGAAAGGAAAATCACCCATAATCCTGCCATCCAGAGGAACCCACGCTGCGCCTTTTAGTGGCTCTGCGTGGCTGGGTGTCCTGGCTGGGCCTACACGTGTGCTAATGTCCCTGGCCTGGTGGGAAAAGTAACAGACCCACTGAGGCCCGAGGACATGGCTCCCCATTCCCCCAAGAGCAGCAGGTAAGTTTCTTTTGTCTTGGAGGTGTCTCAATGGACCCTGAGGGCCAGGGCCACTGGTGTGGTGTACAAGAAGGCGGGTGCAGCTGCTGGCTGTGTGAAGGGACAGGTGGGTGGCCCTGGGTGCTCAGGGTGGCGCCTTCCACACAGTCAGTGGGGACGCCCCTGCACGCTGCTCCACCCTCTGGCAGATACCAGGGGCTGGGGAGAGGCGAGTCCTGGCTGGGACCCAGCTGCTCAGTCATGCTGGGACCTGCAGCAGTGATTCACAGGGAGGGGCCGCTCTACTGACCCGGGTCCTCTTCCTCCCCGGGCTCAGTGAAGTGGAGGGGTCATCTGCTAAGTTGGGCAGACGGGCCAGTAGGACAGCCTGTGCCTGTCTGATGTCTGCATGTGGGGCATCCACTCCTCTTTTTGTACTTCTCCAGCATCTTCTCCAAAGGCTGGGGGGGGGCTGCAATGAGGATCAGGGACCCCTTGGACAACCACCACCTTGTCTGCGGGGTTGTTAGCAGGGTCAGGAGCCTCAGAGGCAGCAGGGAGCGGCACCTGCTTCGGCTCTGTGGGGTACACCCATCTGGTCCAACCCCAGACGTCCAGTCTTCTACTCTGTCTCTCTCTCTACTGGGTCTTGGCATCTCCCTGGATTCACTCACTACTTCATTTATTTGTTTGTTTGTTTGTTTGTTTATGGTGCTGGGGATGGAACCCAGGGGCATTCTACCTCCAAGCCGCACCCCCAGCCATATTTTTTATTCTTTATTTTGAAACAAGGTCTCACTAAATTGTGGAGGGCCTTACTAAGTAGTTGAGGCTCTCAGTGCACCACAATCCTCCTGTCTCGGCCTCCCGAAGGCTGGGATTACAAGTGTGCGCCGCCATGCCCAGCTCACTCGCTACTTTGACAGATGCTTTTGATTTTTATTCCCTAGCCCTGATCGTTTCCTCTTCCCTAAAGTGAAGATTCACCACTGCTGACTCTGAACCCCACCCCCATGCATGTAAAAGGGCCACGGGTCCTTTATATAACAGGTTGCAGACGGTCTAAACAGTCGGGGTGCAGGAAAGGCGTAGGACACGCAGGCGCCCCCCCCCCGCCCCCTGCTATGCACCATGCAGTAGTTAACATCCTTAAACACACATCTCCACCCCCGCCGTCTAATTATGAGAAATTCCCCAAGATCAGAAACTCTAAGAGTGAGAGGAGGGAGGGGAAGTGACGGGAGGGAAGAGGTGGGGAAGCAAAGGCTAAGCCCCCAGAAATCAAACAGAAAACAGATCTTCAAGAAAAGGATCAAAAGTGATCAAAGTTACAGAATTATAAATTTTAGTGATAATGATAAGATCTGACAGAACTCTGAGGTTAGAAATGTAAACTTTCACTATCAATGCCTCATTCATTTTGGAGAGAGGGCACACACACACACACACACACACACACACACACACACTTACTTTACACTGGCTTTTAGAGTAAAAGTGAAACATCTCTCATCTTAAAATCTACTAATCCAAGCTGGGCATGGTGACGCACCCTTGTAATCCCAGCATTCGGGAGACTGAGATCGCGGTTCGAGGCCAGCCTCAGCTACTTAGTGAGGCCCTTTGCAACTCAGTGAGACTCTGTTTCAAAAAGGGTGAAATAAAGAATAAAAATAGGTCTGGGGGTGTAGTTTGGAGGTAGAATCCCCCTAGGTTCCATCCCCAGTACCGCAAATAAGTAAATAAATAAATGATCCAGTAATCCAAAGTACTGACATGATGCCAAGAGTTAAAAATTTGATGCCACGAAATGCTGCTTCATGCCCAAAATTGATTTTAAAAATTTGATAAAACTACCAGGCTATGTGCAAAAGGTATAATGCAACATAAATAAATTTTATGTTTAGACTTGGGTCTCATCCTTCAGGCATCTCATTCTATACACACAAATATTCCCAAATCCCAAACACTACCAGTCCCAGGCCTTCTGGATGAGGGGTACTCCGGGGTACTCCACCTGCACCCAGCACATCGGAGCCCGGCATTTGGAAGGCTTACATCTTCAGACCTCTGCTGTGCAAACCCAGAGACCTTCGTGAACCTCCTAATTCACACCCACCGCTCTGGCCCATTCTTCCCTCCATAAGAATGTACACAGGGCAAAAAGCAGAGGCTAACAGAGTCCCCTGGCTGGGGAGCAGCCGCTGCCTGGCCCACTCTGCAGCCGAGCATCTCAGCTCAGCCTATTCTCAGCTATCTTTCTCCAAATTTGTGCCACAGCAAAGTCACTACCACGCGATGCCATGGACTTCGAGGGGTCCCCACCGAGTTGAGCCTGCAGGCTGGGCCGGAGCTCCTCACCTGTCCCTGGGAGAACTTCTGGAAGGTTGCCTGCCTTCTAGTCCGCCCTTGTCTATCGATGGTCCCTGCCTGGCCACTGCTGTCTCCTTGGTGACCTCTCTCCCTCTGTCTTCTCTGTCCCTCTGTCTGTCCTGCAGGACACCAGGTGAGAGGCTAAAAGGGTCTGAGCAGGACTGTGGGGACAGGAAGGCTGCTCTTCCCCAGCAGCCTGACGCCCCGGCTGTCCTGCCAGGGGCAGGGCCTCAGCTTGCTGGAGTTTTTTAAAAGATGGCTTGGAAGTTTATGTGAAATTGGTAACTACATTTTAAAATCTGAAAACACGGTTGGGCCAAACCAAACAATTTCACGGGCTGTTGGTCTGCAGTGGCTTCCACAGGCTCAAGGGAGACCTGGTCTCCCTCCAGCCCGGCTGCCATGAACGGTGAACACCAAGTCCCCAGAGATGTTCTTTTTGTTTGTTTGTTTTGTTTTTTGGTACTGGAGATGGAACCCAAGGGGCTTTCTACCCCCGGGCTATCCTCACAGATCTATTTTATGTTTTATTTGGGAACAGGGTCTCACTAGGTTGCTGAAAGCCTCACCAAGTAGCTGAGGCTGGCTTCAAATTTGTGCAATCCTCCTGTCTCAGCCTCCCAAGTACTGGAATTACAAGTGTGCACCATCACGCCCGGCTCCCAGAGATGCTTTCTGACAGAGACTCCTAGACCTGACTTGCGACCCACGCCAGGCGGGACACTGCCCCCATTCTGCCTTTAGGCCTCTCCAAAGACCTGCGAACCTACCCGTGTGGCTCGCTGACACCCCAAGCCTCTCCCCTCCCTGCGCTGCCCTCCTCTCCAGGATCTGAACACTGCCCTCCACGCCAGCCCCAGCAGCCCCCAGCTCAACACGGCGGACCTCCCTGCCTCTTCTCAGGGTTTCCTCCAGCCTCCTGCATGCTTCTCCTGGGGTGGGATGAGAAGGTGACCGGACAGTGTCGAGAGTGACCATGTAGGTAAATGAAGCGTCTACAGATCCCCCGTGTCACAGTGTCCCAGGGTCGTCCTGGTTCTCCTGCGCCCTCTGATCAGCTAAGAAGCCCCATTTTGAGGTTCTGCTTCTTCCTTTCTGGGCCAACACCTCCACCAGGGCTACCGTCGGCCACTTCCTGTGTGAGCGGGACAGCCTTTGGGCCTCCTCCAGCTGCCTCCGGACAGGGTGTTCTCAGACTCCGCGTGACAGGCACATGACGCCCAGCCAGGAGGCCAGCTCACAGGAAGATTCCCAGGTCCACTCCATCAACATTCTGACTCTGTAGTGGGGGCGCAAGCTGTTCGTTCTTAGTTTTGGAGCCAGCATCTTAAGAAATATGCTCCCCAGGAGGCTTGGATCTAGGAGCTCAAGGGCCTGGCTCTGGGAGATACGGGCTGGATGTGGGCGTCTCAAGACAATGATGGGAGACGGGACCAGGTCTTCCCTGCGGCCGGGGCTCCCTGCAGCCTTCTGAATGGAATGCGGTGGTGGGAGGGGGTGGGCCCTTGGCCCAACGTCACAGCTACACACAGCAACTAACCTGGTCTTGCTCTTCCTTTTCTCTGACTTGGCACCTGCTGGGGAGGGTGCCCTTCCCTGCTTCTTCACTCTCTCCAAGGATAAATTGAGATGTCACCAGACTCCCAGCCTGGACTGGGAGTCTTGTCCTCCACCCACCCAAACCTCCCTGCCATAACTAATTTCCAATCCTTTTGATTTAATGAACATATTGGTGGTGATTGCTATGTGTCAGGCCCAGTGCAGATTTTCTATAGACATCGGCTCATGGAATCCTTGACCAGCCCTGTGAGGTAGGAACGGTCTCTGCCCCCATTTTAAAGAGGAGGGAACTGGCTAGGCGTGGTGGCATCCCAGTACTTGAGAAGCTGAGACAGGAGGATCATGAATTTGTGGCCAGCCTCATCAACTTAGTGAGACTCTCAGAAACGTAGTGAGACCCTGTTTTAAAATAAAAACTAAGCCAGGCGTGGTGGCGCACGCTTGTCATCCCCGCGCTTGGGAGGCTGAGACAGGAGGATCGCGCAGGTTCGAAGCCAGCCTCAGCTACTTAGTGAGGCTCTCAGCAACTTAGTGAGACCCTGTTTCCAAATAAAATATAAAATGGGTCTGGGAGTATAGCCCGGAAGTAGAAAACCTCTGGGTTCTACCCCCAGTACCACCAAAAATAAATAAATAGATTAATTAATTTAATTAAATTAAAACTAAAATAGGGCTGGGGGGTGTAGCTCAGAGGTAGAATGCCCCTGGGTTCAGTCCCTAGGACAAAAACAAAAACAAAAGACAAAGGAAACCAGGTGTGGAAGAGTAAATAACTTGGCTGCGGTCCATGGCTGGTAGAAGACAGGACAGGGGTTTTATTGCCACCATCTGGCTAGAATCCGCACAGGCTGTTGCGCCTGTGGCCTGCTGGAGTGTTCTGTTGGTTTTTCTCTGGCATCTGCTCCTGATGCCTCTCCACTGGACACAGAGTCCCCTGTGCCCCTGAGAGAGCAAGCCCCAAGCCCAGGTGAAAACTCAAAGAACGTTCACTAAAGAACAGAGGTGCATATACCCGTGGCCCTGGAGCCACAAGGATCAACTTCATCACCCTCAGAGTTTAAAGACGCTGTAAATGGGACTGGGTGCAATGACTGTACGCTCTGGACAGCAAGCCTCCAGAGTTCACGGACTCCACTGATGGAGAGCGCAGCGCCCAGGCCACCTCCGTGGGCCATTCGCATCTAGAAAGTTCTACCTTATGCTTAAAGGAAATGAATCTCCATGTTCACCTGGACCACACAGAACAGCCCCAGCTCCTCTGGCAGAGGGCTCTTTAGACACCGAAGGCAAATGTGGCTTCTGCTCCTGCAGGTTACCCTCCCCCCTCCACCTGGGGATCCAGGGCTCTAGTCTACCCTCGACATTTCCCTTGGAACATGCTCTGGCCAGTCAGGGTCCTGCTCAAGGGAGTGACCCCCAGATATGGGTGCCAAGTGCTTGGTATAGATTAACCTCCATCACAGCCAATGTGCTCTGATTAAAAGCTAATAAATAAATGACATATTTCAATTCTTCTTCCCAGCCCAGCGGCATTCTACCTCTGAGCTACAGCCCCAGCTCTATTTTATTTTTAGTTTGAAGCAGGGTCTCATTAGGTTGATGAGAGTCTTACTAGTTGTTGAGGCTGTACTCGAACCTGCGATTCTCCTGTCTCAGTCTCCCAAGTACTGGGATCTCACTAAGTTGATGAGAGTGTCACTAGTTGCCGAGGCTGTCCTCGAACCTGTGATTCTCCTGTCTCAGTGTCCCAAGTACTGGGATTACAAGCATGTGCCACCACACCGGGCCCTGGTTTCTAATGATAGTGCATTATGGTGGTACTTAAAAGATTTATGTTGGTTATGATTCTACCCGCCAAGGGCTTTCCCACAAAGTCTCTGTTCTCGCACCAACTTTGCAGAACAGCAACAATTAACTCTATTGTACAGAAGAAACAGGCTTCCATGAGCCAAGGGTTTTCCCAAAAAGTCCTTGTTCCCACACCAACCTTGCAAAACAGCAATAATTAACTCTGTTTTGCAGAAGAAACAGGGTGGCCAGCTGCTCGATGGGGAAACAGACAGTGAAACCCAAAGCTAAGGCTCCATTGCAGGCAGCTGGCCCGCCATCTTGGGAGCCCCAGTTGAAACGTGGAGAAACAGCTCAAAATAATCATTAAGGAAATTCTGAGGAGGGCAGGAAACTGGGTGCTTACAAATGAGCAGAAAACGCAGAAACATAACTAATGATGCCTAAGTCTTCACACTTTGACAGTCTTTCCTTGTTTCAACCCAGGAGTCCTTCATTTTGAGAAGTAATTTTTCCACTCCTGTGTTGTATTTTAACAACAATAACATCAAAGACTTGAAAATACAAAATGAATTTTTTTTACTAAGGACTATTAGCATATATCAAGTCATTAGTAGCATTTAAAAACGGACATAGTTTGAGAAACTATAAAAAAGTTGCTTAATCTTTTTGGTATTCCCTTCCCTACCCCCACACTGTCAAACATGCAAAAAACAGTTAATAAATTCATGTGGGTTCACCGCATACTTTCTGTACCCAGAGGAAGAAACGCTTATTTAAACAACCTAATTTCTGCATCGTCACCTGGGTTTCAACTCTTTTATATTCAAAACACCGGGGGAAAGAAAACTACCAACAAGACAAAGTAAAACATATAATTAGTTCAGAAAATAAGGCCAGACTGGTTGTTTAGAGCTGGAAAAAAACAAGTTATATGTGATAACTTCAAATACATTACTTAGAATCATTATGTGGACTAACTTGGTATTCGAAAGTTAGTTAAAAGAAATGATAAAGATATAAAGTTCACATATTTTAGGGTAAGAATAAAGCACCGGGTTCCTTAAGTATAAATCTTTGTATTAGGAAGCAGTATAGTATCTCATACCATAATCATAAGCAATCAATAAACAATTTAAGTGAATAAAGCAACCAATCTACCAAAGTGAGGAAATTTCAAAGTTAGCTTTACCTAGAAGTAGAAGAACAGTAAGAGCGTCCATTTCTTAAGATGCTTCTGAGCTCCGATGTATCCCGGAAAAAAAGTGCTCAGACCCAGCCAGGCTAATTTATCCTGCAAAACTTTCCTTAAAAAAAAAAAAAGTGTGGCTCAAAAATCCCCTCTCCTAAAAACAGTGGGACTTTCAGAAGCGTTATATAAGCAAGACACACAGGCCTATTCAGTGACGCAGAGACCAGCTCATGTGAGGGAGATGCAGGAACAAGTAGCCCACATTCACCTCCCAGAACCTGTCTGGGTCTCCGGAGAAAACTCCGGGTGGACCGCCATATCTCGCGGCTCTGGGACTATTAAGCTGGAGAAGCTTAATGAAAAGTTATAAAAAATTAAACTACCCAAAGGCAATCCCCACTTTTTGGAAAGGACCCACACTTTGCAGCTCATTAACATCTGGGGTTATTTTCAAACTTCTTCCGCCCACCTTCTCTGGACCTCCTTGCTAATGCTGGGAGGAGGGAAAGAGGCTTTGGGGTTCTCTTTACTAGTAGAACGGGCTGGTCACGTGCAGTGCAGGCGGCCGGCACCATGCCGTCCTGGAGGAGAACCCGCAAACTTGCTCTCAGCCCCTTCTTTTTCAATCACCTATGCCTGGTGCCCAGTCCCCGCCGCGCTCCTCTGTGCCCACCACATCGCTATCACTGAGCCACCTGCTCCTCTCCCTGTCACTCAAACCGAGACAGAGACACCATCTTCCTGCAGAGCTGTGCTGGGTGGCAGTGAGAGCCAAACGCTCGTCTCCCAGGGCAAAATTGTAAGACAGAAGTCAGCTCGCAGCGAAATCGCGATCCCGCGTCATCCGGATGCGCTCTCAGCTTCAAGAACATGGCAGGGGAGGAAAGGGAAGGCTTTGCACAGCCTGCACAGATTCATTCATTCATTCATTCATTCAGTCGGTCAATCCACACACTTTTACAAGATACCTACTATCTGCCGGCAGTGCTGATTCCTGGGATAGAGACAGAAACAGGACACAGTTTCTGCTCTCAAAAAACAGATAGTCTTGTGGAAGAAAATGTCCCCCAAACAGAAGATGTTGATACTTCATGGTTAGTGAAAGGAGGGAGCGGGTGCGGGGCGCCCTGATGTTCATCACAGAAGGACCAGACCCTTGGGACCCATGGAAGGTTCCTGGAGGGGAAGAGGAGAGGGGTGCATGGACCAGAGGGAGGTGCAGGGAGGGCGCTCCTGGCAGAGCACAGCAGGTGCTGGGCACGCAGCGAGGCTGGTGCTTGTGGAGAAGCCAAGCGGAGTGAGGTCACAGTGGGGATGGAAACTTCCAGAAGATTTCCACTGAAGGGTCTCCACCAAAGGGTGCAACTGAGGAGTTGTGTGCGCCGGGTCTGGGCTTGAGGACTGCTACTTGCAGGGAGCTGTGGTGTAGACATGTTCAGGGCACAATCTGAGCACAGAGATGCCAGAGCACGGGAGAGGCAGGCAGAGTGCCTTGGCCAACAAGTTTGACACCAGTGACCTAACCTCACGGTCCGCCCCAATAACTCTGTCTGGACATTTTACCCAACGTGAACTGGACACCTCCCTCAAGGAGCCAACCTCGGGCCAAGTATCTCTGTTCCGTGCGTCGCAGCAGGAGGGGTCAACCTGGGTCATTCAATGTCTCTTCCTCGACCACCTGAACTAGTAGTCTTGGAATCCCCAGGCAGTTTAGGAATCCATGTGGATGACAGAACTGGGCCACAGGTGCTCACCACGAGCACCCTCGCTCCTCACAGCCTAAAGAGCGCCCCAGAATGCCGCTCTGTGGTTTAGGACTCCTGCTGGCAGCCATCTACCTGGGCACCAATAATAAAAAGACCTGATTGCGCCAGGTATGGTGGTGCACACTTGTGATCCCCATACTTGGAAGGCTGAGTAACTTAGTGAGACCCTGTTTCAAATAAAGAATAAAAGATCGCCGGGCGTGGTGGCGCACGCTTGTAATCCCTGCGCTTGGGAGGCAGAGACAGGAGGATCGTGCAGGTTCATAGTCAGCCTCGCTGGCTTAAGAGACCCTGTTTCCAAATAAATAAAAAATATAAAATAGGTCTGGGAGTGTAGCCAGGGGGTAGAAGGGCTTCCAGGAACCCCAGTACCACCAAAAACAAAACAAAACAAAACAAAAACAAACAAACAAAAACAAATAAAGAATAAAAAATAGGGCTGGGGGTGTATCTCGGAGGTAGAAGGCTCCTGGGTTCCATGCCCAGTACCGCAATAAATAAATAAATAAATAAATATAAAAAAACAGGGCTGGGGGTATATGTAGCTGAGAGGTAAGAGTACCCTGGACTCAATCCCCAGCACCACAAACAAACAAATGAATAAATGAATAAACAAATGACTGACTAAATATAATAATCTTATTGTTCTAAACCTCATACCACAAAATAATTAGGTAGGGAGGTAGGGAGGTACATAAGAAGGAAGGAAGGAAGGAAGGAAGGAAGGAAGGAAAAGAAACAAAGAAAGAAAAGAAAGACCCCTTGGTTCTAAACCTCATTGTTCATTGAAAAAGCAAAGGCTTCTGGCCTCCCTTCCTACACCCTCGGTCCTCAATTCCGCAGTGAAGCCCGCACCCCCTTGCACGCTGGGCTTCAGCTGTACTCACAGAACTGCAGGCTGAGACTCAGGAAGGCCAGCAGCGCAGCCAGGGCCAGTAGCAGCAAGAAGCGATTGCGGAAAAGCATTATTCCTCGTTCTATTTCCTCTTCATGGCTTCACCTCAAACGGGGCACCTGTCCTGTGAACGAAGCAGAGGTAACAGCAGATGTTCAGGCCAACCAACCAAGTCTACCAGCTGCACATCGCCCCGGGGAGCCCCGGCCCCTGGCAGGGAGGCCTGAATCCTTAGCCGGAGGACAGTCACGCGCTCGGTGACCCATCTCTGCCCTCGGGTGGGCCCAAGTGAGGATGCCTCATGAAGCCCATAAGAAGAAACCAGTGCCTAGAAGCTTCCTTTATCTGACATCAGTGGGGAACGAGAGGTATTTTGGAGACACAACATTTCCAAAGAAAACCGTCAAGGGCTGTTTACAATGTCTTGAGCGTTTACAACGTGCAGGATGATGAAGTCCTCGGGATGGCACCGCTCACCCCATTACAAACTCCAACCTTTGGACCTTTGGCCTTTTTACAGGAACATTTTGCTAAGATGGTCTTGGACTTTGCGCTCATGCATCGGAACACCAGCATTGCAAAGTGTCCCTCAGTAATGCTTTTAAGGATGGCAGGGTGATGAGGCACTCGCTACTTCCGGCCTACTAATTAGAGACCGTTCTCCTGGGCCCTAGGGCACCTTGAAGTGGGGGGTCCTCGGGCAGCTCCACTCCACCAATCTCATTTCCTCTGAGTCCATTAGAACCAGGCCAAAAGAACTGGGGGAAAAAGAGTTGAATAAGACCCTATGAGTCCCATCTACGAAAAAGTAGTGAAGGGCCGTATAGGTTTTTACCCTTTCAGTCTTACCTATCAAGTTTATTTCCTGTTTCTTATTGGGGTTTTAAGTGGTACTTGAAAACCACAGTCTCTTTCGAAAAGCTTCTCAAATGTCAGATTATAACAGCTATTTCAAACCTGAATCTTTTCCCCCTTCAAATGCAATCTCCTTCAGAGTCCTGATAGACAACGTCAGATAAAACCTCCTCTGCTACTGTACTGCGGCACTGATCACAGAAACCTCCATATACTGAAGGCCACCGCGTTGTACACCCAGGGAGAACCACATGGCATACGCATTCTACTTCAAAAAGCTGCTGTATGAAAAAGTACATCCCCGCAGCCTTTGCTTCATACCCTCTCTGCTTGGGCCCTGCACGGGAGTTTAAAGAGCACTCTTTTTTAAAAAAAATTTTTATTGAACATAAATGGTATACATTTAAACTATATTTGATGCCCTCTCCCCCCCCCCGTTTTCCCTTCCCCCCTCCCAACAATGATTGTCCCAGGTAACCATGCCATATTCATAATTTTACACATATTCGGATGTGGACCCTCGTTAATCAAGTTCAGCCTTCCTCCTCCTCTATCTTTCCATTCAAGCTTTGCTGGTATTTCCCCTCCATTATCTGGGGTCCCACTGGTATATGGAGATCTGTGTGGAGATTCCTAAGAAAGCTAGGAATAGATCCACCATACGATCTAGCTCTACCACTCCTGGGTGTTTTCCCAAAAGGTTGAATTCAGAGAACTATAGCAACATATGCATACCTATGTTCATAGCAGCACAATTCGTAATAGCCAAAATATGGAACCAACCCAGGTCCCCATCAACAGATGAATGGATTGCAAAACTCTGGGAAATACACACAACGGAATTCTACTTAGCCATAAAGAGGAACAAAATCATACCATTTGCAAGAAGATGGAAAGTCCTGGAGAGCATTATGTTAAGTGAGACCAGCCAAGCACAGAAGGAGAAGGTACATATGTTTCCTCTAATATGCCCAAACTAAAGAGCACTCTTAATTTTAAAAAGGGACCTGCCAAGCCTACTACCCTAAGAGAACATTTGCTAGACAGTGGACAGAATGCACCTCATAATGGAGCCTGGAAGGTCAGCAGGTACCTCCGCTAACCAACAGACCCAGACTGGGCAGCTTCTGTCCCTTTAGTGACAGTGTGAACGGCTTTGATCCCTCTGGTCACCACCTTTGAGGCATCATGGTCAGCTGGTCTGGACTGCTCCTGGGGACATTCCACCTAGCCTCATGCACTCTGGCTTAAAAAAATAAAGTACGAGGCTGGCTATTCTGCCCATGGTTCGCTGTCCTTGGTACTCTGAATAAATGTTCTCTAATTCTGATATTTGAACTCCCCCGGCACCTCCTGAGGGTATTAGAGAGGACACGCGCGGATCCCGAAGGTGACTCGGCCAGATGAAGGCCAGGTGTGGGGCTGAGGACACAGGGAACACTCAGCACGTGAGCTTCTCTGACCACAGTTTCCTCCTGTGGCAACAAAGAGCTTGCTGCAGACGGACCCCAATCCCAGATAGGAAGTGTCAAACCCAGGAGGCTCCGGCCCCCAGGCCAACCCAGCCGGTTTCTTGCCTGATGGTTCAATGGAAAAACCAAAGGTAAACAACGTAAGTTACATCCAAGTCTCCCTGTCCTCTGTCCTGGCACCCACTTCCAGAGGGTAAACGTGGATGTGACTCCTCACACACCCTCCCGCACCATGGGGTCTGATTACAACCTGTTGATCAACACACAAGTCGCTGCACACTTTTTTTTTTTTTTTTTTTGCGGTACTAGAGATGGAACCCAGGGACATTCTATCTCCGAACTTCACCCCAGCCCTATTTTTTTATTCTTTATTTTGAAACAGGATCTCACTGAGTTGCAGAGGGCCTCACTAAGTAGCTGAGGCTGGCCGCGAACCATGATCCTCCTGTCTCAGCCTCCCGAATGCTGGGATGACAAGCGTGCGCCGCCACGCCCAGACTGAGGCGCACTCTGCTGTGCCTCACCTCAGCTCCTCCAGGGTCGGCAGCTCCTCCTTCTTCCTGAGCCTGAGCTCCTGCAGATGCCCTGGGTTTTGGAGCTTCTCTGCACTTCTGTTATTCCTGATTGGATTTATTCTATCAGAGACCTCCTTAGCTGGACATGGTAGCACATGCCTAAAATCCCAGGGCTTGGGAGGCTGAGACAGGAGGATCGCAGATTTGAGGATAGTCTCAGGTATCAGCAACTTAGTGAGGTGCTCAGAAACTTAGCAAGACCCTGCTTCAAAATAAATAAATAAATAAATAAAATATAAAGGTAGAATGCCCCTGAGTTCAATCCCCATTTACACACACACACACACACACACACACACACACACACACACCTCCTTGCTTGATCTTTTAAATTAGAAGGATAGGTAGAAGATCATGGAACAGAGAAGCGGTTCATAGCAAATCTAACCTTCTTTTTGGTGTTTCTGAACCACCATAAATATGCTGGGCTTTTCTCCACAGCTTCCTCCATCTTTGGGCCTTCTCCTTCTTTACAGTATCAGCCAGAGTTCCTGCCTGGGAGCTGGTCTTTGTGTCTTTCCAAGTTGTACCATTAGCAGGGTCCTGCAGGCCTTGCTGCCTAATGGTGCCCTGTCCCGTGGGGCCAAATCCGCAGCTAGGTGCAGAGAAAAGGCAAGCCCAGGGACTCAGGGCAATCACTTAACCTCTCTGGGGCTCTTGGCTCATCTGGAAATCTGAACTAATTACCTCAGGCTGTGAGATCTAAATTCAAGGTCAAGTTCAATCCCCAGCATACAGGAGACATTCCGGAGACAAGGGCAGTGGCCAGCTCTCTTCTCTGTCCTCAGCTCCATTAGCTATGGCTTCCTCATGAGGACTCAACATTCAGGTGCTCTTGGCCACCTCCCTCCCTCTGCAGCTGGGGCTCAGATGCTGTGGCTGGGCCTGGGAAGTCACTGTGAAGCTACAGGGCACACGGCCACCTGCCTTCCGAGCCTGAGTGGTATCTCTTGCGTCATCCCTGCAGAGGCCAGACCTGCCTCTGGGCCTCTCTGCCTTGTGTGTAAGAGACGAGGGCCTTTCTTCTGTGGCTGGGCCCCACGTGGCCCTTTGGGGACTGCTGCCTCTACCCCCTAGGGGACTTCCCACCTCCGTGATAACAGGAGAGGCTGCTAAAGCAGCTGTGTGGCTTTCCGGTGGGTTGTGAAGTGGCACTGCCTTGTATAGGGGGGTCAACCCCAATGTGGTTCAGAGTTGTCATCGGGTGGAAAAAATTGCTACTTATTGGGTTAACTCTTAGGCTTACAGCACGGTAGACCTGACACAGGATTGGCTTCCCATTGTGCTTTTCTGTATCGGTGGCCTCCTGTCGTCTCTTCCCACATCAGCCATCAACAATAGTAGAGGTGTGAGCTGAGGCTTGATACGTCCTGATGCAATGGGCCTGTCTTCCTTTGCTACTTCTGGAGCACTGAGGCCACCATACAAGGATGCCCAGGCTCCTCTGCAGGAGGCTGAGAGGCCATAGGGAGTGGAGGCACGTGGCACAAGCCGAGGCTTTCTTTAAACCCCAGCCTGCCAATCGACCCACGTGTGAGTGCGGGCATCCTAGGCCATCCAGCTTGAGGACACCAACAGATCGCTAGAGCCTGCCCAGACTGGAAGAGCTGCATGGCCAACCCCCAGAATCACAAGCAAATATAATGGATGCTGGGGTTTTTATTTATTTATTTTGGTGGTACTGGGGGTGGAACCCAGGGGCTTTCTACCTCTGGGCTAGACTCCCAAACCTATTTTATATTTTATTTGGAAACAGGGTCTCACTAAATTGCTGAGAGCCTCACTCAGTAGCTTAGGCTGGCTTTGAACTTGTGCGATTCTCCTGTCTCAGCCTCCCAAGCGCGGGGATTACAAGCGTGCGCCACCACACCCGGCTATGACTGCTGTTTTAAACCAGTAAATTTTGTAAGCTTGATGCCAAGGAAAATCTAACTGATACAATAAAGGGGCGATGCCTTGAAATATAGAAAAGCAAGATTGACCCAGAAATTCAACACCAGGATCTAGAACTCCATAAGCTCATCTGTAGCCACCGTATGCAAATCTCTAGTTTGTGGACCTCCTCTAATGTACTGAGTGTCTTTGGAGAAAGAGGCTGTATTTAGTTCTACATGTGAAGTGGTGAGGGTACGGTGGGTTGACCAGATGGCTGGAATCATGTAACCGCTTTATTGCTTTTAGTCTTTAGACCGCTGTCATCTCTGCCTACTTGTGGCTTTTCGTTTGATGGAACAGTGGGAACAACCACCATTTCCCCTCCTTACTTTGTGGGTTTCTGTGCCCTCCCCTGTTGACTTTCTTTGACATTTTCCAGCATGGTCAGAGCCCCAATATTTCCACTTGTGCCAGAGACTGTCCTGGTGTGGTCATAGCTCCAGGCATGCTCCCAGGACTTAGATAGAGTGGTACAGATCCCTGGGACAAACATGTACTGTCTTCTGGAGCGCATTTCATTACAAGACTTAACAAGGAAGGTCATACTTTGTTCCTTGGTTTTTGTTTTCGTTACTGGAGGCTGAACCCAGGGGCAATCTACTTCCAAGCCATCCCTATTTTATTTTAAATTTATATATGTTTTTAATTTTGAGACAGGGTTTTGCCAAGTTGCTGTCCTCAAATCTGCCATCTTCCAGTCTCAGCCTCTCAAATACTGACTTTTCACGTATTCACCACTACGCCTGGCTGTTCATAGTTTTAAAAAATGGCAAAATAATGATGATAGAGTCCAAAATTGACGTGGGTTTGAAGATGTTTGTGTTGGCAGCTGGAGTTAGGACGTGTGTGTGTGTTTGCACATGCACGAGCGCGTGCACACACATGCACGTACATATCTACAGTGGAACCAGAGCACAGGATTCTGCTATTGTGGGTGTTTCTGTACTGGGGAAAAGCCCACAGGGAAATATCCAGTTTTCCAGAGCTCCGTTCCCTTTTCCTGGGCCAGGTGGGAGGCTCACATGGCCTTACAAGAAGCCACACACTCCTTGGGTTCCCTTCTGATGTCACCCACATATCTCTGCATAGGAGACGCTGCCTCCCTGGGGCCTACTTCAGTAGTGCTTCCAGATCCCCAACACCCTGGTACAAGTGATGCCAGTCACAGCCAGGACCTGAGCCACGGCCAAAACCCCAGGGCCTTCTCACTCACATCCTAGAACCTAAAATTCACCGCTGGGCTGGCTGGAGCTGGTTCCGAGCGATTATGACTCCCACATCTTCTAATCCCCAAATATCTCTCAGGTCCCATGGCCGTCCATGGAAAAGATGCTCTTGGATCAATACACATTGTGGCCAAACTCAATTCCCATAAATATTCCCATGGCGATAACTGCTGTGTGTCCTGGCTAAACATGCTCATCATCAGATGTCATGGGCAGAGCTTCAGCTCTGTACCAAAACCCACGCAATAAACACATCTTTTTTGGGGGGGTACTGGGCATTGAACCCAGGGGCATTCTACCTATTTTTACCT
Organism: Muscardinus avellanarius; assembly: GCF_963383645.1. NCBI lineage: Eukaryota > Metazoa > Chordata > Mammalia > Rodentia > Gliridae > Muscardinus > Muscardinus avellanarius. The sequence goes on from NC_137790.1 coordinate 130,429,210, forward strand.
CATTCTACCTATTTTTAAATTTTTTTAAATTTTGAAACAGGGTCTCTTTGAAACAGGGTTTCACTAAGTCACAGAGGGCCTCACTAGTAGCTGAAGCTGGTCTCGAACCTGAGATCCTCCTTTCTCATCTTCCCGAGTACTGGGATAACTGGCATGTGCCACTACACCCAGGTAGTAAACACGGCTTAAATCTAGAAATGGAATCATTCTTTTGAATTCCTGATTAAACAACAAAGAGAAAACTTGGCTCAACCCTCCTACGAATCTGAGCAGCAGAAGAAAAGGGCTTAGAACAGAATTTTAGAAACAGTACAAGTTAATAAGCAGTTCCCATCATGTGATGGTAAACACCCATTTCTAAATTTAAAACATAATGGAACATTTACCAGCTACGATGGAACCATAGTAGGCACTTTTGCCAGCTATAAAATCACCAGAGGTTTCCAGAGCTCAAGTCCTGGCCTATAATATTATTTATTATTTATTTATTTATACCTTGTAGGAACTGGAAATGCCATGTCAGGCAACAGACCCAGCTCTTAGGTGCCCTCCAAAGGATACAGAATGTAGAGTTTTAAACATGACCACAACTGCTTGAAAGGAAATGTGCATTTAATTATCTTCCATCGGTACCATTAAAATACCATTACCAGGAATAGAAAGATGGCATTAAAGAAGGAAAATGCTTTGGATATATTCTATACTTTGACTTTTTTTTTTTTTTTGGCCTGAGTAAATGTAGTATAATTAAGGGGGGGAAAAAAAGCCCTCGTGCAATTGTAAACTAAATATAAACCCAGCGAAGGTAAGAGCCTCATCTTAATAGTCCTCCTTCCTCAAGGTCACCTCGGGATGGAGTTTAATTGCAAAATCAAAGATGCTTGGCTAAGAATAAACCAGCCCTGAAGTCTGATGAAGACAGATGGATCTCAGAGCCTCCTGGAAAGTCCAGGCAGCCTGTGGGTACTTGGGAGGACTGTGAGCTCACAGCTGTTATTCAGGTCCCGGGGATCTCCAGGGACTTTGTAGGCTCTGGTGCAAAAAGTCGAAGCCAATTCATTCATTCATTCATTCATTCATTCATTCATTCATTCATTCATTTGATTCAAAATAACATTCCCCAAGAGTTGACAGGTATCAGGCGCCATTGTATATGGCAAGAACATGGGATACAGGATAGAGGACATTTTCTTTCTTTCTTTCTTTCTTTCTTTCTTTCTTTCTTTCTTTCTTGCCATCTTGAAGGTCACAGATGAAATGCACTGAAGTAGTTATAGGAGAAATGATATAGGACTTAGGGTTTGATTTAAAATATCCTGGAAGCTGGGGGGAGTGGTGCATGCCTGTAATCCCAGTACTTGGAAAGGTAAGATGGGCAGATCGTGTCTTTGAGGCCAGCCTCAGCGACTTAGCCAGCTACTCAGCAACTTAGGGAGACCTTCTTTAAAACAAACAAACAAACAAACAAACAAACAAAACAAAAACAGCCAGGTGTGGTGGTACACACTTGTAATCCCAGCTTTCGGGAGGTTGAGACAAGGATCCCAGTTCACGGACAGCCTCAGCTACTTAGTGAGACCCTTTGCAACTCAGTGAGATCCTATTTCAAATAAAGAATAAAAAAATAGGGCTGAGGATGTCACTCAGAGATAGAATGCCCCCTGGGTTCTATACCCAGTACTGCAAAAAAAAAAAAAAAAAAAAGGAAAAAAAAAAAAAAAAGCAGGGATGGGAATATAACTCAGAGGTAGAATGGCCCTGGACTCAATCCTCAGTGTGGCCAAATATAAACAAACAAACAAACAAACAAACTTGTCTGGCGGTAAGGGCTTAGAAGGCATAAAAAGATTGAGCAGAGTGCTGTCAGCTACTAAAGCTGGGTGGTGAAAGCACCAGGATTAGTCCGTCATCCTCTCTGCTTCTATGCATGTCTGGGCTAGAAGGCTTTTAAAAAAAAAATGGTACTGGGGGTACTTTTTTTTTTTTTAAATGGAACCCAGGGGCTTCCTACCTCTGAGCTGCACTCCCAGACCAGACCTATTTTCTATTTTATTTGGAAACAGGGTCTCACTAAGTCACTGAGAGCCTCCCTCAGTAGCTGAGGCTGGCTTCGAACCTGTGCGATCCTCCTGTCTCAGCCTCCCAAGCGCGGGAATTACAAGTGTGCGCCACCACACCCGGCTGGTCTACATATTTCTAATTTGGAAACAGGGTCTGGCTGAGTTGCGGAGAGCCTGGCTGAGTTGCCAAGGCTGGCCTGCCATCCTCCAGCCATCCTCCTGTCTCAGCCTCCCAAGTCCTAGGATTACAAGCATGAGTCATTACGCCTGGCTGTGATTGTGTTTTAGGAAAATGGAATGAGCCAGAGAAGCAGAGTAGCAGTAAGTCAGACTATATTTATTGCTGATGACAGTGGACTATTGGGCTGTTGAGAAGAGTCAGAGACCAAGACTATTGAGTCCAGGGGCCACCCAACGGCAAGCATGTTGGCCGGGGGAGAGTGGCTGTCCAGAGGCCTCTGCAGGTTGGTTTGGGGAGCCTGTCTTATCTAGGTCTGTTCCTCCAAGGCCAAGGCCTGCCTATGACCCAGTGCCCAGTGCCCAGAGACGGGTGGGCTGCCTGGGTCCTGCCCCTCAACCCAGGCCGCCTGACCTACTGACTCCAAAGAGCCCTGCCATTGCTCTTCTTGCTTGGCCTCGCCTCTCAGGAGCCCCCCGGACACTGATGTACAGGCTGGAGCAAGAGGAGGGGCCGATATCAGGTGGACAGCTACTTAGTGAGGCCCTCTGCCACTTAGTGAGCACCTGTTTCAAAATAAAGAATAAAATAAAATAGGGCTGGGGATGTAGCTTGAAGGTAGAGTGCTCCTGGGTTCAATCCCCAGTACAGAAAAAAAAAAAAAAAGTACCTGTACTACGGCACCCTGGTCCCCTCTGAAGCGGCTTCCTCCAGTACGGTGAATAAGTACACACACGTGTGATGCACGGTGTGAACAGAAACCTCGTCACCGCAGGCTGAGGTCACTTCTAGATATGATACAAATGAGGCGTGATCGTGACAACCTTGGTTCTTTTTGAACTTCACTGGGCGAGGAGGGGTTTATGCTGGGGACTGAACCCAGGATTTAGCTCCAAGTGACACCCCTGGCCCTATTTCTTTTCTTTTCCTTCCTTCCTTCCTTCCTTCCTTCCTTCCTTCCTTCCTTCCCTCCCTCCCTCCCTCCAACTCTCTCTCTCTCTCTCTTCCTTTCTTTTTTTGCAGTACTGGGATGGAATCCAGGGACATTCTCCCTCCAAGCTACACCCCCAACCTTATTTTTTTTTTTTATTCTTTATTTTTGAAACGGTCTCACTGAGTTGCAAAGGGCCTCACTAAGTAGCTGAGGCTGTCAGCAAACCGTGATCCTCCTGTCTCAGCCTCCTGAATGCTGGGATTAGAAGCGTGCACCACCACGCCCAGCTACAAATTATTCTAAAAGATGATTTTGAAACTCAGTCATCGGGTGACGGCACCAGCCCTCTTCAGATCCAGCAATCAGAGCTCACGCCGTCATAACGATACGTCTGAAGAACAGCAGTGCAGGTTCGCGCACGTGTGATTCAGCAGCGGCAACCCAGCGAGCGGCACCCTGCAACTGGCGCCTGTTCTAGCACCGAGACTTTTCGATTCCACATTTTACACCTTTTAAAAATATACAGCAAGCCGGGTGTGGTGGCGCATGCTTGTGATCCCCGTGCTTGGGAGGCAGAGACAGGAGGATCGCGCAGGTTCGAAGCCAGCCGTGCGCGATGGCTTAGGAGACCCTGTTTCCAAATAAAAATGTAAAAATAGGTCTGGGAGTGTAGCCTGGAGGTAGAAGGGCTTCCAGGAACCCCAGTACCACCAAAAAATAAAAAAATAAAAAAACAGCATGAATTATTTAGCTATGATTTTGTCCCCAAGAGGATTTGAGGCCGATAATCTACATATTTAGCATTTTTAAATCCATGAAATATTAAAGATTTTTTCCCCTTCATTTGTGAATTAATTACACATTCCAACAACTCTTTTTTTGTTTTTTCAGGAGAAGCTTGTCAGTCAAGGTGGCTGAGAATTTCTCAGGACCAAAACCGATTGAAACAACTAATCCATCAGGCTGAAATTTGCAGTTTTATGTACTCTTCAGTATTTTTTTTTTTCTGACAGTTTGGAAGAAATCTGAGTTACACTCAACTTTGCCGCTTTACTCTTTCTTGTCTTACATGTAGCTGCCTCTGAAACTGACATTCTTATTTTAGAACGTCAGGAGCAACTCTAAGTACCTCAGCAAAATCAGAGAACATGTACTTGGCACGAGCTAGTCCCCGCGGAGACACTGTAAAAATATAGCTGTTTCTTTCTTAAATTTATTTTGCAAGTAAGCGGTGTCAATTAAAAGTGTCTTCAAATATCAGGAAAGCACAGGAGGAATAAACAGGCAGGCTGTAAAATTGGAAATGTAACTGTATAGAAGGAAGGTCTGAGTGATAAAAGATACATTCTTCAAGGGAAAAACAAAACAAAAAAAGCTCACAACATTCCGAGAATCACAGACACACAGGGTGAAATACACACCAAAGCGGGTAGCTGGGGCCACTTACGTTTTCCTCCTTCTCTCTTCCTTTTTCCTTCTTTCAGATGGAACCCAGGGGCTCTCTACCACTTAGCTACACCCCATCCCTCTGTATTTTTTATTTTGAGACAGGATCTCTGTAAGTTGCTGAGTCCGGCCCTGAACCTGTGATCTTCCTGTCTCTGCCTCCCAAGCACTGGAATGACAGGCTACTTTTTCTTTTCTTTTTTCTTTCTTTCTTTTTTCTTTCTTTCCTTTTCTCCTCCCCCACACCCCCGCGGCGCTGAGCTACACATCCAACCCCATTTTTATTTTTATTTTCGGTGATACTGGGGTTCCTGGAAGCCCTTCTACCTCCAGGCTACCCTCCCAGACCTATCTTTATATTTTTATTTGGAAACAGGGTCTCTTAAGCCAGCGAGGCTGGCTTCAAACCTGCGCGATCCTCCTGTCTCCGCCTTCCAAGCGTGGGGATTACAGGCATGCGCCACCACGCCCAGCCCTATTTTTTATTCTATTTTATTTCTTATTTTTTGGTGGTACTGGGGTTCCTGGAAGCCCTTCTACCTCCGGGCTACACTCCCAGACCTATTCTTTATACTTTTTTTTTTTTTTAAATTTAGAAACAGGGTCTCCTAAACCAGCGCACCGGGCTGGCTTTGAACCTGCGCGATCCTCCTGTCACCGCCTCCCAAGCGCTGGGATTACAAGTGTGCACCACCACGCCCGGCTTATTCTTTATTTTGAAACAGGGTCTCACTGAGTTGCAAAGGGCCTCACTAAGTAGCTGAGGCTGTCCTCGAACCGGGATCCTCCTGTCTCAGCCTCCCAAATGCTGGGATTATAAGCGTGTGCCACCATGTCCAGCCTACAGGCTACTTTTTCTGACACCTCCCTTTCCATGTTAGCTCCTATAGGACAGAGGCGGGTCCTGCTTGGAGACAGACAATGAATGGGAGCACTTAAACTGGCCATGGCAGGGGGTTCAGGCTTTGCACACACTCTGGCAAAACATTTTCTTACTGCTGGACTGTGCCACACTGGATCACAATGAAGAAAGCAGCCCAGGGCACCGTACGATCGTTATCACTGGCAGTGCCCACGGGCAGGAACCCTGCGCCCTTCCAATGCATTTGGCAAAGTGCCGTCTCGCTCAGTGGGAGAGAGGCCCTGTTTTGTTGGACGGAATGTGCCCTCTTGCCCACGGAGGCCATCAAGCATGGGGAGCCACCTGCAAGAGGTTGCCGAGGGGCTGGCCTGGGGCCCGCCAGCTGCCCTCCCTGCACCAGGACTCAGAATCCCTGATGCAGCTTCCCAAACAAGCTCTTGGCTACTTTGCCCTTGTAAAGGGCAGCTAGAGTTAAGATGTAGCCCAGGGCTGTGACAGGGACCCCCAAGGGCGTTTACTGTGGGAAGGAATCTGAATTGTTACCTAGTCCTAAAGTAGCAAATGACCCTGTTGGAAGCCCCAGCACCTTGATTCAGCCTAGGTTAGAGCTGTAGAGAAGTAGGAGGCTCCAGTCGAACTTGGGAGAAGGAGCTGTGGGCACTCGTATTTTTTCACTTTTGCGATACTGGGCATGGAACCCGGGGGCAGGCATTCTAACTCCAAGCTACACCCCCAGCCCTATTTTTTTATTCTTTATTTTGAAACAGGGTCACACTGAGTTGCGAAGGGCCTCACTAAGCAGCTGAGGCTGTCTGCGAACTGCGATCCTCCAGTCTCAGCCTCCCAAAGGCTGAGATTTCAAGCGTATGTCACCACGCCTGGCTGGACACAAGTATTTGAGAGTGTGACATGATGAGACAGCTCTGATCCCTGGGCACCTGCTGATTCCCAGACTTCAGCGAAGTGAGCAAGTATCTATTCTAGGCTATGAATATACATCGAGTTCCTTGGCATTCATACTAAAGAGGACAGAGAGCTCTGCGTGGCAAATAAAACTACTGAAGGAAGAGTGTTTGGTGTCAGTTGTGTTTGTATCTTAATGCTGTGAACTCTGTTGGCCATCCATCTTCCTTCCTTCCTTCCTTGTTTTTCTTTTATTCATTCTTTCTTCTTTCTCCTCCTGCCTGACTTTCCTCTTTTCTTCCTTCCCACACTGGCAACTGAACCCAGGGGCAATCTACCTCCAAGCGACCCCTGAACCCTTTTTATTTTTTTATTTTGAAACAGGGTCTCACTAAGTTGCTGAGGCTGACATTGAACCTATGACCTGCCTGTCTCAGCCTCCCAAGTGTGTGCCACTGTGCCCAGCTGGTAACAAAAAGTCGACTCTGCTCACTAACTTAGTGATAATCAACCACAGGCCTTATCACCCATCTTAGGGTGAGTGATTCAATTAGGATGGAGGTCTGGGCTTTCTCTTTGTGCTAAGAACAAACCTAAAAGGCTTCTTTTATAAGACAAATCATTCTAACAGATTAATTTAAAAACACAGCACAAAAGCTTAGTCTTCCTATAAGAATTGTCTTCTACAACCTTTCCTGGCCCCGTAGTCATTTCCTGTAATGCTTCAGGGATGGCAACCAACCGCTGACCGGAGCTTCACCTTCTGGTCCAGCCCCTGCATCCATCCATGTCCAATGAGGGTAGTGGGTTCTCAGGGCAGGTGCCTGGGATGCCAGAACCTAAGGGCAGCAGCCCTTGGGAGAAAGAGCCTGCGATGGAGAAGCCTGTGGCTCTCTGGAGCAGCTGAGGACAGGGGATGGAGGGGAGATCCCCCCAAGGGCCATGCTGGAGCCACCATGCAGACCATTACATGCCCTTCTCGGGAGGGCTCTGGACAGGTGTGGAGCCTGGGTGGACATGCTCAGAGAGCAGAGGAGAATGAGAACGTGGTGGTATCGAGGCAGGTCTATCCACTGTCACCTCTCCCTGCAGGAGTAGTTCCTAAGCCCGCTGAGGATTTAGGAACCCCTGGCTGGTTCTCCTCCTCCTCCTCCTCCTTCTCCTTCTCCTTCTCCTCCTCCTCTTCCTCTTTCTCCTCCCTCCTCCTCCTCCTCCTCCTCCTCCTCCTCCTCTTCCTCCTTCTTCTTCTTCCTCTTCTTCTTCTTCTTCTTCTTCTTCTTCTTCTTCTTCTTCTTCTTCTTTTCTCTCTCTCTCTCCCTCTCTCTCTCTCTCTCTCTCTCTCTCTCTCTCTCTCTCTCTCTCTCTCTCTCTCATCATGTGCTTTAGAGCTCTGAGGCTACCATGCTGGAGCACCATATGTGAAGCCACCTAGACACAGGGATGCCCAAGAGGCCCTCGTTCTCTCCCCCAGCTGTTCTCTCCCCAGCTGTTTGAGTTTTCCTGACCCACATGTGAGTGATGACTCCAGGCCAGTTAGGGCCTGAATAGCTGTGTGAGACAGGAACCAGCTGGGGACCCAGTTGACCTTGTGACCATGAGGATAATAGTAAAATGATGGTTATTTTAAGTCGTCGCACTTGGAGATGATTTATTGTATCATAATAGCGAGCTCCAGGAGGCCAGGGACTCTGTCATTCTTACACTCTAGATTTGTGTCCCCAGGGCCAAGAAGAGTGCATGGCCCAGAGCAGGTGCTCGACCAGTATTTGTTAAATGCCAGACGCGGTGACACATGCCCGTGATCCTAATACTTGCGAGGGTAAGACAGGAGGATCTCAGGTTCCAGACCAGCCTCAGCAATTCAGCAAGACTCAGCATTCTCAAGAGACCCTGTTTCAAAGAAAAAATAAAATAGGCCTGTAGGTGTAGCCAAGAGGTAAAACATCCCTGGCTTCAGTCCCTGGTACTGCACACACACACACATGCACACAAACACATACATATACACAGGGATTAAATAAACATGAATATAATAGTAATATACTCAGGCCTATGAAGGAAAGGTGAATTGGGAGTTCAGATGTAATCAACAGAGTAGGTAGAGGGCCCCTGGGTTCAATCCCCAATACAAAACAAACAAACATTTGTTGAATGAATGAATGAATGAATGAATGAACACTGAAGTGATTGACAGCAGAGGAGAGGCTCACCACAACCACCAGCTCTCCCTCCCTCCGCCAGTGGGCTGCCCCTCGTCCAGACTCCATCTTGCCCACCTTCCTGACTCCTGATCCTCCCTGAGCCTCAGCTCAAAGGTCACTTTCCCAGGGCAGCTGGCCTGAACTAGAGCAACGTCCTGTCACACTTCAAGTGTGGCCAAATGATCACTCTGCAAATCCTGACTGCCAGGCTGTGCCTGGGGACTGACCCAAAGCCACGCAGCAGCAGGGACCGTCCCAGTCTGTTTACACGCCTGTCTCCACTGCTGCACAACCCCCGGCCCAGAGCTGGCGGACTGCAGGTGAGAGCGTTTCTGAAAACTGTTAGCATGTCATCAGTCTCCTTATTAAAAAGTGCTTGAGTGCTTTTGTAATCCCAGCATATGGGAGGCTGAGACAGGAGCATCTGGGTTCACTGTCAACCTCAGCTGCTTAGTGAGGCCCTTTGCAATGTAGTGAGACCTTGTTTCAAAAATAAAGAATAAACCGGGCGTGATGGTGCACGCTTGTAATCCCCGCGCTTGGGAGGCGGACACAGGAGGATCGCGCTGGTTCGGAGCCAGCCTCGCTGGCTTAAGAGACCCTGTTTCCACATAAAAAAAGAAGTTAAAAAAATAGGTCTGGGAGTGTAGCCCATGGGAGTGTATTCCAGAGGTAGAAGGGCTTCCAGGAACCCCAGTACCACCAAAAAAAAAAAAAAAAAAAAGATATAGGCTAGGGGTGTAGCTCAAAGGAAGAACGCCCTGGGTTCCATCCCCAATACCACGAAAATAAATAAATAAATAAATAAATAAATAAATAAATAAATAAATAAATAAAAGTGCTTCAGCTGAGTGTAGTGGAGCAGGCCTCTAATCCCAGTCCTTAGGAGGCCGAGACAGGAGGCTTGCAGGTTCAAAGCCAGCCTCAGCAACTTAGTGAGGCTTTCAGCAACTTAGCAAGACCCTATTTCCCAGTAAAAACTAAAATAGGGCTGGGAGTGTAGCTCAGAGGTAGAATGGCTCTGGGTTCAATACCCAGTACAAAAAAATACTAATTCTTCCACTGAACTGCAACTGACCAACGATGAGCCCACCTATCTGGACCATCACACCATCTAGACCCACTTACACCGAGGACCTTTGCACCACCCAGACACCAGGGGACCCAAGAAGCCAGTCAGGGGAAGAGCGACGGTGTGAACTCTTCCACCTTGCCAGGCTAAGGCGCGTCCGAGGCACGGCACTGCCTCCTGCACGTCCCACCAATGTTAAATGCCCTCGACGCGCCCACATCCCTCCATCCTGACAAAAGCCAATGGAGCCAGGCCCTCTCCATGTGAAACAGGTCCAGCTTCCTAGCATTTAGCCCAGAGTAGAACGTCTGAAGATGCTAGGAGCTCAGGGTGACAGTTCAGGGATACCCCTGACAATTGGGTAAGTGAGCCCTCTCCCCACCCCAGCAAACACTTACTTTTTTTTTTTTTTTTTTTTTTTTTTTTGCGGGTCTGGGGATGGAACCCAGTTACTTTTTTTTTTTTTTTTTGCGGGTCTGGGGATGGAACCCAGGGGCATTTGACCTCCGAGCCACACCCCCGCCCTATTATTTATTCCTTATTTTGAAACCGGGTCTCACTGAGTCGCAAAGGGCCTCACTAAGGAGCTGAGGCTGTCTGCAAACCGTGATCTTCCAGTCTCAGCCTCCTGAGTGCTGGGATGACAAGCGTGCGCCACCGCGCCCGACAAACACCTACTTCTGGTTTTATTTTGGTTGCTATTTACTGGACAGTCCCTGCGCCAGTTCTCTGCTGAGGGTGCTCTGGGACTCCCCTTTTCTGTGACTTGTTATTCCCAGTATCTTTGGAGATAAGGACAGAAACAAAGACCAAGAATATTCCAGGTGACCTGTACTAGTAAGCGGGATGATGACCCCAAGCACCTGAGCTATTGAAAACCATGGTGACTAGGGAAAACCTACCCTGACATACACATGTTTATAAAAAAAATACGTAAATATTTAGTTACAAAATTAAAAAATAGTATGTTATAAAATATTTACTTTATGTGATACTGGGGATACAACCCAGGGGCATTCTACCTCTGAGATACACCCCCAGCCCTAGTTTATTTTTTGTTTTGAAACAGGGTTGCACTAAGTTGTTGAGGGTTGAAGCTGCGAAGGCTGGCCTCAAACTTACGATCCTCCTGTTTCAGCCTCCCGGGTATTAGGATTACAGGTGTGACCCTCCATGCTTGGCCATCTTGACCTAAACTGAACAGAAGAAAAGATATGGAACCCAGTACTATATGGCTATAAATTTTTCTCCAGTGTGTGTGTGTATGTTATACCCATGCTTGGGGAAAAAAAGGATAAAGAGAAATAAACATTTCAAAATGAGACTGCATTTCTTACCCTTCAGAGTGATAAAAAGTCATTCATCTCTAGTAAAAAATGCCAGTCTCTAGGGGGATGGATTCTTTCACCTGCTGCTGCTGAGAGAGGTTAACTGAAACAGCATTTATGGAGAGGAACGGCAGACTCCATTATAACAATGGACACACACCGTTTGCCCCAGGGATTGATAATTGGGGTGTCTGTGCTACAGAGATGCTCCTTCATGCACAGAAAACATTAGGAGTCACTGTAAAGTTCGGAAAAGAACTGAAATGTTCACGTCTGGGGAACGGTTGGAAAAGCACAGTTTGTCTACGCAATGGACACGATTCAGCCTTAAAGAAGAAAGAGGTGGGCTCCGGCATGGATATGAACGGTGTTCCAAAAAGTATGACAAAGTTAAAAATGAGAGCTAAGCCGGGCGTGGTGGGCACGCTTGTCATCCCCGCGCTTGGGAGGCGGAGACAGGAGGATTGCGCAGGTTCGAAGCCAGCCTCGCGCGCTGGCTAAGGAGACCCTGTTTCCAAATTTAAAAAAAAAAATGGAAAAATAGGTCTGGGAGAGTAGCCCGGAGGTAGAGGGCTTCCAGGAACCCCAGTACCACCAAAAAAAAAAAAAAAAAAAAAAAAAAAAGAGAGAGCTAGCGTGAAAGAGAGTCAGAGCAAAGGGAGAGAGAGTAAAATCAGCATAATAAGAACTACAGTAGCATCTCACTTGGGTAAAGCTTAACATTTCTGTATCTTGACATGTTTTATGTAAGTTTTCAGGAGCTAGGTGAGCTTCCAGAAGAAGGTCTGGCAGGACACAGCCTCCAAATGACAGTGGTCATGGCTATCATGAGAGGGGAAGGGCTTTTCAGTGTTTACTATTTTCAATGTTTTACTTGTGTGATACCTTGTATACAACTAACAAAAAACAGATTTAGCAGTAACAAGGAGAAATGTTACACTAAGTCAACAAGGCAAGGGACAATACAATGATTCAACTTGATCTCAAGCAAAAAGGGTTTCTCCCATCCCTATACCACTTTGTTATAAAGAAAATATGTTACAAAGAACAGGCTAGCCGTTTGAAGCAAGTGGGAGCCAGACTTTGTATCCTCTACAGCACTTTGAATCTGGTTCCATCTTTTAAAAAATGAACTTAAACAATTGTTACTTTAAAAAGTAACAATTGAGCCAGGCATGGTGGCCTACGCTTGTAATCCCGGTGCTTGGGAGGCAGAGACAGGAGGATTGCGCAGCTTTGCAACTCAGTAAGACCCAGTTTCAAAATAAAGAATTAAAAAATAGGGCTGGAGAGCCGGGCGTGGTGGCGCACGCTTGTAATCCCTGCGCTTGGGAGGCTGAGACAGGAGATGGCCTCAGCTACTTAGTGAGGCCCTTTGCAACTCAATGAGACCCTGTTTCAAAATAAAGAATAAGCTGGGCAAGGTGGCGCATGCTTGTAATCCCTGCGCTTGGGAGCCTGAGACAGGACGCTTGTGGTTTGCAGACAGCCTCGGCTACTCAGTGAGGCTTTTGCACCTCAGTGAGACCCTGTTTCAAAGTAAAGGAAAAAAATGAGACGGGGGTGTAGCTTGAAGGTCGAATGCCCCTGGGTTCCATCCCCAGACCTGAAAAAAAAAAAAGAAAGAAAGAAAGAAAGAAAGAAAGAAAGAAAGAAAGAAAGAAAGAAAGAGGCAGAGACTGAGGGCTCAGGCCAGGGGCCATTGGTGGGCCTAGGTGCGCAGTGCCCAGGATGATGTGCAGGCAGGGTGCCACAGAGGCAGGATTCATCAAGAAACAGGGTGGAGGAGGAGCAGGGAGCACCAACCCTTTTTTGTGCATGCTGTTCTCCAGGGGCTGACGGATACACCCCCACATACTCTTTCTTTTCACCTTGAGTCATAGCAAGACAGACACACACCCTCAACCTGCCGGGCCCTGACATTTGGGGGCGCACAGCTCATCGCTATGCAACTGGCAGGGCTGTGCTGTGTTTAGTCAAGCCGGGAGGCCAGGCAGGCCGTGGGCCTCTTCTAGTGCCTTCCTCAAAGTAACTTGCGATGGGATGCCTCACCTGTCAATGGCAATTTTGTTTATTCACTTGACAAATATTTACTGAGTATCTGCTCCAAGCTAAGTACTTGAGTACTTAGAGAAGCTGGGGATGAATGGACCAAACAGCCCCCAATGCTTGCATCCTGGCGCTCTGGTGGACGTGAGCTCACCTGCCTTGTGGGGTTGTGTGGAGGGGGACCGACGGCATAAATCCTGGAAAGCACCAGGACAGCAGCGGTGTTCTTCCTCATCATTATTCATGTTCCCTACAGCGGACTAGTTTGGGTTAAGCTATCCTGAAGCAAAGAGCGCTTACTCAGCCCTCGGCTGAGAGTAGCATAGCGGGTGCGTGCGCGCGCGCGTACACACACACACACACACACACACACACACACACACACTGTCAAGTCCACTGAAATAAACAGGACTGGGAGGGAGGATGAAGGAAACCACCCTGGGGACCATCCATCACAATGAGGGCAGCTGACAGCTCTGCTACACCCCCCCCTCAGCCGGCCCCCCAGGGAGAGGGAGGCAGAGCCATGCTGCCCAGCGCTCCTGAGACGCGCTAACTCCCGAGGCCCGGCCAGTCTACTGCCGTCTCAGGACCTGAGCAGCTGGGGCTGCAGCTGCGTCTAATGGGCCCCCGGGAGAGGACCCTGCCTCTGTGGCAAGGCCAGCCCTATATGGTGGGTTTTGGGGCCAAGTGTGCCCGTGTGTGTGTGTGTGTGTGTGTGTGTGTGTGTGTGTGTGTGTGAGAGAGAGAGAGAGAGAGAGAGAGAGAGAGAGAAAGAGCGAGAGAGAGAGAGAGAGAGAGAGAGAGAGAGAGAGAGAGAGAGAGAGAGAGAGAGAACGCGCCTGGTGGGTCAAAGGCCCTCCAGGACACATTCTGAGTGGCCGGAAGTACTAGTAGGAGTCCATGGGAGAAAATAATAAAATCGTAAGTTCATTTTACAACCTGCTCCCGGGGGCTCTAAGAAAGCTCTCCATCTAGACTCTCCCTGGCAGGCGTCCTGCTTCGTGATGACAGTTCCAGCTTTCCTCACGAACTCCGGGCTGCTCCGGTGCCAGGCTCTATTTTTACAGCCTGAGTAATGCCTGGGCAAAAGACCAGACAAGAACCGGAGGAGACGAGGGCCGGGGCACCGGAGGTGACTGGCCCGAATCCTACTCGGGCTCCCCAGGTCACAGCCTTCAGAGCAGGGTCCAGACAGCAGCCCCGCCCTCATCAGACTGGCCCCGCCCCCAGTGGGCCCGCCCGAAGCCACGCCCCCTAGGAGCCACGCCCTTCCAGCCCAGACCTCAGCTTCCCTGGGGCTGGGTCCTCATCCTCTTGTCCTCTGCTGCGGCCTCAGCCTCAGGGCCCCCTAGCACTAGGGTACAGGAGGAGTGGCCACACTGCCCACCTGACTCTAGAACTCTGGGCTAGGAGACACCTGCATGCCCCGTGTCTGCCCGTTTGTCTCTTGACCTGTTTCATTCCTGCTTAGCCTTAAACAGCTCAAGTGCCATTTTCCTCGGAAGCCTTCCCGGAACCCAAGGCTGGGTGGCGTCCTCCAATCCTGGGTCCCCCAGCCTGCCCTCCCACAGCAGTATCTACACAGCAGGCTCAAGAAACTTTGCCTGCCCAGCCAGGACACAGAGCAGAGGAGCTGCAGAGTTCAGCAGGTGTGTGCGCGCAAGGGGAGGAAGCCAAGGAGGACATTGTGGGCGGAGAAGTACCTGTCACGGTTACCTACAGCCAACTGAAGAACAACAATGCACTAAAACTCGGTAGATCGACGGCTTTCTCATCGACGTTAACTGAGAACATCAGGAGGAGTGGTGGAAAGACACGTCTCCGTGACTTGAAGGGAGAGGCAGAGACACTCTTGGTGCGTCCCCTCCTCTCCCCAGAGGTCAGCTGGGGTGATGGCTGGAGAGGAAGGGGGACAATGAAATGCTGGGGGCGCTTGATGGGCTCGTAGGAAAGGAGCTGTCACAGGCACCCCTGGCCTCGGTTACCCGGGGTCAACCTCCAACTGTTGGGCTGAATCCACTAGGACTTGTTTTCCCAAAGACACTAAGAAGCAAGGCCTGGGTCAAGAAAGAGGCATCATGAGACCTCCCTCTTTGCTCCTGAGTGTTCTGGGCAGTTCCTAAAGGTAGGGACAGAAGCAGAGATGCAGGGCTGATGACCTCCAGGAGATAACGTTTCTTTTGGCTAGAGCCTTCTTAGCATAAGTGCTCCTTCTAAGGAAGATGCCCCCAGTTGCCTCTCAATATCCATCCCTTCTTCCTTCCGCAGAGGATCCTGATTCTGAGAGGACAGTGTAGCAGAGACAGTGGCTAATCACGAAACCAGCTCCTTTTCCTCCCAGGCATGTGGCTGGACCACATTTCCCAGCTTCCCTTGCACTGACATTCCATTGGCTGAGCCCTGGCCAATGGAATGTCAGGGGCAGTGTCCGCCACCTGTGCCTGGCCCATTAGGCCTTGCCACTCATCCACCTCCGCCTTCCCGCCTCTTCTGCTGATTAGTCTAAACCAGTATGGCAACCTGAGGAGCCTGGGTCCCCGAATCACCTTTTGGACTCTTGGAAGGGAGCCCCCCCCCCAATCATAGATAGCTATTTTGGAATTTGTGTGAGCAAAAAGTAAATGCCTGCCACATTCGATTTGATTTGTTCCAGCAGTGAGCCTCCCTCAATGTACCTGCTAAATATTCACCTGGCCCTTTTAAAACTGGGAGCATTAAGGTGGATAGTTCTAGCCATAAAATGTTGGGGGCATTGGGGGGGGATCTTCTGGGTGTCTTGAGAGAAAATATCTACTTTCTTGACAAAAGGTACCGACAAAGCCAGCACCACCTCTTTTCCGGAGCAGACATTTTGCTGTCACAAAAGAAGGACCAAGATAATAGCAAAAGTGTCAGTCCATACGGAACTCAGCCGCTGAAACCAACGCCAGCAACCTCCTATCTTCAGATATGTTGTCACGGGAGAAAAGCATACGCCTGCCTCCTGGCCTCTGAGGCCGCGCCTCCTGTTACTTGCAGCCAAACACACTCAGAGCTGACACAGGCTTTGCCCCATTACTGTCCATTCACTTAACCCTGATTGAGAGTGTTTCAGCCAGTTCTCGTTCTAAAGAAGGGCTGATGCTTCTGAGGGGCGCTGGGTGTGGTCCCTGCCCTCCAGGGATGCCCAGTCCAGCTGGGAAGACAGGTTATTGAGCAGACGAGGAGAAGGTAGCAGGAACCCCTGCTAAGCTGACATGCGATGTCCCAGGGCCAGCACCAAGGGGAGGAGTTCCCAACTCCCTGTCTAGCATTCCACACCCCCAGCAGACATTCAAGCTACAGAGAACCGGAGAGAAGGTGCTCTCCTCAGCCATTCCGACTGAGTACTACTTAGTGTGAGTAGTTAAACGCCACCAATAAATGCCACTGCTCAAGACAATCAGCAGCCATCAGAGCAAGATGCGCAAAAGGAGAGAAACCAAAAACCACAGCCGGGCGTGGTGGCGCACGCTTGCAATCCCAGCATTCGGGAGGCTGAGACAGGAGGATCCAGGTTCGTGGACAGCCTCAGCTATTCAGTGAGGCCCTTTGCAACTCGGTGAGACCCTGTTTCAAAATAAAGGATAAAAAAAAAATAGGGCTGGGGGTGTAGAATGCCCCTGGGTTCCATCCCCAGTACTGAAGAAGAAAACATATCCCGCTAACTTAGAAGTGCTGGAGGTGATGTGAACAGGATGAGCTGGTCTCACTTAGTTCTTCCTGCCTGCTTCTGATGTCAGTCATCCCCTAAAATATACTTTCTTGCTCAAGAAGATAGGAGCCAAAAAAAATCAACCGCCTCTGCCATGACCTTTGGTCACAGAGGCTCCAGCTCTGCGTTCCACCAGGAACTGGGATGGAGACAGACAGATCGGTGGCAAAAGAGAACCTTGAAGAAAAATAAGTAGGCTGCCCATTAAAAATAAAAAAAATAAAAAAATGATTAGCAGTGCCCGGTGCAGAGCAGAGGGTGTGCTAAGGATGCTCAGGAGAGGCAGAGAAGCTCCAGTTCTTGAAGCAGCCGCCACACAAGGGTTCCCGAGTCCACAGCCCATGCTACAGGCGCTGCGCCAACTCTGCCACGGCAGGTGCCCGCTGGGCAGGCCGCCACGCCACAGCCTCTCTGTGAGATGCTGGGGCGGGACCTCCCTTACCAGCCCCACTCAGCAAATGCGAGCCTTTCGGTACAGCCACCCAGGTCAAGAAGGTTCTGCCTGTGGCCGATGCAGAAACCTGGAGGTCCGCTTCCTGCTGCAGGCTAGCCCCCACAGCCCCAAGGAGCAGCCACTCCTGGCTCTGAGAGCCAGGTCTCCGATGGATTGGCGGCTTCTCGGGCTACCAAAGAGCCCGTCTAAACAATGGCCAGGGCAATATTCTGCTAATCAAGACCAACAACAGTGCCGGTACATATACCAGCTGAGTAAACAGTGAGTTCTATAGTCTCCTGTCACGCGTTACGAACACTGTGGCCAAGAGTGACATTTAAAGCATTAGCTACCAGCCTGTGTGAGACAGGGACCAATCAGCATGCGTACCTGTCTCAGACAGCTGGTGAGGTCACATGGCACCAGCTGAAGATCAGCAGCCCCCTCCCCACACCCTCCAGGCTACACCCAGACGCTCATGGCCATAACAGGTGGCCCAGAGCCAGGTGTGTGCCTGGAAACCCCTCTGCTGGGTCCCACGCGTCCCTCCCCTCACTGTGAGCGCGAGTGTGACGTCCTTTGTGTATCTCTTGTCCATGATCACATTTTCATCATCTCAGTGCAATTGGCTGGCATCTAAAATGCACTTTAAGGGACTGAATGTGCATAAGAGCAGCTAATATGTTTATAGCATGTACCGTGTGCCAGGCGCTGTCCTAAGCTGTCACATAAGATCCCATTGCAGCTTCACAATGCCACGAAGTAGGTATGACCATCACCCCACTTTTGCAAATAAGGAAGAGGCACAAGAAGGTAACTTGCTCACGGGCACAAGGCCTGTGGTGATAGGTCCAGGATTCAAAGCCAGTTCAACTTCTGAGCCTGTCCTCTTAACCACGGCACCGTGCCGGATACGCAAGCAAACCTTGGTACCCTCGTATTAGAAACTCATCAACAGAGAACTTGGGGCATCCGTCAACCCTGAGGAATCCTTTCGGGAAGCTTCTGTACCGCACACACTGTCGCTGTTTGTTTGACTTGCAGAATATTCTAACAAACACCAAGCCCTACTTAGCCCGAGTGGACTACCTGTAATTTTCAAATAACTATGTAACCACTCTTGGTTATCAAGCAATTGGAGTGAGAATAGTCAAGTTTACTTAATCATCCTCTGCTGGAGAGAGTCAAGTTCTAGGGGAAGCCTTTTATTTTTTATTTATTTATTATTATTTTTATTTTTGGTGGTACTGGGGTTCCTGGAAGCCCTTCTACCTCCGGGCTACACTCCCACACCTATTTTTACATTTTTATTTGGAAACAGGGTCTCCTAAGCCAGCCGCGGCTGGCTTCGAACCTGCGCGATCCTCCTGTCTCTGCCTCCCAAGCGCGGGGATTACAAGCGTGCGCCACCCCCCTGCCCTGGCCTAGGGGAAGCCTTTTAACCACCTGAAGGCCCACTTCCTCGTTTCTAGGTAGATCCAGTCTTGCCAGAAGGGTTAAATGAGATGATGAACAGAGTTGTCTATTTATGAGGTAAAGTACTGTATACACATAATACGTGATGATAATAGATTTCAGTAAAATAACTGGGCCAGGCGTGGTGGCACACGCCTGTAAACCCAGTACTTGGGAGGCTGAGACAGGAAGATCTCGGGTTCACAGACAGCCTCAGCTACTGAGTGAGGTCCTCTGCAACTTAATGAGACCCTGTTTTGAAATAAAGAATAAAAATAGGGCTAGGGGTGCAGCTTGGAGGTAGACTGTCCCTGGGTTCCATCCCTCGTACTACAAAACAAAACAAAACAGAGACCCAAATTTCTATACTATACCAAAAGTTATCCTATACTTACGCTAATCTACATTTGTCAAAATTTCTGTATGTCTGTATTTTTAAGGAAGTTCAGATATATATCTCCATGCTTTAGCAGTGATATTTAAAGCATAGTAGTTTATTTCTGTAAGACTGTGCCCTTCTGTTGTTACTTGAGCTTTTCAGCATTTCTGCTATAACTTGGTACCTTTTCTCTACTGTAATCTAACCGCCTCTTTCATTTTAGAAGCATAAAGAGTTAAACAAGATAGTTAATTTTTTATTTTAAATTCAGGGTTTCCTGTGTTTGCTAAGGACAAATTTAACAAGCAACGGTTTGATTTTATTTTATGGTTTAAAATAAAATAATTAGCGAGCACTGCATGCTCGAAATGATACTGCTGTATCTCCAAAGGCCTGCGGGTTGGTGCTAGATGCACGAATGTGCGGGGCTTAGAAAAGCAAGCTGTGGTTCTGTTAATTGGAAAGACACGAGTCTCCAAATAATTGCGGGGAAGGAGAGTGTTCAAACTATTAGTACAGTTGGTATAAATGATGGCTCTCTCCACCCAGAGAAGGGGAGGAGAGGAGGGGAGGGGATCCACGGGGCGAAGCCAGATGCAATCATTTTAAAAATCTTAGTCTGTTTTTTAAAGCTTTCTAGGCTATTGCCTACCTCTCCACAAGGAAGTCGGCGCCTCCAGAGGTAAAGGGAGGGGCACCCAGAAAGGACACCTTGCCAACAGAGCCAGGAATGGGGATGTTGGGAGGTGACTCTGGAACCAAAGAGAATTTTTAAGTTTCTACTGTCTTCATTACAAGCCTGAGTTCCCCCAAATTCTCCTGCAGCCCAGAGTGCCCAGCGGAAGTGGCTTTGTTGGTTGGAGACCTACGTGTGGACGGGTGGGGAGGGATGGACAGGTGGATGGCGCACGCACGATGGCCGCCCGGTGAGCACTGCAGGCCGGAGCCGCTCCATCAGCTTGTCCAAGTGCTCTTTTCACGCCTGTCAATCATTAACTTCCGCCATGGTCCCGGGACAGCTCCTCCCTTAGTTAGATTGATTGTTTTACCCAAACCAGTGGCTTCCCGAAACAAAGTCAGAGAAGGGCCAAGAAACCGCAGATTCAAGGGTGGAGGAAAACAGATGGTGACCGCAGTTCAGATGGGTGACCGCGGCTCTCCCGCCTTTTGGACACAGAGCAGACTCTGCGATTCCTTCAGGGCATGTGGGTGCCTCCTCATGGCTGCCTTGAAGTAGATCCAGGTTGGAGGACCAGGCTGCCTGGCAGGTGGAACAAGGGTCCTGTGTCTTGCAAAAGCTCTCTGTCCAACTAGAAAGCTATTTCTTCTTCCTTGCCCACAAAGCGCAGGGACACACACCTTCCCCAAGGGCACACTCCTTATCCAGAAACCTAAAGCAGCTCGGCACTCCCATCCTACCCAGCCCGGCTCTCAGCTGGCTTTCTAGCCCCCTCCCCGCTCCCCGGGGGGCAGCAAATCTTCTTTCAGGTCACCATGGAGCTGTTTCTTAATGACTGGGGTCCTACACTAGCAAGTGGGTATACACCCCAGTCAAGGGTCCCTGTCCCCAGGAAGGTCCTGGGGCTGAAATCAGGATGTTTAAAAAGACCTCAACTCTTCTCCCATTCACTCCCTTGCATTTCCCCTCCCCCTCCCTTTCTCTCCCTTGTAAAACTGCAGGCATTAATTAAACCTCTCCTAGAAAACAGATTTTCGCCAGCTGCAGGAATTCTGGGTAAGAGCCCAACCTAAACACAGAGACAGTCTGGGTAAGGAAGATAAGCCCGTGGCAGCCAGGCAGTACAGGTTTCCATGGCCAAGTGGCACCCTGAATTCCAGGCCTTCCCAGATTCCTGGACAAAGGGGGCAGGCGCACCCCAGCTCCAGGCCCTGGCTGGCCTTTCACATGGGCAGAAGGGCTGGACTTTGCTCCACGGACTAGTGGGGCACAGCCACCTCTGGCAGACCAAAGCATGTCCCCAAACACCAGCCTCCCCGCACCCCTCACCCCTGCACAGAGCAGCAACTCTGCCAGAACTGGGGGGAGGGGCACTCCCAGCCCTCCACCGGGGGCCACTTTGAGGTGGGCAACCCATGGGTGGAGGGCACTGCAGCCTCCTGTGGCCAGCGGGGCTCCCCGCAAGTGACCCTGTCTCCCTGAGAGCTTTCTCCATCACGAGACAGGGATGAGGGAGGCCCATGAGGGCTGATGCCACAGCTCAGGGCCCTGCAGGTCAAGCTTGGCAGACTGGCCTCCAGGCAGGCAGCCTGATTACCTCCCTGGGGCACCCATGACCCTCTCAGCCCTGACTTCTGGAAAGAGGTCCAGCTGATTTCCTTCCTGGAAATTCTGGGGTCTCCATCGAGGCCACAGATCCCGCTATCAGAGCCGGACATGGAGATGGGGCGCTTGTCCTCCGCCCCCATGTTTGTGTATAGGGAGGTTATAGTGTGTACGTGTATATGTGCACGGGTGGATTTAAATCTGTTGAACTTAAGGATAACACGTTGAAGACAGTGCATCACACTGGACAGACATGGGGTGTGGATTCAAGAGGGGAATTCACTCCCTTTCTCAACAACACTGAGTCAAATAGCAGGTAGGGGTGCCAGGCTGGGCCCTGGGGCCATAGTGATGGTCCCCTCCCACCCGTAAAGGCCCTAATGGCCCGGTGGGGCTCCAGACAGCCAGCAGATCATCAGTGAGAGGGATAAGACAATGTCCACAGGAATCTGCACACACTCGGGGGAGACCCTAATGAGCCCCAGTGTGTCCTTGGCTAATTATTCCATGGTAAAGGAATATTGACCTCATTGCTATGCAGGCTGATCAATAGAAAACAGAATTAGAGATAAGGCAGTTTCACAAATGCTCAGCAGTGCTGTGTTCCCAAGGCCAAGCAGCCCCTGTCCCTGACACCCAAGGTATCAGTGAGGGTGGACTGGCCAGGAGCCAGCCCCTAAAAGAGAAGTAGCCCCTATACGTCCTTTCTTTGAAATAGGCAATTAATTTAATCCAAGACTTAATGAAAGCCTCCAGCAGGGACGGAGCGGAGGCACACACATGGCTGTCACCATCATTTCTGCCTCTCTCTAGGGACCAGGAAGCTTTCCAAGCCATCTGCTTCAAACCCTCTTCCCACAGATGTGGGACTGGGTGGGCAGGCACACCCCGGAGCGCCAGGAGCCGCTCTGAGCCGACTGCAGTCACGTCCTCTCTGAAAGGGTGGGCTGGGCTCCCCACTGCCACATTCAGGGGTCCACTCCGGGGCTTTGTGCAAATTGCAAACAGACGCCCCCAAGTTGTGGGACTCTCCCTGGGCCGCCAGGGCCACCCGCCTCACACCTGCCCTTTCACACCCGCATCCCATCCCACATCGCTCCCGACTGTGTACCTGTTGCGGGCTTAGAAACCATCCCTGTCTCTCCAGGAAGACACTGGCCACCCAGGAGGGGGGCCCGCCTCGTTCCCCACCGCGCCCCTTCGCTGCTCCGCAGCCCAAGGGAGGAAAACACAGCTCCGCGTCCTTCTGCGCCGCTAATCCTTTACCCCACACAGGTACAACTTGAAACCCGGCCGCCGCGGCCAAAGAAAAGCAACCTGCTTAACCCAAATCCTTATTCATTTATTATTATTATTATTATTATTATTATTATTATTATTATTATTATTATTTTAGGGGGGCAGGCGACAAAGCCGGCTTCTTTTGGAAAATAGCGACTTAGACAAGTTCGCCGGCAAACGCAACGCCGCGGGGTCTAGACCAGGGTCCGCACCTGCGCCTTTGGGGAGGTTCACCTGCGCGGCCCGGGCTCCGGGACCGCGGGGCGGTGCCTGGGGGAGCCGGTCCCGGCCCTGGGAAAGGCCGCGAAGTTGCCTCCGCCTTCTTACCTGGAGACCAGCGGGATCCCGACTGCCCGGGCCAGGGGATCCCTGGAGCTCGATTTCTAGCTGGAATCGGGCGCCGGGAGTGCGGGCGCCCAGCGGGGTCGGGCCGGGGGCTGGGCCGGGGGCTGGGCCGGGGGCTGGGCTGCAGAAGCTGGAGGCTCCGGGGAGGACCGGCGGGGGCGAGGCTCGGGAGGGGCGGGAGCTCGCCGGCAGGTTGGACGGCGGGGACCCCGGGCGCGCGGGGGAGTGGCTGGGGGAGGGGGCTGCCGTGTGGGAGGGCGCAGGGACGGGGAAGGGGCTCGGTGGCTGGGCTGAGATCTGATGCTTGCAGCCGGCGCCAGCCTCCCCCGTCCTCCCCGCCCGCGCGCCGGGGGCGCCCCCTCCGCCTCCCACCCCGGGACCGCCCGGCGCCAACCGCAGCCCCCGGCCCGCGCACTCACCGCGCTCCGCCCCGGCCCGCTCCGCCGCCAGCTCCTCCCGCGGACCCCAGCGAGGCCCGCGCCCCCGGCCGCCGTGCAGCGCCCCCTGCCGGCCGCGCGCCGCGGGCTCGCCGCGCTGGATCTGGGATCCGCAGGCGCCCGGGCCTGGGGACAGACTTGCCCTCCTCGGGCCCTCCCGTGGGCGCTTGGGGACCGTGCGCCTGGTCTGGCGTCGCCGATCCCATTGCAAGGGAGAGCATGCATTGTTGGGGTCCTTGGATGCCGCGTAGATTCAAACCGTCAGGATCCTTACCCGTCCTCTCCGCGGGCTTCTCTTCCGGCGCCGACCACATCCGGCCTGGGTCAATTCTAGAGCTCGCCGCTGCGCGGTCTCCAAGGGCTAGCCTGCACCCTGGAGGTCTCCAAGGGCTAGCCTGCACCCTGGAGAGGTCGCCCGGGCCCGAGCAGCCCGCTCTGGTCCCCTCCCCTCCCAGCCCAGCAGAGACAGCTCAGGGAGCTGCAAAGCGCTTGCTAGTTTCGGTGCTGCCGGGTTGGACACGCCAGAGGCGAACCGTTGTACTTGATTCGATCTGTATTTGTGGGGCATTTCTTGCCCATGTTGGGCTCTCCCTGGGGGGATTTTCTACAAGATTTCTGAGTGGGAGATGAGCTGCTTGTCCGCCTTTGTTGTTAAGTGTGAGGTCTACAGTGACCCCCCCCCCCAGCACCCGGTACAGCTGGCCCTAAGCCAAAGGTGGCTTTCAGAAATAGCTCATCATTGGACCTCTTTTGCCCCTTTCTTGTTTGTTTGTTTGCGTTATTGAGGACGGAATTTGTATTTCCAAGCTACTTCCCTAGCCCTATATTTTAGTCTGTTTATTTATTTATTTATTTTGCGGTACTGGGGCTGGAAACCAAGGACATTGCACCCCCGAGCTACACCCCAACCCTATTCAGTCTTTTTATTTTTTGAAACAGGGTCCCACTGAATTGCGAAGAGCCTCGCTAAGTAGCTGAGGCTGTCCGAAAACCCACAATCATCTCAGCCTCCCGAAAACTGGGATTACAATCGTGCACCACCAGGCCTGACCCGCTCCTTCCTTATTGATGGTGCCTGTGTCTGATATTTGACCCACATTTCCCTCTACTTCATTTTTTTTTTTTTTTTTTTTTTTTTTTTTTGCGGGTCTGGGGATGGAACCCAGGGACATTCGACCTCCAAGCCACACCCCCTGCCCTATTTTTTATTCTTTATTTTGAAACCGGGCCTCACTGAGTTGCAGAGGGCCTCACTAAGTAGCTGAGGCTGTCCCTGAACTGCCATCCTCTGGTCTCAGCCTCCCAAATGCTGGGATTACAAGCGTGCGCCACCACGCCCGGCCTTCCCTCTACTTCTAATTTTCTGCTAGAACTTTCCACCTGGAATCAGCACTTCCCACACCAAATTGTACCGGCCCTCCCACCCCATTTATTTCCAGGTGCAATGCTGTCCTCAGTCTTGCTACCTTGAATACTGACAGCCTGCTCCAGTCCATGACTACAAAAATGTTCTCAGAGCTCCTTTAAGCATCACCCCAAACTCCCACCTGGCTCTTAAGGCCTCTCCAGCCATGGTACCCATGGTACCCAGCACTCTCTCCTCCTTCCCTCTCCAGTCTCCTCCTCCTGATTGTCCTGCACTACCGTCTCTAGCTCTTGGCTCACACTTCTCTCTATATAGGTTAGTTCAGGGTACTTCCTGCTGTAAATGACAGACAACTGCATTCACACTAGCACTGACCAACCCACTGACCAACAACTACATTGGCTTATGGAGATGTAAGATCTTGGGGCCTGTCCCCTGCAGACCTGGGCTCTGGTCTGTTTTCCCCCAGGCTACACAAGAGCCCAGCAGATCCAGGAGCTTGCAGCATCCTGACTCTAATTGCGGCAGATAAACAGTCTCTCTGTGTCTACTCCCGGGGGCTCTGGAACATGTGGGTGTCTTGAATTTCATATGCACCGTCTCTAACCACTCCTCTGCAAAATTTGCCATGCTGCCACTCCACTGTGCTACCCCCTACCGGGACAGCACACAGCGGAGTTGGAGCCCAGGCCCTTCCTGCCTCCAGCTTCCCCCTCCACCTATCTGGATTTCTGTCTTTATGCCGTCCCTTCCCTTGGACTTGGTACCCAGGCAGCCTCAGCCCCTCAGGAATCAGGTCTGGCATTACAGTATCACCTCTAGTCTCTTTCCCTGAGAGATCTTGTGCCCCTTCCATTCTGGGGGAGGCATCCCCCATCCCTCTCTGTGGACTTTGTTTCTGAGTGTACTCACCAAGACCTAAAGGTAGAAGGGGCTACAGTAAAGGAAAAAGGAAGCTGGGCATGGTGGCGCACGCTTGTAATCCCAGCATTTGGGAGACTGAGAAGGGGAGGATCCGGGTTTTGGGCCAGCCTCAGCTAATTAGTGAGGCCCTTTGCAACTCAGTGAGACCTTGTTTCAAAATAAAGAATAAAAAAATAGGGCTGGGGGTGTAGCTTGGAGGTAGAATGCCACTGGGTTCCATCCCCAGTACCACCAAAAAAAAAAAAAAAAAAAAAAAAAGGAAAGGAGAAAGGGAAGGTTCCTATGGGGGAACTAGTCATAGGAAGCATCTCTAGACCACTACCCCCATTTGCTCTTCATCTGTAGTTGATGAAGAAGTGGGCTGTTGGCCCGAGGCAGCTGGGGACCATCTGGCCAGTACCTGGGGAGGCTGTGCCATAAAATGTGGCTGACAGAGAAAGTAGAGTGGAGAGAGGCGGCTTTCTGTCATGCCTGAAACAAATATAGCAGTGTTTTGGGTTATTTTTTTTTCAGATACATGCTCCAATAAATCCCCCAACTTCCCCCTATCAAAGAAAAATAAAAAAAAAAATCCCCTTGCAACCAGAAGAATCTTGACTCGTACAACCCCCCTAGCAAGGTACCAGGCACACCATTCTGTAAGATAATGGCGATCTTCATCATTGTTCATTAGACTGAGCCGTAAGCTATGCCCAAGGATGCCGGCAAAGCAGAGTAGTTAGAAATAAAATGCAGGGCCCTTGGCCCATAGCCTCGGTCTCCCTCTTAGCTTCAGCCGGTGTCTTTGTTCTTTCTACACTCACATCTTGGCCTCCAAGGAAACCCTCCAAAGCCACTGAAAGCCGAGCCCACCCATCTTATAAAAATAGTCCCAGGCTTTCTCAGACCTGAATATTCTGCCAGGCAGCGCTCACTGCCAATTTACACAAGCCAAGCAACCCTCGCCCGGACTGTGAGCAGCCAGGGCCCGTCTTCAAGTCAGTGTTCGCCCACCGAGCCAAAGTTGGGCAAATATTTACACAGACTCCTTTGTGCAGCGCTGTAGACAATAGGCTCTGCCCACCCCCATCCCTGAGAGGAACTTTGCCATGGAGAAGGACAAATATTCTAGGACAGAGACGAAAGTGACAGCTGACGATGCTGGGGAGCCCTCCAGGGAAGGGGTGCGGTAAAGTGATGTATGTGAACCAGTTTCTAGACAAATAGTCTAAGACAGGGATTAAAGTGACAGATGATGCTACCGGGGAGGGTGGTGGTGAAGCAATGGATTTGAACCAGTTTCTAAGTTCCAGAGGCCCAGGCTGCCTGCAGGGCTGCTTAACACCCAGGCAGGGTGTTTCTGTCCTGTCCACCAGCATGCCTGGATCACAATAAGAAACCAATTAGTGTGGGCTTTGTTTCTCTGATTACCAAAGGGGGAACCATTTACTTTTAATTTCACTTTTTGTGGCTCTGACGATTGAACCTAGGGCCTTTCTATCTCCGATCTACACACCCAGCTATTTTTATCTATTTTGTTATTGTTGTTATTGTGTGTGTGTGTGTGTGTGTGTGTGTGTGTGTGTGTGTGTGTTTACTGGGAATGGAACCCAGGAACATGCTACCTCTGAGCTACATCCCCCAGCCCCTATTTTTTTTATTCTTTATTTTGAAACAGGGTTTCACTTAGTTGTAGGGGCCTCACTAAGAAGCTGAGGCTGTCCACGAACTGCAATCCTCCTATCTCAGCCTCCCAAATGCTAGGATTACAAGCATGCGCCACCACACGCGGCTTGTTTGTTTTGAAACAAGATCTCACTATGTTACTGAGGCTGTCCTCGAATCTATGATACTTCTGTCTCAAACTCCCGAGTACTGGGATTACAGGCATGGGTCATTACACCTGCCTAGGAGTACCTATTTGTTATAGAAAGTTGGCAGAATACAAAGTACACACCATACAGGTTAAAACGTATCCACAATAGATCTGTGTCAATTCAGACAGCAGAGAACATCAAACTAAGATGATATGAAGATGGATGATTGTAGCCAGCCAGACATGGCGATACACATACGCTAGTAATCCCAGCATCTGGAGGCTGAGACAGAAGGGTTGCGGGGTTTGCGGCCAGCCTCAGCTACTTAGTGAGGCCCTTTGCAGCTCAGTGAGACCCTGTTTCAAAATAAAGTATAAAAAAACAGGGCTGAGGGTGTCACTAGGAGGTAGAATGGCCCTGGGTTCCATCCCCAGTACTGCAAAAAAAAAAAAAAAAAAAAAAAAAAAGAGAGAGAAAGAGAGAGATGATTGCCCAGCCACTTTTACCCCATTCTCAGTGACCTCAGGGCTTCAGGGATATAAATATCATGCAAAAGGCTAAAGGTCATTTCTCAAGTTCTTGCAGAAATGTTACACTCTTCCTAACACACACACATACACACACATACACATTTAAAAAAAAAAAAACCTCAATCCAGGCCTCCCAGCTCTGGGGTGGTCTGTTCTCTATTATTTATGTATGCATGATTCATTTTCCTTCCTACAGCTGTGATCCATTCTCTCTGTCCCTAGCAGGTTTATTATACAAGCCCTTCCCCCTCTGGAGAGCTGTGAGGGCTGGCGATCTCATTTCCCCATCTCTCTGGATGAAATTTAATTAGAAAGGCAAATCTGGAAGAACAGACACAAAATAACCACATTAAATAAAAATAAGAGATGGCTCTGAACCTGACCTTGAGCCAAAAAAAATCACAAAAAACTGCTGTAATTTGATGAATCATAGGTCTAAATATTCATTTTTGTACTCTAAACTCTGAGTCCAACTGAAGGATGTTTCTAAGAAAAAAGAAATAAGCACTAGATGAACTCATACAAATCACATTAAATCACAAAATGTAAGCCAGGTGTGGTGGCACACACTTGTAATCCCAGCTTTGGGGAGGCTGAGACAGGAGGATCATGGTTCGAGGACAGCTTCAGCTACTTAGTGAGACCTTGTTCAAAAATAAAAAAATAAAAACTAGGCTGGGGGTATTTTTTGGACGTAGAATGCCCCCTGGGTTCAATCCTCAGCACCAAGGGGAAAGAGAGAGAGGAAGAGAGAGAGAGAGAGAGAGAGAGCACAAAAGGATAAGGGCTGTGGCTATTTGTTTTGTCTAATACAGTGCCTGGTACATAGCGGGTACTTTATTTATTTATTTATTTATTTATTTATTTATTTATTTATTTGCGGGTCTGGGGATGGAACCCAGGGGCATTTGACCTCCGATCCACACCCCCTGCCCTATTTTTTATTCTTTATTTTGAAACCGGGTCTCACTGAGTTGCAGAGGGCCTCACTCAGTAACTGAGGCTGTCGGCACAATCCTCCGGTCTCAGCCTCCCGAATGCTGGGATGACAAGCGTGCGCCACCATGCCCAGCTAGTAGGTACTTTATAAATATTAAACAAATGGAGCAGTGAACTAAGAGTCCAACCTTCTCGTTTTACAATGAGGAACCAATCAGAGAAGAGACAAGAGGAAACTGGGGGGCCTGGCAGAACTTGCTGTAGTCTAATAGGTACTCGGAAGATGCAAATGAGTTCAGGGTCCACGACGAAGATGAGACCCAGGTAACTGCGGACCTCTACTAGGACCCAACGCACAAGACAGAAGCTAGGAAATAGCCTTAAGTTGGAGGCCATGGCCAATGGAGGTGGCAGTCTGTGTCCAGAGAAAACAGGGGCACAGTGCATTCAACTCACCCCCAAACCATCACAAAGTAAAATAATGGGTGGCCAAGGGAGGATTAGAATCCAGGCCTCCAGAACATCCCAGGGACCCTTCACTGCATTGCGGGGCAGATAGACAGATAGATAGATAGATAGATAGATAGATAGATAGATAGATAGATAGATAGGTGATAGATAGATAGATACACAGACAGACGAAAGATGGATAGAGGTATAAGATAGAGCTGTCACTCTTGGATGAAAGAAAGCCCATCTCAGCTTCTTCAAAGAGGAACCAAACAAATTCATCTTAAAGTCTGTTTGAATCTTTCAGAAACTGCATTCTGAAGGGCAGTTCGGGGTGGCCCTTTCTCTGTGTATCTGGGTCACTTATACTCATGGGCCCTGGCGAGCTGGGGTCTGACGTCCTTTACCTGCACACCTCCCTGATGAGCAATGGACCAGAACATCCAGTTACTTAGTCCGTGATTCTGCTGGAACCTCCCAGAGCCCGGCAGACTCTGTGAAGTCCCAGGCTGTCCTGGTGTCCCCTATCCTAGGGAATAGCAGCTCTGTCGCCTTTTCTCCTCTGCAAACCAGACGCATGGGAGACCTATGAGGCCCCTCCTCTCTCCCTTGCCCTCCAGGTCTGGTCCTTTCCCCGGTCCTGTTGGTCTTCCTTCCCCCAGTTTGCCCACTCCGATCCTCTCCACCCACATGAGAGCCCCAAAACACTGGTATGCTTTTTGTCACTATACAGTAGTTTGCGTGTTCTCAGATTTCAGATAAACTAAATCATACGGTAGGCAATTTCTTTTTCTGGCTTTCTTCACTCAGCATAATTATTTTGAGATTCATCCATGGCGATACCTGTACCAAAATTATTAATTTTCATTGCTGAATATTATTCCATCATAAGGATGTACTACAATTTGTTCACTCACCTATCGTGTGTGTGCGCGCGTGCGTGTGTGCGCACGTGCGCACGTATGTGTTTAAAACCTGGGAGCATTCTACACCCTTGGCCCTATTTAATTTTCTTTTTGCATACTGAGGAAGGAGCCCAGGGGCATTCTACCTCGCAGCTACACCCCCCAGCCCTATTTTTTATTCTTTATTTTGAAACAAGGTCTCACTGAGTTGCAAAGGGCCCCACTAAGTAGCTGAGGCTGTCTGCAGACTCCTGTCTCAGCCTCCCAAATGCTGGGGTTACGAGCGTGCGCCACCACGCCCAGTTTATGCTGCAAGAGTTTTCTTCCAGCTTGTAGTTTGCTGTTTTCATTTTCATAATAATAGGTTTTGAATGATAAGTTTTAAGTTTAGATAAAGTTCAGTTGTTGCCGGGCGTGGTGGCGCACGCTTGTAATCCCCGCGCTTGGGAGGCAGAGACAGGAGGATCGCGCAGGTTCGAAGCCAGCCGCGCGCGCTGGCTTAGGAGACCCTGTTTCCAAATAAAAATGTAAAAATAGGTCTGGGAGTGTAGCCCGGGGATAGAAGGGCTTCCAGGAACCCCAGTACCACCAAAAAAAAAAAAAAAGTTCAGTTGTTGATTTTTTTCATTTATAGCCCTAATTTTTGTTTTCTCTTTAAGAATTGCTGGGCAAACCCAATGCCACTACGATTTTCTCTTAATTTTTTTCCCAGAAGTTTCATAGTTATAGCTCTTATACTTAGGCCTATTACTCCCTTCGAGTTAATTTGTGTATGGGGTGTGAGGTTAGGGTGGAGGTTCAAGTTTTTATATTTTATTTCCAATTATTCTAGCAATATACAGAAACGTTATTCCTTTCCCATTGACTGGCCTGAAAATCTTGGTAGTGATAGGTTGGGTCCCTCCCTTCCCCTACAGGACCCCGCAGTGGGGACAGGAGGCGGAACCCCGGAAGCCAGAGTGGAGATGTCGTGAGACTCCAGAGATTGGAGACAGATTCCAGGTGCCACGAGACTCTGGATGTCACGAGAGAATCGGCATTACCATGCTGCTGGCTACACCCCAAGACCCTCACTATAGATATCTGTGCTTCCTCTCTGACCGTGTGACTCTGCTGACCACCTGTGACTCTGCTGACCGCATAGCTCTGCTGACCGCCTGTGACTCTGCTGACCGCCTATGACTCTGCTGAACGCCTGTGACTCTGCTGACCGCACGGCTCTGCTACTCGGTTGTAGGTCCCTTCCCCCACGGTTGGCAGACCTCACCAGAAGGTGCCAGTTGATTAAAGAGGCCTTTAATAACCTGGTTGGTGTTTCCCTCCTTTGCTACCCCCCAACTCAATTCCAAGGTTACAGGTAGAAAATGAATTGGTTTATATTTGTGGGTTTATGTCTAAGCTCTTTTCTGTTCTACTGCTATATTCGTCTATCTATATAGCAATGTCACCTCGTCTTGAGTATAGTAGCTTTATACTAAGTCTTAGTATGGGGGTGGGGAGAGCCCTTACAAATGGTGTCAGAGACCACAGAGAGCCTTCTTGCTCTTCCTGCCAAGAGAGGACACAGAGAGATAGACACAGGGACCATTTATGAGCCAAGAAGTGTGCCCTTACCCGATACCAAGTCTAATGGCACCTTGGTCTTGGACTTCTTGGCCTCCCAAACTGTGAGGAATAACATGCTGTTGGTTATAAGCCAACCCGCCTGGGGTATTTTTGTTATAGAAACTCAGACAAGGATGGGCATGTGCATTCATCCTTTCTTTTTCTTTTTCCTTTCCTTTCCTTTCTTTTCTCTTTCTCTCTTTCTCTCCTTCCTTCCTTCCTTCCTTTCTTTCTGTATTGAGAATGGAACCCAGGAGCATTCTACCTCTGAGCTATACCCCCAGCCCTACTTTTTATTCTCTATTTGGAAACAGTATCTCACTGAGTTGCAAAGGGCCTCACTAAGTAGCTGATGCTGGCCACAAACCATGATCCTCCTTTCACTGACGTTCTTTACTCCCTCTTGTGTATCTGCTTTGCATCATGTCCCTGCTGCCTGAGAAGGCCGTCTTTACCATCTCTCCTATCAGTTGATGAATAAGGTGATAGCTAAGGCAGGTCTCTCAACGCGGAGCCTCTCTGCAGGCCGCCCAGTCTCTCACTGTTCCTGGTTCCAAATGCCCTGGAGAGCTTGGACAGGCTCCCAGCGGTGCGCACATACAGTAGCAGGTGACCACGGCTGCTGATGCACTCGCCGGGCTGATCCTGCCTCCAGGGGCGCTGGCTGATGTGCACATTCCAAGCCCACACTGAGATTTGTTTTCAGGAGCTGGGCTGAGGACACAGACTAGACAAGAGAGGAGCCCCGGGCACATGGTTTAAGAATGTGCACCTTACTCTCGCTCGGAGGCAGAGCCTGGGACTGAGGGCTCAGCACCCTGCTGGCTTCACTCAGGTGAAGTCCTGGCCCTGTTTGGGGGGCTAGGGATGGCTCTCATGGGCAGCCAAGTTTGGGTACCATTGCATCCCCACAAAGTGAACACTCAGCTCCATGAGCCGGTTGACAGGTGGTGCCCACAGGGCTGCCTTGGTTTTTAGCAATGGAGAAGAAGGTGCAAGGCCAGGTGGGTGAGCAGGAGGCTGGGGTGAAAGTGGACTTAAGAAAGGGCTCTGGGCCGGGCACAGTGGGGTGCATGCACCTGTCATCCTAGTACTGGGGGGTGGCGGTGCTGAGAGAGGAAGATGGTGGGTGTGAGAACAGCCTCGGCAACCTAGCAAGGCTCCGTTTCAAAATGACAAATAAAAGGGCTGGGGGAGGAGCCCAGAGGAAGAACACCTGGGGTTCAATCCCCGGTATAAAAGAACAGAAAGGCCAGGCGTGGTGGCACACCCTGGTGATCCCAGCATTCGGGAAGCTGAGACAGGAGGATCACGGTTCGTGGACAGCCTCAGCTACTTAGTGAGGCCCTTTGCGACTCAGTGAGACCCTGTTTCAAAATAAAGAATAAAATAAATAGGGCTGAGGGTATATAAAAAATAGCAAATGCCCCTGGGTTTCATCCCCAGTACTGCAAATAAAACAAACAAACAAACAAACAAAAAAGTAAAAGAAAAAGAAAGGAAGAAAGGAAGGAAGGGAAGAGAGAAAGAAAAGGAGCCTGGGGAAAGAAGGATTGATGGGGAGACAGGGCAGGTGGAGGTGAGGGTGGGGAGGGGGTCACAGAACTGCTCCCTTCAGTACCCCAATTCCCCATCCTGTCCCATCCTTCCACCAAGCAATCCTCTTTTCCTGAGGGCTGGCCAGAAGATCAAGGTTGTGCCCCTCTCTCATGGTGGAGGAGGCCGGGGCTGGTGAGTCTGGGCCAGCTCTGCAGAGAGCTCACCTGAAGGTGGCCCTCTGCCTGCAGTGAACCTTTCCTGACAGCTGAGCAGCTCAGGAGAGCAGGGCTCCTTCAGCCAGCGACCACCGTCTGTCCTCCAGCCAGGAAGACCCTCCGCCTCTTCCTCCTGCCCATCGTAGTGGGGCCACCCCAGTGACCACCTTGGTCCTCACTCCTGGACACCAAGAAGGGCATCTGTCCTTACTCAGCCCACTCCTCTCTTTTCTGGTTTGATGTTTCCCATGACCCCAGGGGGCTCAGCAGGGAAAACTTAAATCCCATTTTTGTATAGGGTAAAGAGTAAAGGCCTAAGAGGTTAAACGACATACTTAAAGTGGCCCAGATATTTGTTTGTTGGGTTTTTATAAAAGTAAGGCCCACAGTACTTGGGAGGCTGAGGCAGGATGATCGCAGGTTCAAAGCCAGCCTTGGCAACTTAGCGAGGCTCTCAGCAACCTAGAGAGACCCTGTTTCCAAATAAGAAATAAAATCGGGCTGGGGGTGTAGCTTGAAAGTAGAAAGCCTCTGGGTTCAATCCCAGTATCCCCCTAAAAAACAAACTAAGGCCTAGTATAGTTTTTCCCAGCTCTGTCTTAGACATCTTATCAGTCTGGCTCCTACAGATTTGAACTATGGGGCCTGAACACCATGACCTCATAACTCTTCACCGGAGTCCTTTGTGCAGGTCAGCCTCTGCGTGGCTCCTATTGCCTTGAGTGGCTGTGACTTGTCACCCCAGCGGTCCTGTCAGCTTCCCAGATAGTGATGTCCCCAAACATCCCAGAGTGCCTCGCCCAGGCCTGGTGATCAATACATGCCTGCCGATTGAGTCTCTGTTAATGAATGGCCATGGCTTAAGACTCCTATTTACTCTGGACGAGAGGCCAGAGCTTTTACCTAAGGAGCACCCCCCCCCAAAAAAAAAACCAATAAACTCGATGCATTCCAGTCCCTTATGTAGGCAAATCTGTAATTGATTCAGGCCAGGGGATGGGGTATCTCTCTGTTGTCATAGCAACTCTTAAAAAAAAAAACGAAAAAGGTTGTTCTTTAACAGCATCCTAGACATCAAGGCTCGGAAGTAATAGCCCTTTTAGAATTGAGTCATATTAATAAGGTCTATTTGACCACATACTGTCTTTTGTCTTCAGATGCATTATTAACTGGACTAGCAAGAGGACCTCATAAATGCAAAGTGTCTAGTCAATAAGAATGCTGCTTTCACTGTGGAATAAGGAAGGATGCCACTCACCAACGCCGGAGATGCTGGTGGATAAGGAGCGTGCTCCAAAGGGCCATCTCTGGGGCCGTCAAGTCTTAATGGAGTTACTGTGTGGGGAATCCCTAGAGCTCAGAGCAGCTTGTGTGGGTACGCACACCAGCCTGGCTACAGAGCATCAGAGGAAAGACAAGAAAATAAACTTCACAGAAGTCACACTTGGTGCAAGAGATGATCACAAGAATCCTGAAGCTCACGGCTCTCCTACCCCAGCATCAGCTTTTGATACTTGAGTTAATATTTGCCAAGTATTTCCCAGGCACTGTGGTGGATAGACTCTAAAATGGTCCACCTCCTGCTAGTCACACTCTTGTGTAACTCCCTCAACACCGGTGGGCAGGTCCTGTGACTTGCTTCTAACCAAAAGAGAACACGGTAAAGGTCATGATGTGACCCTTCTGTGCTCTTATATAAGATGTAACTTGCAGCAGACTTTCTCCCTCATTGGCTTTGATGAAGCAAGATGCCATATTGTGAGCTCCATCACAGAGAGAATCCATGCCAATCAACTGAGGGTGTGCTCTGGCCATTAAGAACTCTTAGCCGTCCAACCTAATTCTGCCGACAACCATGATGAGATCTTCAGAGGAGACTCCAGCTCTGGCCAACACACTGTAGCCTCTGTAGGACCGAAGTGGGGCCATGACAGGCTTCATCCATACAGCAAACACTCTAGGCCTAAGTTTCAGTATCCCAGGAATACAACTAACAGCTAAGTGCCTGGGTCAGGATGAAAAACTCCCAACCAACCCCAGGAGGCACAAACCAAATCCTGTCCGTTGCTTGTGATAACAGCAGTAAAAATTCCTTCTGTTTTAAAGATAACTCCTTTGTAAATCACAGCCCAAGTAACTGAAATGTATAAAACTGCCTTGGAACACAGACTCGGGGTCCTTGCCAAGACTCCACTGCATTGGAGGGACTTGGACCCCAGCTTAAGCTAGTTCCCCAATAGACCCCTTCCTGCCTTTGCATTATTATGTGTGGTGGTGGTCTCCGTCACCCCGGGGTCCCGGGCTTTGAGTATAACACCTCATGAGAGATTCAGAGCAAAGAACTCATCTAAACTGCACAGATTCTTGACCCACAAAAACTGTGGGATAATAAACGTCTGTCATTTTAAGTCATCATCTTTGTGATAGTTTGTTACACAGCGGTGGGTAGCTATTACAAGTCCTAACCTACGATTGCTGCCAGTACCATTGAAATACCAACGCATAGACAGGCAAGGCCCCTGCTTTATGCATGTTCTCCTCTAGTTGAGGAGACAGACAATAAATAAATTAACCAATCATTGCCAAGAAGCAAAAAAAAAAAAAAAAAAAATCAGACTGAGAGGATGAAGCAGGAGGCCTGTGATATTTTAGATAGGCCTGGTTGGAGAAGGATCTTTAAGGCAGTAGCATTTGAGAAGCAAACTGTAGAACTGGGTGTCTCTCAGGGAAAAGTATTGCAGGCGGAGGGGACAGAAAACTCAAAGACCCTGGCATCAGGTAGGGGTGGGAGATGGAGCTTGGCATGTCAAATCCGTTAGTAGAGAGTATTATAAGCCACGAGCTCCGAGTCCTGCAGGCCTCAGAGAGAGCTTTGCTTATGGTTCCCATGTAAGAGGAGACTCTAAAGCCTTCAGGGCAGGTGAGCGAGGTGATCTGGCCTGGGGGTAAGAGTCTCTCTGGAACAACGATTTTCTGATAGTCACAATGTGAATTGCTACACAGGACCAGGGAAGCAATAAACAGCCTCCCCCATCCATTTCGCTCCAGGAAATCTCCTCGAAACCATGTCAGGTAGGTGGGGCCATACAGGAGTTCTTCCCAACTTGATACCCCCTAGTTCAACATGCTGATCTATGTGGCTCCACCTCTGGGTCCTTTGTCCACACTCAGGAGCTACAGGAATGGAGGCAGGACAAACGGCCAGTTACTCTAGTCGTGACATGGGGACCCTGAGTCAGGATGGCAGATGGGCTTTGAGCATTTGTGTGTGGGATGACACAGATGAGAATTGCTGTTTCTCAGAAGCCCATGTATTTGGAGCAAAGGCAAGTGAATATATAGAAATGAATCTCTCTCTCTCTCTCTCTCTCTCTCTCTCTCTCTCTCTCTCTCTCTCTCTCTCTCTCGGCATCCTTTTGAAATTTCAGAGAAGGAGGATCCTGAAAATATTTCTCATGAATTAATTACATTGGGTCCATCATTACTAACCTAAAATGTTTCAAAAGCCATTAAAACAGCGGGTGTCCTTTTGAACAGTACTCTCATTATTGTGTTCTTTTAGAGGTCATGTAAAATGCATATCAGAAGTTTTACATAGTCACATACATTATTAATCCCTCAACCTTATTTTTTTTCTGGGAGGTTTGAGTTCCCCATCTACAGTTTTTCTGTTACATCAACATAAACCTCATTGTTGAAAGAGGACTCTGTATTATTATTCCCAAATTTCAAGAGATTAAACAAAGGGTCTCTATGCTTTTCTAGTGGATTTTTCTGGCTTGGGTCACAAGAGAGAAACAAGAACAGCAGCCATGTTGTAAGACCAATGACAGACAGTTCTCCCCAACCTCGATCAGCCCCTGAACCAGGTGTTCATCGGTTCATATAGTCATTCAAACATCTCTACAGCTCACGTATGAATGAATTCGCTTATTTATTCATTTACCTACCTATCCATTCAATACATATTTATTGGCACCAAACATAGCCATATATTGCAATAGGACACAGGAGACAGGGCAGAAATAGCTCTGTCCTCAGATGGCCTAACCTCTGCTCTTCACAAGAAGTGTGGTCTTTTCCCTAAAGCACCCCCTCCATCACTCCTCGTGGGCTCTGTTTAGACAACCATGTACCTGAGTCTTGTGGCAGGATGTCCAGGTAAACGTTGCTTTTCCTTCTTGCCTAGAATTCAAAAGACTCCCTCAAAGCTCTCCCATTCCACAGGGTCCACCTTCGCATCTCTGAGATAGATGTGGCCAGGTTTGAAAATCCCAGGTTTCTTTCTTTCTTTCTTTTTTTTTTTTTTCCGGGTCTGGGGATGGAACCCAGGGCCATTTGACCTCCGAGCTACACCCCCTCGCCCAATATTTTTATTCTTTGTTTTGAAACTGGGTCTCACTGAGTCGCAGAGGGCCTCACTAAGTAGCTGAGGCTGTCCGCGAACCGCGATCCTCCTGTCTCAGCCTCCCGAATGCTGGGATTACAAGCGTGCGCCACCACGCCCAGCCAATCCCAGGTTTCTATATGTGATCCAAAGTCCGTCTGGCACATAATTTCTGGGAAAGCGCTTCAAGGTACCCATACTAATCAGTGTAAGCCTTCTGAAACACGTTACAGCTGTGTTGGATAATCACTACACGCCAACGGGACTAATGAGTGTGCTTTCACTTTCCCAAAGGACATGATTCTTTCTAGGGCTTTCTCCTCACTTCCTTCCACCCTAGAAGGAAGATCATATTTTGATATGATCTCTGAGGTTAACTTTATATTCCCCCCCAAAATCTACTTCTGTTACAGTCAGAATCCTGGTCCAACCAGATCGCCTCTGCCCTTGACTTCTACATCTAGTATTGTTGTTGTTACTGTTATACTCAGTCCCAAAGGGGATTGCTATGGGCGGAGTATTTGTAATTCCCTCAAATTCATTTGTGGATACCCGTGTGAGAGGATTACGGGATGGGTCCTTTGGGAGGTGAGCAGGTTCAGAAGGCGAAGCCCTCATGAATGGAATTAGTGTCGTGATGGGGGCTGACGGGATCCGAGTCCTCCCTTCTTGCCAAGTGAAGACACAACAAGAAAACGACTAAACCAGGAATTGGGCCTTCACCCGATGCCGAAGGCTGACTCCCCAGCCTTCACCTTGGACTTCCCATCTCCAGGACTGAGAAGCCCATGCATTCGTGTTGTTTGTAACCCACCCAGCGGGTGGCAGTTTGTGAAAGCAGCCCAAATGGACGAATGGGCAGAAACTCGGTTTGCCTCAAATCCAACTCTTACAGCAACTACAATCGCAAAGCCTCCAAACTCCAAGATCTGATGAGGGACATAGTGCCAGAGAATCCACATTACACATCCCGCCAAAGCTCCTCCTTACCACTAGCTCCCCAGTGCATCCATCTTCCCACAGTTTGCCTCCCTTAAGCTCTGAGCTCTTTCCTTTGACCTGTCCCTTCTCTACAAAATTGTTGCTGTTTGTTAAGATACTCTATAAACTCAGTGTGTGTGTGTGTGTGTGTGTGTGTGTGTGTGTGTGTGTGTATGTCACTGGGGATTGAACCTGGGGCATTTTACCTCTGAGCTATACCCCAGTTCTTTCTTTCTTTCTTTTTTCTTTTTTTTTTTTTTTGAGACAAGATCTCTCTAAGTTGCTGAGGCTGGCCTTGAACCTGCAGTCTTCTTGTCTCAGCCTCCCAATTCCTGGGATTACAGGTGTGTGCCGCCATGCCTGGTCTAAGCTCAAGTTCTGAACTCCCTTAGGAGTTATCACTGAGTACTCTACGGTGCGCACATTAGTAAACTTTGGTTTGCTTTTCTCTTGTGAATCTGTCGTTTGTTAACATAATTTGTAGGGATCCAACCAATGAATCCAAGATGGATAGAAGTAAAGGAACATTCTCCTTTCCTTGCAGCTGTATGTATATGTGTATGATATATGCATATATGTATGATGTATGTATGTGCATGTATGATGTATGTATGTGTGTATGTATTTATGTCTGTATGTCTGTATGTATTTTGTGGAACCAGGGGTATTTTATCTCTGGGCTACATGCGCAGACCTATTTTAAATTTTATTTGGAAACAAGGTCTCGCTAAATTGCTAATAGCCTCACTAGGTTGCTGAGGCTGGCTTCGAACCTGTGGTCCTCCTGCCTCAGTCTCCCAAGTCCTGGGATTACAAGCGTGTGCCACCACGCCTGGCTCCTGCAGCTGTTTTAAATTTCTTCTTTGTTATTCGAAGGTAGAATGCCCCACCCCTGGGTTCACTCCCCAACACCCATAAATATAAATAAATAAATAAATAAATAAAAATAAATTTTTGTTTTTGTGTTCAGTTACTGCTCTTTCTCCTCTCACTCTCTGGAAAGCTGACTCTGCTCCTGATGTGAGCGTCCCAATCCCAGCTGTACTCCGATGGAATCTGTGCTGGCGACCGACATAGCACCCACCTCACCAATTATCCTAAGCTTGAATGGACATCTTGATAAAATCCTTGTGCATCCATTAAAAAGTTGGATTCTGCCAGGTGTGGTGGCGCATGCTTGTCATCCCCGCGCTTGGGAGGCGGAGACAGGAGGATTACGCAGGTTCGAAGCCAGCCGCCCTGGCTTAAGAGACCCTGTTTCCAAGTAAAAAAATATATATAAAATAGGTCTGGGAGTGTAGCCCAGAGGTAGAAGGATTCCATCCCCAGTACCACCAAAAAATAAAAATTAAAATAAAAAATAAAAATTGGATTCTAGGATCAAAGCCCAGCGTGGCTGCTTCAGTTGTTTTGAGACGGAGCTGGAAAGTGTTTGATGTTGTTTCATTTTGTTTTGCTTTTACCTCTCAAGTGCCCTGCACAGGTAGGGTTGAATATGCCTCCTCCAGGAGACCCTCCCTGACTGGCGCATCTCACAGTCCTTTCTGGTCTTGTTAGAACACTTGCCATTGTCCATCCATCCATCCTCCCATCTATCCTCCTATCCATCCTCCCATCCATCATCCATCCATCCATCCATCCATTCATCCATCCATCCATCCATCCACTCAACCACTCACCTATCCACTGACTTGTCCATCCATCCATCCATCCATCCATCCATCCATCCATCCATCCACCCACCCATCCATCCATCCAACAACCCACCTATCCACTGACCTGTCCATCCACTCATGCATCCACCTATCCTCCTATCTATCCATTGCTCCACCCACCCACCCACCCATGTACCCTCCCATTTATCTGCACATCCCTCTCCTTTCTGCTGTGTCTTCTGACCTCCATGTGTCTGTGCACTGACAGCATAAGCAGAGGTCGCTCCTCAAGGTCACAGCCCATATCTGGAATGCTTTCTTGACTCCTCAGCTGTGCCCCAGGCCCCTTTGCTCTCCTCCTCCTCCCCTCTGCCCCATTCTATCAAGATATTTAACTTGCTACAAAACCAACAATCCTGTTTGGAATATTTTTTGGTTCTAAAGAGTAAACCTAGAGACATTCTACCTCCAAGCTATGCTCCCAGCCTGATTTTATTTCTTTATTTGGAAACAGGGCCTCACTAGGTTTCTGAGAGCCTCACTACGTTGCCAAGGCTGGCTTTAAACCTGTGATCCTACTGTCTCCTGCTTGGAATAATTTAATCAAATGCTATTTAATTTTATTTTATTAGAAGAAAAGAGGAGCTAAATTTTACGGAGCATCTCCTCTGAATTAGGTGTTTTATTTGTTATTTGTCGCAAAAACTATCTGAGATAGATGTAATGCCCACATTGCCCGTGAGAAAACTAACATGTAAGGAAGTTAAGAGCTATGCCCAAGGTCACACAGCCGGTGGGTGTTAAAGCCAGACAGTCAGGTCCCTCCCAGACATTTAAAAATATTTTCTTAGCATATACACCTGCTTCCCTGCAGAGCAGGGATGAAATGCTAACAACAGTCACTAGAGGGCGTCGCGAGGTGGTCAAGAGCCGGGCTTTCCTGCAGGGAACGCTGGCGGGAGCCTGCGGTCCCCATGTTCACCACCAGGGGGCAAGCGCGGAAAAGAAATGGCCCCGGGCCGTTTAAAGGGTGGCAGAGCCACAAATAACCAGGGAACCTCCTCACCTCGGGGGTTGAGGGACGCCGCAGCGCTCTGAAAATCTTACAGGTTCCACAGTGTCTTAAAAAATCTTCCTTACACCACATGCTAAGTATAACTTCAACCATTCCTCTTAATTGGCTCAAAACCATCAGCATTGGGTAGAGAGAACAGAATTCAATCTCTGCAACTTCCTGTCTTGGGCAACAAAGGCAGCCTCTAGGAGTCACCCCCTGTGTGCCAGGCGTCTCACACGCGTTATATAATTTGATTTTCACATCTTGGAGAGGTTCGGAGAATGAGGCAGCCTGTTCAAGTCTGCACGGCAGAGCCAGGATTTTGACCCTAATCTGTCCAACTTCAGAGTCACGAAGCCTCTCTGAGCCTCAACAGCCCCATCTGTCAAATGGGCATAATCATAACAATACCTATCTTAGGGTTGAAAAGATAATGTCCTTGAAAACAATGCAATGCATCAGCGAGCAGAGTGACTGCGCGGGGGAGTGAGGATGGTAGTTCCAGAGCTCTGTCACCAAGTGATGTCTGAGCCAGTGTCCCAAGCACAACCTCCCTTTTGCAGCACCAAGGCTCTTGGCAGGTCTTTCTAATTCTGGTTTACACAAGAAGACACTGAGGCCCAAAAGGGGAAGAAATTTAGCCGAGCTCTCAAAACTGCCCGGCGCGCATAATTCTCACTGACGCACACATTCAACAAACTCCTGTTGAATGTTGCCACATGCCAGGCCTGTGCGAGGCACTGGACCGTAGGGGTGGCTCAGATACTGTCTCTGCTGCTAGGTGCTTGCAGTCTACGGAAGGGATGAGTGCCCCACTCGGGACCATGTCCTCATTCCCTGCTGTGTTCTTTGATGCCGTTCATCCATCCACTCACTGATCTACACTCAGATTCATTCATCCATCCACTCTATCGCTCATCCAGCCACCCACCACCCACCTATCCACTCACCTAGTCATCCATCCACTCATCTATCCAACACCTAAACGTCCCTCCATCTATCCATCCACCCACCCACCCACCCGCCTGTCCATTCATTCATCCACCCACTCACATACCTAGTCATCCACTCATCTATCCACCGCCTATCTGTCCATCCATCCATCCACCCACCCACCCACCCACCTGTCCATTCATTCATCCACCCACTCACATACCTAGTCATCCACTCATCTATCCACCGCCTATCTGTCCATCCATCCACCCATCCATCCATCCATCCACCCACCCACCCATCCATTCATTCATCCATTCACCCACCTGTCATTAATTAATTCACCCACCCACTCACCTAGTCATCCATCCACCCATATATTCACCCACCTATCTATCCATTAATCCATCCACTCATCCACTTACTCACCCACTCATCTGGTCATCCATCTACCCACCCACCTGTCCATCCATCCATCCATCCATCCATCCATCCATCCATCCATCCACCCATCTACCCACCCACTCACCCACTCACCTAGTCATCCATCCACACACCTATCCACTCACCTCTGTCAAGCTGTTGGAAGGGCGATAATGCTCTGTCTGCCATGGGAGAGCAGGCCCCAAGAAGAGAGGCTGGAGTCTTCTCCCCTCCACTCCTGTCCCTCTGTCCCAATCTGAGAAGCTGGTGACAGCTCCCCAGCTTTCTGAAGGTGGGAGCCCCTGATTCCAAAATTATTTGCCACTGTTCTCTGCCAGACCCCAGCCTTTCAGGGTCCTGCTCCTAATTGGCCTGGAGCCTCCTACCCAAAAAGGGGTTTTTGGACCCTGTTTCGGTTTGAATCTAGAATGTCCCCTAAAGGCTCCCATAGTTTCCAGCACAGCAAGGTTCAGAGGTACAATGGTTATATCACGAGGGCCCTGACCTAATTAACAGTGAGATGGATCAATCCATTAATTAACCAATGCGTTCATGGGCTAGTAATTTGAATGGATTACTAGGCAGTGACTCCAGGCAGGTGGGTGTGGTGGAGGAGGTAGGCCACTGAAGGCATGGCCTTGGGACTGTATCTGTCCCTGGTTCCTTCCTCCTCTCTCCTCTCCTCACTTTCCTGCTTCCAGGAGTGGAGCAGCTTTCCTCACCATGCGGGGCCACCATGATGTTTCTGCCTTGGAGCTGGCCCACTATGGACTGGGCCTTCAAAACCATGAGCCAAGTCTTGTCAAGTACTTTGGTCGCAGCAGCAGCAGCAGCAGCAGCAGCAGCAGCAACAACAACAACAGAATCAGCACAGACCCACAGCGCAGGCCTCACCCGGGAGCTAAGCCGGAATACAGAATCTTGGGCCCCACTCCGGACCTCCTGCATCACCACCTGCATTTTACAAAAGCCTCCCAATTATCCACAGGCCTGAGAAGTTCGAAAGGTTGTGAGTTAGCGTGGATGATTGGGTTAATCAACTTACCCTGTTTCTGCTAGCCCACATTTAAAAATTCTTCTTCTGACCCAGGATGCGTGCTAAGCTTTGCATGCCTTCTCTTTCTTAGTTTTCACATGACTTTATAAGGTGGTGCCTTCACTAAGCCCATTTTACAGACAATAAAGCTAAAGT
Source organism: Muscardinus avellanarius (assembly GCF_963383645.1). Taxonomy (NCBI): domain Eukaryota; kingdom Metazoa; phylum Chordata; class Mammalia; order Rodentia; family Gliridae; genus Muscardinus; species Muscardinus avellanarius. The sequence goes on from NC_137790.1 coordinate 130,473,490, forward strand.
TTGAAGAGATCAAGCAACTTCCCTAAGGACCACCCAGAAAATTGCAGAACTGGGACCTGAACCCAGGTAGTCTCCTGAACCCAGAAAACTCAGAGGCCTCGTCTGTGTTTATTTCAAAGTCTTAGGAAAATGTTCAAGTAGCAGGGTGCATTTCAGAAGCTGAGAAGAGCTGAGCTAAAGGGAAAGAGATGGGGGTTCAAGAACCAGTGCCTTTGGGCATCACTGCATCTCGACAGTGGAATGAGGCTGATAAGGATGGTTTCCTGTGCACCTGGACACTGGTTACTCGATTATCCATGAGAGCATGTGCAAATGCCCTGGTGAAAAGTTCACACCCAGTGAGCCTTTACTGAACTCTCCCTCCGTGCTGGGTGCTGGGGATGTGGAATTTTGCAGCTGGCGTTTTGCCTCCAGAAGCTCAGGGCTGGGCGTGGGCTGGGACAATAGATCAGCAGTTAATACAGCATAGCTGGGGCGGTTATGTCAGGGAAGCACGGGAGGAGAGGCGGGCAGCCCCATCTGTGTGGGTGGAAATCTTCTTTCCGGAAGGTGAGGATGCAAGGTGACCTACAGAGACACGCCAGACTCCAAAGTGCCAAAGAGGTCACTTTATTTACTGGCCAGCTGGAGACAGTACCCACTATACTGCCCTGCCTTTTATACCAGCTAGCCGGGGCAAACAGCAATTGTGAGAACGCTGCTGCCCTGAACATCAGTATTTATTTATTTATTTATTTATTTATTTATTTATTTATTTGGTGGCACTGGGGTTCCTGGAAACCCTTCTACCTCTGGGCTACACTCCCAGACCTATTTTATACTTTTTTTTTTTTTTAATTTGGAAACAGGGTCTCTTAAGCCAGCGCGGCTGGCTTCGAACCTGTGTGATCCTCCTGTCTCCACCTCCCAAGCATGGGGATTACAACTGTGTGCCACCACGCCCGGCGTGGCCACTTAACAGCCTTTATACCCCTTGGTTACAGAGTTGGGGGGTACAGAAAAGTCAGGATTTCGTAGTTATAAAATCATTACATTGGCCAGGCGTGGTGGCACGCGCTTGTAATCCTCACGCTTGGGAGGCGGAGACAGGAGGATGGCACAGGTTTGAAGCCAGCCTCGCTGGCTTAAGACACCCTGTTTCCAAATAAAAATATAAAAAAATAGGTGTCTGGAAGTGTAGCCTGGAGGTAGAAGGGTTTCCAGAAACCCCAGTACCACCAAAAAAAAAAAAAAAAATCATTACATTGTTTGACAGACGCCAGGTGTTCATTCAGGACAGACATCATATCTTACTCAGATGCTCTCTTGTGGCCAAGACAGCATCCTCATACCATGCAGCATGAAGCAGATTACAGAAGCAGATAAGAGCACTTAAAATTCCTTTACGCATCCAGGTTGAGTTACTGGATGTGCTTGCCTAAGGCTCCTGCCTAACAGGGACATACCGCTCCAGTGAGATTTGAACTAAGGTTAACGAAGAACATTCCAGATAAAGGGAAGAGCATGGAACCCAGGCTGGAACAGAAGTGAAAGACGGTGCATGCAACACTACCTCACAGCCAGAGGGTTAGAGGGATGGGGAAGGAGGGCAGCTCCCAGCTTGGCAAACCATCTGAGGTGAAGGGGAGGCAGGGTCCTTCCCGTCTTTCTACACAAAGGATGATCAAAGGGCCAGGCCCTGCTTGCCCCAGGAGAGTTATAACTTGGATTAGATTTATCAAGAGAACAAATACTGAATAATTCAAATGTTCAGAGCATTTCAGGGCGCAGACCCACTGGAGAGTGTGTGCATGGAGCTCCCTCCCAGGGCCCTTGGGATCCCCCGCCGCACGGGGGGAAACCCAGCCTCCTGCTATGAGCCCGAGGCCTCTTCGAGTCTACCTGTTTCATCTTAAAAATGCATGAGAAGTTTGCTCTCTGCTTCTGGGCTTGTTTCAACGCAACAGTGATGTGTTGAATTACTTTCCACGGGGAGGAGGGGAGCCCGGAAGGAAGTCTGAGCTTACCGGTGGCTGCATCTGCTGGCAAGGAGAAAGCTGAGCTGACAGGAGGGGAAGAGGGAAAATCCCAATAACACGGTTTTAATCTCAGGATCTGGCAATTTCTGAAGCCACGTAACTTTTTGGTTAAATTGGCTTGCCAATTTAACTTATAACTAAAGGTGGTTTGACTAATTCGATTAATGTGTCCGAGGCCCAGTTTGGAGGCACCCACTTAGTGGGGAGAATTGGGGTTTGTGTCTGAGAATCAGCAGACTGAATTAAAGTCTTAGCTTGTCTGCAACCTTGCTATGTGGTTTTAGAGGTTGGATTCGGTAAGCTACAGGGTTTCTTTCAACTTTAAGACTATACACATAAAATACTTGCATCAACCTAAAGAAAGAAGGGAGACCTCCTGTAGATCAGGGGATTCCTGGGCTGCAAATCTGGAGAATCTAACTCTATCCAGCTTGGCAATCTGTGTTCGTTTGTTTTGCAGTACTAGGCACGGAACCCAGGGCATTCTACCTCCGAGCTACACCCTCCAGCCCTACTTTTTATTCTTTATTTTTGATAAATCGGGTCCCTCCTCCAGGTGAGGTCAGCAGGAACAGGAGGCGGAACCCTGGAAGCCAGAAGCGGAGATATCGCGAGACCCCAGGTGCCCAGATACTCCAAACATCGTGAGAGTACAGATGTCGCGAGAGAATCGCCATACCTATAAAACATCAGTACCTCTGATTCCCCCACGTGACTCAGCCGCCAATCAGGACTATGCGCAACTCTCCAGACGCGTGGCTGTAGGTCCCTTTACCCAAGGCCGGCTGACTCTCTGGAGGGGCTGGGTCCGAATAAAACAGGGGTCTCTGATAAGCCAGTTGGTGTTTTTACCTTCCTCCTAAACCCCCTAACTCTATTTTCAACCTTCTAATTTTGAAACAGAGTCTCACTGAGTTTCAAAGGGCCTCATTAAGTAGCTGAGGCTGTCTGCAAACTGCGACCCTCCTGTCTCCGCCTCCCGAATGCTGGGATTACAAGTGAGCGCCACCATGCCCGGCTCTATCCAGCTGATTCTGATACACAACCGGGTCTGGAAATGGCTCCGTGTTTTAATCCTTCTTCCCAAAGGCAGCCTTTGAGAGAGTCGTCCAGCAGGAACGTATTGAACACTACCATGGGCCAGGGCTCCTTCCTCTGACAATGGCCTCCTTGTGGGGGTGCCGGGAATGACCTTCGTCCTCATGCCGGACTTTCTGTAAAATCCCAAAGCTGGCTCGGAGAAAAAATAAAAACACTCATGGCTGGCAACACACTTCCTCCAGTCATTCAACGGCTTCATACACGGCATTTAAACCTTTTATTGGTGAATAAGCTATTCACCGTCCAGTTGGTTGGCTTATAAACAGGGAGTAGATGAACGTGTGCCTTTATGTGGCTGTTCTGTTGATCTCGTTTAAAACCTTAACAAGACCCTGCCATGGTAACCACAAGTCACACATTACTAGAATTCAAATGGCTTATTATCAAGATCAACATTTATGATATTAAGGTATGCGATATTAGTGTCATATTTTATGCATGCTTACTTGCAGTACGGTTCAGCTCGGGGCCAACACCATATTGAATTATTTACGGCCATTTCTCCCTGGGTTATTAAAAAGTTCAGTAAAATATATATTAGTGTATAAAATTTTAATGCAGAGTTCACATTGCACTGTTTGCAAGCTCTTGGCCTTTAGAAGAGGGAAACTGGGGGAGCAGAGCTCCACATAGACCATGTCTTTGAGAGGTTCTCGGGGCCCCACCAAACACAACTTCTCTTTGTCCTACTAATAACTTCAGACCTCTGTCTCCAACGTCCGGGCAAGGCGGCCAGAAAAAAGGGAAGCCACCGCTCGTGGCCCTGGGAGAGCTTCAGGTCCCCAAGCTCGGTGACTTTCACGCCCGCACATTTGAATGCAGGGAGAGTGGCCGCCATGTCTCTCTGCTCTCTGGGGCCCATGTGTAGAGTGGGTTTCTCAGAGAAACAGTTGACCTAGTGCTTGTCAGACTGTTACCAGCTCGTTTCACGAGGGTTCCTCTTCTCTTCTCTGCACCACACCTTTCCTACAAGGACAGGGTAGGAGGCTGCAGCATATGGCTTTGGGAGGCCGAAACAGGATGCTCACAGTTTGGTGGTCAGCTTTAGCGACACGAGACTCTCAACAACCTAGCGAGACCTTGATTTTTTTTTTTTTTTTTTTGGTATTGGGGGTGGAACCCAAGGGCTTTCTACCTCCGGGCTATACCCCCAGACATGTTTTTTTTTATATTTTCTTTGGAAACAGGGTCTCGCTAAGTTGCTGAGAGCCTCACTAAGTAGCTGAGGCTGGCTTTGAACCTGTGAGATCCTCCTGTCTCAGCCTCCCAAGCGCGGGGATTACAAGCGTGCGCCCGGCTGAGACCTTGTTTTGAAACAAAATATAAAAAGGGCTGGGGGTTGTAGCTCAGAGGTAGAATGCCCCTGGCTTCAATCACTACTACTACTACTACTACTAAAAGGCTCAGCTGCAGTGGAGATGGTCTGCTTCAATCCTGCCGAATGTGGGCCCCAATACTTCCAAGGTCTCCTCCTAGCTGACCAGCATCTCCACGGTGGGCAGTAGACCCTGCTGGCCAATGTTTGGTCACACCAAAGTTGGACTGGGTGACCTTCAGCTCGAGCAAGTTATTATATTCCTGTCTCTCCAACAAAACCGGAGACTGTAAGACACGTGACCCAGATTAGGCGTGCTGAAACTGCCGATTCCCGCTCCGTTCCGCGATTCTCTCTCCTGGGACTCGGGACATCGACACCTTCTTGTTTTTCTTCTTTATCCCTTAGATGGCTGTGGACCAGGCTGAACTCTCAGCAAGTCACTGCTCTACGGTGGGAAGACGTGTTGTGTTGCTTATTTCTCCTGCTCTCCTTGCAAGGATGCTCTGTGAAGAGCAGGTGCGTCCTCCTACAGAGCAGCAGTGCCTGGCCCTGAGTTGCTGCCTCTTATAAAGCAGTGCTTTGCCCAGAACCAGGAGGATTCGGTGAGTTGATCCTGATGAAAGTGCTTGTAACTTTATTATCCTTCAATCAACTCTGGCCTTGTGAAAAGACACACGTCTGTCTCGCCCACATCGATCTCACTCATGACACGCTCAGAGGGAAGAAAAGGTCATTTCTTTCTTTCTTCTCTCTCGCCTCTCTGCACACATAAAGGCTGAGTCTGGGCTCCTTTGCCTCTGGAGATGTTGATAGCGTTTGGGTTTCAGAGCAGAAGCCTTCAGGGGCCGTCCCTAGGTTGGGTCCCCGGAAGCTGACCCTGAGACAAGGATTTGAGGACCACCTGGGAGGACTGGCCCGGGACGCCCAGTAGGGGAGTGAAATGACAACAGGAGGAAAGGGCGGCAAGTGCGGGGTGCGCTTGCAGACAGGCAGGTGATGGCCGGGGACCCGGGGCTCCATCCCATGGGGACATCCGGGGACTGCGTGAAACAGCTCTGGGTGCACCCACAGCAGGGGCCAATGATGGGATAAAGGAATATTGCTTGCAGCTGCTCCCAGGGCAGTAACTTCTGGGCACTTCCGGACTGCAGCTAAGAAGTCCTAGGCTGTTCAAGAGGCTGTGGGCGTCTCCAGAAAGGTGATTTCTGGGGTGAGGGTCGGATACCGACACTGACTGTCACGCTGAGCTGTGGGCTGGAGAGGTGGCCCCAGGGGCCATGTGTTGAAGGCCTGGTGACCAGCCTGTGAAGCCACTGGGCGGTGGTGGGGCTTTTGGAGGGGGCCCTCGAAGGGGACACTGGGATCACTGTCTTTTCTCCATTATCTGTGCTTTCCAGCTCCCTGAGGGGAGCAGCTGTGTTTCAACACCACACACTCCCGCCGTGATGCCCTGCCACTTACCTGGCCGAGATGGGATGGAGTCAAATGGAGATCTCTGAAACGCTTTGCCAGGACAAGCCTCCTCTCCTTTATTTATTTATTTATTATTATTATTTTTTTTTATTTTTTATTTTTTTGGTGGTACTGGGGTTCCTGGAAATCCTTCTCTGGGCTACACTCCCAGACCTATTTTATATTTTTATTTGGAAACAGGGTCTCTTAAGCCAGCGAGGCTGGCTTCAAACCTGTGTGATCCTCCTGTCTCCGCCTCCCAAGCGCGGGGATTAAAAGCGTGCGCCACCATGCCTGGCTATCTTCTCTCCTTTAAACTGAGTTGTCTTGGGCATTTTGTTATAGTCGTGGAAAGCCTACTAATACAACCTGATGCCCAAAAGACAACCTCTTCCGATTGGGGGTGTTGAGCTTAGTTCTTCCTAAGGAGGATGCTGGTGTTTGGTATTTTGGGTGACACTTGGGGGAAGAAGGGTTGAAGGTGGCTGAAGAAACATGGGGTCTGTACCTGATGAGAGTGGCCCTTTACCCTCATGGCTGGGCTCTTTTTTTTTTTTTTTTTTTTTTTTTGTGGTACTAGGGCTGGAACCCAAGGGCATTCTACCTCCGAGCTACGCCCCAGACCCTATTTTTTATTCTCTGTTTTGAAACGGTCTCACCGAGTTGTTGAGGGCCTTGCTAAGTTGTGGAGGCTGTCCTGAAACGTGAGACCCTCCTGTCTCAGCCTCCCCGGGATTACAGATGTGTGTCATCATGGTCCGGTTGTCGCTGCCCATTTTAAATGGACAATGGAGATCAACGTAAAATCTCAAGCGGTAGGCCGAACAGCAGAGACGCTTCCTGCAAGTTTTCAGAACTGTGCAAGTCCTGCTGGCTTCCTGGGTGACCCTGGGAAGAGGGAGTGTCCCCAGTAATGAGTCAAGCTCGTATCCTTCTTAAAGAATGTAACTTTAAGTGACGCCACAGAGAAGATGAAGAGTGGGACTGGGATCTTGTGAAAGAAGCGTAGACACGCAGAAAGTCCCATTTTCCTCGGGAGACCCCCGCCCACTCTGAGAGAGAGCACAGGCTAGACATGGAGACAGGTTCAAGAAAGGCCAGGAGGGACCAGGACTGACAATGACAGGCAAGTTACTTGGGGAATGAAAAGCTTGAGTTCCCTCCTCTGATTGGAAGATTCTCCTGGGCTTCATAAAACCACCCCAGCCATCGGGGCCATAGGAAAGGGAAGGCCAGTGGGCCTGGGGGCCCACTAAGATAAGGACCACTAAGATAGCAAACTTGCTACCGTTGAATTCAGGCTGTGGCAGGAGGACCGCAAGTCTGAGGCCAGCCTCAACTTAGTGAGACTCTGTCTCAAAATAAAAAAAAATAAAAGGGCTGGGAGTGTAGCTCAGTGGTAGAGAGCTTGCCTAGCTCTGTGAGCCCCTGGATTCAATACCCTCCATACAATGTTTTACATAGGGTACAAATTATGTTACCTTTTAAGTTTGGCTTTTCCCATGTAGGCTAATTCTCTGGAGATTCATCCAGGTTTCTGTGCATGTATCAATAGTTGCTTTTTTTTTTTTTTTTTTTTTTTTTTTTTTGGCCAGGTAGGATTCTACGGTATGGCTGTGTCACGATTTATTTAACCAGTCTCCATCAAAGGGCATCTGGGTTGTTTCCAGGTTTGGGCTATCATGACAAGAGAGCCTATAAATATTCATGTGCAGGTTTTTGTGTGAACATAAGTCTTCATGTCTCTGGAATTAATGCTCAGGAGTGCAATTATGATGTATTCCGGTAGCTTCGTACTTGGCGTTTTGAGAGATTGCCAAATGTCAAGGAGCGCTGTACCATTTCACATCCCCATCACCACCGACACGGGAGTGGCCAGCTCCTGCGCGCCCTCACCAGCATTTGATATCGTCCCTGTTCTTACATTTTGGCCACTTTGACACCTGAGCAGTGACATCTTACTGTGGTTTTTATCTTGCGCCTCCCTAATGGCTAATGGTGCTGAACATCTTCTCACGTGCTGATCCATCACCTGAATAGCCTCTTCCGTGAAATGTTCATGTCTTTTCTTAATTTTCTAATTGATTATTTTTTTTATAATTTTAAAGTTCTTTATATGTTCCAAATACGAGTCCTTGGTTAACTATGTAGTCTGCAAATATTTCTCTCGCTCTGTCGGCTCTCTTTTTATCCTAACGGGGTCTTGAATGCAGCAAAACTTTTAAATTTTGCTAAAGTCCAATCCATCAATTTTTCCTTTTATGGAGCATGTGTCAAGTCCAAGGACTCTTTGCTTATCCCTAAATCCAACCAAGATATTCCGAGAGCCAATAGGAATAAGGGGAAAAGACCATAACTGTGCAGGATAAATTGTGATATGTGATTACCTACAAGCCAGGCCAAATAGCTTATCCTAGGAGTCTAAACTGGAGAATAAGAAAATGAGATTTAGGTTAAAAAAAAAAAAAGTATCTGCAGGACTGAAACTGGAGAAGGGATCCCAGTGAGGGAGAGCTTCCAAAATTCAGAGAACCAGAGAGCATCAGTGTCGGAGGAGGCCTCAGAAGTTATAGATTGCTCCAGGTGTGGCGACGCGTGCCTGGGATCCCAGTACATGGGGGCAGAGACAGGAGGATCAGAGGCTCTAGGCCGGCTTCAGCAGCCTAGAGAGGTCCTGTTCCAAAATAGAAATAAAATAAAATAGGGCTGAGGATATAGCTCAGAGGTAGAATGACCCTAGGTTCAACCCCCAGTACACAGAAAGAAAAAGAAAGAAAAGAAAAGAAAGACCAATTTGGACCCCCCATTTAAAAAATTTAAATTATGGTAAAACACATATAACAAAATTTACCATCTAAGTACCTGATGGCCCAGCCTATAATCGTTTTTATTCTTGACACACGGAGACAAATGTGTCTCTGTGTTATTGGGTATCAAGTGTCAGTTGGATCAAGGCTTTTGAAATTGCTATTTATGTTGTCCGCGTTCAGCCAACTGATTGTTTACTTGTCCCATCAGTTACTGAGAGAGGGGTGTTGCTGTATCTCAGAATGACAGTGGATTGGCCGATTCCTCCTCCCAAGCCATCAGCTTTTCCCTCCTGTGTCTTAAGCTCCATCATTAGGTGTCTGCACATTTAGTGCTGCGATGCCCTGATCTGATAAGTAGGTCTTCTCATCCTATGGAATGCCCGTGTCTGTCTCTGGTAACACTCATAGAGTAGAGGTTTATTTTGTGTAATATTAATATACCGGCCCTCCTGCGCCTCCTGAATATATGGTCTTTCTTCTATTATATCTTGCTTTCAAAATGTCTGTTCCTTAAAAGTGTAAATTTTGCTTCTGGAAGATAATTTCACTTATTGGCAGACCATTTTTAAAAATTTCTTTTCCACTTTAAAAACCTATTGACATTCTTTTATGTCCATTTCCTGTGTTTTCACGTTTTCCCCCTTCTGGAAGGTAATTTTAATCTTGGTTAGGTTTTATTCCTTATATACAACATTGTTTTGGTTTGTTCTTGTGGGCGCGTTTCACTTATGTTGATAGTTCTATACATACCTCATTTTTATAAACTAGAGGAATCATGTCTTGCAACTTTCTCCTAAATAAAAGCAGAAATCACCCAAAGATTAGCATTTCCTTAATCAACTCTATTTAGGTATGATTTATGTACAAGAAGATTCATCCATTTGAAGTGGACACACAGGTGATACCAATACCTCAGCTAAGAGACAGAACATTACTGTACCTCCCCCTAGATTTTCTCCTGGCCTTCTGTAATCCATACACCAGCTCCAGGCAATGAATTTGCTCTGATTGCCAGTATGAGTTGCTTTCAGCTGGGCATGGTGGCGCATACCTATAACCTCAGTACTCGGGAGGCTGAAACAGGAGGATCACATGTTTCGGGTCAGCCTCAGCAACCCAGCAAGACCTTCTTCCAATAAATAAATAAATAAATAAATAAATAAATAAATAAATAAATACATAAATACATAAATACATAAATAAATACACAAATAAATAAATGGCTGAGGGTATAGTTCAGAGATAGAATGCCCTGGGTTCAATTCCCATTGCCAAAAAAATTAGTTTATGTTTTCCAGACTCTCATGTAAATGGAATGACACAACAAACTCTTTTAAGTGTGGTTTTCTTTGCTCGCATGATAATTTTGAGGTTCATCTATGTCTTCATGTGCTATCAGTAGTTCATTTTTATTGCTGGGTAGAATTCCATCATACAGTTTTTCCGTATTTTGCTCGTGAGTTTAGTTACACATAAACAGTACTTCATGGACAATACTTTATGGATATTTTAGGTTATTTACGACTTGGGGCAATTTTAAATAAATCTACAATCAATATTTGTAACATGTCTTTCTGTGGACCTGTTTTTATTCCTCTTGGGGAAATACATAGGAATTGGATGGCTGGAAGTTTTACAAACCACTAGTAGAGCTTATGAATTTCAAATGACCCACATCTTCACATTAGGTCTCTGTAAGCATTTTTAATTTACTTTAAAATTTCTCACCATTCTTACTAGAGTTTTACGTACTTTCCCCAGGAACAAATGGTGTTGCGCATCTTTGTGTGTGTTTGTTGCCTGCTTGTAAATTGTTGTTGCTGAAGCTTCTTTTTGAAAACGTTTGTTTTTACAGTGCTTTGCTTTATACTAGCTGTAAAAATTCATTATATACTCTGGAAACAAGGGCTTTTCAGATAAATGGACAGCAAACGCGGCATCCCAACTGTGGCTTGCCTCTTTTTATTTTCAACAATGTCTTCTGGCAGATTTGACCTGTCTCGGTGAACAAGTGAGACCCTGCCACAAAATTAAAAAAAAAAAAATTAAAAGGTCTGGGGGTGTAGCTTGGAGATAGAGTACTCGTGGTCTCAATCCTCAATACCAAAGCCACACAAAACAAAAGAAAAAGGAAAAGGACATTATTAGAATGCAAAGATGAGCCATGCACAGAGAGAAAACAAAGCCTATATTAGATAAAGCCTGTTCATCCAGAATATGTAAAGAATTCTCAAAATTCAGTAAGACGAACAAACTCACTAAAATAAGCAGAAAAATTTCAATAGATATTTTGGGAAAAAATATTTGGATGGGAAATAAATGTCGAAAAAGACACCCAGCATCATTAGTTCTGTGAGGTGTGCAAATTAAGGTCTCAGTGGTTATCGCTTCCTACCTGAAATTACAAAGCCTAATCAGATTGAATGCTGGCAAGCATGTGAACGAACCCGAACGCTCATAGGCTGCTTGTGGGAATGTTAAATAACAGAACTTTGGAGAACATTCGGGCAGTTTCTTAAAAAGTTAAATACATACCTACTCTAGGATTCAGCACTCTACTCCTAGGCATATACCCAAAAGAAAAGAAAGCATGTGCCCTTACCAAAAAGTAACCCAAACTGCTATTTTGGTTAATAGCACCAAACTAGAGGCAACTCAAATGTCCAGCAATAGTGAATGTAGGACCAGAGCGGAGCCATGGCAGGCTTCATCCATACAGCAAACACGCTAGGCCTGAGTTTCAGTTTCCCAGGAATACCACTAACAGTTAAGTGCCAATTTGGGCACCTGGGTCAGGATGAAAAACTCCCAACCAACCCCAGGAGGCACGAACCAAATGGGAGGCACCAAGTATCCTGTCCGTTGCTTGTGATAACAGCAGCAAAGATTCCTTCTGTTTTAAAGATAACTCCTTTGTAAATCACAGCCCGAGTGACGGAAATGTAAATCACAGCCCACCCGAATGACTGAAATGTATAAAACTGCCTTGGAACAAAGACTCGGGGTCCTTGTCAAAACTCCGCTGCGTTGGAGGGACTTGGACCCCAGCTCGAGCTACTTCCACAACAAACCCCTCCCCCTTCCGCCTTTGCATTATTGTGTGTCGGTGGTCTCTCTCCCCCCGAGATCCCGGACTTGGGGTATAACATGAATAGATAACCAAATTGTGGTACATTCACCCAATGAAATACTACTCAGCACCGAATAGGAAGAAACCTTTGATACACATTAAAAACATGGAAGAATCTCAAAATAGTTATGCTGAATTATATTTATGAAAAAATTCAGATTTAAAAAAAAGAGTACATAAAAAAGCCAGATAGTTTCTTTTGCAATCAAAAACAAAAGTAACAAGTCATTATACTCCAAGCTCGGACAGCAGAGAACACATTGACGGCAGAAAATAGCGAAGTGGCTCAGAGATTAAATGAGGGCTTCTTATTTTCATTTGCAAAGCTTGAAGAGAAGCAGCAAGTTTCTTTCCGCAGAGAGGATCTCCCTGAGTATGAACTCATGTGATCAGAGGCGAACATTCATCCTTCCAAAGCAATTCATCCGCAGACAATCTGTTCTTTTTTTTTAAATCATTATTGTGGACAATTTTAAACAACAGCCAGAGAATGAGCAGGATAGTAGATGCTGATGTCCCCGCCACCCAACTTTAACCACTTCCAACTCACGCCCCTCCTGTTTCATTTATTTATTCCAGTGGGCTTTCCTGCCCACAACTCTGATGGGACCCCATTCTATCTGCAAATATTTGTTTGTGTTTCTACAAGGAAAGGATTCTTTTCAGTCCCTGTTTCAAATTTCTAATAATTCCGAGCCAGTTCTGGCCACTGTGTCTGGAAATCTTTGAGGAGATGTTGGCCCGGAACGTGAGACTGCCTACACAGTAAGGAAGGAGAAGCGATTTACCTGCCAAGAGATTTTCTTAAGAAAAGGGAAAATAAAGAAAAGGGCTTATCTTCTGTTTAAAAAAAAAAAAAGTAGATTTTTCTGCAGCTAGTGGGCAGTGATATTCTATTTGGCTGTGTGAAAATCCCTGAGGCTATTCTGTAACATGACTATTATCCAGGAAAAGAATGTGCATTTTGGATGGAAATCTGCAATTCTAGAACCCGCGGTCCATGTGGGATGGTGCTCCGGTGACACTGCTCTTCTCCACAGGCGGTTACTCGATCAGGGCAGATGTTGGGCTTCTGGGAGCTTCTCTAGGACGTCGGCCCTGGGGAGATGTTTCCGCTAGACAATGGGACACTTTGTTCTTCAAAACCTTCACCTCTCTGAGCTGCTTATTTTTTTGTTTTTGTTTTTTTCTGTTGTGAAACCAGCTCCCTACTCAGATGCAATCACAAAATCAGTTACTATCCAGGGAAACGCCCCATCAACTCCAAAGCCTTTCTAGTGAGAAAAAAGTAACTTAAAAAAAAAAAAAAACAAATTTTTTTACTCCTTTCTTTGTCTTGATTTTAGTTTCAATCTACTGTACGTAAACAAAAGTACGTGAATCGTATGTCTACTGTTTGGTGAATTTTTACTGAGGTATGTATTCATGCAACCATCACAAAGTGCGTTAGTCAGCTCTCCGACACTGTAACGTGATGCCAGAATGCCAGAGACAAGAAACTTATAAAGAGAAAAGGTTTATTCTTGTTTACAGTTTTGGAGATTTCAGCCTATTGACAAGTCAGGTCCCTCCCCTTTCCCCGTGTGACCTCTGCAGGAGGCGGAACCCTGGAGGCAGAGAGTCTGCTTCGCAAGCAGTATCAGGAAGAGAAGTGTCGTACCCACGCTTAGTCCCACCCCCAAGATATCTTCCTTAAAGGAGAAGCATTTTTTACTCTGGCCTCGGATGGTCCCGCCGGTCGACTGGGACTGGCCCTTTTGCTGACCGGCCCCCATCTCCGAGAGGAGAATTCCGTACCCGATTAAAAGCTGGCCTCCTCTTGTGTTTTTACACAGCATTCCTACGCAGAATATATCACCCGTGAGCAAGTGGCCCCGTTGTTCTTGGGCCTGAGATGAGGGAGCGCATGACCACCCACTTCATCATCAGTCAGGGAGCAGAAAGAGAGAGGGGAGAGGTCCTAGGTTCCACAGGCCCCTCGAGGGCACACCCCCAATGACCTAGGGCCTCTCAGCAGGCTCCACCTCCTAAGGACTCTTCACCTTCCAGTCTCACCCTATTGGGTAGGAGCATTAGCACAGGGAGCTTTGGGGGAAACGGATTCAAACCACAGCAAGTCAGAAATGTACAATTTTTTCAGACCTCAGAAAACTTTTTAATGCTCATTCTCCAAATTGAGGCACGGCCCTCCCTCTCCTGGGGTGGCCCCCTCTGGCTTCCAGGGTCGCAGGTAACTTTCTCTGTTCTGGAGTTCGCCTACGTGGGTTCCTGTGTCCTGGGTCCTCTAGCGTCTTTCATTCTGTACTGCCACGAGTTCATCTAGGCTGTGTGGCTCAGAAATTCATTGCTTTTGTTAAAATTATTATTTAGTGGCCGGGCGTGGTGGCGCACGCTTGTAATCCCCGTGCTTGGGAAAGGCTGAGACAGGAGGATCGCACAGGTTCGAAGCCAGCCTCAGCTACTTAGTGAGGCTCTCAGCAACTTAGTGAGACCCTGTTTCCAAATAAAGTATAAAATAGGTCTGGGAGTATAGCCCAGAGGTAGAAAGCCTCTGGGTTCCGCCTCCAGTACCACCAAAAAAATATTATTATTTAGTATTCTGTTGTACAAATAAGCCATAGTGGTGTGTGTGTGTGTGTGTGTGTGTGTGTGTGTGTGTGTGTATGTTTGTGTGTGTGATACTGGAGATTGATCCTGGGGCGTTCTACCTCTGAGCTACACTGCCATCCCTAATTTATTTATTTATTTATTTATTTATTTATTTATTTATTTATTTTTGTGGTACTGGGGATGGAACCCAGGGGTATTCTACCTCCGAGCTCCACCCCCAGCCCTATTTTTTATTTATTATCATTTATTATCATTTATTTATTTATTTATTTTTTTGATAGTACTGGGGGTGGAACCCAGAGGCTTTTCTATCTTTTGGGCTATACTCCTAGACCTATTTTTTACTTTATTTGGAAATAGGGTCTCACTAAGTTGCTGAGAGCCTCACTAAGTAGCTGAGGCTGGCTTCGAACCTGTATGATCCTCCTGTCTCAGCCTCCCAAGCACTGGGACTACAAGCGTGTGCCACCATGCCTGGCTTATTCTTTATTTTGAAAAGGGGTCTCACTGAGTTGCAAGGGGCCTGACTAAGTAGCTGAGGCTGTCCACAAACTGTGATCCTCATTTGAAAAAGAGTCTTGCTAAGTCGTGGAGAGCCTCACAGAATTGCTGAGACTGGCCTTGAACCTGCGATCCTCCTGTCTCAGCCTTCCTAGATACTAGGATTGTGGGCATGTGCCACCCTGCCCCGCTCTCTTACACCATTGATGCTATTCAGATCATTTCCATTTGGGGCTGTTAGGAATAGTGACTCTCTACTTGGTCAGCTATGTGTGTTATAACCAACTTCCCCTAGACGACGCCTCGCCTTTTCTCTAGCCTAATGTGATCTTTGGTGAAAAGAGGGTATTAATTTTAATGAAATCCAATATAGTAATCTTTTCCTTTATGGTCACTGCATTTTTTGTGTTCTGTTTAAGAAGGTCTTTCTCATTCCAGAACTGAAGGTTTCCCCTGTGTATTTTAGGAATCCTTTGGTTGCAATTTCTGTTTTGCCTTTTATGTTTAGGTTTATAGTACTTTCTTTTTGTGTGTGTGTGTGGCACCAGGGATTGAACGCAGGGGCATTCTACCTCTAAGCTACACCCCCAGCCCTATTTTATTCTTTATTTTTGAAACAGGGTCTCACTTAGTTGTGGAGGGCCTCACTAAATAGCTGAGACTGGCTGTGAACCTGAGATCCTCCCATCTCAGTCTCCCAAGCGCGGGGATTACAAGCGTGCGCCACCACGCCCGGCTACAAAAATGTTCACTTTCAATTAAATTTTTGTCTACGGTGTGAGGAAGGAGTAAAGATTCTGAATCCCTCAGTTGATCATGCTCAACTGAACGGCAGTAGCACAATTCCCTCACCGTGTAAGTGTACTCTGGATTCTAGTCTAGTCAGGGTCTATTTATTTGTTTATGCTCACACCTATATTGAACTATCTTAATTAATATATTATTATTAGGGCTCCGTGTAACGTAAGTTTCCTATTTTGTTTTTTTTACCTCCTAAGACTCTTGTTGTAAATACTTAAGGTCCTTTGCATTTTCTTCACATTCGCAAATGAATTCAGAGTCAACTTGTTAATTTTCACAATGAAACAAAAAAAGCCCTTTATTATTATTGCACTGACTCCATTTTTTTTTTTTTTTTTGGAGATAACTGACATTTTTAACAATAGTGGATCTTCCAAATGCCACGATGGGACATCTCTCTGTGTAGGTTTTTTCAGTCTCTTGACAACATGCTGCAGTTTTTAGTGTGGAGGCCTTGCGATCTTCTGGCCTTTTATATTTTTGTTACTCGAAGTGGCATCGATGGTCAGTCTCTGTTGGTTGTAAATATGTACACATACAGCTTTTAACTCATCTTGTATCCAGTGACCTTTCTAAATTCTCTTTATTCTCAATTTTCTATAATTTCCTTTCTATGCAGGCAATGATGTCGTCTCAAATAGTGGTGGTTTTATTTTTTTCTTTCCACTTTTTCTACCTTTTAATTGCTCATTTTTGTCTTATTAGGCTGTCTAGTATTCCCAATACAATGCTGTGCAGAAGCAGTGCTAGTGGACAACTTTTCTTATTGGACAACTTTTCTTATTCTTCACCTTAAAGGGAAAACATTTAATAATTTATCATCATATATGATAGTAACTGTGGGTGTCTCACAGGCATCTTTTACTAGATTAAGAAAGCTTGCTTCTTCTTAGTTTATAAAAGTTTTCTTTTTTAAATCACAGATAGGTGTTGAATTTTAGCAAATGTGTTTTTCTTCGCCTATTGGTGGTGTGGTTCAAGCATGAGTTGTTCTCCACCAAAACTCAAGTAGAGGCCGGGTGCCCAGGGAGTGTGGGGAGCCCATAGTGGGCTGTCTGAGTCATGGGGGAGCTGTCCTGAGTGGGTTAATGCCTTCCCTTCTTTCTGTGAGTTTTTTCTCTAACAGGACTAGATTAGTGACCTTGAAGCGGGCACCCCTCTTCCACACAGCCACGATTGCCCTTTCTCTTTCTGCCAAGAGCTGAAACAGCACAAGGCCCTCACCCATGCTATCACCAGATCTTGGATCTCCCATCCTCCACAACTGTGAACTCAAACCTCTTTTCTTCATACATTACTCATTCTCAGGTATTCTATTATAGCAACAGAAAACAGGCTAAGACAATTGTGATAGCAACCCTTTTTTCCTCTTTTATTTGGACCATATGATGTGTTGTATCATTTTTTTATTATTAAATCAAACTTGGACTCATAAATATACTTGGGATATGATCAACCATTTTATCATCACCTGGATTTGATTTGCTAACATTTTAAGATTTTTTTCTCTCTCCACTTTTGAGCAGTGTCTGTTGCTGTGGTTTTGCAAGGTGGGTGCTTGCAAATGTATAGACTGATGTACAGACTCATAGACTCACATATATAGAATCGGATGTATAGACTCTTGATTGTACACGGGCTGGCTCTGTATAGGTCACTGCTGTGAGGGCTTCGTAGAAGTTGGGTTTCCCCTTACTCCCCTCTACTTTAAAACAACTTCTATTGCTTGTCAGGGGAACTTCGGGAAAGAGACCAATTTACTATAAGGCCAAGCTAGGCAGGACACCCAGACAAGATTAGAATTGCACTGGACGATCCTGATCCCAGAAACCTAGTGACATCCTGGACTCACAACAGCCAATGGTCAGGCAATATTTTTTTTTGGTGTGGTACTGGAGATGGAACCCAGGGGCATTCTACCTCAGCCCTATTTTTTATTCTTTATTTTGGAACTGGGTCTCTTTGAGTTGCAGAGGGCCTCACTAAGCAGCTGAAGCTGTTCTCAAACCGCGATCCTCCAGTCTCAGCCTCCCGAATGCTGGGGTTACAAGTGTGCGCCACCACACCCGGCTTGACCTCAGGCGTTTTCCAATCTGGTTGCTGATTACAGCCACTATTAAAAATTATATAAATGTATAGTTAAATAAGTTAAATTAAAATCAAGGGTATTAAGCCGGGCGTGGTGGCGCACGCTTGTAATCCCAGCATTCGGGAGGCTGAGACGGGAGGGTCGCGGTTCACGGACAGCCTCAGCTACTTAGTGAGGCCCTCTGCAACTCAGTGAGACCAGTTTCAAAATAAAGAATAAAATATAGGGCTGGGGGTGCAGCTCAGGGGTTGAATACCCCAGAGTTCCATCCCCAGACCCGCAAAAAAAAAAAAAAAAATCAAGGGTATTAATAAACACCCAAATGCATTGCTTTTAAAATGATCTTTCGCTGTTATCTCTGCTCTTCAGTCACTGCGGGTGCTGTATCTCTTTTGGAGATGCCGTATGCCACTTGGCTTCCACCCATCTCCTGCCAACTTGGCATTCAGCAAGCAGCAAGACCTTGGTGCCTAAAATTGACCCTGCTGTATTTACACTACAGAAAACAGCAAGCACCACAAGCCAGGGCTTTATAGTTACCCCCGTAGGTGTGGTGGTTAAACTCCTACCAGCACGCACAGTAGCAGCCAGCCTTCTGCCTCTGCCCCTCTCCCTGCCTCACGCACTGGGCATTGTCTGTCTTCACCCGTCTATCTGATTGTGTCTTTCTCTACCAGAAGCTCCGTGTGGGTGGGGATATTTATTTTCGGCATTGTCAGCATCCTCGGCACCAGTAGCAGTGTGTGGCACATGGCAGACCCTCAAAAGAAAGCCATCAAGCCAGGCGTGGTGGTGCACACCTGAAATCCCCGTCCTTGGGAGGCTGAGACAGGAGGATCACAGGTCCAAGCCAGCCTCAGCAAGCAGTGAGACGTTGATCAACCTAGTGAGACCCTGTTTCAAAATAAAAATAAATAAATAATAAATACATAGGCTGGGGATATAGCTCAGAGGTAGAATGTCTTTGGGTTCAATCTTCAGTATCACACACACACACACACACACACACACACACACATACACACAGATGAGAAAAGAAAAAAGAAAAGAAAGAAAAAAGTCATTGAATGAGTGAATGAATGAATGAATGAATGAGTGTTCTCGTGTGTTCTCCCCTTGTCTAATTCTTCCCACTTGCACCTGCTCTTTCCAGACCCTTTGCCTTCATTCAGCCCTGCTGTCTCCTAGAAAACAGCAGCCTTTCCTCAGTTTCCACACCTCTAGCCTTGTTGCTCACTAAGAAAGCCCACTCCACAAAGGCTGTTTGGAAACAACAGGGTTGCCAGCTCAGGCAGCCCAGGTTGCTACTTTCTCTGAGCTTTGCACATGGTTCTATAAGTAGTTCTCACTCCTCCTCCTCCTCCTCCTCCTCTTCCTCCTCCTCCTCCTTCCTCTTCCTCCTCCTCCTCCTCTTTCTCTTCCTCCTTCTCCTCCTCATCTTCTCTCTTGAGTCTACCATTTGAGCATGCAGGCTGCTTCCAAAATGGGAGAAATATTTAAACCTCTGTTGTTTAAACCAGGTGTGGTGGCACAGGCTCGTAATCTCAGCATTCGGGAAGCAGAGACTGGAGGATCACGGTTTGCAGGACAGCCTCAGCTACTTAGTGAGGCCCTCCGCAGCTCAGTGAGACCTTGTTTCAAAATAAAGACTAAAAAATAGGACTGGGAGTGTAGCTTGGAGGTACAATGCCCCCGGGTTTCATCCCCAGTACTGTAAAAAACAAACACAAAAAACCTGTTTATAAGCTACCAGTCTATAGTGTTTTGTTATAGCAGCTGCAGCTGACTAAGACACACAGCAAGCCCTCATTCCTGTCTGTGACTCTCAAGCCCCATCCTTCATTGGTACTGCCTGGCCCCAGGCAGCTTCTCCTCCATCACCAGGGACCCCTCAACACCCCCATCCTTCTCGGAGCCTTCTCACCTGTCACATTTGCTCTTCCTCTCTCCTCTGGTCTCTCTGCTTTCACCATCAGCAGGCCGTGGACCCGCCATCAGTCTGTTTGCTGTTGATGTCTGCCCACGTGTGGGCATTCCTGGGCAGCAGGAGTGCCCTGAGGTCTGGCGTAGAGCTTGGTGGAGCCATTTGTGGGAGCAGAGTGATCACTAAAAAGCAGCTCTTTTCTGCAAATGCCATCCCCTTGCAGCAAATTATCAACATGTTTCTCCCTTGGAAGGAAAAGACCCGGCACTGGGCCAATGCTACTGAAGCCACCATACTGCTTGGTTGGAGGAGTGGGAGATGACTTGCTCTGATCCCCCCGCATGGGCGAACGGGCTGGGCCTCAGTCAGCATGGGGCTCCTCATAGGAAGAGCCCTTGCTTGCTAGGCAGACCAAGCTGGTGGAGACACTGCCACTGCGCCAGCGCTGGCCTGTCACTGGCCCACTACGCCCAACACCCATCAGAGAAGTGGGGGCCAATGCCTCATCTTGCTTAAGGAAGCCAGGTTTGAAGATACGGGTAACCAAACCATGTTTACAGCCCAATTCTTACTATAGAAAACTCTTCCATTCAAGAAACAGGGCACTCAAGACCAATCCCTTTTCAGACTTCTCTTTGCTTATTATTCTAAAGTTATTCTGATTGCTCATGACAATGCTATCTGGAAAATTCTCCACATACCACGGGCCTGGTGGCTGGGGAGTGGGTGGGGTTGGAATCCATTTGTCCAAAACTGCACAGCATCGGGACTGAAGCGCTGGTCTTTCCTCTCCAAAAAAATTTTTTGTACCAGGGATGGAACCCAGGGGCATTCTACCTCTGAGCTACACCCACAGCCCTATTTTTTATTCCTTATTTTGAAATAGGGTCTCACTGAGTTGCAAAGGGCCTCACTAAGTAGCTGAGGCTGTCCACGAACCGCGATCCTCCTGTCTCAGCCTCCCGAATGCTGGGATCAAGAGCGTGCATCACCACGCCCAGCCCTACCTCAGTCTGTCCCTGGACAGAAGGAAGGTGGAGAGGATTCCCGGCCCTTGGCCCCGAGCACACTGGCAAGGCCCACCACACGGTGGTCTCCCTTCTCTGGACGTGCTGGCTGAGCTGGAACAGGGCTCCCTGGTCTAGGATGTGAATTCTCACAAACACCAGCCACCTCTCTCCTGGGGGAATCTTTAAATATGACCACACCCGTCCCTGCCAGAAGTTCCCATTTCATTGCTCTCCGGCTCCCTGGACTGTGGTCTCCGACAGGGCAGGGCCTCGTCTCCTTACTCATATTCCCGGGATGTGCTAGGGCAAGCCAGTGCTTAGTAAATACCCGAGGGGATGGAATTGGTGGAGAGCCAGGGGCCTGGGGCTGGGTCTCCCTGTGAGGGACGCCCTCCCCTCCCGGCTTAGGGTCCCCCTGGGCATCCCAGCTATGGGGAAGGGGTGCTTCGGCCCCTCCCCCAGCTCCGCAGGCCTCTGCCGGGGCCATGTGTATAATCCAGGGCTGTGTCTGAAGCTGCAGCCATGCGGGGCCGAGAAGGCTCTGGCCCTAGTGCTCAGGACCGTTCTGGGTGCTGAGAGCAGCTTCCTCAAAAAATGGCAGGTCTGGAGAATGCCTCTTCCTCCAGGAGGCCCTCCGTCACCTCATCCTCCTCCGCCTACTTTGTGAACTCTGGCCCACCCTCTTTGGCTGCACTAGAATGTCTCCCCTGGGGATGGATACATCAACCTGAGCGTGGTCCTGGGAGGTTGGCACCATGCGTGTTGGTGGCTGGTATTACTCAACGCTGTGGAGGCTCCGACTCTGTCTGATCTCACGCTTGCCTTCCAGCAATCAATTTTCTCTGCTCCTTGGTGACCATATGCCAAACTGGCAGCCTGTAGGATCTGCCCTGCACACCCCAAGTCCCCCTGCAGAGCCACCCAGCCCTCGGGCATTGCGGCCCTGACATCAGGAGTTTGACTTTTTTTTTTTTTTTTTTTTTTGCCATTATGGCCAGCTTTGTGTGGACCTCGGCTCATCCCATCTTGCAGGACAGGCCTGGCATCCCTGGGGTTTCAGTTCAAGTAAAGACCATCGATGGGGAAAATCAGAAGGGCCCGGGGCAGCATTTATGCACCTGGCTTCTGTGGATCTGAGAACAGACCAACCAGGTTGGTGGCAGGCACTCTCCTGGCCCCTCTCCTAAAGGGCTCTTAATAAACAGCTGCAGGACCGAATGACAAACTTTATTAGAAACACTTCTCATTCATCGGTCAAATTCACATTGAATTTGGGGGAGGAAGTGTCGTCTGAGGCCCTGGTATCCCACTGCCGTGACGGTTTCCAGTTAAAAAGGAGTCTGGGCAGAAAACCTCCAAAACACAAGAGATGCCAAGCCGGGAGGCGGCGGCGGCAGCAGCAGCAGCAAAGTGGTTCTGCGGGAGGACCAGGCTGGGGGTGGGCACAGAGAGTGTCCCACGTCCACCTGTCCAGTGCCAAGGCCGCCCCAGGGGCCCCAGGCCGATAAATAAACAGCACATCATATGCACATTTGAAACAGGAAACAAACTCGTGGGATTCTCCTAAAGTGAAAAAATAGTTCTCTTAAACATGGCTTTGTGACAGCCAGGCTGCACCCTGAATGGACTCCCCCCACCCCGGGGAGGGCTGCCCAGCCCCGGGACGCGGTCGGGCTTGGCTGTCACAATCCCCCATTAGCACCTTTGGACTATGGACAGTTCTCACCACACTCCTCTTCCAAAACGCAAACGCTACTGAAAATAATAACGAGTCAAGAGAAACTCTGTCCCTGGGGTCAATCGTCAGACTCCTGTCCCTGAATAGAAGGCCTGGGCTGCCGGACAACTGTCATTGGCCAGGGGAAGAGGGACACCTGGAGGGGATAAGTAAACAACGCTCAAAGAGGTAAGCCAGAGGTGTCTAAACATTGCTTTGTCCGGTTGCCAATTCCGCTGTTTGGGCTCTCAAAATGTCACCAAGTCCTAAAAGGCTATGACAGTCCCACCGCCCTCGCCAAGGGGAGAGGCCAGAGAGGTGCCCGGGACAAGTTCCCTGGGCATTCCCTATTTGGAGGGAACTTTCTCCCAGCACCAGGCCAGTTTCCCCCGGCCCTGTCTGGCCCCGTCGGATGGCTCCTGACCACTTATTTTATTTATTATCTTGAATATGGAGGCAAGCTCGCAGCTGATCCATACGGGGGCTGCCACGTCCTGGCTGGTGGGCAGGATTTCCGTGGTGACTCCCCGGCTCCGGCCCTTCATAGCTTCCAAAGAGCGTGTGACTCTCCCGAGGGCTGTATCCAGGGCTGTAAATACTGTTGGCAACGGGCATGTCCTTTCCAAAGTCGGTAGCACATCTTGGCCTCATAGAGAACTGAATGTCCTGGGGGCCAGGGAAGACCCCTTCCTGAATGTACCGTGAGTGACAGGCAGCCCGCGCCCTGCCAGGGTACAGCCGCGCTCACTGGTACTGCAGATAGTTTTTAAGCGACTGAGGCAGGGGCAGGGAGCCGATGTCACGCAGGCGCTGGCGGCCCAGGGCCGAGCGGATGGATCTCCGGCACAGGTCCATGAGTGGCAGCGGCTCAGCTGCAAGAGATGGGGGCAGTGGTCAGTATCCGGCTCACCTGCCAGGTGCCCACTCACCCCACCCACCGCCACACCCCCGCCCACCTGCTCAGGGATTCTCTGGTGACCTTAGCTGGAGGCCTACATTGGTGCTGAGCAAGCTGCAGGCAGGGTGGGGGGAGCTGATTAAAGAATTGTGGGATCAATTCAACAGTGAGAAAGATACTATTAATGAATTAATTTATTTATTAATTAATTAATTTATTTATGTTTGCGGTACTGGGGATGGAACCTAGAGGCATTCTACATGTAAGCCACACCCCCTGCCTTTTTTATTCTTCATTTTTTATTTTTCATTATTTATTTTTGCAGGTCTGGGGATGGAACCCAGGGGCATTCGACCTCCGAGCTACGACCCCTGCCCTATTTTTTATTCTTTATTCTGAAACAGGGTCCCACTGAGTTGCAAAGGGCCTAAGTAGCTGAGGCTGTCTGCAAACCGTGATCTTCCCATCTCAGCCTCCCACATGCTGGGATTACAAGCGTGCGCCACCATGCCCGGCTTATTCTTTATTTTGAAACAGGTCTTCACTAAGTTGCAGAGGGCCTCAATAAGTAGCTGAGGCTGGATGCAAACCTGAGATCCTCCCATCTCAGCCTCCCAAGTACCGAGATTACAAGCGTGTGCCACCATACCCCACTCAGCAGTGACACTTTTAAGAAAGTAAAGGAAAAAAAAAAAAAAAGGAAAGAGGAAATTTGGGAGCAAATGCTAAAAACAAGTATAAATACTTTATCATGAAAATTTTCTGATGTAAGTGTTTTGGCGTATCTCTGTGTAAAAAGCCCTTCTTGCTGCAGGGCATGATTAAAGAATGCCCCAAGCTCACTGGACTCAGGTGGACCCGCAGGGGTGCTTTCTCTTAGAAGTATGTTAGTCTGTGGGTATGGTGGTGGGAGCCTGCACTCCCAGCTACTGGGGAGGCTGAGGCAGGAGGATGGCTTTGAACCTCGAGCTGGAGGCCAGCCTGGGCAGCACAGTGAGGCCCTCATCTCAAAAATAAATAAAATAAAATAAATAGGATTCTGAGAGGCACATGAGATCCCTTCACCTCCTCAGACTTCCCCTCCAGCTTCAGTCAGTGGAGAGAACTATTTTCTTCTAACATCCAGTTCTGGAAAAATTCATAAATCAAAATCTATACGCAATGGAAACTCTGAACACAGGACCGGTCCGAACATGTTTAATTGGGTTTACTGCAGACACCCATATTCGGCTCTAACTGTCCTTCAGCCCTTAGCCCTGGAGACACAGAGATAACCAAGTCAGGGCCAGAGACGGTCTGGAAACCAGAGAGGGTTTATGGTCTGGGATTTTTAAATACATGAATGATTTTAATGAAGTGTAATATAAGCTGGGCGTGGTGGTGCAGGCTTGTAATCCCAGCATTTGGGAGGTTGAGACAGGAGGATCGTGGTTCGCAGACAACCTCAGCTACTTAGTGAGGCCCTCTGCAACTCAGTGAGACCCTGTTTCAAAATAAAGAATAAAAATATAGGGCTGGGGGTGTAGCTTGGAGGTAGAATGACCTTGGGTTCCATCTCCAATACTGCAAAAAAAAAAATATATATATATATATATACACACACATATATAGTCAATATATAGTCAATATAGACTACGTCTATATTCACCCTAACCCTAAGTCTAACTGAGATAAGGAGGATCACAGGTTCGAGGCCAGCCTGGGAACTTTTTCAAAATGAAAAATAAAATTGGTCTGGGGATATAATTTGGCGGTAGAAGAATGCCCCTGGGTTTAATTGCCAGTGCCAAAAAAAATAAGAATAAAAAAGATAAATGAGCCAGCACAGGCAGGAAGTTGTGGGGAGAGAGATGTGGCTGGCCTTGGGCACCCTCGGGACGCAGTGAGGATGGTGACGGTTACCTGTGTTTATATGGCTTTCACAGGCCCAGTTCCCGCAGCATACTAGGACATGCTAGATACCTGAACCTGAGTCTTAATAAGTAATATTTTCAAAGCATCCTAAGGAGTCATGGAACCATAGGTGGTAAACGCTAGCACAAAGGGTATGATAGGAATCGTATCTCGAGGGTGAAAAGTGCGCTTTTCAGGAACTTTCACTAGGAGGGCTGCAGAGGAAATGGGGGTGGGGCTGCAGGGTTAGAGTGGGATTGGTGCACCACCACACCCGGCCCAAACATAATTTTAAGTAAAGAAAAAGTACATCATGGTTGGGTGTGGTGGCTTACGCCTGGAATGCCAGCACTTGAGAGGCTGAGATAGGAAGATCACAGGTTTGAGAACAGCCTCAGCAAACTGTGAGATTCTCGTAAACGTGTTTTTTTTGTTTTTGTTTTTGTTTTTTTTTTAAATAGGTGTGTGGGCCAGATGTGGTGGCGCACACTTGTAATCCCCGCGCTTGGGAGGCTGAGACAGGAGGATCACAAGGGTTCGAAAGCAGCCTCAGCTACTTAGTGAGGCTCTCAGCAACTTAGTGAGACCCTGTTTCCAAATAAAATATAAAAAAGGTCTGGGAGTATAGCCCGGAGGTAGAAAGCCTCTGGGTTCCAAGCCTAGTACCACCAAAATAAATAAATAAATAAATAAAAAATAAATAGGGATGTAGGTATAGCTCAGGGGTAGAATGCCCCTGGGTTCAATCTTCAGTAACACACACACACACACACACACACTCACTGTGTGGATTCTATATGGAGTTCCACAGCGGGTTGACAAGCTAAGAACAGTGGTGACCAGGGGCAAATATCGTCATACTTAAGATATGCATGCTTTCTGTGTGAGTAACACTTCAAAAACAAATTTAACAAGTCGAGCGTGGTGGCACATACACGTTTGTAATCCCAGCACTTGTGAGGCTGAGGCAGGAGGATCCGGGTTTGCAGCCAGCCTCAGCTACTGGGGCCCTCTGCAACTTAGTGAGACCCTGCTTCAAAATAAAGAGTAAAAAAATCTTTTTTTTTTTAAAGGCTGATGGTGTAGCTCTGAGGTAGAATGCCACTGGGTTCAATCCCCAGCACCACACACAAAAAAAGAGAAAAAAATCAATTATATTAAAAAAATAATAACTCATAGACTGTGTGGGGAGTGGGCATGGACCCGTTCAAGCCTTGACAAAGTGGGGGAGGGGCTGGAGTCCCAGTTCCCACTCCCAGGTCTCCTGGGCCAGAGCCAGCTGGCCCAGCTCAGAACCACAGTTTTCTTGTCTGTAAAATGGGCTGGCGCCCATCTACCCACGGGCCACCCTGAGGATGGTGTGACACGGCTCGCCCCTCACCTTCCGGGCCTGCTCTCTGAAACATGTTTTATTTCAGGCCACCAGCTCAAGAGGTACCCTTAAAAATAGCCCTAACTTACTTATTGTGGTTCTAAAAACGCTCCGGTAACATCATCCTAATTGAAAACAATGTTCTGCTCTTGATGAAGATTTACTGGAGCCGGGGCCAGACGTCCAGTTCCAGGCTAAAAATATCAGCAGGCGATTGTGTGGAAAGTCCTCCCTCAGCAGCGACCTGGATTCTGCACCACTCCCCACCACCAGACCCCTGCGCAGCCCCAGAGCCCGGACATGTCCACACACTCTGTTTCGCCAGCCTAAAATGGGGCAGTTAGCTCATCGGATCAGAACGATCCTCCTCTGAGACGGAGGCCGGTGGAGACCTGAGCTCAGGGCCTGGAGGCTTAAGCTGCGTCCCTGGGTCCCTCAGGTCTTTCGCAGGCCATGAAAGATACCAAGACGCAAGTCTCCGCCCTGCCCTCATCCCTGCGTCTGTATTTTGAAGACGGATTCACTTTTTAAGACCAAGAGGTGAAATTAAATTCCTTTGTGGTAATTGTAGACACTGGGCAGAGATGGGAGAGGATTCTGAGTTGACAGCCATGAGATCGGAACCGAAGTAGACCTGGACACGGTTTGTGTGTTCTCAGGAAAAGAAACCAGTGTGCACACACTCTGTAGCAGAAACCGCGTGAATCACTTGTCCACAGACTATTTCGGTGGCTGAAGATCCACAGAAAAGCTTTTGTGCCTTTGGGCATCCCCTGATGCAGCTCCTCATGTGGAAAACACCCTTCCCTGCACTTCTTGCCCACAGGATTCAGACCAGGCACCGTAGTTTCCCCCCTCAGTGACTTGGCGCCTCCGCTCTCTGAATCTGCATCCATCAGATGTCGATTCACTGAGCTGATTATGCAAATGGACTGATGTCTCGTCCCTTGCAATCATAGGACTTCCAAAATACAGCATCCCCGTTCCAGCCGGCCCTGTCATGGCCACCGGAGAGACCTCAGCTCACGACTAGCAAGCATTTGGAATGTGGACAGCCTTTGCTTGTCCAGCTTCACTGTCTCCCCAACAACAAGAGCCTCGAGCCCGGCCAGGACCCAAGCCACATCATCCGGCAGACTCTGTGCCAAGGACTGTCATCGGCGCAGGTGGCTCCGCGGCCCAGGTGGGGCCCTGACTCTGTCTGGGATTAGAGAGCTCTCAAGTTATCTCAAGTTACTTCATATGCACAGAGGAGGATTGCGCCAAAAAATAGCCCTAAATAATGCATAGCCTTCCCTAGCAACGCCGCAGAGAAACCTCCATCGGGGAAGACCCAGAACAGTGCGTGCTCCAAAATTCCAGTGGAATTTGTGTGCACTGTATGGAGCTGTTTGAGAGACAGAGGCAGTGTGCTAAAAGGGCATCCCTGGCCTCCACACCCAGCATCTCTCAAATGATAAAGATGTGCTCACGAGTGCATGCGTGCACGTGAAGAGTGTGGGAATGGTGCGGGAAAACAGGAAAGGCATCATCGACGGGCTGGACAACCGGGTAGAGTCCAGGAAGGCAGAAAGCAGTGGGGCTAGGATGGTGGAGAAATCAAGCAGAGAAACTGGTTGCTTGGCTTTCACTCCAAGAATCCCAGAGAAGCCCCAGGCTTCAAACAAACATCACGGTAATCCTTAAAGAATGGCAACCCCAACACCCAAGGAGACTCAGGCTCCCCTCTCTGCCCCAGCTAAACCTGGATCCTGTGTGTGCACCTGCCCAGTGTGGGAGGCCAGCAGAGAAGTCAAAAGGACAGGAGCAAACCTTCCACTACAGCCGAGGTGGGAGGCGTTGGTGGGAAGGGAAAGGCATGTCTACTTAGAACCCGAGGGTCTGGCCCACCAGCCCCCTGACTCAGGACCCAACAGGAAAATGTCTCCAGCAAGATATTTCCACCCAAAGATTCCCAGTCCCCCAGGGCAACGGAGAGCTACGTGGCTTAGAGCATGCAGTGGTCATTGGTTCATGGTTTCAGACGTGTCTGGTGGCCCTGAAGGAAGGGCCCCGCCCACCTGGTGTGAAAGCTACCCCAGGAGGTAGTCCAGCGAGATGAAAGGAAACTCCAGCCACAGGCTGGTATATGCTTCCCAAAACAGAAAATGGGATGCTGACATGGAGGAGAGCGGTACAGAAGGCTAGGAAGATCCCTGAGAACTTGACGCCTGGAACCTCCTCCTTCCGGCAGCCGGTTCTCTACAGAGCCCCCTCCCGGGAGTGCCCCGGGCTCCTCACCTCTGACACTGCCCCAGCTTCCCTGCCCCTCAAGCCTCCCTTACACTGGGCCTGTGAAATGACCACCCCACACTCAGGAAACAGTAGCCCCCCCCCCCGTCCTCTCTGAGAGCCCCCTTCATCCCGCCTTAACGGGCCCACCTCCCTTGTCCAGCCGAGTTCACAGCTCTGCACCCACAGCCGCCTGTGAGGAGCACCCCGCCCCTGTGGCCCCGCCACTGGACTCAGTCCTCTCTCTACTCCTGGAAGCCACTTTTTAACCCCTGCTCGTCAGGGCTCTGGCCTGGCCTCCCAGGTGCCTTTCCACCTGCACCTGCTGCTGTCGATGGCGGGGCGACTCTCTTGTTGCTCAGATTCCACTTCCCGAGGGGCCTCAGGGACCCCTCCTCCACTCGGACACCCCCTCCCTGGACACCCACTCCCTGTACCTCGGCGTTAAAGTGGCCCAGCCGTGACCTTTACATCGGCCATCCCCCCCGGTGACCACTGCTGGCCCCAGAGAGCCCTCTGGGCCATGGAGCCCTGTCTTCCTGCCCCTCTTCACCCAGGGACTGTGGGGTGGCCAGCGAGGAAGGGGCTGGGGCAACGCAGAGTGGGGTCTGTGAAATAAGCCGGTGATAAAAAGCACCTGAGCCAGGCATGATGGCGCATGCTTGTAATCCCAGATTTTGGGAGGCCGAGACTGAAGGATCGCAGTTCGTGGACAGCCCCAGCTACTTGGGCTCTCCGCAACTTAGTGAGACCCTGTTTCAAAATAAAGAATAAAAAATAGGGCAGGGGGGTGTAGCTTGGAGGTCGAATGCCCCTGGGTTCCATCCTCAGACCTGAAAAAAAATATCTCAAAATAAAGAATAAAAAATAGGGCTGCGGAAGCCAGGCGTGGTGGCGCACGCTTGTAATCCCCCTGCTTGGGAGGCAGAGACAGGAGGATCGCGCAGGTTCGAAGCCAGCCGCGCGCTGGCTTAAGAGACCCTGTTTCCAAATAAAAATGTAAAAATAGGTCTGGGAGTGTAGCCCGGAGGTAGAAGGGCTTCCAGGA
The DNA here is from genome assembly GCF_963383645.1 of Muscardinus avellanarius. Classification (NCBI taxonomy): domain Eukaryota; kingdom Metazoa; phylum Chordata; class Mammalia; order Rodentia; family Gliridae; genus Muscardinus; species Muscardinus avellanarius. Next base: position 130,503,453 of record NC_137790.1, read on the forward strand.
ACCCCAGTACCACCGTACCACCAAAAAAAAAAAAAGGGCTGGGGGTGTAGAGGTAGAATGTCCCTGGGTTCCATCCTCAGTACCGAAAAAATATATATATAAATAAATAAAAAGCAAAAAAATAAATAAAAAGCAAAAAGATAATAAATTAAAAATAAGTAAAAGCATCCAGAGCCACTGTTCCCGTTCCTTCCACCTCAGATGGCAGCGCGCCCTTGCTGCTGAGCCAGCCCCAGCGCCTCTGTCTCGTTGGAGCAGCCAGCGCTCCAAGGAACGGATCAGGTGGCCTTCTGCTGCCTGACATTGTGCAGAACGGGAAGCATATTGAACCCTGGTGTTGCTGGCTATGCCGAGTCCAATTAGGTTTGATAGAAAACACAGACACACACAGACACACACACACACACACACCCCAAAAAGGAACTGGCCAGGCAGGTGATGGCTGAGAGACGAAGGTGGGCAGCCTCGGAGGCCGGGCCTCTGGCTCCAGGGCCTCCTCCAGGCAGGTGGGGCAGGCTCAGGGACAACTGGCTCTGGCCTGCTGGCATCGTCAAAGGCAAGGCTGGGCGCTCAGAGGCCTCCCGCAACTGTACCAAGCAAGGCCCATTTTAGCCATGGCTGGGCTGGAGCCTGGGCGCCTGCCATCCTGTAGACAAAGGGAGTTGGGGGCAGCGGGACCTGAGTGCCCCGGGGTCCATGCACAACGCCCTCTGGGCTTCTCTTTCCTAAGTCCACTAAACAGGCTCTTCTCTAAGCAGCGGGGTAATTCTAAAACAACCCCGTTCTTTCTCTTGGGGTGAACTGCAGAGTCTGCCCAGTCTTGGGGAGCGTTAGGAGGGGGTGTTAGCGAGATACCAGAACTCCCTTCTCAGGCTGGTTGTTAACGCTCTCGTGTGGCACTCACCCACCTGCCTGACGGGCCTCTCAGGGTGGGACCGGCATAGGCGTACACAAATTAACGTCAACAGAACTCACCAAGGCACAGCCGAGGCGCGCATCTGTATGGGGGCAAAGCCCAAAGATGCAGGCTGGCAAAGATGCTCGGGGAGGGGCACAGAGGTGTTTCGCTTGCCCACATCGTAGTCTGTGGGTTGGGTGGTGAGTACGGGGATGCGCGTTAAGTTATAAATTACAGAGTAAATGAAAAGCAAATTATAACTGACGAGGAGAACCACCGACGACAGTGTGCTATAACTAAGGATTAGGTTTAATTCAATTTCGTGTACCAGATGTCCAGTTAAAAAAGAGGGAGGTAGGGAGAATTAAAGGAAAAGAGAAAAGTTACGAGTTGGCCCCGATCTAACTCAAACAAGAGCCGGGCCAGAAGGTGAGCAGCAGTTCCTTCTAGTTAATGAGTAATAATGGAGTCACTGGTGCTCGCTTAGGACTTAGCCCTGCCGGGCAGAAGGTCATGCTGGATTGAAGGGCTAGGGTCATGTTCTGCTTGATGGGACAGGCTGCTTCTTCCTTAAAATGGGGTGCACTGGGAGGGTCGGGCAGGGGACAGAGTCAAGGGTCCTAGCATAGCTAGCATAGGCCCTGAGCTCGGAGGGTAACCAGCCAATGACAGTTATTATTAATATTTCAGAACAGTTAGTGTCCTTGGGGACACAGTGGAAAAAAAAAAAGAGGCAGCTGGTGGGGGGCACTGAGGACCAGATACTCTATGGTATCTCGAAGTTCAGGTCACTCTGTTGACAACCACAGATAATTCCTAACAGAGGTCCGCATGGGCCAGAGCGGCTCAGGCACCAGAAGCCGGAGCTCCATGCTCCCCCAAGTGACTCCAAGGCTCCAGCCCTACGTCCCAAGATCCTCCTTCCTACCTTCTCACCAGAAGCAGAGGCACTGGGAAAACCATGAGCATCAGCATATCTTCAAGGCCCATTTGAACCCAGGTATAGTGGCAGACTGGCCTGTAATCCCAGGATTTGGGAGGCAGAGATGGTAGGGTCACAGGTTCAAGGCCAGCCTCAGCAACTTAGACTTTTTTTTGTGTGTGTGTGTGTGTGGTACTGCGGATGGAGCCCAGGGGCATTCTACCTTTGAGCTACACCCCCAGGCTTATTTTTTATTCTTTATTTTGAACCAGGGTCCAAATGAGTTGCAAAGGGCCTCACTAAGTAGTAGCTGAGGCTGTCCGTGAACTGCCATCCTCCTGTCTCAGCCTCCTGAATGCTGGGATTACAAGGGTGCACCACCACGCCCAGTGAGACTGTTTTATTTATTTATTTATTTATTTATTTATTTATTTATTTATTTTTGGTGGTACTGGGGTTCCTGGAAGCCCTTCTACCTCCAGGCTACATTCCCAAACCTATTTTTTATTTGGAAACAGGGTCTCCTAAGCCAGCATGCACGGCTGGCTTCGAACCTGCGCGATCCTCCTGTCTCTGTCTCCCAAGCGAGGGGATTACAAGCGTGCGCCACCACGCCCGGCAGAGACTCTGTTTTAAAATAAAAATAAAATAGGGCTGGAGGCTCTAGTTCAGGTAGAATGTCCCCGAGTTCAGTCCCCAGTACAAAATAAATAAATACCCATTTGGGTGTTTTACTGGATTCTTTAGCTGAATTTTGGGCAGTAATAATAATACTATAAATAGCTTTAGCGAGGAGTTAGGATCTGCTCCCTGTGTCATGTCTAAGCACTTTATATGCTTTACTTTATTTAATCCACACAACAACCTGATGAGATGTGTCCTGGTTTGAATGCCCGGCTACAGAGAAAGGTTAAGTAACTCTCTTAAGGTCACATCTTAAGGATGTGAGCGGTGCAGTATGGGAGGGGCCCTCGGTGGCCAGCTTTCCTGGTGGGGTCGGGTGTGTGTGCCGGTCACCACAAAGGATTTGTTTCCACCAGCCCTATTACTCCCTCTCGGTGGTCCCCGGCCCTTGCCCTGCCCCTCAGCCCCACCTTGTGTGATGCTCTTAGGGGGTTTCCTGTGCATCTGCGATCCCTGCAGGGACCGCAGGTGCTTCCCTCACCCAACAACCTCCGCCAGGCGCTGGTAGGTGAGCTGGGAGTGTCCCAGAGCGAAGGGCCTTGCTGAAAGAGGACATTTTCTGAGGGGACCCATCTGCCTGGTTCTGTCTGGAATTTGGACTCCGTGAGGGGTCTTGCCCACCTCCAGCTCCCTGCTGAAGTGGCCCTGGTGGGGCTCCCCACCACCAAGGCCAAGTAGCGTGCTGAATTCTGTTGTCGTCAGGCAAACTTCCTCACACTCGAAGACGTCACCCGCCAGCCTCTTGCTAAGCGGCTCGTCCGCAGTGGCTTGCTTTCGTGGCCTTCCTGGGATTCTTTGGGTTTGTTTGACCCCTCCCAGTGTGAGCTCAGAAAAGGGCCCTGAGGAGATGGCGGAAGCTTGTTTTTCTTCAGTTAAGCGAAACCGATGAGTACACCGAATTCTTGGATGAAGTCCGCCTGGTTTTCTCAACCCGGTTCTCTCCCTCCTTTAGTCAATTAGACTCAGGAGGAACCAGCATTTATGAGCTAGAGCTCCAGAAGAGGAAAGCCGTGTATACTAAAAAGTGGCAAATGATGACAAAGGAATATTTGCAGCGTGCAAACCAGCCACGGTACAGACGAGTAAGAGCTGGCACATCTGCAAAACTCTGACTCTGTTTCCACTTCTGGTTTCAAGCAGATAATTTCTTGTTTTAAGTAACTTTGAAACAAAATGGCTGAGGATGGTGGCGCACGCTTGTAATCCCAGAGTTCACGGACAGCCTCAGCTACTACTTAGTGAGGCTCTTTGTAACTCAGTGAGACCCTGTTTTGAAATAAAGAATTTTTAAAAAGGGCTGGGGGTATAGCTAGGAGGTAGGATGCCCCTGGGTTCCATCCACAGTACCGCAATAAAAAAAAAAAAAAAAGGCTAGCGTATGAATGAAAACCAGCTTCTACGGCACAAATATGTTTGCATTTGAGACCAGAGGCTGCAAATGCCAACGTAAGTGAACGATGTGGAACAGGACTGAGGATGGGTGATGGACCATGGGCGGCGGGTGCGGCGGGGTCCGTGCCAACCGGACAGCACATGGGAGGGCAACTCAGGGCCAAGAGGGAATGTGCTTCTGGGATACCAGATTTCCTGCTGATTTTTATGTGATGCCTGTATTTTTTTTTTTAACTTAGTATGACTAAGCAAAATATTTCTAGGCCCAGATGCAGTCCTAAGCCAGCCGCATCCACCACCACCTATTTATAGGGAGTTGGTACCTGCTGCTCCCCAGTGATGGGGTTGGGGGAGCATTCCAGCCCCCAGTAACTGCCAGAAGGTTGGCTCCAACCATGGAAGCAACAGGAACTTCATCACAGCCATGAATTTGGCCCCTGTTCTTCCATGGGTATGACTTTATGTCCATAACTATAGGTAAAAAGCCAGATCTGCATTAAAACCCTGTCTTCTCTCTCTTTTTGTAGTCTCTTCAGGTAGATTTCCAGCATCAGGGAAGGTGAGTTCCTACCTACCTAACAGCCAAACACACCCACTTTTCCAGGAGGGGACAGTTATCTACTGTGTGCAGGTAGACCACCGAGGCATTAGGGGGCGCTGTGAGGGCCACCAGAGAGTAGCAGTAATACCACCATCATTGAAGATGAGACAGTAATCAGTAATAATGATAACGAAATACTGATAAACAGTTTGCTTTGGGCCACACTGTGCCAAGCGCTTGACATGCAGTAACTTCTTCAGTCATATCCCCATACCCTGTGAGGCGGGGACCATTCTTGCCCTCACTGAAGAGGTGGGGAAACTCGGGCACGTCTGGGGTTACCCAGTGAGCAGGGCAGAGCTGCTGGGCTCCCAGGTCTGTGCCTCAGGAAACACTACTCAAAGCCCAGGATGCCTAACATGCTTACATATATTTTTTTCCCATAAACCCAAACAGCTTATTTCTCATTTTACTACAGAAAAAGGGTTAACAGCCCTTAGAGGTTTATGGGGAAAAATGTATCTACAGAGAAAAGAGACAGAGAAAATATACTGTGTGTGTGTGTGTGTGTGTGTGTGTGTGTGTGTGTGTGTGTGTGTGTGTTGGGAAAAAAGCAAGGAAGTACCTTAGTTCAGGTTGTAGAAAAAACACTTTCTTTCTTAGCCAGGCATAGTGGCGCACGCTTGTAATCCCTGCGCTTGGGAGGCTGAGACAGGAGGATCGCACGGGTTCAAAGCCAGCCCCAGCTACTTAGTGAGGCTCTCAGCAACTTAGTGAGACCCTGTTTCCAAATAAAATATAAAAAAAGGTCTGGGAGTATAGCCCGGAGGTAGAAAGCCTCTGGGTTCCACCCCCAGTACCAAAAAAAAAAAAAAAAAAAGAGAGAGAGAGAGAAAAAAAAAGAAAACCACTTTCTCAGAGGAACATGGACCAGGAATCCCCTTACTCTTGAAAACAATAACCATCACCCAGGACCACTAGCTCTGCCCTCCCTGAACCCTGCTAGCACGCCTGCCCGGCCCATGTAATTCAGATGCGTCCTCTCGCTGGTGCCAGCCTGGACCCAGCCACGTAGTCTCATGGCATTTTGCAGTAAGGAAAAACCTTGCTTGAAAGCTCTGGGAGTTAGGGAGCAGGGTGGGGCACCCCCCCCACAGTCCCTGTGGGGTCATTGAGGGCCCTGTGAGCCAGCAGAGGGTGATTGTTTAGCTGCACAGGATCCCTGGAGTGGGTGATGGAAGGTCCCAATCCTGATTCTGCTACAGACTCGCTGTAAGAAAATATTAATGACAGCCAGCTAGTGTTTGCTGCACCAGGCTCTAAGAATTTTCCATAAATTAACTCATCCTCACCACAAGCCTGAAAATCTTTCCTTACAGAAGAGGCGTGTGAGTCACAGGGAGGTCCTGACCTGCCGAAGAGCTTTGAAGGGGGATACCAGCTTGGGCAGGCTTGAGCTAGGTTATAAGAAATAAGACAGCTGGGCGTGGTGGCGTACGCTTTTAATCCCAGTACTTGGGAGGCTGAGATGGGAGGATTGTGGGTTCATGGCCAGCCTCAGCTACTTAGTGAGGTCCTCTGTGACGTCGTGAGACCCTGTTTCAAAATAAAGAATAAGCCGGGAGTGGTGGTGCACGCTCGTAATACCATTTACAGTAATCTCAGCATTTAGGAGGCTGAGACAGGCCCTTTGCAACTCAATGAGACCCTCTTTCAAAATAAAAAATAAAAAAATAGGACTGGGGGTGTCGCTCAGAGGTAGAATGCCCCTGGGATCCATCCCCAGTACCACAAAAGGAAAAAAAGAAAAAGAAAGAAGAGACAGAAAAAGGAGGAAAGGAAGGAGAAAGGAAAGAAGGACGGAAGGAAGGGATACAGGAAGGAAGAGAAAGGGGAACTAACTTTAAGATGGAAGCCTGTGGCAGCCTTCCCCAGTCCCCTCCCCATCAGTCCTGATTCCCGGGGAATTGACCAGTCTTTACCAATCACCCTGAGCACTGCTGGCTGTCCTCCAAGAGGTATCTATTGATCAGACAACTGAGACCACACAAACGCCCTGGAAAGGTGGCTGGACACCCTATTGGAAAGACTTACAGAACACCCTGAACTGTTAATTATCCAATCTGGAATACTTAAGCAGGAGAAACAGCTGTTGGTCTGAGGACAGAGGTCACACGACACAGCAGTCTCCTTGGGCACAGTCACTAGTCCCTGAAGAGTCTAAACAAGAGATGCCTGCTAGGAAGCTAGTGAGCCCTGATCATCAGGACTCTGCAGCTGACCCCAACACCCTGACTCGTCCTGGGACCACCAGACTGAGGTCATCCTCACTACTCCTGCCCATCCCTCACAGAAGAAAATCTACAGAGAAGAGCCAGGGACCCCCAAATGCACCCCTCCCGCTGGAGGAGGCCCCCATTCTCCCTTGAATGTGTGTTCCTTGCTTCCATAAACACATCTCCATGTTTCCGACTGGCTTGTGCTGGAATTCTTTTCCGTCTCATAAGCCAAGGACCCCGTTGGTGCTGAGTGCCTTCCCCTCTTGCCCCCACTGGGAACTCCTCTAGGCTGGCGAGTCTTAGCTCAGGGCCCGGTGCCATGGCTGGTGTTACTCTGGATGGCTTGATCAATCCCTCTTCCACGGAGGAAGGGAAGCCAGTGCCTCTTGCAAGGCAGTGGAAGCCTTTTGCTCTCTGAGATTCTAGCAGACCCCAGAATGCTTAGCAGAGAAAAGGGAAGCGGCTCTGGTGGAGGGGGCTTGACTCCCACCGGCTTTGAAGCCTTCAGAGGAATGGTTTTAGAGGTGAACGATGCGGCAACCGCAGGGTCTCACCGAAGCAAACGGCACACTTCTTCGGTTTAAATATAATAAACGCAAGGACAAAACAGTACTTACACTTACAAAGCGCCCTGTCTTTCCCAAGGACCTTCACAAATACGCCATTTGCTGTCAGAGTGAATCGTTCCAAAAACACACTCAAGGATAAATGAGGCCCTAAAGAGACACCGTGTGCTAGGAGGGAGTATTCAAGAAATCCAGAGGTCTGTTGACTTCGGCTCAGTGCAGACTGGAGCGTTCCTACACTTTTCTCACTTTGCTTTCAGCTCCTGTGGCCGTCTCTCACAGCCCAGGCCTCTTTCCTGCCTCTTCAGTCCAACCGAGGGGCCAAGGATAACCAAGCACTAAGCACTCACTGCGCACCAGGCCTGGTGCTCAGAAGTTTTGACACAGCATCTCCCCAATCCTCGTGACAACCTCCCATCTCCTGCCCTCAAGGGAGGCATCCCAGGGCCACTGCTCCTTAACCAAAAAGAGAAAGTGCCAGAGTTGAGTAATTAGGTTGCTTATGCCGCGTACGGCGTAACATCCCTGGTGGCTGGGGCAGTGCCTGTAATCAAACGCATTAATATTTCTCCAGTGAAACCTATTAATATTCACAGCCGGGGAACTAAGGGGTAACTATAAATAGCCTCGCCGGGTTCCAGTTGAGTCTCGCTATCACCTGGGTTGGCCCTGAACTGGTATGAATAAAGTTTTGCTCCTAAAACTCCATTATCTTCATTTCACAGATGAAGGGGGCGGGCTCTGAGAGGTTAACTTTTTGCCTAGCCCGGGTCATGGCTGGTGGACGCTGGAGATGCCGTTCAAGTCAAAGTCTGTCTCTCTACAACTAGAGAGACCATAACTACTTTGCTGCATGGGGGAAAGATGCCAGTTTCTGGGGGAAACAGCTGAGAATTCAAATCTCTGCTCTGCCACTTAGGATAGATGGGATCCGGCAAATCGCGTCACCCCTGGGGCTCCCAGCTCCTGTGGAAGTCATTAATGTTGTTCTCAACGATTCCAGCTTTTGCTCTCGGGGCACGGAATCAGCTCCTGCTTCCGGACTTACTTGAAGTAAAGTGAAACCATCACATCTGCTTTGACTGATGAAACATCGGTGACAGTGACGTGTGTCACTTCTAGCTGAAAGCTTTAGGGACCAGTGTGTGTTGTTTCTTTTTTCTTTTCCATTAGTGACCATTTGAGGCTGCTCCCTCCCACCCTGGATCTGACATGATAACACAAAGCTCGGGAATAAAGCCTCTAGCTGACCAGTGATGGGCATGCAGTAGGGGAAGAAACAAGTCTTCAGTGTTTGAAGCCAGTGATATTTGGGGGTTGTATGTTACTGCAGCAACACCTGGCCTATCCTGACTGATACAGCTTCCTTCTCTATATGACAAGTTCTGTGAAGGCTGAACCAGATGGTACTTATAAAGCTCTGTGACAGTGCTTGCCAATGATGGCTGCTGTCTCTCCCATTCTCGGCCTCAGTCTCCCCAGCTGTCAGAAATAGTTGACTTGCTCTTTTCAATAAGTGAAACTATGTGTTAACCAATGAGGCATTGGTGGAAAGGCTTTTCTGCACATCTCCATAAATGTGAATATTCATCTGTATATTGTCATGTGTGTGTCCTTAATCCTGCTCTGGCTTTGATGGGGAGCTTAGGGAGAGGTAGTGGGAGTTTGGAGACCGAATCCCAGCCTTGGGCAGAACAGCCCTTCCTAGAAATCCAGATTCCTGAAGGACGTGACAACCCCGCGAGGCACAGATTCCCAGAGGCCGGGCTGCAAAGGGTCTGCTGGTGTCGGGAGGAGGTCAGCGAGCCAGGTAGCCAGCCGGCAGCTGCGGAGTCGAGGGGGCACCGTTTCCCCATCAGGCCGACAGATGGGGGAGCGAGGCTGCAGGCAGGAGAGGCTCCGTGATGAAAATGTGCGGTTGCCACGGGACCTGCATTAAGACCCCATTTAGCAACACCGATTAAGGAGCTATAAATAGTGCCTGGGCTCTCTCGCAGGCCATAAAACACTCTTCCCTGTGCTGTTCTCAGCCTTCAGCCTGCCTGGCTTAATTGGGGCTCAAAATAAAATCCCTGGAAGGCCGTGTTTTGATGGAAAGCCTTTGTTGCCATAGTGACCAGTCACTGGGACCAGGATGGGTGGGGAGGAGGCTTGACACCCGGCTGCTGAGGCAGAGGTGGGGAGGAGGGAGGGGAGGACGGCGGGGAGGACGGAGAAGAAGCAAACCTCAGTAAAGGTCACTGTGGAAGTCTGAAGTCACTCACTGAGGGGCTGATGGACACATCAGCCTACCAGTAATGGCTTCAAAAAGCGGCACTGGGGATTGAACCCGGGGGCCTTCTACCGCCGAGCTGTTTTTAGATGGAAACAGGGTCTCACTAGGTTGATGAGAGTCTCACTACTTGCTGAGGCTGTCCTCGAACTTGCAATCCTCCTGTCTCAGCCTCCCAAGTACTAGGATTACAGGTGTGCTGCTGTTTGTATATTTGTGGGGAACATCTTAGGAGAAGATTCCAGAACCCAACAACTCAGTGGCTACTGCGGACAGAGTGCGGAACAGGAGTGGGCAGAAGGCTTATCACGGTCATGTTTTGATTAAACCTTATGCCTGCACTGCAACAAATAATACTGAGGTTAAAAATATATATATACTGGGCTCCAAAAGACCCAGATCTTTATGAACAAACAAATGACCAGTTAGACCAGTGCATCGTCCTATCTCTCTCTGTCTCTGCTTCTCTCTCTCCTGCATACGGCAGACTTCTTTCCATCTTCTGAACTCTGCTGTGTGTGTTTTAAAGCCAAAGGCAGGGACAGGGAGGAGGAACAGAAGGGAGAGAGAGGAGGGGGAGGAAATGACCTTTTCAGATGCTGCACTCTCTCCTGAAATGCCTTTTGCGGCCTCCTCTATCTAATAACTTATATCTCAGCTCAGTATCCCTCTGTGTATGTGTCTCCTGGTGCCACAGCTGGGCCAAACACCTGCCATCTCTCTCTTTGCTGCCCAGTTCGCTGGACCATCCTCTTTAGTATTCGGTGGCTACCCCCAATAAATCAGAAGCCCTTTGAGGCAGGGCCCCAGGATAGGTCGCTACTTGGTTTGATTCCCTGCATCTCTGAGAGATCAGGCACCCAGAGCATCTATTCCAGATGAATCCCCTGTTGGGTATCAAGTCTCTTCTCTCCTACCACTTCCCCCTTGGCCTCATTTGAATGCCAGGCGAGTTAATTTTTAACATTAGCTTGAGCAAAATACAATTAGCACAGGATGCCCTGCGGCAAGAAGTCATCTCGGTAGATGCTCCCAGATCTACACTGCAGAGCCTGCTCGCTCCTCTGCCTGACCGAGGATAATTGATTTTGTGGACTACTCCATGGAAAGGTGTTGTGGGAATCCTGTGGGAACCAGGCCCCCAGGGTGAGGCGCTGCCAGGCACAGGGTCCCGGGTTCTGCAGCATAACTGGCTGTGTGACCTCCACAGGACTCTTGTCTTTGCTGGTCTCTGTTCACAGCGTGAGAGGATCAAAGCAAAGTCTCCAAGGCCCTATCCACTTGCACACTCTAGCTGGAATTTTAAACATCGATCCAAGCAGGGCCAAACAATGAGGAAAGCCACTAACGATAAAAACAAATAAAAATCTCCAAGTGAAAAGTCAGAGACCAGAGGAGGGAATGTAGGAGTGTCCCACTCATTCCAGGGTGATATCCGCATGCAAGACAGACAGACACACTGCTGCAGAAACCCAAACACTAGTAAAGGAAATCCCTCCCTTCTGCCAGGTCTCTGAATGGATGACACTTAAAATGTCACCCCGACTGTCCAAGCTGGTAAACAGGATACAGGTTACATCCACCCCGTTCACGACTACTGAACAATCCTTCCCAGTGAATGGAGTGTCCCTACAGGGCAGCCCTGACTTCCACTTGGGCTCAGAGGAAAGATAAACCATTTATAAACCTTCACTCGACTGACCCTTATGTTAGCTACTAATGGATTTCTGACGGCTTTGCCTCCAGCATCCTTCGCATCCTCTTTTGGTAAAACACCTGGGCATCCCCTTGGGGCGTATGCTTGTTCTGAAGACGTGGTCCCCGTCTTGGCTCCAGAGGTTGAGCCAATCGGTATTCTCCACACCCATGGGCATGGTGACTGATTCTGGGATGGGCATGGGAACCAAGTGATGCCAATCGCAATGCGTCCTTAGACTTGATCTGGGCAGTACTGGTTTCTGTGGCACAGGGAGGGAACAGGTGGCCCCAGGGAATCTTGAAGTCAAGGTAGTGCCGTGTGTGTGTGTGTGTGTGTGTGTGTGTGTGTGTGTGTACACAGGGTACTGGGGATAGAACCCAGGGGTGCTCTACCACTGATCTAAGCCCCAGCCTTTTCTTATTTTTCATTCTGAAACAGGGTCTTCCTTTCTAAGTTGCTGAGGCGGGCTTCAAACTTGCCATCCTCCTGTCTTAGCTCCCCAAGTACTACTGGAATTAAAGGCACACTACATGCCTCTGTATTTGGCTTCATGTTGAGACTTTGACTGCAACTTTAGGGCCTCTCAGATGTGTGTGCAGAACAGGCTGAGGGGGTGCTCCGTGGGCAGGAGACGTAAAACTCAGTGTGGAAATACTCTCTTTCCTTCGATCATGTTATTTCATAGAGGTCGAGAGTATGAAAGCCTAAAGCTCATACATGGACTCACTAAACAGAAAGAGACGAGAACTGGAGAGAGGACTCCAGATCCTGGCAACGAAGTCGAAGTCAGGACACCGAGGCTGGGGCAAGATTGACCCTCGGCCATTCGGTGCTAAAAGCGCACTCATTTTCTTTATTAACTTATGGCACTTTGGGTCTAGTTTTCTGTTCCTTACGAGAAAATACCACTAACAAGCCGGCCCACGGTGTCGGGTCCATTCTAGACCCTGCATTGAGTTCTTAAACCAGGATCACAGATAATTCCTGATGGAGACACCTACTGTGTGGTGGTGGGGTGTCTCTGGTCTGGTGAAGAAATGAGCTAGGAGGATCAGGCATCCCTGAGAGGGCGGGGGCCTGGAGTGGGCTGTACCAGGCTGCCTGAGGTCCAGCTGTGCCCCACGCCTGGAGCAGGAGGATGCGTCACATTAATGGAAGCACCCACAAGCTCTGGAAAGCCTTCTGTGCCCAACACCGCCTCCCCTGCTGGTGCCGCGAAACCCACCTGAGCATTGCTCCTCAAATTAGATGCAATATGGGAGGGAAACTGAGTCAAGGGATGCCCAAGTTGAGAGTCTCCAGGAAGACCAATCCATCTAGGAGCCACATAACCAAGGATCTGCCACCCAGAGAGCCCAAGTGGCTGGCTCAGTGCCACGGTGGCCAGAGCACAGATCAGAACCCCGGGTTCTCAAACTGAAGCCCTGGAGAAGGGACCTTCCAAATCCGAGTCCCTTCCACAGATTTACATCTGCTGTTCTGCAAAAGCAATGCCACCAGGTGGCGATATAGAGATACCACACGAAGAATGGGTTTCTTTCTTTTTCTTTTTCTCTCTGTACCGGGGATGGAGCCCAGGGGCATTGTTGTACCTCTGAGCTACATCCCCAGTACTATTTTTTTAGTATTTTTATTTTTGAAACAGGATCTCACCGAGTTGCAACGGGCCTCGCTAAGTAGCGGAGGCTGTCCGCAAACCGCGATCCTCCAGTCTCCACCGCCCAAATGCTGGGATTACAAGAATAGATTTTTATGTGGCCCTCCTGGATTCGCTTTGTTAAAAATGTATCATAATTTTGTCTCGAGAGATCACTAACATGCTGAACTATAATCAGTTTGATTATACATTCAAACACCAACCAAAGAATTAGTACCTTTGGGGGGGAGGTTACTAGGAATTGAACCCTGGGGCATTCTATCTCCAAGCTCTACTCTCAGCCATTTCTTATTTTTTATTTTTGAAATAGGGTCTCACCAAGTTTCTGTGGGTCCTGCTAAGTTGCTGAGGTTGGCCTCAAACCTTTGATCCTCCTGTCTCAGCCTCCCAAGTGCTAGGATTACATCTGTGCACCAACATGCTTGGCTTCTGCAGGTAACATTGAAACAAGACTGGGCTGGCTTTGAAACCCGGCCAATTCTCCATCTGAAACGCTGGGCTCAGGGCCACTGTGTAGGGCTCAGGTGAAGGAGAATTGCACTGCCGCATCCTGAAGGACTAGCGTATAGTGGGCGTTCAATAAATCTCAGCTGAATGAATGAATTCGGTGCCAAGGGACGTTTTGGACATAATATCGCAATGGCCCAATAAATGACAGTTACTACTGGATGCAGATCTACCAACGAAATTACAGACTGGGTGCAGAAGAAAGGGCCTTGTAGGTGACGTGAGACACACGGGGAGAACAGAAATCACAGTGCATGGACACTTGGATACAATGGATACTTTCCTACTTCTGTGTGCCCCATCATGCATTTCAGCATGAGCTCCTTCTAGAATCCTCCCTGACTTGTAGCAAGATTCACAGAAGCGTTTCCACCGTCCTTTGCCACTGGTCTCTTGCAAGGGCCTCACCTGTGGAGAAGAGGCTAGAGCCTCTTCCTCAGGGGTGCGGAAGCTTGATGAGGCACCGGGCCTTTGCGTGTGACACTCTCTGTCTCATAGGCTGGCTCTCCAGGCCGCAAATCCTGCGGCTCTTGCAGATGGTACCCACACACCCGTCCCAGAGGTGGAGCTCTGCCTCCGCCCCCAACTCGGCCCGAAAGGTCTTGCCAGGGGCACAGAATTCTCTTTAAAGCAGCACTGGTTCACTTCAAACCTCCTCAACTCAAACGGCGCAAATTCTGTGACGCTCTCTTTCCCCCAGCTTGAATGGGCAGCGCTCACACCTCATAAATGACAGGGAAATAGTTGGCTGCTTTAGTAAACCGGGCCCACAAAGGCTCGCTTGTGATGGCCGGCTGTGCGGCCGCGCTGCCGGCTCCCAGGATGTCCCGGCGGGCCGGGCCCGGGTCGGGGCAGCGAGACCGGCCACCTGCGTGCAGGCCACGGGACCTGGCAGCCTCTCCACCCTGCCAGGCCAGCTCCTCCCCCAGACTTCCTGAAGAACCCGAGCAGCCAAAATCAACACCAGCCGAGGGCCGTGCAGAGGGGGGTCCTCGGGCAGCCCGGAGGCCTCAAAGAAGCTTCTGTACGCTGGTCAGCGGCTGCCACCCAGGAGGGGTCTGCAGTGTGTCTGGTCACGGTCTGGCCCCAGCAGGCTCCCCTGAAGGAATGCACCCACAAACTTCCCTCCTGCCTCACTCGGGCACTTCCTTCCCCTCCTGAATTTGCTTCGGCCGTCCCACTCCCTCCTCCTGGCCCTTCCTGCCCTCCCAGCCCCCACTAGGTCCACCTCCTGTAATTCTGCACCCATAGGGACCAGTCCATCCACAAACTGACAGCACCCGTTGCCTGTGCCCCTCATTAGAGCATTAATCATGTCCTTCTGGGGGAGCTTTATTATTTAAAGGCAGGATTATTTATTTCACTGACACCTCATTTATTTGAAACAGTCAGAGAAAGGGCTTTTGCAACATTGGTGGGTTTTTCTGATCAATTTTCCTTTGAAGTGACCAGTCTATTTTTAGTTTGATCTCTTCGGGTGGGAATTTTTCTAAAACACATAGGCCTTTTTTTTTTTTCTTTTTTTGCCATACTGAGGATGAAACCCAGGGACATTTTACCTCTAAGCTACACCCTACTCTATTTTTTATTCTTTATTTTGAAACAGAGTCTCACTAAGTTGCAAAGGTCCTCACTAAGTAGTAGCTGAGACTATCCTCGAACCTCAATCCTCCTGTCTCAGCCTCCCATATACTGGCATTACAAGCGTGCACCACTACACCCGACTGTTGTGTATTTTTTAATTTAGTGCTGGGGATTGAACCCAAGGGCATTCCATCTCTGAGCTACCCCTCCCCCAGCCATATTTCATTTTATATTTAGAAACAGAGTCTCAGTTGCTGAGGGCATTGCTAAGTTTCTGAGGCTGGCCCAGAGCCTGCGACCCTCCTGTCACACCCAAGTACTGGGGTCACAAGCATGTGCCACAGTGCCCAGCTATGCTCATCTTAAATACATCACCCCAAACATAACTGAATCCATTTTGGAGGATTCTGAAGTAGAAAGCAAAGTCGCATGGGTACCGCGATCCTGCTGGGCCGGCTGCTGACTGTGGACTGCATAGCGCTTTGCTGAGTGGCCCTGGTGGGCTGTGCCTTGGGAGTTCTTGCTCTTGCTGTCTGCCTCCGTTCTATGGGCCAGCTGTCAGATTCTGGGGCCTCACTCACCCCTCATTCTCATTTTCTGTTTCTGCTCGGTTTGGGAGTGGGTGGCCAAGGCAGGGTAAATTTGAGTAGGGTGTAAATGAACTGCTAATAGTATCCGAGACCTTTAATTAACTGCAGAGCAGAAATGGGGTCCTTCCAACACCCCAAGTGAGTCTTTTCCCAGGGTCGAGCTTGTGTGAAGCTCCGGGTACCAAACAGGCAGGCTGTTTTGGTGCTGATGTTTCCGGAGGGCAAGGCCCAGCAGCACCCACCCCATCCTAACCTGGAGAGGCTCAAGAATCTGCCCCACGTGACTTGCTGGGGGCGTGGCTTGCCCTAGAGCTCCCTGTGAAGGCCTCTTGCTTTAGGATTAATTGCATCTTGAAGACCTGTAGACTACTTGCCTAGTCTGTGCAAGGTCCTGAGTTTGATCCCTAGCTTTGCAAAAAGAAAAAGAAAAAAAAAAAAAAAGCAAAGACTGCATCCTGAAGAGGCGTATTAGACTTGCAAGTAAAGGGAGCTGAGGGTGGGTCCTGGTTTGGGTCAGATCTGTGGCAGTGGCTGCCTCCTGAGGATGCCCTCTACACCTGGTGGGGATTCCTAAAGCCTTGTAGGAAACAGTCATGGCATCCGATCTCTGGTTATTGACCAAACCAAGATGGCAAACAGTGTCATCCGGAGCCCAGGACAGGCATGGCCAGTTAGGAGCCATTCACCCCCCCCTTTTTTTTTTAAATAAATGATCATGTGGTTCAGACTGCAAGAAATCTTCTTTTAGGATCTGGAAGAGAGGGGCTGGGTGCGGTGACTTCACGGCAGGTCAGGATGCTGAAGTCCAGGTGTAAGGTGGGCAGAGGCGTGGCCCCCTCCCCAGGGCTGAGCCAGCCTTGGCTGCCCCGAGGCTGGGTGAATTCTGCCAAGCAGAACTCTCCTTCTCTGTGACACTCTCCTCGGGTAACCGCTTTGACCAGGAGACATCTCAAGATGCCACCTGCCTGGCCTGGAGCCCTGTTAACGAGTTTGCAATCTCATCCCCACTCATTATCCTCTCCCAAAATTCTTATATATTAAAAGTTTTACTCCCCGCCTGCCTGCTTTGGCACTGGAGGGACGCTGTCGGCCTTTCTGCACGCCACAACCTCAGTTCCTAAATGGCACCAGGATCCTTTGATCCTGGCCTGGATACACCTGTGATTCCTACTCTTGGGTGCAGGAAGGACAAATCAAATGAAAGCATGAACAAACTATTTGAATTTCAGGGAATTTCTGTGAGAGTCACCAGGCCTCTGTGTGCTCAAGGGGCACCTCCAGAGCTCGAGGCCCAGGGTGGGCATAGCGCCTGAAACTAAGCACGGCGAATTGACAAGCATCCCTCTAAAAGGCTTTAGGGATGTCCTAAAACGTCTCTAGTGAGGAAGAGCCGGCGAGGGGAAATGAATAGCTCAGAACCTGTTACAACTAATTTAATATGTGTGACGCGTCATCGATGCACCGCGTATTCAGTGAGCTGCCGGACACGTAGCTTAAGGGAAGGTAAAAATATTCATAAGGTGGGAAGAACCTAGGTGTCCATCATTTGGGGAATGTTACGTAGATAATAATAAAGCCACCTGGTAGTGATCGTGACTCTGTGCCAGCACTGTGCTGGGCAGTTCGTATCTCTCTTTTAGTCCTTTGAAAAGAGGCAGTTAAGCTGGGTGCGGTGGTGCACACCTGTAATTTCAATACTTGGAAGGCTGAGACAGGAAGACTGCAGGTTCTAAGCCAGCCTCAGCAACCTAGTGAGACCCTGTTTCAAAATTAAAAAATAAAAAGGGCTGGGGGTCTAGCTCAGAGATAGAATGTTCCTGGGTTCAATCCCCAGTGTCCCCCTCCAATTTCTCTGAATTAAGACAAAAAAGAAAGGCAGGAGTTATTAGTTCTATGTTACAGATGAGAAGACAGAGGCTTGGAAAGATTAGATAACTAGGCCGGGTCTAGCTTGTGGCAGAGATAGGCTTTACCCCTGGCAACCGGTGCTGGGAAGGAGCATCCCACACTGAAGATGAAGTATCACCATGGAAACAAGGGGCCCAGCCTCTGGTCCTGCCAGGTCTGTCCCAGTCTACACTCAAGTCTTCCACATCCTCTTGGCTGGGGCTGTAGAGTGCAGAGGGGAGGCAGGGGTAGGGTGGGTCCCTGGGACACCAGAGCACGGAAGGGCCAGCCTGGTGGGGACTGTGGCCAACTCCAAGGAGACAAGAGCCTGCCCTAATCCACAGGGGATTCCTCCACTGCCAGCCTGGGTGGCAATTTTTGGCCTAGTACGGCTCACAACTTTGTCCTTTTGCGATCACAGAGTTGGGCAACTGCCTCCTGGAGGTTCTTTCCCCTGCTCTGCCTCCTGGAGGAGCAGCCACCTGCCCTGGGCTTGGGCCAGAGACTCTGACCTCTGTCTCCCTACGGTCTTCATGTTGGGTTTATATAGAAAGCCTTTTGTGTGGTTAGCTCTCAGGGTTCCCAAGGTGCTCCCCTGAAAAACCAAGTTCTCAGACTCAGAGTGCCCACTCCACGGGCTTTCTGCCTTCTCACTTTGCAGCCCTTGACCACCCTGGCCTCCCCTGAGCCCAGGGAGAGCCCCTGCTTCACCCTGCTCGAGCACCTGCATCTCACCCCACGGGCTGCGTTCCTGGGGTTGCCCGCACGAAGCACCACAAAGTGGTATGAGCAAACATTAAGCCACGGAAATGTGTTCCCTCGGGTGTTCCTTGGCTTGTACACGTCGTCTGCCTGCGTGCCCACAAGCATTCCCCTCACGAGTGTCCAGACTTCTCCTTCTTGTAAGGACACTAGTCATAGTGGGTTAGGGCCCACCCCAATGACCTCATCTTAACTTACTACAACTGCAACAACTTTATTTCCAAATAAGGTCACTTTTTGAGGTAACTGGGGGGTTAGGACTTCAATGTATAACTTTTGGGGGGCACAACTAAACTCATAACTTTCTGTCTAGTTTATGTGAAGGGAGACAAGGAACAGGAGGGAGCAGTGAGATGTAATCCAGCCGCTGACTGCCATGTGGCTGGGTTGACCAGATGCCCAGATGTACCCGTGGACTTCAATGGGCCATGTGTTGCCCAGAAAGCAGACTTGGGGAGCTAGAGGAGGCCACAGGGCCACTGCATGTGGCTAGCAACAACCATGGCCACTGACAGGTGGTTTCTCGAGCCCAGACAAAGACCAGTCAAGACAATACTGGGGGGATATGTCTGATTGTTGTGTAGTTTACAACAGTCCCTAACAGAAGGGGATTCTCAGGAGGAGGTTAAACAGAGGCTGTGCTTTTTTGACCTGAGCTCAGAGGGTTCTAAGAGGCTGGGCATGGCCTCAGCACTAACTCACTATGATGCCAGAATGTCTCATTCCACTTCTTTCTTTCTTTCTTTCTTTCTTTCTTTCTTTCTTTCTTTCTTTCTTTCTTTCTTGTTTCAGCCTCTTAAGTACTGGGATTACGAGCATGTGCCACCATGCTTGGCAAACATCATGTCTTTTTTTTTTTTTTTTTTTTTGCAGTACTGGGGATGGAACCCAGGAGCTTTCTACCTCCAAGCTACACCCCCAGCCCTATTTTTTTTTCTTTATTTTAAAACAGGGACTCACTGAGTTGCAAAGGCCCTCACCAAGTAGCTGAGGCTGGCCGCGAACCCCGAGCCTCCTGTCTCTACCTCCCGAATGCTGGGATAACAAGCCTGTGCCACCACGCCCAGCCAATGTCTTGTTCTTAACAAATTCTAAGTTCACCTTCCTGACAAAACTAATAACCCAGCTCAGCAATATAAATTCTCCTCTGAAGAAATGGTCCTCAACCTTGTGATTCTATAAGGCACCAGCCGGGCGTGGTGGCGCACGCTTGTAATCCCCACGCTTGGGAGGCAGAGACAGGAGGATCGCGCAGGTTCGAAGCCAGCCGCACGCGCTGGCTTAGGAGACCCTGTTTCCAAAAATGAAAATGTAAAAATAGGTCTGGGAGTGTAGCCCGGAGGTAGAAGGGCTTCCAGGAACCCCAGTACCACCAAAATAAATAAATAAATAAATAAATATAAGGCACCGGTATTTGATAGTTTGAAATATACTTTAGTCAACAGAGACATTTTTTTCTGGGAAATCAGTTGGCATTCAGTATCAATAATCTAAAAAACAATTCAAAGTCATCGACTTGTTATTTGTATCCCTAACAATCTACTATGTTGATATAAATTTTAAAAAATAACAGAAGAAGCCGGGCGTGGTGGCGCATGCTTGTAATCCCAGCATTCGGGAGGCTGAGACCGGAGGATCGCGGTTCGTGGCCAGCCTCAGCTACTTAGTGAGGCCCTCTGCAACTCAGTGAGACCCGGTTTCAAAATAAAGAATAAAAAATAGGGCAGGGGGTGTTGTAGCTTGGAGGTCGAATGCCCCTGGGTTCCATCCCCAGACCCACAAAAAATAATAATAATAAAAATAAATAACAGAAGAAATATAAAAAAAACATTTCTGCAATGTTATTATAAAAGGAAAAAAATTAGAAACAATCTAGATATACAAAGTTGAGGACAGCTAATTCGATTATGGCATAATCAAATGGTGACCTAGTATTTAGCCATTTAAAATGATGTTATCCCACCAACACCAGTGTTTTGGAAGTATTGGCCAAACAACTAGGAAAAAGGAAGCAAAATTATTATCTCCAGATGATATGCCTAAAGTATCCAAGAGAATCTGAAGAATTCAGTAAAAAAAATAATTACAAATCTGGTCATCAAAATTCAACAGCTTCCCTCCAGACAAATAGTAAGTTAGCAACTACAATGGTCAAGAAAGGATTTCTTTCATAATGAAAAGAAAAAAAAATAGGGATAAAAATGACAAGAATGACGTAAGACTTCTAAAAGCAAAACTTTAAACATACCAAAGGACATAACACAAACCTTGAGTAAAGAGGCATATTTTCTGCTTGGACTGGCAAAGTCAATTACTCAACATAGCACATACCCCCTAAAATAATCTAGAAATGTAGTATGATCTCAATTAAAATATAACGGGATTTTTGGAGATCTTGCTAAATTGACTAAAGTTCATCTAGAGAAGAAAACACAAAAGAAGAGAAAGGAAAAATATTCAAAATAAAGATATAATGAGGTAGGGGTGGCTATGCTGGTTATGAAGACATTTTTAGCCATGGTGCAAAGTAATTAAAACTATTTGGTGCTGGTGAAGGACTAGAGAGATAGATCGATGGAACACTGCATCTCTCCAGGAATTGGTAAATACTTGCTGATTGGTTAGAAAATAGTCTTGTGGGGAAGAAAGGGAATGTAGCCGGGCGTGGTGGCTCACGCTTGTCATCCCAGCATTCGGGAGGCTGAGACAGAGGATCGCGGTTCACGAAGCACAGCCTCAGCTACTTAGTGAGGACCTCCGCAACTCAGTGAGACCCTGTTTCAAATTAAAGAATAAAAACAGGGCAGGGGTGTAGCTCAGAGGTCGAATGCCCTAGGGTTCCATCCCCAGACCCGAAAGAAAGAGAGAGAGAGAGAGAGAGAGAGAGAGAGAGAGAGAGAGAGAGAGAGAAAGAAAGAAAGAAAGAAAGAAGGTCTGGGCTGTCCTCCCAGTCAGTGTGGCCTTGGACATATCTGGATCTTTTCTGAGCCTGCTTATATGAGAATATTGTGAGAAATAAACATGGTAATGTATGTAAAAGTGCTCCAAATAGGGTCTCCCAGGTAGTGGATACTCATTAAAGGCTCACCATTATTATCAATATTTTGAAATCACAGTAGTCCCCCTCACCCATAAGAGATAAATTCCAGGACCCCAGAGGATGCTTGAAGCCACAGTGTTGCACTCAATAACCCAATGCCTTTTCATCTTAACTAAGCACCAATTGTACGCTGTGACTCCGACTTTGTGCGGTTTGAGACCAAGCGGTAAAACTAGCACAAATTCCTTTCTTCGTTTTTACAAGTTTACAGAGAGCATATCTGTTCGTAGGTCTTAGCAACCTCAGCATATGATTTTTTTTCTTTCATTATTGAGAACTTTCATCTTTTCACTTAAAGGAAGCACTTTATGGCTTCTCTCTGACATATCTGAACTGCCAGCTTTGCTCCTCATGTGCTTTGGGGCCATTATTAAGTTAAATAAGAATTATTCCAACACTTGTGCTGAGATGCTGTGACAGCTGATCTGCTAACGGAGACAGCTGCTAAGTGCCCGCCTGGTGTGTACACAGCGTGGACACGCTGGACGGGGCAGTGGTTCATGCTGGAAGAGAAGGAGCCGGGCGGCAAGAGATTCATCTTGCTACTCTGAACAGCATGTGACTTATCGCCTCTGAATTGTTTATTTCTTTGATTTTTTGCATTTAACATTTTTAGACTGTGACTGACCATAGTAATTTATCTTTTTTTTTTTTTTTTTTGAGGTACTGGGGATTGAACCCAGGGGCATTCTACCTCCGAGCTACACCTCCAGCCCTATTTTTTATTCTTCATTTTGAAACTGGGTCTTACTGAGTTGCAAAGGGCCTCACTAAGCTAGACGGGGCGCAAGCTTGTAATCCTAGTACTTGGGAGGCTGAGACAGGAGGGTCCCAGATTCATGGCTAGTTTCAGCAACTTACTGAGATTCTGTTTCAAAATTAAAAATAAGATCTGGGCATGGTGGTGTACACTTGTAATCCCAGTACTTGGGCGGCTGAGACAGGAGGATTGAAGGTTGGAGACCAGCTTCAGCAACTTAGTGAGACCTTGTTTCCAAATAAAAAATAAAATTGGGCTGAGAGTGTAGCTTAGAGGTTGAATGTCCCTGAATCTAATCCCCAGTACCCCCCGCCACATACATACACAAATACTAATAAATAAATAAATAATAAAATTGGGCTAGGAGTGTAGCTCAGAGGTAGAATGTCCCTGAGTCTAATCCCCAGTAGCCCCCCACATACACACAAATAATAATAAATAATTAAATAAATAATAAAATTAGGCTAGGAGTGTAGCTCAGAGGTAGAATGTCCCTGGGCCCCATCCACAGCATAGATAGATAAGTAGATAAGATAGAGATAGATAGATAGATAGATAGATAGATAGATAGATAGATAGATAGATAAAAATAAAAAGTGTTTGAGATCTAGGGTAAATTTATTGGTTCAAGCCGGGCATGGCAGTGCACGCCTGTAATCCTCACGCTTGGGAGGCTGAGACAGGAGGATCGCGCAAGGTTCGAAGCCTGCTGCAGCTGGCTTAAGAGACCCTGTTTCCAAATAAAATATAAAATAGATCTGAGAGTGTAGCCTGGAGGTAGAAGGCCCCTGGGTTCCATCCCCAGTACCACACACACACACACACAAATCAGTTCAAGACTACTAAAAGAAAATTGCAAAATTAGGATGAACACATGTCTAATGAAATCTCTAGCTTCGAAAGAGCTCACGTCAAGAAGTCAAGGGCAACTTAAGATACAGGATGGACAGGATGGCCTATAATTTAATGTTTGTTATGGTGTCGCCAAGTGCGTGAGCAATACCAGCTGGGAAAGATAAGCAATTCAAAGAATATGGACTTAGAAACCCCCACGTACTCTAGGAAATTTGGCATGGGGCAATAAGATAGAACTCCATTAGGGATTGCTATAAGTCCTGAATTCAGGCCTTGGAAATCAATCCAGCTGGCAGGGCAGGGAGCCCTGGCCCAGCCTACATGCCACTAAAGAGTCAAAAGCTCTCTGAGAGGAGGCCGGGTGTGGTGGCGCACGCTTGTAATCCTCGCGCTTGGGAGGCGGAGACAGGAGGATCGCTCAGGTTCGAAGCCAGCCTCGCTAGCTTAAGAGACCCTGTTTCCAAATAAAAATATAAAATAGGTCTAGGAGTGTAGCCCGGAGGTATAAGGGTTCCATCCCCAGTACCATGAAAAAAAAAAAAAAAAGCTGAGACTGGGTGATGCTAACTGGCTGCTCCCGGGAAGTGCGCGGCGCAGGTGAAGGAGGTGAGGGCCCCACGGTCACCAGGTTTTCTGAGTTCCCAAGTGTCCGTCACACCATCTGCCTCCTTCAGCCACGAAAGCCATGTGCCATCTTAGGAGCCTGCTTAGCTGCTTCCCCCTGCGGCCCCGGCTGCTCATCAGTCCTAGGTTTGCTCCTCTTCCAGATGGAAGCGAAGCAGGCTTTGGGCAGAGGCAGAAGGTGCCCCCAGTTCTTTTGTCTTCAGTCTTATTCTTACCCACTGTGCCCTGCTTGCTCAAATCCAGGCCCTGGCTCCTATGCTCATTTTCTTGCAGGAATCTCCTGGCTGCCCGCTAAGTTTGGACTCCAGATCTCCCACAGTGCCACACCTGCTCCTGGTCCTGGACCCGGACAGTCACCTCTGGCCACAGTGTCAGCTCCGCCCCACTCAGCTGCAGGCTGAATCTCCCCAGCAGAGGGCACCGGGGAGATTCCCCCAGAATGTGCCAAGGGACAGCGCCTCAAAAGGGTCCCAAGTGGAAGTTAGGGAGGGCACAGCCCCCTCCCTTAGAGAGAAAAGCAAGCCCCTCTCTTCCTCAAAGGGCTGCTGGGAGGGGCCGGACACAGAGCCAGATGACATTAGGATCTACATGAGTTTTGACAACACCAGGTCCTGGCAGAGTCCCAGGGGAGCCTGAAGGAGCAGGTGGGTGAGGGAGGGATGAATGGGGCAGCTCTGCGCCCCGGGACGGCCGCCTGTATTATGATTTGTGTTCATTCCGTAGCCATGGTGCACGGCAGCCGCCCAAACAATACAGAGAGCACAGCTGTTGACGAGCTTACGGTCTCAAATTTTCCGCCCCAGAGCAGCCCGGAAATCCCTTCCCGAACATGCCTTCCACAGTCTGCCTGCAGTCCAGGCTGCGAGCCTCCCTTCTGCGGCTCTGCAGAGGGTTATGCGTCACCCTCACACTCAGCATGGGACCCGTTTCTGTGCGGAGGCCCCAGGACTGGGCTTCCTTTTCTCCGGCCCTGTATTTAAACAGGCGCAGAGCAAAGTCTGTCTCTTTGGGATCAATCAGAATGGCCCGTGGGCCGCTCGAGCTTCGGTACACATATTTCTTTCCTGTGATTGATGCTTCCTGGGCCGGTGTGAAGCCCTTCAAACCCCCACGGGACAGCAGGGCCTCACAGAGAGGCTGAGGATGCCGGAGAGGAGAGCTGGGACCGTCGCATGGGGCCGGCTCTGCAGTGAATGCAACTCCCAGGGGCCAGCTAGGATGGGAGAGTGTAGATGCCACCCCTCCCACAGTGACAGAGGGCAGCTCCCAGGAGCCAATCGGTGGCCAGAGAAAACCTGAGACCAAGAACTTCAGGGGATGGGGTGATTCTGTGCCAGGGCTCCTGGGGTCCGTCTACTTGCACCCAGCTTCCTCGTGGGCTGCAGCTGAGTAGTTTTCACTCAGAAGCCTTCTGGTGCAGGACTTGGGGGCTGCTTAAAAATAAAAAGGCCTAGGAGCAGATACAAGTGAACGTCCGCTCCTGTTGAAGAGGCCTTTCTTGCTCTGCGGAAGCCTCTCATCTCACAGGGCTGCTGATCTGAGGAGGCGCGGAGGCCCCTCCCGGAGACGTCCTCTGGTAGCCAGCCCGTCCCGACCCAGCCCGAGCACAAACGCAGCCATCTGTTCATTTGTCCCTCCACTCACCAACTCCCCAGGTGCCTGCTCCATGTGGGCTCGGTGCTAGAGGCCACAGACTCAGAGACCGCAAAGGCCTAGGTCAAAAGGGAAGGATGTGCGGGGAGGACGGGGCAGCCGGTTGGAGCCACAGGAAGAAGGGGATGCACAGGGGCGATGTCAGCCTCCCAGAGCGACCCCGGGCGGCGGGGCTGCAGCCCACGCTGCTCTAGAAATACAACCAGCATAGCTGGGCATGGTGGTGCACGCTTGTAATCCCAGCATTTTGGAGGCTGAGACAGGAGGATCGCAGTTTGAAGACAGCCTCAGTTACAACTTAGTGAGGCCCTTTGCAGCTCAGGGAGACCCTGTTTCAAAATAAAGAATAAAAAATAGGGCTGGGGGTGTAGCTCAGAGGTAGAATACCCCTGGATCCCATCCCCAGTACCGCTAAAAAAAAAAGGATGTGTGTGTGTATTGGGGGGCAGCAGAGTGGGGCGCTAGGGGCTGGCACACAGCCTCCCCCAGCAATGCACAGTGCTTTGCAGTTCCAGAAGCTTCTCCACTGGCTGTGACTAATTCGTGGCAGGCCTGGAGCCCAGCTAAGCCCCTGGGCCTCCTCTCTGCCCCCTGGGTTGGAACGTAGTGATGAGTGAAATCAGCCCTCAGGTGTATGGCAGAAAGTGCATGTTTCTGGGATGAGACAGATCTGGGTTTGGGTCCCTGCTCTGCATCTTATCAGCAAGGTGACCTTGGGCAAGTTAAGCATCCTCTCTGAGCCCCAGGTAGCTCATCGAAGTGCCAAAGAGAAGCCAAGCCCTACCGTGGAGAATTGCCAGAAGATTTGTAGTATGGAACCCGCTGAGCGCGATACACAGTGTATTGTTACTTCATATACAGCCGGCGTTTTGGGGGTTCAATTTCTGAGGAGACTTGACTCTTCCCTACAGAGTCGTGTGAAAGGTAATGGCCGTGTTTCCTCGCATGACTTCTGCAAATGGTCCCATGTCACCGAATTCGGCCTCCTCTCCTCCCCCCGAGCAGGGATTCCTGACACCACAGTGTGACCACAGCCTCCCCTGACAGGATCTGAGGCGGGGCGGAGGCAGAGAAAGAGCAGAGCCCAAGCACCGAGCAGGCCCAGACACAGCGGGGTGACCTTGGGCATGAAGCCGCACCCCTCCGAGACACAAAACCCAGAGAAGCCCGTCCCTGCAGGGGTCAAGGGTTGCCGGATGGATAAGGTAGTGCGGGCACACTCACGTGCAGGCAAGCTCTATTCCCTCTGCCTGCCTGGGGACAACACCCAGGCCATGCCTCCTGCCTCGGTTTCCTTCCCTGCTCTCCCTGCTCCGGGGTGCTGAGGCCTCGAGGCCCGTTCTGAAGCAGTCAGCAAGCTTGGGGACCCTTGGAAATGTGATGTCTCTGAGGCCGATGCTGGTAATGCCCACAGAGGGGCCAGCAACGCCACCCTCTGCCTGGGCAGCACCGTGGGCCGTGCCCAGGCTCAGCACAGCAACCTCACAAGGA
The DNA here is from genome assembly GCF_963383645.1 of Muscardinus avellanarius. NCBI lineage: Eukaryota > Metazoa > Chordata > Mammalia > Rodentia > Gliridae > Muscardinus > Muscardinus avellanarius. The sequence continues at coordinate 130,530,176 of NC_137790.1, forward strand.
ACTTGTTGGATCTTGTCCCTATTTCCAGAAGGAAACTGAGGCTTGGTTTTTCCTGGTCTCCTGCCATAGCACATTCACTATGACACCCGGCTACTGTCAGGAGAGCACAATGAGTGACCCCAAAGCAGGCCCTAAAGAGACTTCTCCAAGGTCACCCAGAAAAAACGAGTGACCCCAAAGCAGGCCCTAAAGACTTCTCCAAGGTCACCCAGCAAAAACGAGTGACCCCAAAGCAGGCCCTAAAGAGATTTCTCCAGGGTCACCCAGCTGATGAGTGCAGAGCTGTCAACACCCACGACTTCTCTGAAGATTAGTTTTTTGAAGATAACTGGCTTTTGACAACTTTCCCCAAAGCATAAGGTAAGGGCTTCTGTCCACACGTGGGCATCCCTTCATCCCATCCCTGACCTGAGGATGCTGGAGGGCTGGGCAAACACCTGGGATAAAAGACTTCCCTGTGGGCCAGAGAAGGACCAGATGGGAAACGCCACACCTGCTTACCTCGCCCTCTGTCAGGAAGGAAACGTGTGTCTGGGTTAGGCAGGGACGCAAGTCCACGACATGTCTGAGTGATCTGTGAGACATCATTCAGGGTGGGCCTGTCTCAGTTTGGGCGCCCTAGCAATAGGCACCTAGGGGCAGGACCCCAGAAAATAAAAGTGTGGGAGGGAAGAGTGGGGACAGGGGAGAGAGAAGGGTAGAAAGGCATGCGTGGATGGGTTGGGTACCACTGCAGGCAACCTTAGCTCCTTCACTGGGGACCCTGTGCAGGGCTGCATGGTATACACCTTGCATGCCGCCCAGAGGCTGGGGAGCAGAGCTTTTGTCCACACACCTTGCTCCCAGGGTGGAGGCGGCCCCTAGAGGCACCCCATCCCTGCATGTCCAAGGGGGATCTTGTTGGGGTGAGTGCCACTTGTAGCTTAAGGAAGCACATCGAATATATGCCACGGCTGTGCCTCAGCCAGGTGTGGCCAGGTGTGCTCTGTGCCAGGGCATCCCCGAGGCTGGCGAGGAGGTGCAGATAAAGGATATGTTAGATTTTTCACCTTTATATCCTTTTGCGCGTGCTGATTTGGAAAGTACATAAAACACAAGATCTGGGCACGGCGGTGCACGCTTGTAATCCCAGCTACTTGGGAGTCTGAGGCAGGAGGATTGAAAGTCCGAGGCCAACCTTGGAAACTTAGGGAGACCCTGACTCAGAATAAAATATAAAAAGAGTTGAGGGTATAGGTCAGTGGGAGAGTGCCCTGGATTCAATCCCTAGCACCCCCCTCACACATGCCCCCCAAAAAGAGGGGGCACAAGAAGCAGGAAAATTCACCTTGTACCCTGCCACCTGGAAATCACCTGGGATGACCCGTTGGGAGCACCATAGGCCCCCTGATCTGAGATTATGTTTCCCCATTTTTGGTTACCCACGCTCAAGTCTTGGCCTGAAAATAGTAAGTGGAAAATTCCAGAAATAAACCATTCATACATTTTAAAACACTTCTATTTTAGCACATTGTTCTACTTGTTCCATATTATTAGTTCTTGCTGTCAGACTCCTTCCGTGCCCAACTTCTATAGTAAATGCTATCACAGGTACAAAGGTACGGGGAAAAAGACATGGTATAGACAGGTTTGGGGGCTCTCCACCATTTCTGGCACCCACTGGCGTTCCTGGAATACATCCCCCATAGATAAACAGAAAGTACTGTCCAGCCTTCAAGCATTATTTTCGTGGTGTGGGCTTTTTGCAGTCTGTGCTGCTCTTGTGTGTCCCCGGGTAACCTGGCCACACCTCCCCTGCAGCCAGCACTAAGAGCATCTGCCAGTTACTTGGATTCAGTTCCAAGCCAGGTCTCCGGGAAGGAGTTCCAGGCCCCGATGGAGCTCCGAGCAGGGAGCCCTCTCATGGGCTGCTCGCTACCCCCAGCAGAGAGCAGATCTGTCACCCTGACCCTGATGCTCTGGTCTCTGCTCGGAAACACAGCCCTGCCCAAAGGGCCAGCAGTTTTAAATCTCTGCTCCAGGGTCATTTCTGTTTTCTTGCTCACTGGAAATAGCTAAGCTATTGCTTCCTAGAGAAAAGTCTATCAAGACGGGCATTGTGGTGCACACTTGTAATCCCAGCGTTTGGGAGGCTGAGACAGGACAATCTTGGTTTATGGCCAGCCTCAGCTACTTAGCAACTCAGTGAGACACTGTCTCAGAATAAAAAATAAAAATAAATAGGGCTGGGGGTGTAGCTCAGAGGTAAAATGCTCCTGGGTTCAATCCTCAGTACTGCAAGAATATTAAAAAAAGAAAAAAAAGAGAGAAAAGTCTATTGTTTAAGGCTATAAGTACAAAAGTGTCTTTTGTACCCCTGCCACAGATGAGACCAAATGTACCAGGCAGGGGCTCCTTCTTGGTGGCCAGAGACACCTGCCATCCCTTCTTCTTCTCTCTCTCCCCATACCAGTCGGCTTTGGTAGCAAGAGGGGTGCACAGGGCTCGACAGGGTGGTACCCAGCCTTGGCTGTCAAACTCAGGCTAGAGCATCACCTGTCAGCCTCCGCTCCCTCACCTGGAAAATGGGCATGGCCCACCCATCTGAACCATTTGAGACTCAGATGAGATCAGGGACATAAAATAGGTGCCACCGTGGCTGATAATGCTGGCCCCCCAAAACAGGGGCTCCCCAGTTCCACCCTACTAGATCTCGGCACCTGTTACATCTGACCTACGGCAGGTGCAGGCAGCCATCCCCCGGAGCCAGGGTCGGGTCCTGCATGAAAATCTGACCAGGCGGGTACAGACGTCCTGGTCCCCAGAGCTGTGTGGGCATCACCCTGGGGCAGCTGGCCTGGAAGCTTGGGTGGTCTCTGCCCCAGCTTTCCCCTCTTCTGCCCAGGGCTCGCTCCTCCCTAGGGTCAGAGGATGACCCGGGAGCATGGTCCAGTCTCTGGGGCAGCGGGCCCAGGAACCCAAGCCTCGACTTCATTCCCCACCAGCTGTGTGACCTACATATAGCAAGTCTCTGTGCCTCAGTTTACCTGGGAGGAATGCTAAGAGCCACCTAGCTCTCCAGTACCTTTCTCAGATACAGAAGACAGTCCACAGCCGGGCATGGTGGTGGCGCACACTTGTAATCCCAGGATTTAGGAGGCTGAGACAGGAGGATCGCAGGTTCAAAGCCAGCCTCGGCAACTTAGTGAGGCCCTTGCAACTTAGTGAGATCCTGTTTCCAAATAAAATCGGGCTGAGGGTTTAGCTCAGAGGTAGGATAACTCTGGGTTCAATCCCCAGTGCCACACACACACACACACACACACACACACACACACACACACACAGACAGTCTATGATAACGAAGGCTGGGATACAGCATCATTACTGGATAATCTGCACCGTCGTTTGGTCTGGTCCTGTGCCCTTTATGTGCACTGCCACATGTGCGGCCCCACAAAAACTGTATGCATTATTATCTCCATTTCACAGATAAGAAAATAGGGTACAGAGAGGGTAGGTCATATGTGCACGGTCATGCAGCACGCAGAGGCAGGACTGGAAGCCAGCACCTTGAGGCCAGACATCGTCCCTCTAACTGCTACCCTCTGCGTCTATGATCCTCCCGGCCACACGTCAAAGCAGGCAGGACTAGCCCCATTTCCCAACTAAGGAAACTGGCGCTCTGACAACCGGCAGGGGGGAAACTGAGCCAGAGGACGCCTTTCCAGGTGTGGAAAGGAAACAGACGGAACCTTCCTCCCGTCCTTGCTGAGTTATTACATTCTGGGATGCCTCTCGCCAGGGCAGTAAGGCTGCAGCTGCCCTGGTGACGGCGCACTTGTGTCTCATCCTCCTGGTCCCTGCCCCAGCAGGCCAGGCCTTGCAGAAGGTCAGCGGATGCCTCAAGGAGCCCGTGCATCAGGGATAAAATCAGACTGCAGAACCAAGCGACCAGCCACCCCAATTCTGCTCGGCTTCGTGGCTTTGGAGAGTTGGCAGGCCTGCGCCCGGCTCTGTCTGCAGGAACTGCGCTGAACTCCTTGGGGATCCCTGGGGAGGGGCGCTGCTGGCAGCCCCCCAGCAAGACAAGCGCTGCGATGCATGCTGCCAGCTCCTCGCCCTCACAGAGGGAGAAGACATTAATTGATCTTTCCCACAGAGACGAGTTGGGGCCTCGGGAGCCTCTGCAGAGCAGTGCTCCAGGGAGGTTTCTTTGCAGCTAAGGGTGGCCACGTATTAGCTTTTGGCCGTGGAGCTGTGGACAGAAACACTGTAGGGCATTTTTGAGACACCTTTTTTTTTTTTTTAAACAGAGAGGGAACGTGCCCTCCTCTTTAGCTCCTCTTCCATCCTGCCTGGGGAAGGTGGATACAGTGGTTGGAGTTCTAGCAGCCATTCTGGACCATGCAGTAGCTTTTGGCAGAGACGTTAAAGGCTGAGAAGGCAGAAGGAGCCCCACATTCTTGGACTACCTGCTTCCAGTCTTCTCTGCTATGAGAGAGAAGCTTATTCTTGTTTAAGCCGATTTGGTTGCAAACAGCCAGGCGAATGCTCACTGGTACATCTCCAACCCCCTTACCTCCCTCCCAGCCAGGTGTACCTCCAGCTACTCTCCAACTTGCAGGTCCCTGGATCTGTCACGTCACCTTACACCCTAGGCCTGCACTGCCAAATGCTGTGCCCTTGGTCAGAAACACCCCGGGAGGTTGGCAAACACCAGCTCATCCTTCAAGTTTCACCTCAGGTGCTTGGGTTTGGAAAACTGTCCTTGATTCTGAGGTCATAGCACATCCCACAGGGTCCTGCCGCTGCCTGCTCACCTGTAGCCCCTCCCTGGGTCTTCAGGTACCTCCCGGAGCAGTGCCTAGTGGCAGGGGCGCTCTCCAACCCTCCCCAGGGGCCCAGGCAGGGAAAGGAATGAATGAGCCAGGCGTGGTGGTACATGCCTATAATCTCAGTACTTGGGAGGCTGAAACAGGAGGATTGCAGGTTCAAAGCCAGCCTCAGCAACTTAGTGGAGGCTGTCTGCAACTTGAGACCCTGTTTCAAAAAATAAATAAATAAGCCGGGCATGGTGGCGCACGCTTGTAATTCCAGCGCTTGGGAGGCTGACATAGGAGGATTGCACAGGTTTGAAGCCAGCCTCAGCTACTCTGACCCTGTTTCAAAATAAAGTATAAAAAATAGGTCTGGGAGTATAACCTGGAGGGGAAAAAAAAAGCCCCTGGGTTCCACCCCTAGTACCACAAATAATAAATAAATAGATAAATAAATAAATAAATAAAGGCTGGGGGTGTAGCCCAGAGGTAGAATGCCCAGTACCACATAAAATAAAAATAAATACAATTTTTTTTATTCTTTTTTTGTGTGTGTGGTACTGGGGTGGAACCCAGGGGATTTTTTTTTTCCTCCAGGCTATACTCCCAGACCTATTTTTTATACTTTATTTTGAAACAGGGTCAGAGTAGCTGAGGCTGGCTTCGAACCTGTGTGATCCTCCTGTCTCAGTCTCCCAAGCGCTGGGATTACAAGCATGTGCCACCACGCCTGGCTAAATAAATGCAATTTTAAAAGGACTAGGGTGTAGCTCAGAGGTAATGCCCCTGAGTTCAATCCCTAATACAAGAAGGAGGAGGAGGAGGAGGAGGAGGGAGAGGAAGAGAAGGAGGAGGAGGAGGAAGAGGAAGAGAAGGAGGAGGAGGAGGAAGAGGAAGAGAAGGAGGAGGAGGAAGAAGAAGAAGAGGAGGAGGAGGAAGAGGAGGAGGAGGAAGAGGAGGAGGAGGAGGAGAAGAAGAAAAAGAAAGAGAAAAGAAGAAGGAGAAAGAAAAAAGAAAAGAAGAGAAAAAGAATGTATGCTATGAGGGCGTGTCCAGAGGAGCCGAGTTACTGCTCTTCAGTAACATCAGAAGTATGCAGGGCAAACCCTCAAGAGAGCTTTGTGTGACTTCATGGAATCTCTCCAAGATGCCCCCAAGTGAGAGGTCACAGCCCCAGCTGCTGCCAGCCCCACCGGATCACCAAGTGTTGGTGATCAGCAGGGCAGCTGCCTACGGGAGCCCCGGCCCGGCAGGGGAGGGCCAGCTTCGTTGAAAGCTGAGCTTACCCTGGACTGGCCCAGGACAGCCATCTGGTTTGGGTCAAAGGTCTCCAGGGACCAATTTGATTTATAGTGAGGGGCAGGGGTAGGGGGAAGCTCTGAGGAACCAGGGAGGCCAGGTTTAGGGGTGTGGAGAGAAAAGAAAGGCCAGGCAGGGGCTCCTGGAGGGTGCAGAAGTCTTAGTTTCCACTCTTACAGGTTCCCCTCCCCAGCACTTCTTGGTTCTGGGGACTGAACCCAGGGGCATTATGTCTTGGAGTTACAATCCCAGGCCTTTCTGTTTCTCTTTTCAGGCTCTCACTAGGTCACTAAGAATCTTGCTAAGTTGCTGAGGTTGGTCTCAAACCTACGATCCTCCTGTCTCAGCTTCCCGAGTACTGGGATTACAGGTGTGCACCACCACATCTGGTATCAGGATGAAAATATTTATTATTAAATATTTTTAATAGAAAAGCATGGCAAAAGAAAATGTAGTATAGAGAGAACCAAGAAATATCTACTGTCTGCCCACTCTCTATCTGGTTCTGTGCCGGGGATCGCTGTGACTCTGCAGAGGGAATGAGTCCACAGGAGTCCTGTCCAGCAACACCTGGTTTTTCACACTGACACACTGATCGATCATATTACTAGCTGCGTCTCACGGGTGATGGCTTTGAAGCACTGGGTGGGTCCTACAACGTGTAATGGCAGAGCTGGGAGTTGAACCAGGGCCATCCACCAGCTGCAGGGTCTTCCCTCTGCCCGCCAGTCCAGAGGAGAGGAAGGTGAGCTGTGCTCAAAGGAGGAGGGAAAGCCGGGCGTGGTGGCGCACACTTGTAATCCCAGGACTTGGGAGGCTGAGACAGGAGGATCACAGGTTCATGGCCAGCCTCAGGTACTTAGTGAGGCCCTCTGCAACTTAGTGAGGCCCTGTTTCAAAATAAATAAAAAGTAGGTCTGGGGGTGTAGCTAGGAGGTAGAAGCCCCCTGGGTGCCATCCCCAATACCGCAAAAACAAAAACAAGGAGAGAAGCCGGGCGTGGTGGTGCACGCTTGTAATCCTCGTGCTTGGGAGGCTGAGACAGAAGGATCGCGCAGGTTCGAAGCCAGCCACGCTGGCTTAAGAGACCCTGTTTCCAAAAATAAAATAGGTCTGGGAGTGTAGCCCGGATGTAGAAGGGCTTCCAGGAACCCCAGTACCACCAAAAAAACAAACAAACAAACAAACAAACAAACAAACAAACAAACAAGGAGAGACCTCAGACCCTCCACCCCCTGCACATGTGCTTTGGCAGCACAGAGCTGAGCGGTCAAGATGGGCTGAGGTCGTTGAAGGGGCTTTAGCATCAAGGTGGCCTGGGAGCTTTGGGGAAGGACCACTTTGACAGAGGCGCAGTGGCGCCGCCCTGCTGGCCAGGAGCACAGCACGGGCAGAGGTGCAGAGACAAGCTGTACCTGGGGCTGCAGATGCTGGGCTGAGGGCTCTGGTGACAAGGAGCTGGCGCAGTGAGCTCTGGTGGGGGAGGCCAACGGCAGGGGACAGCTCCAGGGGTCTGACGAGAGAAAGACCATGCCCTCAGCCCTAGCTGCAGCCCGCCCTGGGAGAAGCAGCAGGAGACGACAGTGACTGATCCTCTTATGGTACGAGGCCCCCTTGGACCCTCCGAGCCAACCAGAGGAGCCCATGCACCCCGCTCTCTTACCCTCCATCTCGACCTTCTTGCCTAGGTAAAAAGCCAGCCAGGCCCCCCACTGCCTAGGGAGGTCCTCGAGGCTCAGGGGGTCCCATGGCTGGCTCAGGTCACACAGCTCAGCAAAACAGCCTGAGAGCCAAAGGTCGGGATGGCCCTGCTGCGCTCAGCCCAGCAGGCAGAGGCAGCACAGAGCAGTGCAGGTGCTTAAAAGACCTGGGTAGCTCCCGAGCACAGGAAGACATGAGGGAAGAGGGGAGCCCTTCAAGGGACCCCGAAAGGGAGGCTCTGAACCAGGGAATCAGTGCAGAGTGCAAATGTCAGTTGTGGCCCAGAGACCTGTTAGCCTCTCAGTTTCCTCACCTGTGAAATGGGGACATTAATAAACCCCTTGTCAGGTTAAGAGGATGAAAATATTTATTATTATTACTATTTTAATTGTGTGTGTGTGCATGTGTGTGCTACTGGGAATGAAAGCAGGGACATTCTACATCCCCCAGCCCTTTTTATTTTTTGTTTGGAAACAGGGTCTCACTAAGTTGCTGAATCTCGCCATATTGCTGAGGCTATCCTCAAACCTGTAATCCTCCTGTCTCAGCCTCCCAAGTACTGGGATTACATGTGTGTGTGTGCCACCAACCAAGCCTGGCTAAGGGTGAAAGTATTTAATGGAACTCGGCAGAGAGCTCTTAGCTTGGGGCAAGATGTTCATCTACTGGTCACTTTGACTTATCTTCCCCTAGGGTCTCCTTGAGCAGCATGGATTCTGTAGTGGAGAAGTTTTCTCTGGCAGGATCCACAGTCCCCGCTCTTCTGGTCTGAGACAGGGACTTTATCAAACAACGAAGCCAGACCAGGTCAGTGAACCCATCCGGGGCTGGAGGGTAGTAGGCAATCCATCACCCATCAGTCTGCCAGAAATGTCACCTCCCAGCAAGGAATGCCAATGGAAGAGCCTATCTCAGACCCATGAGGGGTCTCCAGGAAACCTGACACCAGGCTGCTTCCTGCCAAGCCTCCCCAGTGAGCGGCTGGCAGAGCCTGGCTCTGCCCTTTCACCTCTGCCCTCGATTTGTTTATACATGGGGAAGCCGGGGTCAGAGCCCGAGATGGGTCATGGTTTTAGAAAATGACAACCAGACCCAGCCAGATGTGCACATGTGTCGGGGACAAGGAGAGTGTTTGACAACTCTCTGGGCATAAATACCTGCTGGTGAAGGGTCACCAGGTCAGAAAGAACGAGAGAAAGAGACGGTGTGGCCGCCCCACATGGCGGCTCCCAGCGCTGCTGTGTTTAACTGTGGCCAGGGATGGGAGGCCATTGGGAATTCAGGGCGGGAGAGGGGGACCGGGGTGAACACGCACGGCTGGCCCTCTCCTCCAAAGAGTCTTCACTCCAGACTGTGGGAGAGAAGGCCAGCCGGATCGCAGTAGGGCCAACAGCGGGCGTGAAGGAGGACTCTGACACTACCCAGGCCTTGCCATTTACAAAGGGCTTTCTTCCCAGATCTCATTCCATGTCAGCTCCATTAACAACATTCTTTCTTTCTCTTCCCATTCCACCCACAAGGAAACTGAGGCTCAGAAGGCTCTAGAGCTTGCCTGGGAGCAGAGGTCACTGCTCATTCAAACTGGGCTTCTGGGCAGTGGCAGTTACAGCCCGCCTCCTTCCTCCTCCTCCACTGCCCCCAGGAATTCCTGGCATCCCTCCCGTAGGCCCCTCTCCTCCCCACCAGGACCTCTGACATTCTCTAAAGTTTCCAGGTCCTGACCAAACCTCCTGGAGGAATGCAAGAGAGTGCTTCTCTCCTTGCAGCACTGGCCGCAGATATCCTCCTTGGACAGAAAGGATGCCCCTCGCTCTCTCCAGCAGCCTCCCCAGTGGTCCTGTCCAGACCCACGGTGCCATGGCGGGAGTGGTCTTCTGCACCCGCACTGTCCAATATGGCGCCTGCCAGCTGCGGTGGCTTGGGAGTGTTTGAAGGTGGCCAGTGTGCCCGAGAGATTGGATTTTTTTTCCTGTAATTTTTATTAACATTACTTAATTTTAATTAAACAGCCATAGGTGGTTAGGAGCTGCCATGTTGGAAGTGTTTGTCACCCGACACATCCACTGTGCAGACAGTCGCTCTGTCTCAGAGACCATAAAATTCTGAAGACTCTGAGGTTATCTTGTCCTATGCTTCCTTCCTTTGAGAGGACAATCCAGGCACAGAGAGAAGAGGTGACCTGCCCAGAGTCACCTAGACAGTGGCGAAGTGGGACCTAGCTGGGCCGGGTTTCCTGGCTCCGGGTCTAGAGCTCTTTCTGGAGTCTGTCCCCCTCCTCCCTCTGTTATACCCAACGCCAGACTCTGGGAAAGTCAAGTTAGTTCGAGTAAAGAACGCTTTTGTAACTTTCACACATCTGAGCAATCTGTTTTGGCAAAACATCTCGAACAGTCAAAGGAGGTTACTTGTGTCAGCCAAAGGGGAAATAAAAGTACTCAATCTGTCACTTCCATCCTGGCTTGCTTACCCAGCCTGGAGGTGACAAGCGTCCAGGCCAGCCTCAGGGCTCCCATCCCAGGGGACACGAAGTGTAGACAGAGCTTACCCAAGTAAAACCCTGCTGCCTCCCTGGGGTCTGGCCAAGAACATGGAGAGGCAGGAGCAGGCCCGACAAGGGTGGCTTATGCCTCGGCCCTGGGTCACCCGATCACCACCCGCGATGGGGAGACTAAAACGCAAGCACCCTTCCTAAGAACAGCTCTGGGCTGAGGTTTTGGTGGGGCTGTGAGGTCCATGCTGGGGATCCCTGTTGTAGGGTGGCCTCATTTCTTGGCCAGATGGTGTTTGGTAGACCTAATGAACTTTATACATAAGAAGAGAGAAAAACCCAGAATTCAGGAAGGTGAGAAAAATAAACAGTGGAGTTTCCCATGAGCTCCAACACTCACTGTGTGACCCCAGACTTTTGGCCTCAACCATCTGATCTGTAAAATAGAAATGGCACATCGCGTGGGTCAAAGGCCATCCTCACCAGCACTCCGACAGGACATGTCCCATCAGACAGGAGACTGGAAGGACTGTTTCTTTACAGTGAGGCCGGGCAGAACTTTGTCTTAAGTAGTGCATTGCCTGGAGTCTGAATGGTAGAAAACAAGGCCACAGACCTGGGTCCACCCCTGAGGGCCCCTGTACCTCTCCAACACACCTGGCCTCTCAGTCATCACAGGGGCCTCACTCAATGTCCCTCCCCGGAGAGGAGCCGCGGCACCTGCTGACACCCCCACCCCACCTTCTCCAATTCTGTTCTCTTAACCCCATTTATCTACATCTGAATCCATTGTAGGCATTTATATTTTTCTTCTGTTTCTCGCTCAGATTGTCATCAGCATATCCCCAGTCTCTGACACCTAAGAGATGTTCAAAACACATTCACTGGCTAACTGGCTGGCTGATAAAAAACCTCTTATCTGGACCATGGCTCCCATCAGGCCATGGCGGCTCCAGAAGAAAAGAAACCAGACCTGCCCAGGTGGGGGTCACCACAAACACCAGGGGAAGGTGTCACTGCCCCTACATGGCTGAGGAAGTAGCAATGGTGTCTTTACCCTCAATTCAAATTAGCAGTGATGGGCAGGGGCAGCTGATATCAGCCCATGATTCCTGACTACCCGGGCACTTCTTTTCCAGTGGGATGCTTACGTCCTTTCTTTTTGTTAGTGTAGATCTGTGGGAAGCAGGAACATCTTCCAAGCCATCCAGACCTGCTGTCCTCCTGTTTGGCCTTCAGGTATGGGGCCATTAGTTCAACAAACGCTTACTAACAGCTCAGCACGTGTCAGAGCTGGGGAAACCGGGCAGACAGGACAGCACTGCGCCTCCTGGAACCTCAGCTGAGGACCTGCTTTGGGAAATGCTTCTACATAATGCAGGTGAGCCCAGAGGCCTCTCGGGAGGTCCTAGGAGGAACGGGTAGAGTAAGAGCCTTTCCAAACTAGGGTGCCCTAGGCTACACCGACACATTTTCCCTTTGGAAAAAGAAGCGACTGAATTCTGGTAAACTGAGCTCTGCTTGGTGTCAGAAGCAATGAGAAGGACCTTCTGGTCCCCCAAGCTTGTTCCAGCCAAGGCTGGGAGCCAGGCCCCACTCCCTGACCAGTCCCTAGACATCCAGGGCATCTCTGTCTGTGGGGCCCACACCCTTCCCTGCTTGGCCCTGCACCCCACTCTCTCCAGCAGCTTCCCCTACGCTGGCTGGCTGGCGCTCGCTTCTGGCCAGCATGAGAAGCTTTTAACCCACGTCGCATGGCCACTGAGAGATTTTTTTTGATTTAGCAGGTGAGAGTGAGCGAAGCCTGTGTTTCTGTGATCCCCGAGGAAAGCCGAGGTCCAGGCAAGAGTGCCAAGTACTCCTACAACTAACAGAACCATCAGGAAGGTCCGGCCCAGAGGCAGCCAAGCAGAGGAGCCTCTGCCCTTTAGAGAAGTGCTAGGTTCATCGGAGGCTCAGGATTTTAGACCAAAAAGAATGTGCCTGCTAGTACATTATTAAAGCTATGAGCACCAGGGGCCAGGTCAGAGCCATGGTGAGCCAAGGCTGAGGGGTGCCACAAATTATGAGAGGACAGGAAAGATAAAGAAGAGGTTGGTAATATTGTGGGGGGGGGGCAGATGTCCCACTGAGGCAGCAATGGGATGTCTGAGCACCTTCCCACTCCTGCACCTGCTACCCCTTCCCCAGTGCTTGTGTGACCTTACACTCAACCCTCTCCTGAAGCAACTTTGGTCTTCTGGATCCTGGACTTCCAAAGGTCCTGGACTTCCGACTAAACATACCCCTTCTAGTTGGGCGTGGTGGCGCACGCTTGTCATCCCAGCATTTGGGAGGCTGACACCAGTGGATCATGGTTTGCAGACAGCCTCAGCTACATAGTGAGGCCCTTCTCAACTTAGCAAGACCCTGTTTCAAAATAAAGAATAAAAAATAGGGCAGGGGTTGTAGCTCGGAGATTGAATCCTCCTAGGTTCCATCCCCAGACACACACACACACACACACACACACACACACACACATCCCCCTTCTACCCTCAGAGCTGGGCCGGGGCTCTGTGTGAAGTTGTGAGCCTCGGTCTGCAAGCAGAAGTACCCAATGAATGGGACCCCACATATCCTTCTTAGCGAGTCCTAGACGTCACACAGAGAACTGTTATCCATCTCCCTAAACAGCAGAAGCCAGCCCGCTCTGACACTGGGGCACCCCATGAGATGGGTTTGGAGGAGGAACATCAGCAGCAAAGATCTAGAACACAGCTTTGGCTGCAAATGGAGCAAAGGCGTCTCCTTAAATGACTGTGGATCTGAGATGGGGCCAGGGGAGGGAGCAGGAGGGGGTCCCAGGCATCCCCTTAGGTGTGGTCCTGGGGCCCGCGGTGGGGCAGGGCCTGGGCCTATCAAGGCTTCAAGCAGGCAGGTCACGAATCGGGGCCCTGGCAATTCTATTTATAGAAAGAGGCCTCTGCAAAGGATGAGGGAGCAGGGAGAGGCAGCAGGGCAGTATTTTCCAAGCTCACGCTGTCTCGGCTTAATTTCATCCCAAGCAAATAAATCATTAAGGAGGCACCGAGTCCTGGAAGATCTGACGAAGGAGGGCCATTAAACGGCATAGCCTTCGCTTGAATTATGGAAGGCCTCCGACAGCAGCCTTATTAGTGTCTGGGCCAGGCTGTAACTCAAGCTAACCACCCCCTCGCCTTAACCAAGGGACAGGTTGGGCAAATCGGTGGGCTTCTGGATCCCCCAGCAAATAAACGCTGCTGCCAGCCTCACAGGCCATTTGCTACCCCCTCCCTGTTTACACATCCCCCCTACAAATTCCCTTACTCTATTTAGTCTTTCCGGGCGCCAGCCACTCAGAACCAGCACCCATGCCAAGCAGGAGGACTGAGGATGAAGAACAGCAGAAGCGCTGTCTTTAAGGGTATTTAAGTGCTGGGCAGCGGGCACTCACAGCACTAGCTTTGACAAACCCTTCTGATAAGCACACTACAGCCCAGGCCTGGAACCACCTGCAGCCACAGAAGCTGGACCTGACCAGCACAGCTGGGAAGTCAGAGGTGCAGGCGCGGAGTAAAGACTCATTCTAGTCCCCTGACCGCCACCTCCCTAGCAGGTGCCCTGAGCTGGCTCTTTATCTCCCTGGACCTCAATCTCCTCCTGTGCAAAATGGGCTCAGTGTCCCTCCTCTTCATCCCTGGGGGCTCGAGGAGCCACCCAGCGGAGGGTGCAGGCTAGCTAGCCTTTGCACAGGGCGGTGTGGGGGTGGGGGGAGGTTTACCTGAGATGATGCGGGAGCAGCTGCAGCCCTTGGCAGGCGAGCGCTCCAATCAGTGACTGTTTAACAAAGAGCTGCTTCCATCTGCAGTAATCCCTTCCCTTACAAAGTGACCCTCGCGGGGAAGCTCGAGGATAATCGCGTGGATCTACCGTGACCACCTCGCGGGCGACTGTGACATCTGAGTCACACGGTGGTTGGAGAGGGTAAAAACAGAGGGTAGTGCAATTGCGGACAGGACTCAGCTGGACAGGAGGGGCGGTGGACAGAGTCAGAGCCGGGGGCAGCAACGCCAGGCTTTGCTGAGGTGGGACAGTGGGCCATTTCCAGCCACGGTCTGCAGAGGGACAGCAGATTATCCAGTATGGAGAGGGGTCCGATGGGAGGAGGATGGGGGCATGGGGACCAACTGTGTTTGTGGGCCCTTGCTCTGAGTCACGCTTTCAATAGGCAGCACTATGCGTGTTAGAAACCAGAACCTCAGGCCCTGTGTGCACCTGCTAAGTCATCAGTGGCTTTAACAAGAACCTCGGTGGCTCAAAGGCACCCTGAGGCAGGGGAGACACTGCCCAGAGTGCACCGTCACCTCACCGCTTCCCAGGTGCGCACCCCGAGGAACCGAGACCTTGGGAAACTTATGCCTCCGTGGGTCTCCCAGGGAGTCAGTGGGCAGGTGAGTTCTTTCCCTGGGCCTCTGTGACTGCACTAATAACCTGGTACTAGGGTCTGAACGGGGGTCAGTCGGGGAGGATTCTGATCTGCAAAAGCCACTGGGAAGCCACAGAGCCTTTGTCCGCATGGGGGGTGGGGAGCCATGTGACCAGACTCTGCCAGAGCTCCGAAGGCCCCCAGGGGAGCCCTCCTGGCCCTCCAGGCCCCACGGTTACTGTCATTCTCAGACTCCTTCGTCCTCTATCATAGATGCCAATTCCTAACCCAGATTCATAAACTGCACTGATGTTTCTCTCTCTTGTTTAGGAGGGAGAAACATTTTCTTTCTTTCCTTTTGGTACTGGGGATTGGACCCAAGGGCATTCTACCTTCGAGCTACACCTAGCCCTTTTTAATTTTTATGTTGAAACTGGGCCCTGGTCTTGAACCTGGGATTCTCCTGTGTCAGCTTCCCTTAATACTGGTATTAGGGGTGTGTGCCTCTGTGCCCCGCTGGGAGGAGTATTTTCAGGGGAGATTAGAAACCGGGGTTTTAGTTCTGGTTCTGTTACTAACTGGCAGGTGGCCTTGAGCAAGTCTACCCAGCTCTCTGGCTCATTCAGCTCCCATCTGCAAAATGAGGTCTTGCATTGGCTGCTGAACAAAATGTCTACTGGCCCTAATTGCTTGGGCCCTACCCTCAACCTTCCTCCAGCTCCCGACGATGGACACCCTTCACCTCCTCCCTCTTCCTTTTCCCCAAAGGTCCAGTGATGGCTGGCGAGTCTACCAGTTGTCTGTGAGCCTCAGGCTAGGCACTGCGGCGGCTCACCCCTGAGGGATACACACACGGGCACAGCTGGTGACAGTGCCCTTGTTGGGGTGTCCTTCCTGGACATCTGTTTACCAGGCAAGCCACCCCTGGGAGTAGAGCCTTTCAGGGAAACTGCTTGAACAAGGCACTCAGAAGGAAACCTGTAGAACTGCCCGCGGAGAGGGCTAAAAACCCCAGCTCATTTGTGACAAACTCACAGTGGTCTCTGAACGTCTAGCGCGTGTCTTACAAAGACGCGTCAGAACCCTCCCTGGGCCGGCAAATACCCTCTGCGTTCACATTATGAATGGAAACTGAGTAATAACAATCATTTCCACAATTAACAACAAAGTCGTTTACCAGTCTCTGGGATTTTTATACCTTCTATTTGGCAGGCCAGCAAACTAAGTCTTGGGGTGAATTGACTCACCCAAGGTCATAGCTAATTAGAAGCAACTTAGAGCCGATGCTGGGAGATCCCTGGTTCCTGAAGATCTCCTACTATGCGCTCTGTTCTCTCCTACTATGCACTCTGTGCTGCCAGGAGGCCCACGGCGACGGCGACACTCCTGACCAGGCCTGATTTCAGATGTTGGCGCCTCCATGTTAAAGGCCCCTGGCTGCAGGCAGGACTTGCATAAAACAACTAATGAGGGTCTTAAATGTGCAAATGCCCTCCAAGCCGGGCTGCAACAGCTGAAGGAGACTTTTTTTTTTTTAAGCGGAGAGTCTGTTGCTTTTGTAGATAACAAAGGGTAGAAGCGGAATTCTGAATGTGAGGACCCTGAATTGAAATGCTCCTGGCACAGCCTCCAATCTGCCTGCATGTGGGGACAGATGTGCAATGCACACACTGGGAGGTGGGGATGGGTCACGCAGGGGTCAGACTTCCAGGGGGCTCGGCAGCTCCTAGGCAGCACCTTCTGTTCCAGCCAACTGCTTCTCCAGCCTTCGCTGGCCAAGAAAAGCACAGCTATTCAGTGAGAGGTCTATACATTAATATGCATTTGCTAAGCACCTACTATGCGCTCTGTTCCACGGGGTGTTGACAGAGGGGTGGTTAGTAAAATCAGGATGCAGCCCCCACCTCAAAGAGCCACCTCCTTCAGCGTCAGCAGCAGCAGCAGCAGCAATAACAGAATAGCAAAGCACATATCACGGGCCAATTCTGTGCAGGAGAGGGTACCAGGTTCACACTGTGCTGATTTATATTGTATGTGGGGATAGCATAGACTCTAACTCAAATAAATAATCTTAGTGCAACGATATGTCTGCAGCCTTCTTAGTATCAATTCCTGCAATTCTGGTATTCTAAACTACACACGGAAACATTTACAGGTGTTCATCAGGGGCCCAAGACAGCTCAGCAGCGTGGTCAGAAACATCAGCAAGCATGATGGTGGTGACAGTACCCCGCCACGACGTGGAGCCACACGTGGGGCTACTCTTCATTTCTACTGCAGCTCCCCGTAAAAACATGTATCATTATTCCCACTGCACACAGGGGGAAACTGAGGCTTGAGAATGTTAAATAGCCAGAATGGGGAAGAAATGGAATTCAAGTCAAGATCAGAGCTGGGAATGGTGGCGCACGCTTGCAGTCTCAGCATTCTGGAGGCTGAGACAGGAGGAGGATCCCGGTTCACTCACAGCCTCAGCTACTTAGTGAGGCCCTTTGCAACTCAGTGAGACACTGTTTCAAAATAAAGAATAAAAAATAGGGCTGGGGGTGTAGCTTGGAGGTAGAGTGCCCCTGGGTTCCATCCTCAGTACTGAAAAAAAAATTAAGATCAGTGTAAAGTAAAATTCAAGTCCATATACAATGTAAAAACACGAGAGAGGCCCAGTACATGTGGAATCAGCTTTTAATGGTACGGTTCTTCGGGGGGGATGGGGGGCTGGAGACTCGTGGACCCATCCATCCGGAGGCTGGAAGGGAGGGACCTCCCTTTTTAAGATTTGCATCTCGCGGGGAGTGGGGGGTAGATTTACTCATGATTTACTCTCCTGAGATACAGCTCGTGGGACAGAGTCTGGAAGGGACCCCGACTTATCAATCAGAAAGCTCCTTCTTCAAGGAAACTGCTTAACTGTCCAAAAAATTAGGGACTTAAATAATTAAATTGTGATACAAACATACCATGTATGAACTGTTAATAAAAAATAAGGCAGCTCTAAATTAACTGATGTGTGTGTGTCCCGCTCTAAATTAACTGGTGTGTGTGTGTGTGTGTGTGTGTGTGTGTGTGTGTGTGTTTTACTGGGGACTAAACCCAGGGAGGTTCTACCTTGGCGCCACACTGGCAGTCCTTTTTATTTTTTATTTTCAAATAGGGTCTCACCATGCTAAGTTGCAGAAGGCCTCCTTCAATGACTGGAGCTGTCTTCAAACCTGCTATCCTCCTGTCTTAGCCTCCTAAGCACTGGGATTACAGGCATGCACCTGCACACCTGGCTCAGATGCAGGGTGATACCTACAGTGTGTTCTAAAGCTCTTTGTTCTACATATTTCTGGCAGGACAGACAGGGAGGGGAGCTGGGGAGCTGGAGTGTGGCGTGCGGAGTACTTTATTGCACAACTTTTTGCAGTATCTCAGTTTGTTACCAAGCATACAGCTTACCTTTCCAAATTAAACGCGCACCTATAAAGTCTCCCTGTCCACCTGCCCGTGTGTGAGGTGACCCCTGATCCCTGCCCAAAGACGACCTCTCCACCTGAGGAAGCAGGGCGTGCCCTGTGGAAAGTGAGGAGTGGGGGTGGAGTCGTGGGCTGGGGGCCTCTGGGCTGGGCCCAGGGTCCAGAGACAGTTCTGGGCTAAGGACTGAGAGTAAGCTTAGGTCAAGACACACGGGCGGGGACAAAGGAGAGAGCAGGCCCGGCTCTCCATGGAGGAGCCAATGGCTTAGAGCAGGAAGGCGGCGGGTTCTGCGCGGGCGAAGGAAGAGGCTCAGGCTAAGGAGGAGGCTCTGGCAAGGGGACCGTGTCCTTGCAGGCGTCCCCACGGAGAACGCTCTCCGGCCTTCGTCAATACCAGAAGCCTTGGCGGACCGCCAGCTCCTCTGCTGCTCCATTACCCAATAAATACTTGTTGGTAGATCAATTAAACCATCTAGGAACGACGGCTGGAAATACAGCTTCCTCTGCTTGGAGCAGATAGAGGGGCCCTTTCGGCCAGGGAGTCCCCCGTACTCGTACACCTACATTTCCAGTCTCCACCCCAAAGTCAGCCTGGGCGGAGTCTGGCCCCGCTCAGTGTGGGCAGAATGGAGGCAGGCAGGCAGGGCTGGCCGGGCAGCAGAAGTCCGCAGGGGAGCCGTCATCCCTGGGCTCAAGGACAGCTCTGACACTTGCTACCCGTGTGATGCTGGGCAAACACTCTGCCTTTCAAAGACTTCCTTTTCTCATCTATGAAATGGGGATGATAATGGTACCATTGCCTCCAAGGCTTACTAAAACTTTTAATTTATCTATTTTGTGGTACCTGGAATTAAAGCCACCGGCTTCTACTTCTGAACTATTCCCCCAACCCCTTTTATTTTATTATTTGGAAACAGGGTCTCACTAAGTTGCTGACAGCCTCACTAAACTGCAGAGGCTGGCTTTGAACCTGTGATCCTCCTGTCTCAGCCTCCCAAGTACTGGAATTGCAAGCACGTGTCACCATACCTGGCTCCTAAATTTAAAAAAAAAAAAAAAACAAGAAAAACCCTCAGTCCAGAACACAGAACATGGGTAGTACTCAATAGAAAGTGTGTGTGTGTGTGTGTGTGTGTGTGTGTGTGTGTGTGTGTGTGTTTTACTGGGGATTGAACCCAGGGGAATTCTACTTCCAAGCTACACCCCCCCCACCGACCCTGTTTTTGTTTTCATTTTGAAACAGAGTCTCCCTAAGTTGCTGAGACTGGTTTCGAACCTGTGATGCTCCAGTCTCAGCCTCCCGAGTACTGGGATTACAGGCCTGCACCACCACGCCCGGCTAAAAAACCCAGCTAAAAATACCCCATAGCAGTTGCGGCTCTCTGCTCCTCCTCTGACAGTCACTCCCTGCTGGGCACCAAGGGGAGAGCTCTGAGACCGGAGACAGAGCCTCTTTGCCACCAGCTCACAGGGGCAAGTCCGGAAACCAGGCTGCAGCAGATTCCACAGGCCTGGCCCACCCCAGGGGCTGAACCTCTCAGCAGTGCGGACATTCAGTGACATTCCCCCATTAGCGATCAAGCATGCCTGATTCCTGGCTACCGCTGGGCCGTCTTTATGCAGTTTAGCATTTTAGAACACCCTGCGGGGCTCTGTACTAAGCCCAGGGCTTTGAGGGCTGCAGATGAAGCTGAAGAAGGGGAAAGCAACAGAGAAGATATTGTGAATCTGGTCCCCAAATTACCGCTGAAGGCCAGGGGCGGCTCTGTGCTCCGTGACCCACCCAGCCAGGTGGAGCCAGGACAATGAGTATCTCTGGAGTATTCTCTCCCTAACTATCTGCCATTATTTTTAAATGATGCCCACTGCCTCCATTTGGGACCGGGGTTTCCTTAGTTACTGCTGTGTGACCCTGTGCAACTTACTCAGGTTCTCTGTGCCTCCGCTTCTACATGGTAAACCGACAGCGGTGAGAGATATTAGCTCAAGAGTTCTCACAAGGATTAAATGAGTCAAAAGTTGTAAAGAGCCTAAGGTTGAGGGCAGCATACACTTTTAAGCGCTACCTGGGCATTAGCCAGTGTTTCTGTTATTGCTGTTGTTATTATTATCGGAGCCCTGGACAATCGGAGGTAGCTGGCCAGTTAGCCTGGCCTCAGTTTCCTTGGCCATCGAAGCTCTTTGCAGGAAATTCCCAGGCGCTGAGCCATTTCTCCCCGCGGTATAGCAACAGGACCATTTCACTGTGAGAGGTTCAAGGGCATTGTGTATTTACGAGAGGAAATCTGCTCTGCCAGGAGCTCCCCGCCTTGACCGCGTGCTTCAGAGCTCACTGCGGTGAGACCTTTCTCTGTCTTGCTTTCAACAGTCATAAAAATTCAGAATTTGACAAAGCGATCTCCATGAAGTCACCTCCAGTGCATCACCACCTGCAGGCACACCACTTCTGTTCTGGGTTAGTCCACAGGTGAACCTCAGAACCTGCCCCAGCTCTCCTAGCTAATTGAACCAGTGGGTCCTAAGTGCTAGGTGTCTGTTCTGTGCTGGAGAGCTGAGTGTGTGTGTGTGTGTGTGTGTGTGTGTGTGTGTGTGTGTGTATGTGTGTGTATGTGATGCTGGGGACTGAACCAACCCAGGGTCTCTGACATGCTAGGCAAGAGCTACCATCCCAAGCCTTTTTTAAGTTTTATTTTGAGACAGGGTCACTAAATATTCCAGGTTGGCCTCAAACATGCAATCCTGCTGCCGAGAAACCTTATCACTCCATTTAGCAAAGAGGATGCTGAGGTTGGAAGAGAGGAGGTAAGAATTGCCCAGGAAAGTGGCAAGAATCTAGCCTGGGCCTGTGAGGGACCCCAGGCAGCTGGCCGTGTCTCCTACCGGAATCTTTCAGGGAAGCAACCCCAGGGAGGATCCGTCTTTCTCTCTTGAGCATGACTCTGACTCTGGTCCCTTGTGCCCCCATCAGGCCTGGGTTTGGGACCTTGCTACCATGTCCACACCCAACATTGGCTCCAATTTTTTCCCATATCCACAGATTCCCACCTTGAGTCACCTTCACGCCCAAGACCTCCTAGAACCAAGCCATTCCCAGTCCACAGGGCTCTGCTGTAGACCTGAGCCCAGGGCACACACTACAGCCACACGTGGTCTCTTCCCGGCTGCTACCTTACCCTGGGACTCCACAGCAGGCCCAGGCTGTGGCTGGGCTGCTCTTCTCTGCAATCGCACCTCTTCCCTGAGAGAGAGAGCGTTGCTTCTGTGGGGAGCACAGGCTAGAGCCACACCAGACCAGCCAACCCTGCCACCAAAGAGAAGGTACCAGTTTAGCAGTACTGACATCTTTGTCTCCACTGCCTCCTACACAGGTATTCCAGATCCTGTCAAGTTGGAAAAACAGCGGGAAGACAGATAAAACTCCAAGTTTCAGGCCCACCAAGCTTCTCCAACCACCAAAGGATCCATGAGCTCGAAATGCCCAGAACCTGACAGCCCGTCCCTACCCAGACTTCCTGAGCACGCTACCTGGGAGAGGCCTGCTCCTGCCCCTCACATTCACGAGGGAGCCCTGGCTGCCACCCCGTTGCGCCTTAGCTTTGTATCAGACAACCAAGCAAGAGATCAGTGTGGATGAATAGGGAAGAGGAAGGGTCTGACTGCTGGTACCTGCTGACACTGGGTATTAATGTCAGCCCTACAATCCAGAATTATTACCCTATGACTGGTGCCCACACACAAGATGCCACCACAGCTAAGAAAGGGACCCGAAACTGTCCCATTCTGCAGATGAGTAAACAAGGCTTCTGGGGTTAGGCTCATTCACCAAAGACACAAAACCACCGAGCACTGGGGGTGCAGCTGGACGGAAGGCATAGCGGATTCCAGCACCTGGTCCACCCAGCCGCCTCCCGGCCCAGTCCTTCATTCCAACAAGCTAACTTTCCCAGCCCACTGAATAGTGCCCGTTGTTGCCACAGATTTCCTCACCACTGGGGTTTGCCTGGTCTAAGAGGATTCCAGACACTGTCTACCAGGCGTGCAAAGAGTAATTCAACCCCGATTTTCAGGACCTACTCGTCCCCTCCAAGATTTACCCAGTTAGACACTGAATTGCCATTCACCCAGTCACTCGATGGAAGTCTTAGTTCAAAAACCACAGAGATAAAATATCATCAGCAAGAACGTGACCAATCATACCGGACAGTTCTGTTTGCCTGCCTGCCACCCTCAAAACCACCAACCCAGCCAGGTGTGGTGGCGCACGCTTGTAATCCCCGCGCTTGGGAGGCTGAGACAGGAGGATCGCACAGGTTCGAAGCCAGCCTCAGCTACTTAGCGAGGCTCTCAGCAACTTAGTGAGACCCTGTTTCCAAATAAAATATAAAAAAGATCTGGGAGTATAGCCAGGAGGTAGAAAGCCTCTGGGTTCCACCCCCAGTACCACCAAAAAACAAAACAAAACAAAACACCAACCCACTAGTATGTGTGTGTGTGTGTGTGTGTGTGTGTGTGTGTGTGTGTGTTACTGGAAATCAACGCCAGGGCCTTTCTACCTCTGAGCTACACCCCAGCCCTATTTTATTTTTTATTTAGAAACAAGTTCTGTCTGAGTCTGACAGAACCTGCAATACTCCTGTCTCAGCCTCCCCAAATACTGGAATAACAGGCATGTGCCACGGCGTCCAGCTTTCAAACAACTATTCACTCAAATAAATGTAAATCTTATATGAGGAAAACCTTGTCCTTGGCTTCTGTTTTGGAGTATTTCACTCATTCCCTCAACTAAAGGAAGCAACGAGGAAAGAGATGATTTCAGAGACCAAAGACCTGGGGACCCTGGTTTTAGCTCTTTAGTCTGCTCTTCAGTTTTCTTATCCCTCCAAAGAAAAGGCGCCTGGAAGCAGCCTCACTGGCTGGCGATTGTATTTCTCATTTAAATCAACAAATTAAGCAGGAAAAGGTGGCTCATGCCTGTAATCTCAGTACTTGGAAGGCTGAGACAGGAGGATGGTGTGTTCACAGCCACCCTCAGCAACTTAGCAAGGTCCTCTGCAACTTACTGAAACCCTGCTTCAAAATCAAAAATAAAATATGGCTGGAGGTGCAGCTCAGATGTAGAGTGCCCCTGGGTTCAATCCCTGGAATCACAAACACACACACACACACACACACACACACACACACACACACACACAAATTATCAGGATGGTTCACACAATCGAGATTTCTAGGTTCTCTTGGAAAACATTTGAAAGTCCCACAACATAGGGTCCTCATGCCCATGAGGTAATAGTTAGCTGGAGATGAGAAGCAGTTGCTGCTTTTAACCTTCCACCGGCAAGACCTGGAATTTGTGTGTTCAGCCTCCGCATCTGCACAGAGTAGGTGGTCCATAAACGACAGCTGTTATCCCTGCTTATAGCTAGGCAGTAACTGGAATTCAAGGCATTTCAGCCAGGGACTGTTTTCCTGTCGCTCTCCCCCTGCTGTGACTAGTTTGGGTTATTTCCTATATCCCTTGTACGGGCCCGAAAGACTTGTAAGTGATTCTGCTGTGTGCGTGTACAAATATGTAGACACATATTCTACTATTATATATAATCATAATGCACCAATTTTTTTTTTTTTTTTTTGGTGGTGCTGGGGGTGGAACCCAGGGTCTTTCTACCTCTGGGCTATACTCCCAGACCTATTTTATACTTTATTTGGAAACAGGATCTCACTAAGTTGCTGAGAGCCTCACTAATAGCTGAGGCTGGCTTCGAACCTGTACGATCCTCCTGTCTCAGCCTCCCAAGCGCGGGGATTACAAGCGTGCACCATCACGCCCGGCCATAATGCAGCAATTTTTAAAAAATCTTAAAAAAAATTGATTTGCAGCCAGGTTTGGTAGCACATGCCTGGAATCTCAGTATTTGGGAGGCTGATATGGGAGGATCGTAGGTTCGAGGACAGCCTCACCAAATAATGAGGCTATTATCAACCTAGTAAGGCCCTTTTTCAAAAATAAAAATAAAATAGGGCTGGGGGTATAGCTCAGAGGTAGAATTTCCCTTGATTCACTTCAATTCCCAGTATCAAAAAGAAAAGGGGAGCCGGGTGTGGTGGCGCATGCTTGTAATCCCACTACTTGGGAGACTGAGACAGGAGGATCATGGTTTGTGGCCATCCTCCACTACTTATTGAGGCCCTGTCCTACAACTCAGTGAGACCCTGTTTCAAAATAAAGGATAAAAAAGGCCGGGCGTGGTGGCGCACGCTTGTAATCCCCGCGCTTGGGAGGCAGAGACAGGAGGATCGCGCAGGTTCGAAGCCAGCCGCGCACGCTGGCTTAGGAGACCCTGTTTCCAAATAAAAATGTAAAAATAGGTCTGGGAGTGTAGCCCGGAGATAGAAGGGCTTCCAGGAACCCCAGTACCACCAAAAAAAATAAAGAAATAAAAAAAATAAAGAATAAAAAATAGGGCTGCGGGTATAGCTTGGAGGTAGAATGCCCCTAGGTTTTATCCCCAGTACCACAAAAAAAGAAAAGAAAAGAAATGGGGGGTGGGGGGTCCTCAAAATGAGCATCGGGTCTTAAACCCTATCAGGTGCTGGTCACTGTTCTAAGCACATAGAGTATCTTGTTTGTGTAAGGTCTGAGTCGCCCCCTGCCCCACAGGGGGCAGGGCCGGAAGCTAGGAGGTGGAGCTCTGTGATTCCGGGAGGGAACCAGGCCTCCCGGGTCCAGAAGAAGAGAGTGCAGAGTTCAGAGAGGAGCCCGAGAGGGAGGGACTCACGCTCTCCCCCGCCACGGGGGCTGGAGGCCGATCTCCCACGAATAAAGGCATCCATATATCTACTATGGATCTCTGCGTGTCTCGATGCGACTGGGGACACACACG